>NC_139463.1:114738125-115453750 GCF_057233095.1 Heloderma suspectum | reverse complement strand
TAGGACTTAGATCTCCCTCCCCATCTGCCACAACTAGCTAGGTGGAAAGAAGCTGCTCCAAAGCAAATTTCCTTTGGGATGGCCTCCATTTTCCAACGTCTCTTCTTTGGCTGCACAGGTACGAAATTGGACCTGCCCTCTACCTGGGCTGGAGCGCATCGCTGCTGGTGATGATTGGGGGAGGCTGTCTGTTCACTTCGTGTAGGGCGCCATCATCGCAGGACAAGAGGTGAGCGCGGTATTGGCTCGAGATGTTTATTGGTGAGCAAGATGCCATCAATGCCCCCTTTCCCTCAGTGGGTCCACCCATTGCCCATTGTCTTGCTCATGCCCTCTGGGCCCAATCTGCACCACTGCTCAAAAGAAGAAGACAACGGGAGCAGGACCAAAGAGGAGCGGGGCCAGGTCAGCACTGGACCCCAGCGATGGCCACACTCGGTGCTGACCATGATTGAGATATCTTCTTGTGTAGTTGCGGGTGCAGGAGGTCTGCATAAAACAGGGCACAGAACCCCTTTCAACCCAAGGGCCAAATTCCATCCCAGAAAAGCTTTTGGGGGGCCACATGCATTTACCCCTTTTGGTTGGAGGGACTGAAAGTAAAAGGGGAAGAGCCAAAATCCCCAAAATACCAGCATATTGTAGATTAAAGCTCTTCTTGCCAGTAACGAATCCTTAGGAGAGACATTTTGACCTTTTAGAATGGGAAAAAAATTAACAAAAGCCGGAAAACCAGCAAATGACCGGTGGTTAAGGGGAAAGGGGGTGGGGCCATAAGAAGGGGCATGGCCATAAGAAGGGGCGTGGCCATCTGGGAAACCCCCTGAAGGCCAGATTGGGACCCTAGGAAGGCTGGATTTGGCCCCCAGGTCTCAGGTTCTGCACTATAATAGAGCAACCTGTGTGGGCAGGGTGACCAGGTGCAAAAGGGGACATGACCAGTGGAGGCTGGTGGTTTTGTTTTTGGTGGAGCTGTGCATCCATTCCAGGTTTCAGTCAGAACGCTGAAGGATCTATCCAAAGTGCTGAACTTATTTTGGGGATAGGCTTCAGCACCTTGTATAGCTCCTTTAGAGTTCTAGCTGGCTCTGACTGAAACCCAGAAGGGATCTACAGCCCTACCAAAACCGGAGCTGCCAGCCTCCACCGGACAGGACTCTTTAACCTTCGACAATTGGGTTCAAGATGGAAGAAAAGGGGCATGGGGCTTATGCCCCACTTCTGGCTAGGTTGACGCCCATAGCCAAACGGAAAGGGCAGCTCAGAACCCTTTACGTTGTTGCTGTGCCAAGGCCCCTGACGGCTCTGTGGGCCCCGCTGCAAAGAACGCAGCCGTCTAAAGCAGGGGTGGCCAAACTACCGCCCCAGCCTAATTTGGCCCCACCCACCCCTGGCACATGGACCCCAACAGACCGCTCCTGACTGAATGAGGCCTTTGACAGAAAAAGAAAGCAGTTCCCCGCCCCTGGCCTAGATCTTCATGCTGGTTTTGTCACAGGCAGCACCAAAGCAGACAATCTTTATCTAGTTTAACACTTCATTAAATACATCAATAAAATATCCAGCCCTGTCCAGTTATCCATTTTATAGTCCAGGCTGACTCCCCCACTCCCCCAAAGGGTGTGAAGCAAAGGGGAAAAGGTGTGGGGGCAACTGTGAGCGGAGGCAGAGGCCCAAAGGGGCTGGCCAGCCCTCTGAGGCCTTTTCACCAGCTTTTGAGGAACGCAAGCCCTAGTTTGTGCAGGGTGGGGGCTCCTGCCACCGCCACGTCTTTATATCAAAAAGTTCTCATTGCAAATACAACACTGGAATGTATTGAATGGCAATGCTGATGTCCCGCTTTTGTGTCTCGACAGTTACGTGTATCCGTACAAGGCCTCCAAGAGCGCTATGTCGGCCCCCGCCACTGCAGTTCCCCGGCCCCGCATAGACTCGAACGCCAGCAGCAGTGGAAAGTATGGCAAGAATGCTTATGTTTAAGCCTACACAGGAAGGGGGTGAGCCCCCCTCCACAAAAAAGACATTTTCAGATGCTTTTCTGGTGGCCCAGAAGGCTCTTAGAGAGATGGCAAGTTACAGGGGTAACGTACTCCCTCTTGCTTCGGACATTTCTTGGAGTCCCGATGATGCTAGGAATCAGATGGAGGGGTTGAATCCACATTCCTGAGTCTGACCCTGACAGATGCTGCATGGTGTGAGGTTATTTATTGCTGAGGAGAGCTGTCTAGGTGTATAACGGTTTTGCCCTCTTTCTCTGCTGCACGGGTCGAACCAACTGGTTTTTGGTTGCCCTGTGGTCAGGAGTAATTGATTTTGAAAATGAAAGGTGTCAGGGCTCAGTCAAATCACATCTTTTCAGCCAAGAGCCGCTCTCTTAAATTCTGTGTGTGGTTCATCACTGATCGGGGGGAGAAAAATACATTGGGAACATGCTCACTGGATGGAATTGATTTTATCATTACTATATGCCTATACTCCAAAGCTGAGAACCAGCATTGATAAAGTGAGGGGGAAATCTGAACTCAAATCTGCTTGCAAATATTTAAAATGCTATTTTCCTAATATTACAGTGGTTTTGTGTGTTTGTTTCCTACCCACCTCCCACCAAGATCCCCCATTCCTGATGTTGCTGCACTGTGAGATGGGATGGAGAGCTTTGTGGGGAAAATGGGGTGTACCCATTTTGAATGGAATGAGCTGATACATAAACACGATTTCCTCTGAATTTTTAGGGCAGAGGTGGGAACCTGCAGCCTGCCAGATGATGTTGGACTACAACTCCCATTATCCCTGACCACTGGCGCTGGTGGGAGTCCAATACCATCTGGAGGGTCATAGGTTCCCCTCTCCTGCTTTAAAAATTTATGAACAGTTTAGGCTGGTATCCTATAAACACTTTCTGGGGAATGAGTCCCACTGAAGACAGTAGACCTTATTTTTGAGTAGACATGCATAGGAATACGCTGCCAAGGCCTAGTTTTTTAAGAGAAAAATCCCCCAAACCACAGTAGGGTAATATCTGTATTAGGGCTAACCAAAATGCCACCACATATTGAGCAAGCTTTAGAGTTCCCTAGCACTCTTCATCAGGCTCAATGTTAGGTAAAATGTGTGTGTGGCAAGGAAGCATTATAGAGAACTCGAAAGCTTGCTCACTTTTGGCCCTAATAATGGTATTCCCCATCTGTGGATTTGAGAAGTTTTCTTTTGGACCAACACTGCTGCCTTTGCTTTTTTAAAGAAGCATCCCATAAAGTCCACTTTCAAAAGCAAAACATGAGGGGTTGAAACATCAAAGACAAATCCCAAGATTCTGTAGAGTTTCAGGCAGGTGCAAAATTTCACGTCTCATTGAAAAACAACCCAGCCTCTCTTCTGAATCCCCCTTCCTGGGCCCTGATTGCTAGTCTTAAGAGGCTATTGCCTTTTTGTCTCCCGATAGGGTCATCTGGTAGAGGAGCTTTCCCCCCAGATGTCTTTCTAACTGCTAACGGCTAGCCTGCTGTTCACAGAGCTGTCAGCCGTTTATCCATCCCTTGCAGCCTTCCCTTTAACTGCAGCCTCCATGGCATGGAGATCCATATTATCATCAGCTCACACTGCTGTTAGAGGCACAGCTACAGGGACTGGTGGGAAAGCTGACAACCCTAGCTGCTCGATATTCCTTCTTCTTCGAAGACAACATGGATTTGTCAAAAACAAGTCCTGCCAGACAAATCTGATCTCATTTTTTTATCAAGTAACCTCCCTTGTAGACCGTGGGAATGCTGCAGACATCATATACCTCGACTTCAGCAAAGCTTTCGACAAAGTGCCCCATGATATCCTGATGAGCAAACTAGCTCAAAGTGGGCTAGATGAAACAACGATCCGGTGGATCCACAGTTGGCTACAGAATCGGACTTAAAGAAAAGAGTGCTTATCAATGGGACCTTCTCAAACTGGGCAGAGGTAACGAGTGGGGCACCGCAGGGCTCAGTCCTGGGCCCAGTGCTCTTCAACATTTGTATTAATGACTTGGAGGAGGAGGTGCAGGGAATGCTGATCAAATTTGCAGATGACACAAAATTGGGAGGGATAGCTAATACTTTGGAAGACAGAAACAAAATTCAAAGTGATCTGGATAGACTGGAGCGCTGGGCAGAAAACAACAGAATGACATTTAATAGGGACAAATGCCAAGTTCTGCACCTAGGAAAAAGAAACCAAATGCACAGTTACAAGATGGGGGATACGTGGCTCAACCACACTACAAGCAAGAAGGATCTTGGAATTGTTGTCGATCACAAGCTGAATATGAGCCAACAATGTGATGTGGCTGCAAAAAAGGCAAATGCCATTTTGGGCTGCATTCATAGAAGCATAGCTTCCAAATCCCGGGAAGTACTAGTTCCCCTCTACTCAGCACTGGTTAGGCCTCATCTGGAGTACTGTGTCCAGTTCTGGGCACCACACTTTAAGAAGGATGCAGACAAACTGGAGAGGGTTCAGAGGAGGGCAACAAAGATGATCAGGGGACTGGAAACAAAGCCCTGTGAAGAGAGACTGAAAGAACTGGGCATGTTTAGCCTTGAGAAGAGAAGACTGAGGGGAGATATGATAGCACTCTTCAAGTACTTGAAAAGTTGTCACAGAGAAGAAGGCCAGGATCTCTTCTTGATCATCCCAGAGTGCAGGACACAGAAGAATGGGCTCAAGTTTCAGGAAGCCAGATTCCGGCTGAACATCAGGAAAAACATCCTGACTGTAAGAGCAATACGACAATGGTGGTGGGCTCTCCCACACTGGAGGCCTTCAAGACGAGGCTGGACAGCCATTTGTCAGGGATGCTCTGACTTGGATTCCTGCCTTGAGCAGAGGGTTGGACTCGATGGCCTTGTAACCCTACTATTCCATGATTCTATGATTCAGTACCTTGTCGTGGCCGGGCTTCCGAAACAGGGTAATGTAGAAATCCAAGGAACTGCCTTATTCTGAGTCAGACCATGGGTCCACCTAGCCCAGTATGATCAACACTGATGGGCAGTGGCTCTCCAGGGTTTCAGGCAGCAGTTTTTCCAGCCCTACCTGGCGAAGGAACCTGAAATCTTCTGCTTGCAAAGCAGGTGCTCTACCCCTGAGGCGCAGCCCTTCCTCAAGGGAAAGTTAGTTTGACCTCTACATTTTCTTCTCTTTCTTTTAAATGGTTAGTTCACTCTTTCAAAAGGGATGGCAGTGCGGAGATTGGGAGTGTGCATGTATACACAACCATCCCATCCCGTAGCAGACGCGGGCTGACTGCTGCCCCCATCACGCGTGCTGGTCGACCTGTTTGAGATTTGAGCTAAAAGGCCCCGTGTTGGCCTCCATCCCTGCAGGAAGGGAATTGAAATGCAGCCTGTGGCGCGTAGCACCGCTTCACATTTCCAAGATCTGACATGCCAGCCATTGAAACACCTCGCTGGGCCCTAGTTTAAAGGGAGTTCTACTTCTGACAGTTATGCACAAGGAGGTTAATCCTACATCTAACCCTTGGCCTGTACAGAAAGTGCAAAAGCACCCTTTCTTTATGAGTGAAGAATTACTCGAAGAATTACTCAGCGTGGAGACACAGTGGCAAGTGGAATTTGGCCTCCCTCCACCCAATGCCCAAGAGGAGGAGCGCCTGGATTCCCACAGATAAGGAAACTTGAACTTTGCTGTGGCTTTGAGCTAAGAGTCTTTGCTCACTTGATGCCGAGAGGTACAACTCGAGGCTTTTTTTTAGAACAAAGATTCTGCTTGCCCTTGACCTGTGTGCAAGAAGCAGTAGCTTGTGTGTTGCGGACTGTTTTGTATAAAAAGGAACTTCGTTTGGCACTGCAATGGCCAACGTGCGCCGTCTTTGACTTTCAACTAGTTGCATTAGAGCACTAAAACAAAACAGCATTTTGGGGGAAACGGGGGGTTTCTTATGAACAGTGCTGGCCTCAAAGCCAGGCACGGTTGGGCACTTGCTGAGGGTCCCCACACCACAGCAGGGCCCCAAAGGCAAGAGCCCCCTGGAGATGTGCCCCCTCTTTGTCATCACAACCTGCATGTTCACCTGCCTCTCACTCTGGCCCAAACGGCGGCGGAGGTGAGGAAGGTGCTACTGCCTACTTGCTCTCTGCCCATCAAGCAAAACAGTTATCGCAATGATGAGAAAGAGGATGGGGACCAATAGGAGCTGGTGACAACGCCAGTGAGAAGGTGAGCCTTGCTGAGAGAGGGGGCTCATCGAGGATGTCTTGCCCAAAGGCCTTAAAAATCTGTGAACTAGGCCAGCCCACCCACAGGCCAAGTCCTACAACCAAGTGTTTCTAAAACGATAATTTCACAGAATCATAGAATAGTAGGCTTGGAAGGCGCCTACAAGCCCATCGAGCCCACCAGTTTCATTGGTGATGTTCTACGTGCAGGTTTTAATCTCAAGAGGCACTCCCAGGCCCATATTTACCATGCACGTTAACAAGCACACACACCTCAGCATGTATAAAGCACGTGAACAGCCTAAAGTGCCATGTTCTGTAATCCTAACTGCCACCCTGCAAGGTAGCACTGGCATTCTCCGCTTCCTACTGTGGAATAGCTGGGGAAGACTTGAAGCAGGCCACAGAGACATCCTGCTTCCTCACAGCTTGATTCTCTACGCTGCGATACTACACTAGTCTCCAAGGAGGAGAATAAACGGCTTGCTTAAACAAGTAGTTTGACTCAATCCTGCCTTAGCCCTTGCATGTAGGACAGAGGTGTGCAATCTGTGGCCCTCCACTTGTTGCTGGATTCCAACTCCCATCAGCCCCAGCCAGCAGGGCCAGTGGCAGGGATGATGGGAGTTGCAGTCCAACAAGAGGTTCCTCACCCCCTGATATATGGGGGAAAGCCTTCTTGCAACACAGCTTCCAGCTGGTACAAAAGCTCATCAGGTAAAAGGTAACCCTAGAAGAGGTATCTGTCTACCTAAAAAAAAGTCTAGCGACTCCCACTCCTGTGCTGCATGTAGGCTTCTGGGTAGACTCTGCTCCCAACCGGGGTCAGGCTGGTATCCTCTTGCACCAGTGCAGAGTGCAAAGCCTCCCTCTGATTTGCTTCCATTGGCTCACGCAGAACTAGGCCTTGGAAGGTATTCCGCGTTCCCTAACACACATAGGTTGTAGTTCAGAGAAGAGCACACTTAAGTTATCTGAGTTTTAATGACACACAGTGCACTATTGTGCATGTCTACTACGAAGTAAGTCCCACCAAGTTCAATAGGAGTTACTCCCAGGTCAATGTATAGGATTGCAACCAAAGGATCGGATCCAGATTTACGCTGGGTGAACTGCGCTGACAGAAGTGGACTCCTCCCCACCCCCTGAAAATGTAACAGAGAGCCATGGGGTGAGCTGTGGTATGGGTGGAAAGGCCTAAAAATTGGTCAGAAAGACCTTCCAATGAGTGGAACCCTTCCTCTTGAGGAAGGCCAATCCTGGCTCCAAGCCAGCCCTCCGTTGCAAACAACCACACAGAAGGCTTGAGCAGCACTCATGAGAGGGAGGGGTCACAAGAGGCCCCTCTCTTCCTAGTCTACGCTAGCTAAATGATGCTCGATACCAGCCTTTGACTCCTCGTGAACACTCATCCCTTGATTTCGATCTGACTTCTGCACAGTCCACTTTCTCTGGCTCAGGGCCAGTCCACAGAAAGGGATGAAGAGGTGGTGGAGGTGGTAAGACAGAGCCCTGGCCAATGTGGCCTACTGTTGCTTCCTCAACCCTTGCTCCAGCAAAACAGTAAAGGTGACGGAAAGAGTGTCAATGGTTTTGCAATACAAACGTTTAATCTTGACACTTTTGGTGAAGGTGGAAGTTAACGCCCCTCCTTCATGTTCCTTCTCTCAGGCGCTGGAAGATAACTGGCGCACACCAGGCTTTATAATAACTACTGTGCTGGGAGGGTGGGGAGCAGGAAAAAAGAAAGCACTTAATTTTGCCTAACCGTAAAAAATTGTGGGGAGTGAGGCCTCCCTGCTCCGTTGTAGAATATTAGTCTTGCAAGTCACATATGAACACAGTCAAACACTGGCAAGGAGGGGAACGTCATGGGATAGTGGGGTGGAAGGAAGCTCCGGTCTCCCAAATCCAGACTGGCTTCTTGGGTATTATATCTCCCCCGTGTTTGAAGAAGAGAGCAGTCAATGTGCAATACCAGAATCCACCCTACGGTGATAAGACAAATCTCACCACTTCAGAGGGTGACTTACAGCAATGAAACCAAGACAGCAACCTCCGTTTGGCTTTTCTGCCTAACCAACATGGTCCGGTAAGGGTGCTGCTCCCTGCCTTTTCAGTATTAACAGTCATATCAACTCCAAACCCCTACAGAGACAACTCCCCCGCCCCAACACACCAGGGATGTTGCAATGGAGGAAGATATTTTCAGGACTCCATTGTGCTTTGGCCATCAGCATCATCGACACGAGATGGTCCCATACATCGCATGACTCAAAGCCTGCATTTTCTGCCAAGGGTTTCTCGGGAAGGTGAACTCAAATGGCATATATATGTGTGCGTGTATATATATATATATTTTTTTTATAAAGAAGGGAATCTTGGACGGAAGATGAGCTGCTCAACTGGGGTTATAGGGTGGCGAAGGGTTTTGGACAGATGGCTGGGGGAAATAATCATTTCACCAGCTCACGCAGACAACTCACGAGAGGCATAACCGGGGTCCTGCCGAGTGAGGGCACAAAGTCAATTAAACTCAGCCTAGCTTTTTGAGGATCGCTGTGAAAGGTAGGATTTCAGGGAGATCTTTAAAGCTCGTCATGCATGGTACATCCCACACCTCAAAGCCGCCGCTGCTTGGGAACCACGGCTAGGAGCAAAGCGTCACCATCTTTCTTGAGGCCTCAGCTCTGTTAAGCAAGGAGCATCCGGAGAGCTGACAAGGGACGCCTGAATATAGACGGGAAGTCACCCTATCCCCCCCGTTGTGTAGCGGTTGTTTCCAGCAGGGGCCCAACACTCTCATAGTCGCTGCACCGCTTAAGCGTTGCCCAGAGGTCGAAGCATCTGTTCACTGACAACAGTTTTTGCCTCCCCTGTTCTGGGCTCAGCCGAGTTAATTGAAATGGAACTTGAAGTGGAAGTTCCCAGACCCAAAGGGGTTGAATTCAAAGGGCCACTGGTGTTGGTGGCCGCTCCCGCCCTGCTGATTCTCTGGGTCCAGGGGGTCTTCACCAGAGTCGAACTTCTGACGCATTTCTGGAAGGGGGTAAAAAAAAAGGAGAATGAAATGTTGCAGGGGGGGGGGGAGGGGGAGACAGAAGAGATCATCTGTACCAAGAGGAATGGGCAGGCCTGTCTGGGCATGGACACGTGGATGGGAAGAAAAACAGGGAGGCTTTCATACCTCTCCCAATTATTCCTTGCTAGTTTTAAAAGCTCTATTTGGGGATGTCTCAAAATATGTCATAACGTTAGATATGTCCTTTGTGCTAGGAGCTGTACACAAAACTACAAGCCCTGTCCAGGAAGGCTTGCAGTCTGTGCAAACCAGTGTGGGACCGGGCAGATCCAGGTTCAAGTGCCCACTCAGCCTTGAGGCGCCTTGGGTGACCCTGGGCCGGCCACCACCTTTCAGCCTAGCCTACCTCACAGGACTGTTGTGAGGCTAAAAGGAAAGGGGCACATACACCGCTTTGAGCAACTTGGAGAAAAGGTGGGGTGAAAATACAATAAATGTAAGGTTATTAGATGCAATCGCTTTTCCAAGCCACTGTTAAGCCCACTCTCTAACCCCTTGTGCTTTTACTCCACCTCCTCTGTCTTTGAATAGCAGATAGTGTCATTACTAGTAAAAGGAAAGCCGGTGGTTATGACTATACCCTACGTCTATTTCTTTTTCACTGCTTCTGTGGATGCGTTTTGCTCATGCTCAGGGGCTGACTGATTGCTGTATTTGCTATCAGGAACAGGACCTGGCATTCCTGAGCAACTGAGCTTTCACTGGAAAAAAAAATTAAGTTCCTAGCCCTTTTAAGTGAGAAGATGTGTACTACAACGTCAGAGGAGGTGTGACCAAAACAGAGTAACTTACACCAAAGATGCAGCCTTATGTGCTGTGTTCAGATCACAGACGACAAGTTATTGCAGCCTTCCCCAACCTGGCGCTCTCCAGATGTGTTGGACGACAACTCCCAGCATCCCCCTCCTGGGGGATGCTGGGAGTTGTCGTCCATCACATCCGGAGGGCGCCAGGTTGGGGAAGGCTGGTTTACAGCAAAGCAGACATGATCCTGAACTTAATCAGAGGGATTTTACCTGGATCTGTTAGGACCTCTTTAGCAGCGGCAATATCGATGAATTTCTTCTCAGCTTCCTTTTTCTCATCCTCTGACTGGAAATTGTCAGGGTGCCATTGCTGAGCCAGCTTCCGGTAGGCCTTGATGATTTCCTGCTTGTTTGCATTCCTGGAAAAGGGAAGGACCGGGGAGAAGAGACACAGACAGGATTTGTTCCTGACTGTTCAACGAAACATGGAAAAACAAATCTAGGCGAGAAAGCGGCAGGAATGTTTTTGCAGGCAACATGGCATGCAGTTCAGACTTGATTACCATGTCAGTTCCAGAAGCACAGGAAAAACAAAGGAGGCAGGTAAAGTGATCTTTTTTGTTTGGCCAACTGAGCTGGACATGTGCATATGTAAACTTTTGGTATGCACAGAGATCTTCACTGTGCCTGGCAAAGACTTCAGTGAAAACCCACACGTTTTCATATTCCGACCTCAGCCTAAGTAGACCTGCACAGGATATCATTTTTCCCCTCTGCTGCCATGTGATAAAGAACTTTTTTGCAAACATACCCATTCATCCAGCTTGCTGCACCAAGCTTTCCCTGAACCCAACCAGGCTCACAACTTTGAGTGAAAAAGAGGTTGAGCTGGTGGTAATGTTTTACCACTCTGTGATTTAAAAAAAAAAAGGGGGGTCAAGAGTTGATAAGGCTAGCTGTAGTCAAGATTGACATCCTGGTCCAGTCAATGGTTAGTCTCCTTGGTAATCAACAGACCGGTGGTGGATGTGGTCTGGAGCCCTACTGCCTGGTTTCAGCTGGTGTGCCAACTGCGGCCTTTAATGGGGAAAGCTGATCTTTCCAGTTGCACAGATCCAGGTTACTTCTAGATTAGGTTGATGGAAAGAGCTCTACGCACAGCTGCCCTTGAAAACCGCCCGGAAGCTTCAGGAAATGAAGTACCCAGGGTTTGTTCGGAGCCCAGTAGCACAATGCTGTATCAATTACACTCATTTGTTTCTGGGCCCAGTTCAAGATGCTTCTTCTTCCTACCTTTCAAACCATAACTGGTTTGAGCTCAGGTTATCTGACAGACCCTCTCCTCCCACATAAACCTGCCCACAGAGGTCCCGTAACGCTTCCCTCTGTCTTGCGAGACGCAGAGGGCACGGACGTGAAATCGGGCCTTCTTCTCAGCAGCGCCCAAGGTTACGGGATTCACTGCCCCAGGAGATCTGGTCATCTCACTGAGCGTGTTCAGATGGCAGATTAAAACTGCCTTTGCATTTTACGGTATTTCTGGTATTGCTCATGGCTCTTGATGCCATCTTTCCTGCTGTTTCATTTTTAGGGGTTCCTGTTGTTTGTGTGTACACAGACAATATAGGTGGAAGGGGCAGGATAGAAATATTAAAAACTGAACTGAAAAAGCTGTCCACATTTAATGAGACAGTGCCCATAACAACATGATGTCTCGGTATTTACAGTCGCAAACTTTTAACTCAGTAATTCTTAACGTTGGCCTGGTCGGTATCATTAACTCCCATATTACAGATGGTGAGGGCTCAGGCTGGACGTGACCACCTAGGAGAGCCTGGGGCAGAGGAAAGACTTTACAGCTCAGCTCCTACATGACACTAGCACCTCCCAAAGGGCCTTCTCACGGAGTCAGGCCAGACAGCGCACCATAGCCTTGCTGGCTGCAGACTCGCTGGGGTACAGAGCCCTACAGAGTCACAAACAGGGGCACTTCCTGGCCCCGCTGTCCAAGATGCTTTAAATTAGAGACTCAACTTTATGGGCAAACTGGCCAATCCCCCTCTGCAACTTTCACTAACAATGTACTAAGAAAGTGTTTGTAGGCCTGGGTGGCTCCCCCCCGGGCTACAAAAGAGCTACAGAAGGCGGGATGACACACCTCCGGATCCCAAGGATTTTGTAATAGTCTCGCTTCTTGGACTGTTTCAGCAGCTTCTGTGCCCTCTCCAACCCTTCTTTTAATTCCTCATTTTCACCATCGAACTCTTTGGCTTCTTGATAGTCCTCGACAGCTACAAACAAGACAGAGTTGGTTTTAACTAAGAATAAAAATATAGCCAGCCTTTTCAATTTTGCAACCTCTTTTCCAGTGTTGTCTCCGAGGGCAGGGCTGGTAGCTCTTTGCGTCTGGAAACTGGCAGAACGGAATCGAGAGAGCACCAGTTCCTGCTTTTTTGTTGGGGTGGGGGGAGATACACAGCCAAGTTTCTAGCCCTTATGATTAAAATACAATAAAACTGAAAATGCTCGGGCAATCACCCCGTGTTTGGTCCAGTGTGAAAGGGGAGCTTCCATAACAAAGTACTGGGTTGGGGTAAGCGTCTCTAAAAAGTTCTCACATCCAAGAGGTGGGAAGCCTGTGCCCCGCAGGAACAACCCCACCCTCCCCATCACTTACAAAGATCAGATGCTCCATATACCATGCCTACATAGATTAGACACAGATCTGGAAGTGACCTTCTTGGTGACCCATATGACACTGGAATGACAATCCAACTACTCCAGGTTTTTTACACTTGTGATCACTTGGGGGTGGGGAGGAACAGTCCAGGATCTTTCTCTACCCACCGCAATAATTACATGTGACAGATAAATAGGACCTACAAGTCTGGGAGCAATATATCACTGAATGCCACTTGCTCAGGAGCAAGAGTGGAAAAGGGCTATCGCTTTCATGTCCTGCTTCCTTGCGATATCTGGCTGGCCGCTGTGAGAAGCAGAATGCTGGACTGGATGGATCTTTGGGGGTTGGACTCAATGGCCTTATAGGCCCCTTCCAACCCTACTATTCTATGATTCTATAATTCTTCCAGGAGGGCTCTTATATTCTTATGAGACATGCTCCCCTACCAACAACTGACCCTCTCACCTTTATCAAACTCCTCGTTCAGGATGTAGGCTTCAGCTCTGTCACGCAGAATGAAGACATTCCTGGGGTCGAGCTGGTGAGCTTCTGTGCAGATGTTGATGGCTTCCTGAGGTTGCTTGCTCTGGGGCAGGAAAAGGGGAAAAACAACTGCATCTGCAGCACTCTTTCCCAGGAAACAGCTTCCCCCCCCCCCCCCCCCCGTGTTCTGTACCATCAGTCATTCCAGCCCACTGGATCATGAGCAAAAGTGGTTCAAATCTTTCCTTAGATATAGGCCAAATAACCCCACTGTTACAGGCAGGAAGCAAAAAGCCCAAACAGGCTGGAGAACATGACCAAGGATGGACAGAGAACTGATGGAAGAGCAGGAAACCAACTGCAGGTAACTGGATTTCAAATGAGGCCTTTCTTTTCTGACCTCTAAGGCTGAGGCTGCCAAAACTCACTCAAAATGTCAACATTACATTGTGGTTAAACTAAGTTTTACGACTTCTTTATTCATTTTAAAGACTATTACATTGAATACTCAACTTACAAGAAACATACATTCCCTTTTTTTACTAAGACAAATTGGTTTTAGTTCTACCCCTCTTCCTAAACATGCTGGGTGCTCCTGCCTCACCTTGGACAAACAGTGGCAGATGCGTCCTTTGGCCTTAGTGGTATAGATCTCCACACTGGGCTCCGTTTTCATGGCCGCTTTATACTTTCCAATGGCGTCTTCATACCTGTTGCCAGGCAGGAACACAGAAAATAACAGCATTTGGACGGAAATGCCCCTAGCTAACCTCGAGGGCCCACAGTGCTCGTGTCAAAGAAGGCGAGAGAGCACAGCCCGATTTTGTGGTCTAAATAGTAGAAGAAAGGCAGTGTGATCACTGAATAAAAATAACCTATGTGCAGAAAGGGGACTAACAGCTGCCAGGCTGCATAGGTTCGGTGTGTATGTACAGGATTAGAATCTACTGGAAGTCCCCTTAAGGCTCATTTGACTGACATCTTCTAAATAAAAGAGAACCTGCTACTGGACCCAGAATTCAGCACCATTACATTCTCAAGAGAAAAAAAAAAATCTCCCATGTGGAAAGAAAGTAGAAACCCTGCCATGGTTCATCCCTATAGCCCACTGAGGGATCTGTCCATGCCATTCCGCCGAAGGCAGGTGGTGGCAGTCCCATGTCAGGGGGGGAAGGCATGTATAACTCTCAGACTACCCCGCTTCTCCCCCACCCCCCAGCTTCAAACTATAACGACTGCAAAGCCCTGCACTGGTTAAGGACCAAAAGACGGTACCGTAGGCTTCAAACACACAGACACGTTTAAATGAACTGAAATTAATTAATACGTTGTAAAAATCAAATAACCCAGAGCTGCGCTCCCCTAGGGTCACCTTGGTATGCATGCCGATTTTCAGGTGCTGTGGATTCATGGTTTTGGAGCTATGGTGCTGACAGACAGACCTGCTCCATTATTACAGAACAATGGTACTGGAGAGAGGAGATATTCCTTCTTTCATAACACTAGAAACACAGGGACACCCAATTAACTAAACTACCGGGCAGCAGGTTCTGGATGGGAAACAAAGTACTTCTTCAGGCAACACAAAAAATTCATTGTCTAGAATTTATTACTACAAGATGCGGAGATGGCCGCAGGCTTAGAGAGCTCCGTAGCTAGCTGATAAGGCCTTTTCCTCCACAAAGTTGTCTAATCTCCTCTTTTAGAGCCACAGACAGCTGCCTTATACCAAGGCACGTGGGTCTTGGTTGCAGAGCATGCGCTTTGCATGCAGACAGCCACAAGTTCCATTCTGTCCACCTCCAGTTCAAAGGATCTGGGGTTGCCAGGATGGGGAAGACCCCTCTGCCTGAGTTCTCAAGGGAGCCACTGGAGTCTGCAGTCCAGGGCGAGATGGCGCTATGGCTGACTCAGCATAAGGGCAGCTTCAAAGGGCTTTAAAAAGGCATCAGGCAAACTCCTGGAGGATAGGTCGGATCCATAGCAGACCTCCATCTTCCATGCTCCAGTTACTGGGAACGGACAACAGGGAGGGCTGTTTCTTTCAAGCTTCCCAGAAGCAACTGCTGGCCGCTGTGGGAAACAGGACGGTCGACGGGGTTGGATTCGATGGTCCCTTCCAACCCCACCATTCTATGATTCTATGACTAAATGGATCCTTGGTTGGACCCAGCAAGGCGGCTCTCACCCCAAGCACCTTGGCTTACATTTTCTAGCCTTAATGTGCTGCACATATAAGCTTGAAGGTATAATCATAGAAAGTTTTGTAGAATAATAGGGTTGGAAGGGGCCTGCAAGACCATCGAGTCTAATCCCCTGCTCAGTGCCGGAAGCTTGATTCCCAGGCGGTCTCCCATCCAAGTACTAACCAGGGCTGGCCCTGCCTAGCTTCCGAGATCAGACGAGATCGGGCGCATCCAGCCCTTTGCAGCACCTGCGAAGACCTCAGAAGCTGTCTGCACAGGTGTGGAACTGGCACAAACGAAGAGCTTCAGTATCTCGCAGGGATCTCTTTCTTTCCCCATGGAAGGGGAAAGAAAATGTATCTATACAATATATACAAACTGGTTTAACCCGCATGTTCACAAACGCTGAAGAATTCAGCTTCTCTCAGCATGCTGTTGGAGCAACTTTAGCACATCATTCTTTGTGTGCAGAGGGCGCTCCGTATAACCTGCTAGCGTAGCCCCAGCACCCTTGCGAGCAAGAAACCCGGGAAGGTACGCACCTCTGAGCTTTGACGTGCTCCTCGGCAGATTCCAGCTGCTTGGCCAGCTTCTTGACTTGCTTGTAGTGCGAGAAGCAGTCCTTGTCATCCTGGTCCAGCTTCAGGCACTCCCGCACTTGGCTGCGGAGAAAAGCACCAGGTCTAGCTGTGGCAGGAGGGGCCCAAGGCAGCATGCCCTTCCCAAGTCTCTACTGGGCAGAGTGGGGACCGACGCTGAGAGAGAAAGCAAGGCAGCCACGGACACCCTGAAAGTTAGCGGGCTGAGCTGGATTGCTGCCTGGAAGCCCGATGTCGTTCTTTCCCTTGTACGTGGTTGAGTGTGCTTGCATCCTACCTTTCTTCCATCACGGAACTCAAGGCTGCGTACACTGAAGTTCCCAAGCGGTCTCCCATCCAAATGCTAACCAGACCCGGGCCTGTTTTGTTTCATCAAAGCTTAGCTTCCACCACAGCCCTGGGCCAGTACCCCTTCCCCTAGGACCACATGGAAGCAGCAGCGTGGCTACGTACGGGGAAGGTAGCAGGCCATTCCATGCTACATAACCTTTTCTCTCTCTCTCTCGGGTGCTACCTGCCCTCTTCTGCCCCTCTTGCCTGCTTGCTTTCCACAGGAATTGGGGTGGGGGGAGACAACACCTCTCAGGGTGCTGGATTTAGCACAAGGGGTGGTGGATGCTCCCCTCGCCCTCTAGTAACTGGCTTAAATTTTAGCTCATCGGGCTCGTCCTCCTTCTACCACAGTGCCACGCCTGCCTCTGGCTACTGCCCTTCTCCACGCACGCTCTGCTTTAGACAGAAAACTACAGGAGATACCTTCCAGCCATTTGACCTGGGAATACGTTGCACCATTTAAGAACATGGTGTGTGTGTGTGTTTTTAATATACGTATAAATAAGGCTGGGCTGAAATGCTGTCCCATTCCCCCCACCCCCATTTTACTGCCCCATTTGTAAGTGGTAAAATGTAGGGGGGATTTCTGGGGGTGGGGATGCAAATTTAGGTTGCCTGTAAAACTCAACGCTTGTGGAGTTTGTCCTCCCAACACAAACCCAGAGCATGCCCTAGGGCAGGGGTGCAGAAGCCCTTTCAACCTTACGGCTGAATTCTGTTTTGGAGAAGCTTTTATTATTAATTTAATTTAATTTCTATACCACCCAAGAGCCGAAGCTCTCTGGGCAGTTCGCAACAATACACAGATAAAATAATTAAAATATACAAAATGTAGAACAACGTAAACAGCTAAAAACAAGTATGACAGAATACTGGATGTGCTCAGACAGCAGGCACAGATGCCCCACCATATGCCATGAAATGCCTGGAAGCAGACGACACGTCTTAACCTGGCACCAAAACGGTGACAATGTTGGTGCCAGGTGGGCCCCATTAAAGCGGAGAGTGGGGCTGAAAGCAAAAGGGAGTGGAGCCAAAGGCAAAAAGACCCTAGAATACCAGCATATTTTAACTAAAAGATGTTACTGCTGGTAACCAAGCCTTAGAAGAGACATTTCAACTTTTAAGAAGGGGGGGGGGTAACTACACAAAAAACTGGGAAACCACCAAACAATTGTTGGTTTGGGCCAAGGGGTGGGGCCAAGGGAAGGGGCGTGGCCATCTGGGGAACTCGAGGGTTTGACTTGGCCCCTGGGTCTAAGGTTCTGCGCCTCTGCCTTGGAACGACGCTATGAAATGATGCAAGAGTTTCTGGATAAAAAATAAAAATACCCCCCCCCACGTGTGCATATACATATATATACACCCCCCCCCCACTCACTTTAAGGACTCCTCGTGCTCTCCCAAGTTGTAATAGAGCTTGCTGAGCTTAAGGAAAGCTGCCCTATTATCGTTACGTAGCTTGGTGGTGGGTTTCAGGTCCAGGATGGCTTTGCTGTAGTCGCCGAGGTACAGGTAGCACTCGGAACGGAGCTCTTTCGCTTCTGGGTCCCAGGGAGAAATCTGAAGCAAAGCAAGGAGGCAATTATAGTCCTAAGCCCCTCAAACTCCATTGCTGTTCCTTTAAAACTTCAAACAGCAACTCATTTTTCCTTGGAGCCACTCTGATAAAATAATTGTTTTAAACCCCATGGCTTGTTATCAAGCTGTCAACATTTTGCTACTTTCTCCCTCCATTTCATGGAATGTGTCAGAAGAGAAGCAGGTCAAGGAGTGGGTTTCTCTTGCTCGCACCATCATCTCTCCTCCCCAGCTGTTTCAACTGAGGGACAGGTAACACCCCTAAATTGTAGCTGTGCTTCAAAATGGCCAGATGTGTTCAGATGCCTTGGCAACCTCATACCACAGGCATCTTTCTGGTCTAGTTTCTCAAGAGGGAAACTACCCTATGTCGATTATTTCATTCTACAGCAATGTTAAGTATGATATGGAAAGTTACTCAGGCCAAGAGAGCAACCAGTCCCAAGGCCCCACAAACTCGGTCCCTGCTTAAATGAGAATTTAAAGCAGGATATCCCAGAGCTGTCACACAGTGCCCTGTTGGCTAGGCCAAACTAGCTTAAAGAGGATGAATTAAGGACGAAGTACCTCAATTGCTTGATCCAGATAACCAATTGCTCCCAGGTAGTTTTGCCCCTGAAAGGCAGTCCGAGATGCTTGCATAGAAAGTTCTAACTCGGTGACACGTGCAAGCTGGTTTTGGGCCTCTGTGTTATCCGGATTGCTCCTGAGCTGATGAAATCGTTTTTTTTTTTAAAGCAAGAACAAAAAGTTTCATATTAGGTCACTGCTTACATTAAAGGCAATTCTAAACTTGAGCAGATCTGGAAAGGCTCAGGTAGGTGGTGAAGGGACAAGAAGTTGTGCCCATAAAGTCGAACCTCTAATTTTACTAATCATACGTAAGCCGCTCCAGGAGCCTTTTGGCTGAGGACAGGGATAAAAATGCTATAAAAATAAACTGATATTTGCACAGCTAAGATCTGAATCCAAGAAATGGAAGTGGTCCCTCTCTGACAGTGTTGGTTATTCCAAGCGCCTGTCTAGCTAGAATGTATAGCTGGAGAGTGTGTGTGCGCGTGCGCAGAGAGAGACTGAACTTGGAGGTGGGCACTGCTGAGGGTCACTCTGTTGCTGATGGACCAGAGATGGGTTTGGAAGGAGGCTCCAAAGCATCTTTCACCGAATGTCCATTCCTAGCCCTGGAAAAACGAGCCTGCCTCAAAAGCCACTATTTCTAGATGCAGGCATGTTGCTTACCACTGCTTCAAAGTCCTGCCTGGCCTCCTGCGTGCTTCCTTGCTTCAAGAGGATGTTCCCTCGTTGCAGCCGGGCCTGTGGAGCAGAAGAGGCCAGACCCTTTAGAAGAGGGCTGAGCAGAAGGTAAATCTGGATCTACTGATAGATCTTTGAGTGATTTGTGGTAGATTGGCAAGGATTTAACTCACGATTGTTTAACAGTAACAGCCAACAATAGGACACCCCCCCCCCCCCAAGCTCTAAATTATACTGGTGAAATGAAGAAAGCTTGGGACAACCAGGAGTGGATTTTTGTGTGAAAGGACTGTCACCTGCATTCAGTTCTACACGAACTCCTGGGCTCAGAATTCTTTAGATATGTGTATGCCGTTTGCACTTCAGGCTCTGGTTGGTGGATTTCGGGGTTCTAGTAAAAAGCAAGTCGATCCTGTGAGCCTGAATCTGCCCAACCCTGCTTTAGAACACAGCAAAGGTGATGCAGACGCAGACTCTGGGGCAACAGCAATCACTTCCTATTTGGAAACAGAAAGCTGATGAGTTCTCTCTGCGCACTAACAATCCCCAGGGCTTTGATTATATATAGCACAAGAGTGCAGAAACTCTTTTAGATGGCGGGCCAAATTTCATTTCAGAGAAGCTCTTGAGGGCCATATTCCAGTGGTGGGGCAACACCCCCCTCAAAGATACCAGCATATTTTAGCTTAAAACTCTTACTGTCAGTAACTAGGAGCCTAAGAAGGGGGCATTTCAATGTTTTAGAATGGTGAAAAAAACGCACAAAAAACAGGAAACCATCAAATGATTGGTTGTTTGGGAAAAGGGGGAGTGGACTTCTGCCCCCTGCCCCCAGGGCTGGATTTGGCCCCTGGGCCAGAAATTTTGCACCCCTGATATGGAAGAACAGGGGCTCACACTAATCGACCCACCACATCAAACTGTTTCTGCAACCTCCTTTTCAGGAAGCACACGACGGCAAAGGGAAGACCAGCCTGGCCCCAGACATCCTGCCACAAGAACAGCAGCTCCAGGGACCTTTCTTCCCCCGGCATCAAGAAAAAGCTCTACTCTAACAGCCAGGACTGCAGAAGTGACGGGAAGAAGGGCATTCTGGTCTCTATGACAGAGAATCAAAGGCTGCTGGGAAATTTTTTAAAAAATGTCTTTTGTATGGTTTTAATGTGCCATAGGTTGCTGTGCGTGAGGCGCAGAGTGGTAGGCAGCGGTATTGCAACCGAAACTCTCCCCATGACCTGAGTTCGATCCCAGCAGAAACTGGGTCTCGGGTAGCCGGCACAGGTCGACTCAGCCTTCCATCCTTCCGAGGTCAGTGAAATGAGTACCCAGCTTGCTGGGGGAAAGGTAGTCACGACTGGGGAAGGCAATGGCAAACCACCCTGCTATAGTCTGCCATGAAAACGCCAGCGTAATGCAGGTGTCTCTCTAGGGGTCAGTAATGACCCGGTGCTTGCACAGGAATGTGCCATAAGTCAACCTTGCCTTGATTGAAAGGCAAGATGTAATACCTTTCAAAATTTAGATAATGACCACAGATTTGTTATTAATGCAGAATGACAACACCCACCTGGTCTGCATGTAAACCCTCTCACATTTCAAAGCCACCTAATAAAACAAGCACTGCAAGAAGGAGGGAAATCAAAGCCTGGTCTTCCCCCTGCATCCTCCCCCCCGCCCCCGAGGTAGCCTTACTGCTTCACTCAGAACTGCAGGGGTGAAAAAGAAAAAAGAACACGCCTTACCGCCAGGAAATCTGGCTTGAGCTCAATTGCCTTTGAGAGGTCTGGCAGTGCTGCTTTGAACTTGCCCATGGCCAAATAGATGGTTGCACGTTTGTAGTAGGTAAGGTAATTTTTGGGATCACTTTCTGGGAGGGATGGGGAAAAAAACAGGAAAGACAAACAAATTAAAATAGTGGCATTTATTTCTGTTATCAGGAATAGGGATCTTCACCTGTGCCCCTGCTGCTACAGCCTTCTTAGCAGCCTTGCTAGAGTTCCAAAAGATGATACACCTAAAGGAAGTTTTACTAACTGACAGGCCTACACATCTCCATTAGGGACGTACCACACGTGGGCAGCACGAATGAACCATCAGCTCTCCCCCACTTTGCAAAAGCCTTTCCCGCCTATTCCCCTTGAGGAGATACTTCCCTGCCACGGGCAAGTGGCTACATTTAGAAGCTGGCCCTGAGCTTTAACAGTAGTTGCGACAGCCACAAATCCTACAGAATAGTGGGGACCTGGGTTCGAATCCCTGAGCACCCTTAAAGTTCACTAGACGTCCTCGGGCCAGTCACTATCTCCCACTCTGACTTCCCTCACAGGGTTGTTGTGAAGGTAAGAGGGGGAGAGAGAGAAGAGAACTACATACACCGTGCCAAGCTTCTTGGAGGAAGTACAGGATTAAAATGTAAATAATAAATACCAATTAGAGCAATCAACCAATTAAAGAAATCTGGACTAACCAGATGAGTCTTAGTTAATTGATTGCTGTTTTTACATATGCAAATATAATCAGTCTTGAAGCAAGAAATGTACTCCTCTATGTAGGTGGTGCTTGTAGCCATACAGCATATGCTGTAGGACCATCATGTTAGAAAAGGCATTTTCCCCTATGCGAGAGCTTTGTTTAAGACGTTGTTATAAGTACTTCTGTTCTTAAAAAACATGCCTGCAAATTCATCTGGGCTAACTGTTCAGTTGGTTATATGATTTTAAAAATGGCTTAATCTCACTGATACACCAATTAAAAGTTGCAATCAAAGTAACAATCACAGCGCCAGGCTCTACCTACCAAACCTACATGTATTTTTCTGAACTAACTGCAGCTGGTTCAGAGAGTTATACCAAAAATAATGGTAACGAATCTGGTAGTTCTCCTTCAGTGGCCTCTAGCTGAGGCCTTGAGAGTGCTTGGGAAGTCAAGCGAAGCTCCTGTATTAATATGCATGTGTCAGCCAATGCGACACCCACCATTTCGGTGCCTGCTCAAGGAGTACAATCAGACAGGCTGGGTTACTCACCCACTGCAGAGTGGTAGTGAGACAGTGCCTCTGCCAACTGCCCAGCTGCCAACAGCTTCCGCCCCATTTCCAGGTGGTTTTCAATCTCAGCTTGCCCAGCAGCCAACAAACCTGTAACACATAAAGCATTTTTTGCAAGACCAATCACTGATGTAAAGAGCAGTGGCAGAGCACCTGCTTTGCACAAGGCTGGTACAGTGGATAGAGGGTTCAAATGGCTGGTTCTATATAGACTGTAGTTCTCTCACAAGGACAATCCTAAAGTTCTTCTCCTCTTCTGGTTCTACCCAGTAACTAACCTCTACAAGTCAACCATCAGTCATTTTGTTTTGTTTAGATTGCATAGGTTTCTGCTAACCCAGAAGGTGTGTGCTTCAGAAGAAAGCTAGCAGAGCAAGATTTTTTTTACTGTATTCATGAATCACTTACCTATAAGAAAAATAGAAGGACTAAAGGCTACCTATAATAAAAGCAAAGAATGTATATATAAACATGCATATCACGGCAGCGGGGAGTGGGTGGGAATGACAACTTTGTGTACAATAGGTGGCTTCCATCTCTTAAAAGTAAGCTCTTGCCATGCTGATCCCTTCAATCAGGTTATTTGACAGATCCTGCTTAGACTCTCCTTCCTTCAGGTCAAGGATGATCCTCACGCATCCTTATAGGGGTGGGCAGGGATGGGAAACGTGCGGCCCGCCAACTGTTGTTGGACTGCAACTTCCATCATCCCTCACCATTGCCTATGCTGGCTAGAGCTGATGGTAGATGCAGTCTAACAACATCTGGACACGTCCCCCAGCCCTGGTGGCCTGAGGGACCACTCCAGGTGGAATCACTGAGAGCTGGTTCATGAGCAGCCCTTAGCAGAGCAAACTGTCAAACTCACGAGGAGAAGTTGTGGGAGAAAGAGAATGTATGCAAAATATAAGAACACTGAGGACTAGAAACAAAGTAAGGCTGAGTGGGAGGGGCCAAGTGCGAAAAGGCGGAGAGGAATGTGGGCGGGGTCGCAAAGTGCATCAGGACGAGCGGGAGGGGCCGAAGGGCACGCGATGGGCGCGGCCTGGGGAGTGGGCGGGGCGTTCGTACAAGAGAAGGCCTGCAGCGGAAGAGAAGCGGCAGTGACCGAGAGTGACCTATAGCGACGAGGGGGCGGGGCCAGCAGAAGCGCCGTTGCCAAGAGCCTGGAGGAAAAGCGGTTGGGCTCGCGGTTACCATGGTTACCTGGCAGCTGCAGATCCAGCAGGACGCACAGCAAGGACGCGGCCCACAGCAGCCGCCTCTCGCAGCCGCCAGGGCCCAGCCCGGGGCTCTCCCCGCCTCTCCCAAGCAGCCCCAGGCCGCGCCACACCGGCTGCTGCCCGGACTCCATGTCCCAGCTCCGGAACCAACTCACTTCCGCATCCGTTCCCTCCTCTGCGAAAACGACTTCCGGCCGCTCTAGTCTCCTGCTTGTCTTTCCCCCGGTCGCCTGATGTCTTCATTCAGCGTGGGGGGGGGGAAGAGAGGGGAGCGACCGCTCTAGGAGGCTCTGTCCCCATGGGCTTGTGGAAGCGTTGTGACGCTGTCACTCCCTCACCCAATCGCGGCAAGGGAAAGGGGAGAGAATTAGTAGCCAATCAGTTCCCTCATCCAGTAGGCCGTAGAACTTCGCTAGCCAATGAGCGCTAGAGGACGTCACGCCGCTCCCGCCGGCGGGGGCTGCGGGGAGCAGCTCGTCGGCGAGCGCGCGCCGCGGAGCCGAGTCGGGCCGCGATGCCTCCGCGCGCGGGCCGGGGCGCGGCCGGGGCGCGGGAGGCCGTGATAGTAGGTAGTGCTTCTGTGGGGTCGGTGGATGGGCACCGTTCCTGGTATTAATATTGCTAATAATTGTTCCAATAATGCTCATCATCATCATCATCATCATTAATTGCAATATTAATTACATTAAGCATCCACGTGCGTATCCGCAGCGGGAGAAAGGGGACAAGGAAAACGGTGCAGCAGGGCTCCTCTCCCCTCCCTGCGCATCGTGGGAGGTAATCCTAAAGAGCGTGCTGCTGAGCGTGTGCAGAGTGCCTCTTGCTTGGGGATGAATAATTACATCTTCTCCGCCACATCTGAGGGGCTGGAGCCTCAAGTATCTCTCATTAAAAGAAAAAAATAAAATGAAAACTAAGCACCGCGTATGTCTGCGTGCGTGTCATAAATATATATATATATGAGAAATAGGCAGGAGTATTCTTCTTATATTGTTCTAAGGGTCCTACAACTCCCAGCATTCCCCAGCCAACATGGGCGCAATCCTACGCATGTTTAGGGTGCAATCCTATTGCATGTTTAGGCAGAGAAAGTCCCACAACTCCCAGCATTCCCCAGCCAGCTATATTATACTGGCTGGGGCATGCTGGGAGTTGTAGGACTTTTCTCTGTCTAAGCATGCATAGGATTGCACTAAATGTATTTGCCAGTGACTGGCAGTTAGATGAGCCACTGGCCCAGGAGGTGAGAGTCTACCTGCCCCGGTATCGATTTGCTGACAGTTCTCATTTCTGTTAGATTGTAAGTGTGCAGACAGGGGCTGTGTTATTTTTTAATCTCTGTGCAGCATCTAGAAAATGTTAATATTAAATATTAGAAAATATCTATGCATCCAATGAGTAGTGACTGGATATTAATTGGGAGACACTAAGGTTAAAATATTGAAGTTAGACATCGTAAGTGAGGAATAAGTATAATACATAATATTGGCCTGTTGCCTACTCTTAAAGAAGAATGAGACTGCAGGGACTGCAACTTTTGTGGCTTCAACCATTGTGCATTTATTTATGTCATTTATTTATTTTCAGCATTTCTCCCCCGCCCCGCCGCCCCCAACTTTCTGCCAAAAAAGTTGACATCAGGGTGCTGGCTAGGGAATGCTGGAAGTTGTAGGACTTTTTTCTGTCAAAACATGCATAGGATTGTACCCATACAAAGACGAATAATAAGGCATTTGTTAGGCCCCTCTATTTTGATACCCTGCTCTTCTCTCTCTTCCAGAGGGTGTGCTGGGAATGCATCTAGCCCAATGGAGCCAGACTGTAAGCGCCGGAAGACGGTGGAGCCCCACGATTCCTGCCCTTGGGAAGTGCTGCCAGTTCTTTCGGAGAGGGAATCCCAGGAAGTCACGTTAATGCCAGTCTATGCCTCTCCTGTCCTGGACAAGAAGGAGGCATGCCGCCTGGTGAAGGAGGTTTCTGCTGTCTACCCACTGAGCGACCACCCACACTTGAAGCGTGTCCGTGCCTGTGCCTCTGTGGACAGCCCGCATCCTCTGGAGATTATCCTGTGCCTGGCAAGCCCCAAGCGAGAGCAGAACGTCTTGCCGTCTCTCGCTGAACTCTTCCACGACGGTCAAGTCGGCCTGTGCGGCTTAGGGGAGCCTTTCTTGGCTCAGGTACCGGTCTGCCCGCCCTTGACGCGTCCCCAGTATGAGGAAGCAGCTTTGCATTGGCCTGTCTCATTCCATGAGAACAAACACATCAGCCAGGCCATCGACGGCTCCCTCTTCACTTGCTCGCAGAAGGCCGCCATGCAGAACCACATGGAGTTGGCTGTCCAAGCTGCACAACAGGGAGCAAAGCAGGGCATGAAGCCGGTAGGTGCTGTGGTGGTTGACCCAGCCAGTGGGAGGGTTTTGGCAGTAGGGCATGACTGCAGGAGTGGCTCTAACCCACTGCTTCATGCTGCCATGGTCTGCATCGACCTGGTGGCCCACGGCCAAGGAGGCGGAGCATATCACTACAAAGATTATCCAGCCTGCACCTTCCTTCGGCTGGACAGCAGCTTGGGCAGTCCTTCCTTCTGTGGTGATGGGCTCCCGTATATCTGCACCGGCTATGATATGTACTTAACGCAGGAGCCTTGTGTCATGTGTGCCATGGCGCTGGTGCACTCGCGCATCGAGCGGGTTTTCTACGGGGTGCCATCCCCTCACGGGGCCCTGGGGACCAAGTATCACATCCACAGCCGCAAAGACCTCAACCATCGCTACGAGGTGTTCCGGGGCGTCCTAGAAGACCAGTGCCGCAGCTTGGTGCAGATTTTGGCTCTCAAGGAATTGGCGAGAGAGACTGCTTGAGGGGGGCGGCAAGGGGGGGCGGGGAGGTCTTTTATTCTTACGCTTTCTTTTTTTCCAAAAAAAAATACAGTATCTTAAGAACAGCCTGTGTGTCTGTGGTAATTGAGAGTTTGGAGGCCTGGAGATGGATTGGCGAGTTCGCCCAGGTTTATGGTACTACAGTGCATGGTGGAAAATGAGCAGCAGGAAAAGATGGCTGCTTCAGATGCGTAAACTGCTGCTTACAGGTGGAGTTTAGGACTTTGTGAATGAGAGCTGCAACAAAATCTTGCAGCGTGGAGTGTTTGTATTCAAGGTTCGAGGCAGCCAGGCATGTTCGCTTCCACAATATTCCATTCCACTCCCCCACTCCAAAAGTCAGTCAGCATTCCACGGCCACTGAGCATGCTCAGTCCTCACTGAGCTGTTTGGTCCCATTTCTTCCCCCAAAGTCTGTGCTTCTGCAAAGCTTGGTGTTCCTTCAGTCCTGCTGTTACCTCCCTCTTGTGCATGGATGACACCATTTTGGCTGCATAATCATCCACACTCAGAGTATCAGTTCGCTATTAGGATTTAGCAGACTTTCCCAGCCTGGTGCCCTCCGGATATTTTAGACTCCAACTCCCATCATTCTTGACTGTTGCCTGGGCTGGTTGAGGCTAATGGGAGTTGTAGTCCAAAATGGCTGCAGGGCAGCAGTTTGGAAAAGACTGGACAGGGACTCTGTTTGGAGGCGGAAGGCACACAGTGGCACATTGTTGCCTTAGTACCTTCAATGTAAATATGTTGATAAATCCTAACAAAACAGGATCGGCTTCATAACATTACCTGTGATGCTTAAATATGTGGTCAAGGCACGATGACTTCAGAGACTCTGCTTTAAGAGCATCTTTACTGCTGTGGTTCAGGTGATGTTAAAACTCTTGACTTATTCCCTCTGAAGATCTAACAAGCAGGTACACACTCCCACCTTTCTTTCAAGGTAGACCAGGCTGGGAGGCGCCCTGTAGGTTATTGTTGTAGGGCAACTGCCACCATGACATGAACTGCCCTAAATCTGGGTGTGTGGAATCCAGATCTGCACTATTTTATTTCTGGAGAAGGACAGACCTTCTAGCAACCTTCCATCGATCTCTCCTTAAGAGCTTATTATAGAATAGATGAATGGTTAAGACTGGTGAGTGAGGACAGATGCTACATTAGTCAGATGCTTAGTCACTTCCGAAGTTCTAAATTCAAGACTTTTATTAAGGATTTAATATATAGCAAGTGAGAGAAATGGGAGGTTGCAATAAAATAAAGCAGGAATTCCTAACTAATTCTAGTATGATAAAATCTTTGAGGGTGCAATCCTATGCATGTTTAGACAAAAAAAAAAAAAAGCCCTACAACTCCCAGCATGCTCCAGCCAGCATGGCTGGCTGGAAGGATGCTGTAAGTTGTAGGACTTTTTTCTGTCTAAACATGCATTGGATTGCACCCTAAGGTTGTTTCAGTAACTTAAGGCGCAATCCTATGGGGATAGTCGGCTGCCTCCGAACTCAGAGGCGTCCGACTATCCAATGCAGGGTGGGCGGAGCGTGGAGGGGATCTTTTCCTCTGGGCTCCGGCCACCCTGCATTTGCAGCTAGGCAGCCAATTTTTGCTGTCTAACCAGGGCGTGTCAGAGTGAGAGGGGCCGGATGGCGCATAGGAAGCATTGTAATGGCACTTCTGCGGTCCCCTCCCTGCCCCCAGGAACGCCCCCTTTTTGCCCACTCCGTGCTGCTGTTACGAGCGCGGAGGCAGGGGTGAACCGCGCCACCTACAAGGCGGCGGGAGTCAGGTTTCTGGGAACTGAGCTGTCTAGTGGCCTTAGGATTGCGCCCTTAGAATGTCTTCAGCTGTCTCACTCCCACCATAAGGCTTGTCTGGAGGGGGGAGTAGTAGAACTTCCCCAGGCAATCGGGGATGAAGCAAAGTATACTCAAATCCACCCCATTTTTATGTGGTGTATTCCAGATCAGGTCTGTGTAGGTGTGGTGGAAGCAAAGGTCTTGCATTTTATGGTTTTAATTGTGAACCGCCCAGAGAGCTTTGGCCATCGGGCAGAATAGAAATAAATGAATTAAAGATCCAATGAATTAGGAACCTGGCTGGCTCAGCTCCTGTACCATTGGTTATTTATTAATTTATTTACTATTAGTATTTCATCCCGTGCCTCAGCCAAAAAGACTTCCAGTGCGACTTACATGTAATCAGTTAATTAAGGTAGCCCCTACCTGCAAGCTTACAATCTAAAAAGACATGACACGCAAGGAAAAAGGAATGGGAAGGGAAGAGAGGGGAAATGCAGTTGATTGCTTTGGGGCTTGTGGGCGAAGGGAGCCTTTGCGATGAAATGGGGGTATTCCCAAGAGAAGTGGGGCAGTTGGGGGTAGGATGGATTGGGGTTTTACAGGATGTTACAGAAGGAGCAATCAAGACTGAAGAAGGAGCAGTCAAGGAACCAATGCTTTCCCCTTAGCACTGGTGGTATTTGGTTATGTCTGCCATGGCCAGCAGTAATCACAGAGCTCCATCACCATCTCTATACTTCCCCATAGTTGAAGGTCTCTGGGCTTTTTACAGAGATTAAAAAGCATTAAAGACGCAGTATACAAAGTTTAAAAACGATTTGTATAAAAACACACAGACAGTACATACAGAGACAGCATACATCTAAAAACAACTTTAAGCAATCAACCATAAGACAGATCCAGGACCTGATTAAAACTCATCATATGCTGCCAAATGCCTGAGAAAAGAGAAAGGCCTTAACCTGGTGCCGAAAAGATAACACTGTTGGTGCCAGGCAGGCCTTGTTGGGGAGATCATTCCACAATTGGGGGTCCACCACCGAGAAGGCCCTCCCTTGTTGCCGCCTTCTAACCGCCTTCCCTTGGAGGAGATGCCTGGAGGAGGGTCTTAGATATTGAACGTACAGCTAGGTTCATGTTGGGAGAGCCACTCGTCAGGCAAGCAGCAGATACCTGTCCATGAAACTGATTAGCATCAATCCTCAATGATGGAGGACTGTACTTGACAGCTTATTCTGTGCATGTACAACTCGCCAATCATAGCTACGAATGGCTGAGCCAGTAGCAAAAATCACATGGGAATTTTTATTTATTTATTTGCTACATTTCTATAATGCCCAATAGCCAACATTCTCTGGGTGGTTCATGAAAGCTAAAATACCCCAAAATACAACATGATAAAATATAAACATTTACATGTTTATAAAACGGAATAAAGCCAAAGTAAAAACCAGAGAAAAAACCCTGAATGCTAACTGGGGACGCTTAACTGAGGTGTGAGTGTCCAGGAGTATCTGGCAGGTCAATTTTGGGCACAGAATGCTACACTAGATAGACAGTTGGACTCGCCCAGCAAGGTGGTTTTTAGGTTAAATGTAGAAATGAGTTCATTTTCACACTGGCCACTTATCTGTGTCCTATCTGTGTCTACTCGGAAGCAACATTGAATTCAGTGAGATTTACTTGCAGAGGTGTGTGTCTAGAATTGCATCGGAAGTGTCTTCCTGAGCCTCCTTTGAGCAATTTGTGTGCGCGCATGGATGTTTGTTGACTGATGCAGGAACACCCCAAAGCTGGATTTTATATTTGTGTCGTAGCTGCGGGAAATGCCAAAAGCCTATTCAGTGTTGTGCATGAAAATGCTTCTGTGCTGGTTAGAATATACACACAGCTGTGTGTATGTTTTTATTGTCTCTCTTTTGCTCTCTATCCACTGCCACCCCATTCTCATGACACACCACCTGGACAGGTGTTTCTAAATGTATTAGTTAGCTGCACTGGGTGTCAAACTTTAGCCTGCCACGTTGTCATGTGCAGGCTGAATGTGTGTGTGCGTGGGAGCAGAGTTGGGGCACATTTTTCCCTGCCCCTGACCTCTGCATTCAGTGGGAAGTGGAAGTTATACAGCAGGGGTGCTCAACACAGTGCCCACAGGCACCCAATTTTAAAAACATTTTTAACCCCCTACCCCCATTTTGTAACTATAGAGACATGGATTTGTATGAAATGCATACAACTTCCTAGCAATTATACATTGTTGTTGTTGTTCAGTCATGTCTGACTCTTCGTGACCCCATGGATACATGGGAGTTCAACAAAAGTGGACCAAATATTCAAATACGCATCCATTTGAAGGTGGTGTCTATATGCCACCGGTTCAAATATTGAAAAAATTGTAAGGTCAGTGAATGATAAAACAACTTTTATCCAGGACTTGATCCTGGATGAACACACTGACCTGGCCTGTATTGAAGAGACCTGGTTGGATGAAGCTGGGGGTGGGGGGTTAACCTCTCTCAGCTCTGCCCTCCAGGATTCTCTGTCCAGCAGCAGGCAAGACCTGGGGGGCGGGGAGGTGGAGTGGCAGTGGTCTATTGGGATTCGATCCCCCTGACCAGGTGCCCTATCCCACAGTCTGCTGGGTTGGAGTGTGTGTATTTGAAGGTGGGTGCCTGGAACAGAATAGGGATTCTGTTAGTGTACCGTCCACCCTGCTCCTCAACAGTCTTCCTTCCTGAGGTAGCCGGGGTAGTCTCAGGGTTGGTGTTGGAGACCCCTCGGCTTGTTGTTTTGGGGGATTTCAGCATCCATGCTGAGGCTGCCCTGTCGGGAGCGGCTCAGGACTTCATGTCCGCCATGACAACCATTGGTCTGTCCCAGATGGTATTTGGCCCCACCCATACTGCTCGGCACACTCTAGACCTTGTTTTCTGTGCTGGATGGGGTGATAGTGATCTGAGACTGGAGGAACTCTCTAGAGTTCCATTGTCATGGACAGATCACTACCTGGTGGGGTTTAGACTTGCTGGCATTCGGAACTAGGGATGTACGAATCCCTTACCTGGTTCTGGTCAGGGCATCCACTGCAGGGGGGAGGCGATCCGTCCCTCCCCCCCAGAATCTTCCCTGGCCGGCTCTGCTCTGTGGAGCCGCCGGCCAGGGCCTGCCACAGCTGGACTTCCGGCTGCTGCTTCTGCGCTGCGGACTCAAATGGCGGCCGCTATGCCGGCCGCTATTTGCTTCCCTGCCTTAGGCCATGATAGGCTACGTAAGTATTTATGTAGTCTATCACGGCAAAGAGCAGGAACTCAAATGGCTCCCCTTTACACCCTTTGCGTCCCTGCTCTTTTCATGAGAGGCTACATAAGTATTTACGTAGCCAATCATGGCCACAGGCAGGGACGCAAATGGCGGCCGCTATAATGGCCGCCATTTTGTTCCGCAGGCCGGCTGCGGAAGGAGGACAACCTGACCCAGAGCATCTGCCGCCAGGTAGGGTCCATCCCGGGGGGATTTTGGGGGGTGGCAGTGGGGGGGGTAGTCCGTTCTGCCACGGACTCCGGCGGGCTGGATACCAAAGAATCCGGCCTCACTGGAGTCTGTGGTGGATTTCTCCAACATCCCTACTCGGAACCTCTGCAGGGGTGGAGGGCCGATTAAGATGGTCCGCCTCAGGAGGCTGATGGATCCAAATAGTTTCCTGAGGGCTCTTGGGGATTTTCCTGTTGCCTTGGCAGGTGATTCTGTTGAAGCCCTGGCCGATCTCTGGAACAGAGAAATGACCAGGGCCATGGACACAATCGCTCCTGAGCGTCCTCTCTCATGAAGCGTAGCCACACCAACACTCTGGTTTTCTAGGGAGCTGGTGGTGATGAAACGGGTGAGAAGACAACTAGAGTGACGTTGGCAGAAAACTTGGAGTGAATCTGATCGAACACGGGCTACAGCCTATTTGAAGACCTACTCTGGCAATATGGGCGGCAAATAAAATATTTTTTTATGCCACTATTGCGTCTGCAAAGAGCTGTCCAGTGGAGCTGTTTTGAGTGATCAGGAGTCTTTTACACACCAGCCCACAAGAAGATAATTTAAACCTCTTGACAGCCCGCTGTGCACAATTTGCCCAGCGCTTTGCAGCCAAAATCGCTCGGATCTGCTCTGACATGGATGCTATATTTGAAATAGACTCAGTGGATGTAACTGTGGCCCCTGCTTGTCCAGTGCTGTTGGCTACTTTTCAATTTGTACAGCCTGAGGATGTGGACAGGATCCTGGGAGAGGTGAGAGCCACCATGTGTGTTCTAGATCCTTGCCCTCCCTGGCTCATAAAAGCAGCCAGAGGTGGACAGGCCAAGTGAGTAAGGGGAGTGGTTAATGCCTCCCTTAGGCAAGGCAGAGTTCCAGCCTGCCTGAAGGAGGCGGTGGTGAGATCTTTGTTAAAAAAGCCCTCCCTGAACCCCACCATATTGGATAATTATTGGCCAGTCTCCAATATTCCATTTCTGGGCAAGATGTTGGAGTGCATGGTGGCCTCCCAACTCCAGGGATTCCTGGATGAGACAGATTATCTAGGTCTATTTCAATCTGGCTTCAGACCCGGTTATGGGACAGAAACAGCTTTGGTCACCTTGGTGGATGACCTACGCTGGGAACTAGACAGGGGGAGTGTGTCCTTATTAGATCTGCTGGACCTCTCAGCGGCTTTCGAAACCATCGACCATGGTATCCTTCTGGGCCGCCTCGCTGGGATGGGACTTGAAGGCACTGTTTTGCAGTGGCTCCATTCCTTCTTGGAGGGGCGGGCCCAGAAGGTGGTGCTGCGGGACTTCTGTTTGACTCCCTGGCCTTTGGCCCGTGGAGTTCCTCAGGGTTCCATTTTGTTCCCCATGCTATTTAACATATACATGAAACCACTGGGAGAGGTTGTCAGGAGTTTTGGGGTTCCGTGTCACCAGTACGCTGATGACACCCAGCTCTACTTTTCCTTTCCATCTAATTCCAAGGAAGCTGTTGGGGTGCTGAATTGGTGTCTGTCGGCAGTAATGGACTGGATGAGGGCAAATGAAGCTTAATCCAGAGGTGCTCCTGGTGAGTCGAAAGGTAGATCAGGGAATAGGGATTCGGCTTGTGCTGGATGGGGTTACACTCCCCCTGAAGACACAAGTTTGCAGCGTGGGTGTACTTCTGGATCCAGCCCTGAGCCTGGATGCCCAGGTTCCAGCAGTGGCCAGGAGTGCATCTGCACAGCTCAAGCCAGTGTGCCAGCTGCGCCCGTTCCTTGAGATGTCTGACTTGGCCACAGTGACACATGCCTTAGTTACATCCCGTTTGGATTACTGTAACACGCTCTGCGTGGGAAACTTCAAACTCGGAAACTTCAGCTGGTTCAAAGAGTCACTCTGTCTGTCAGGTCTAATCCCTTAAATCTATTCGTCACCTCCACTGTATATTCATAAGGGATATGATTTAGATCATACCTGAATGGTTTAGTGGTTTTCCCTACGTTCTTCAATTTCAGCCGAAATTTTGCAATAAGAAGCTCATAATCTGAGCCACAGTCAGCTCCAGGTCTTGTTTTTACTGACCTTTTATTAGGACCAGCCAAAATGCCACGAAAGGGTGTACAAACTTACGAGTTCTTCAGCACTCTTCATCAGGTTAGATGGTACAAAAAGCAGGGGTTTGGGGGGTGAGGAGGGAAAACAACAACAACTGCAAATATTGGGCCGGATGCTGTGGCTACAAGGTTCTAATTTCAGAATTTGTTACAGTAGTGCAACACGCAAAGTTAGGAATGTAATGCAACTGATTTTTCTCAAGCAGCAGAGTGGCGCAGCGGAAGCGTGCTGGGCCCATAACCCAGAGGTCGATGGATCGAAACCATCCTCTGCTAGTTTGGTCTTTTTGCGGGTGGGGGATTGACATCTGAATTTGGTAACCATTTGGGGAAAGGTTGTCTTTAAATCAATATCTAGACAAACCAAGTTTAATATAGCTACCATAGTTCTCAGGCTGGTCCTTTTTCTTTCACATCGTTTAACTGGTTTGATAGGACTACAGCCAATGTTGCTCCTACTTAGAGTAGACCCATTGAAATGAATGGGGCTTAAGTGAGTCATGCCTTACTTAAGCCCCATTCATTTCAATGGGTCTACTCTAAGTAGGAGCAACATTGGGCTCAACTCACAGTTAGCTAGGGCGCCGCAGAGCCGCCAACTGCTCACCTGAAGACAAATACTTCAGATAATTTCTGTATTAACTTTTAATTCATTGGACGGATTAATTGCAAAGATTGAAATCAGTTATGCTTGTAACTGATTGCAATCGGAATGGCCTTAGCATAACACTCAGACTGATCGTTAAAAGGATGGCTACTGGCTTGGAGAAAACACTTAGGATCCATGAGGGTTTTTTAATGTAATATCGTGTTTTTAATTACGTATTTTTAATACGCTATTCACCAACACAGCTTCTCTGGTTACCGAGGCACGTCCGTTCACTTTTAAGCCAGATACGGAAAATTAAGTGCAAAACAGCAAAGTGCAAAATGTAAGAGCAACATTTAATTGCAAAATAGCACTTGCTTTGGTTCTCTCAAAGGCATTATCTGAATGGTTTTGGGGTATTCCTTAGGACTTCAATACCAGCTCGCTAAAAAACTTTAAAAATAACGGAACAAAAGACATTCTTTTGGGGTTGGGGAGGGGAAAAAAAACCACCGCCCGAACAGGGACTTGAACCCTGGACCCTCAGATTAAAAGTCTGATGCTCTACCGACTGAGCTATCCGGGCCCTGAGAAAGGGCTGTTTCAGAACTAGTGTAGTGTAGACATTACGCCTGCGGAGTCTCTGATTCTTCGCAGACTGCTTTCCTTTGTTTTGTTTTTCCCCCTAAAGTGTAACGTTTTCTCTGTACTTTGCAACAATTTGCTCCGTCTTCGTTCAGTAGCCAAAACGATTCACAAACGCGGTGCAAGAGAGTAAGCAGTAGGCATACGCTCATTACGTAGAATTGTTAACCCTCATACTATTATTGGAAGAGTGAGAGATAAAGGTTCAATTGTCAGGATGGCCGAGCGGTCTAAGGCGCTGCGTTCAGGTCGCAGTCTCCCCTGGAGGCGTGGGTTCGAATCCCACTTCTGACAAAGCTAATTTTGTGTGTCTGTCAATCGATTAAATTTCTGGCCTTTGCCAATAATGCGTTTGATTTATTTTTCGCTTTTGCAATTAAGTGCAGTTTTGATGCCCAATAGACCACCGCCATAATTTCTATGTATTTTTAGGATGACAAAAAAAAACAGAGCTACCCGAGATTTCAATGTAGCTGGGAATGGGCACAAATGTCTCCCTGTCTCTCTCTCTCTCTCTGTCTCCCCCCCAATAAACAGGAAAATAAAACAAAAGGAGATCGTCGCCCCCAGAAAGTGAAGAGGATCTAAAGAGCCTCTTGTTGAGGGTGAAAGAGGAGAGTGCAAAAGCTGGTTTGAAACTCAACATTACAAAAACGAAGATCATGGCTTCTGGCCCCATCATTTCCTGGCATATAGAAGGGGAAGAAATGGAAGCAGTGACAGATTTTATTTTCTTGGGCTGCAAGATCACCGCAGATGGTGACTGCAGCCATGAAATTAAAAGACGCTTGCTCCTTGGGAGGAACGCTATGGCAAACCTAGACAGCATAGTAAGAAGCAGAGACATCACCTTGCTGACAAAGGTCTGTCTAATCAAAGCTATGGTTTTCCCAGTAGCAACGTATGGCTGTGAGAGCTGGACTATAAGGAAGGCTGAGCACTGAAGAATTGATGCTTTCGAACTGTGGTGCTAGAGAAGACTCTTACGAGTCCCCTGGACTGCAAGGAGGTCCAATCAGTCAATCCTAAAGGAAATCAACCCTGAGTACTCCTTGGAAGGACAGATACTGAAGCTGAAGCTCCAATATTTTGGCCACCTAATGCGAAGAGAAAACTCTCTGGAAAAGACCCTGATGCTGGGAAAGACTGAAGGCAAAAGGAGAAGGGGACGGCAGAGGATGAGATGGCTAGATAGCATCACCGATGCGATGAATATGGACTTGAGCACACTCCGAGAGAGAGCGCAGGACAGGAAGGCCTGGCGTGCTATGGTCCATGGGGTCACGAAGAGTCGGACACGACTGAACAACAACATGCATGGAGGAAAATTCTGAGAGTGCCTTGGGCTGCAAGAAGATCAAACCTGTCCATACTCCACGAAAGAAAGCCAGTCTGCTCACTTGAGGGAATTATATTAAAGGCAAAACTGAAGTACTTTGGCCACATAATGAGAAGACTGGACACCCTGGAGAAGATGCTGATGCTAGGGAAAGTGGAAGACAAAAGGAAGAGGGCCGACCAAGGGCAAGATGGATGGAGGATATTCTGGAGGTGACGGACTAGATCTTGGGGGAGCTGGGGGTGGTGACGGCCGACAGGAAGCTCTGGTGTGGGCTGGTCCATGAAGTCTCGAAGAGTCACAAGCAACTGAACGAATAAACAATGCATGTGTACTCAGAGGTAAACCACATTGAATTCAATGGGATTTACTCCCAAGTAAAGTGGGAGCCTTTGCAGCCTTAAGCTGCAGGAATACTTAGGAGTAAGTCTCCTTGAACTTATTGGGGCTTACTTCTGAGTAAACTTGCATAGATTAGAATTATTAGTCAGTGTTAAAAAGCAGATAGTGAATCTACTTAAAACAACCTATTTTTTGTCTGGATCCTCAGTCATCTGTATCTTTTCTTTTCTGCTTCTCAACTATTATGAAAGAGGAACAAATTGCAGCAGTTCAGACCTTAAAGGGTATCTAAACTATTACCTGGAGCAATAATACATTATACCTGAAAGGAAAAATAAAAATAAATCGCACACACAAAATTGCCGCTTTTCTTAAACCGGTTGACTAAAACTCGCGTACTTGGGTATGATTGGTGTAAACTCTACGTTGCAAAAGTGCCGCGCTTGCTGCAATTGGTTTAAACTGTCTCCAAACTTCCCGCGCTAATCAGATCTTAGCCAATGATTGCCTCACACTCAGTTACCTGTTTTTACTCATATGCGGAGGGGGGCGGAGAGAACTGTTATATTTAGGGTATCTTCAAAAAATCGCGGGGAATTTAAAATGAGTCCGATTATTCGAAGCTGTTGCTTAAGTATCAATAGCTTTTTATTTAACATTCTGCCGGCCCTCTTACGGCAGTAGCGCATGCCGACGCGTGTGTGTGTTTAGACTGAAAACGTTTTATCCTTCAGAACTTCAGCTCTATTGCTGCAAAGTTCTTGCCTTGGGGGTACTTTTTAAATGCCCCCCATCCCGAAGATTACGTATTTTACGGCGCATGTGGCCAGGAAAGGAGCACATAATACTTTAGACTGGAAACACAACTGTAAACCCTACCTACCGAGAGGACGAAGATCCACTTGAGAACTAGAAACTTACAAATACCAGCTCCAAACTTTGCCTGGGTTCAGACACAACCGCTGTCTATCGGTAGGGTTAGCAGAAAAGCAGCTCTTTCCGCGAAACTGTGGGTGGCTCTTAAAAGAGCCTTTTTTTGAGGGGGGGGGGTTGTGTTTAAGAACATCGCCCTCCAAAACCGCTTCATTTCCCTTTCGCCTTGTGGCTTTCGGTCTTCTTGGGCAAGAGAACAGCCTGGATGTTCGGCAGCACGCCTCCTTGGGCAATGGTGACTTTACCCAGGAGCTTGTTCAGCTCCTCGTCGTTGCGGATGGCGAGCTGCAAGTGGCGCGGGATGATGCGGGTCTTCTTGTTGTCCCGGGCGGCGTTGCCAGCCAGCTCCAGGATCTCGGCAGTCAGGTATTCCAGCACAGCGGCCAAGTAGACCGGCGCCCCGGCGCCGACGCGCTCGGCATAGTTCCCCTTGCGCAGCAGACGGTGCACGCGGCCCACGGGGAACTGCAACCCGGCGCGGGAAGAGCGGGTCTTCGCCTTGGCCCGAGCCTTGCCGCCTTGCTTCCCGCGTCCGGACATCGCGAGATGGTTCAATAAGCCTAAGCAGAGGAAGCGACAAGAAAAGGGCTCTCAACCACAACAGTGAGAGAGGCGGCCTTTTCTCAATCCTAATATACTTTGCCCAGGTCTCATGAATGCAGATTCTGATTGGCCTGCCTTTAAAACTCTAGGTCCAGTGGACGGCTGGCTGCCAGATTGGCCAATGATAGAAAGAATCCCAGTTAAAAAAGCACACCAGCCAATAGGACAGCACGATGCCAAGCAGTTGGCCAATGCCACGGCGCCGACTGAAGGAGCAAAGTTCTGAAACCCTTGACTCGTTCTCTTTTGCGTCATTGCGCATTGTAGCCAATCGTGAGCAGAATATTGCAGGGGCCTCCTTTGCATATGGGCCCCTATAAGTAGAAGAGCTCAGTGCTCGGGCTCCCATTCGAGGGTCTCTGCTTCTGCCGTGCCGTAGAGTAGGTGGACTTTCGAAGATGCCTGAGCCAGCGAAGTCGGCGCCGGTTCCCAAGAAGGGCTCCAAGAAAGCCATCACCAAGACCCAGAAGAAGGGCGACAAGAAGCGCAAGAGGAGCCGCAAGGAGAGCTACTCCATCTACGTGTACAAGGTGCTGAAGCAGGTGCACCCGGACACCGGCATCTCCTCCAAGGCCATGAGCATCATGAACTCGTTCGTGAACGACATCTTCGAGCGCATCGCCGCCGAGGCTTCCCGCCTGGCCCACTACAACAAGCGCTCCACCATCACGTCCCGGGAGATCCAGACGGCTGTGCGCCTCCTCCTGCCGGGGGAGCTGGCCAAGCACGCCGTGTCCGAGGGCACCAAGGCTGTGACCAAGTACACCAGCTCCAAGTAACTCCTTTTCCCCCGGGAGAACTGACTACGTGTTCTTCAAGACCCAAAGGCTCTTTTAAGAGCCACCCACTTTAGCAGTAAATGAGCTGATACCGCTAAGTGGGCACTAGCCCGAGTACATAAAAGTTCTTGAATATCCGTAAAGACTCCATTTAAGTCTTCATTTAAGTTGGGCAACGTGATGTCTCCAGGAAGCCCCACAAATAAGGCGTGAAGCTCTTTACTCTTATTTGTCCCCCAAGCAATATGGGTTTTGGTGCTCTACTGCTTCTGAACCGGGAATCTATTTAGCTGTCACGATGAATTGCTATTGATGGATGCTTTTAAGCCACTAAGCACATCTTGTGCATGTTCAGAGGGGGGAAATCCTACAGTTCCCAGCATTTGCCAGCCAGCCATGGGAGTTGTAGGACTTTTTCCTTTCTAAACATGCATAGGATTGCACCCTAACCATCTCCACAGCTTTATAGTAGCGAATTCCAGAAGTTGTTAAGTGAAGAACTTGCTTTTTCTCTTGTGTGTCTGTGTGCGTGCTTTGAATCTATTGCCAATCGGTTTCTCTGGGTGACTTGAGTGTTAGTATTAACAAGAGCGAGGAAAAAAGCTTTATCCAGTAGCTGCAACTTAAAATGAGGGCTTATTTGGGAAAGGGAGAGAAAGGCAATCCTATTTGCCAACTTCTCAAAGAGAGGAAACCTAAAGACGTTCCACAATGGAGTCATTGGATTACAGCTTCCCCCAACCTGGGCCAGGCCTTCCAGGAGACGATAAGAGCTGTACGCTAGCCCATATGGTGGGCACCAGGTTTGGGAAGGCTGGAGTAGAGGTATTTTCAGCCTGTATAAACTTTTTCTGGCAACTTTTCTGTGGCTTTGTTTGAAAATGACAGCACACAAAAGGTTGTTTTCAAACTGCAGCCAACAGAAAAAGGCATCTGCAGAAATAAAAGAGAGGAAATTGCTCGTACCCGCTTGAAATAGACTGCAAGGAACCGTGGCAAGTCGCCCTTTATTTCTATGGGATAGTCATTCATTTTGCGTTTGTGAAAAAGGCACTGCTTTCTCTGAGGATCGAACTCAAGACCTTCAGATGATGAGACTGACGCGCTGCCTACTGCGCTAAGAAGGCACCTGCAAAAAAAAAGGTTTTCAGAAACTGCCTGGAAATGACCATTTCGATTAATAATGTTTATTTCTTCTTTTGCCAAATGATCTTCGTTGGACAAGAGATACCAGCTTCATCTACGTTTCGTGAATGGCATACGTTTTCAAAGCGGGTTTATCTCCCTTGTCCCAACATGCACCCATATTCTAACCCGGTCAGAAACGGGGGAGGCAGGGGGAAAAGAGCCTTTACAAAAGCGAGGAAGATGAGGGCTACACGTCAGTGCACACTGTAAACATCTAAAAACACGCGCATAGGCTCACACACTTAAGTTTTCCATTCAGTTTTCTAGGGGTTTATCAGAAGTAAATGCCTGAGCAAGCTCTGACGGAATGAGCGAAAATGCTGTGTGAAGCAAGGAGGGGAAAGAGGTCTGAAATAGAAAAAGTTCGGGGACACCCGCTGGCCCGTACGGGGATCGAACCCGCGACCTTGGCGTTATTAGCACCACGCTCTAACCAACTGAGCTAACCGGCCAGTTGCACCGCCTTTGTTCCTGGCTGCCTACTGAAGGTTACAGAACCTGGTTAAACTCTTGAGAGAGAATGCTAGCTATTAATGGCTTGACGCCGTTAATACTTTGGAGAACAACACGACCGTCAACACGACTATTCCCTCTCCTTGGGACTCTTAATGTTATGCTTAGAGAAAAGGAGTCTTTTGAAAAGGCTTTTTTCCAGTTTGAGTCCGAGTTTTACACCATTAATTTCAGCTGAAGTTACAAACAAACAGGACTATTCTACGATTCTATGGATGTCAAATTTCGACAATGTTCTGCAGCAGAAAGGAAGTGTTGTTAACAAAACGCCAAAACAAAAAGAGCAAACAGGCCCCTGCAACAAAATGTTGCAGTGTAGAGTTTTTCTGTTCAGAACTCCAATCACTCCGCTCTCTTCCTCCTCCTCTCCGGGTTTCCCTCCCCCACCCCCTTTTCAGCAGTCAGTCCAGCATTCAGTGCTCACTGAGCAAGCTCAATTGTCGTTGTTGTTCGTTCAGTCGTGTCCGACTCTTCGTGACCCCATGGACCATAGCACGCCAGGCCTTCCTGTCCTGCGCTCTCCCGGAGCGTGCTCGAGTTCATATTCATTGCATCGGTGATGCTATCCAGCCATCATCCTCTGCCGTCCCCTTCTCCTTCTGCCTTCAGTCTTTCCCAGCATCAGGGTCTTTTCCAGAGAGTTTTCTCTTCGCATTAGGTGGCCAAAATATTTCAGCTTCAGCTTCAGTATCTGTCCTTCCAATGAGCACTCAGGGTTGATTTCCTTGAGGATGGACTGATTTGACCTCCTTGCAGTCCAGGGGACTCGTAGATTTTAAAAGAGCAAGCGTCTTTTAAAATCTTAGTTTTTTTTAATGTTGAGTTTCAAACCGGCTTTTGCACTCTCCACTTTCACCCTCAACAAGAGGCTCTTTAGGTCCTCTTCGCTTTCTGCCATTAGGGTGGTATCGTCTGCGTATCTGAGGTTGTTGATAATTCTCCTGGCAATCTTATTTTCGAGCTGTGATTCATCCAACCCAGCATATCTCATGATGTACTCTGCACATAAGTTAAATAAGCAGGGCGACAATATACAGCCTTGTCGTACTCCTTTCCCAATTTTGAACCAATCAGTTGTTCCATGTCTGGTTCTTACTGATGCTTCTTGACCTTTGTACAGATTTCTCAGGAGACAGGTAAGGTGGTCTGGTACTCCCATCTCTTTCAGAATTTGCCAGAGTTTGTTGTGATCCACACAATCAAAGGCTTTAGCATAGTCAGTGAAGCAGAAATAGACGTTTTTCTGGAATTCTCTTGCTTTCTCCGTGATGCAGCGAACGTTGGCGATTTGATCTCTAGTTCCTCTGCCTCTTTGAAACCCAGCTTGTACTTCCGGTAGTTCTCGGTACACATACTGCTGAAGCCTAGCTTGTAGGATTTTGAGCATCACCTTGCTGGCATGTGAAATGAGCACAATTGTACGGTAGTTTGAACACTCTTTGGCGTTGCCCTTCTTTGGAAGTGGAATGTAAACTGACCTTTTCCAGTCTTGTGGCCACTGCTGAGTGTTCCAAATTTGTTGGCATATTGAGTGCAGCACTTTAACAGCATCATCTTGTAGGATTTTAAATAGCTCAGCAGGAATACTGTCATCTCCGCTAGCTTTGTTGTTAGTCATGCTTCCTAAGGCCCACTTGACTTCACTCTCGAGGATGTCCGGCTCAAGTTCAGTGACCGCTCTATCCTGGCTATCTGGGGCATTCAGATCTTTCCTGTATAGTTCTTCTGTGTATTCTTTCCACCTCTTCTTAATCTCATCTGCTTCTGTTAGGTCCCTGCCTTCTTTATCCTTTATCATGCCCGTCTTTGCACAAAACGTTCCCTTGATATCTCCGATTTTCTTGAAGAGATCTCTAGTCTTTCCCATTCTGTTGTTTTCCTTGATTTCTTTGCATTGTTCATTGAAGAAGGCCTTCTTGTCTCTCCTTGCTATTCTCTGGAACTCTGCATTCAGTTGGGTATATCTTCCCCTTTCTCCCTTGCTTTTCGCTTTCCTTCTTTCTCAGCTACTTGTAAAGCCTCATCAGACAGCCACTTTGCTTTCTTGCATTTCTTTTTCTTTGGGATGGATTGAGTTGCTGCCTCCTGAACAATGTTACGGACCTCCGTCCATAGTTCCTCAGGCACTCTGTCTATCAGGTCTAATCCCTTAAATCTATTCCTCACCTCCACTGTATATTCATAGGGGATATGATTTAGGTCATACCTGAATGGTTTAGTGGTTTTCCCTACATTCTTCAATTTCAGCCGAAATTTTGCAAGAAGCAGCTCATGATATGAGCCACAGTCAGCTCCAGGTCTTGTTTTTATTGACTGTATAGAGCTTCTCCATCTTTGGCTGCAAAGGACATAATCAATCTGATTTCAATATTGACCATCTGGTGATGTCCATGTGTAGAGTCGCCTCTTGTGCTGTTGGAAGAGTGTTTGCTATGATCAGCGTGTTCTCTTGGCAAAACTCTAGTAGCCTTTGTCCTGCTTCATTTTGTGCACCAAGGCCATGCTTGCCTGTTAATCCGGGGATTTCTTGACTTCCTACTTTAGCATTCCAGTCCCCTATGATGAAGAGGACATCTTTTTTTGGTGTGAGTTCTAGAAGGTGTTGTAGGTCTTCATAGAACCGATCAACCTCAGCTTCTTCGGCCTCAGTGGTTGGGGCATAGACTTGAATTACTGTGATGTTGAATGGTTTGCCTTGGATTCGTACTGAGATCATTCTATCATTTTTCAGATTGTACCCCAGTACTGCTTTTCCCACCCTTTCATTGACTATGAGTGCTATTCCATTTCTTCTAAGGGATTCTTGCCCACAGTAGTAGATATATGATATAGATATATAAATGTCCCCTTCCTGGAGAGGGAGAAGTCTGAATGCTTTTTAACCCACTCAAGCAGTCGACCCCTGTCGAATTCGATACTAAATAGTCCTAGCATGCTTTGTAACCTCTCCCAAGTTGCTATAACCCGGACCCTAAAACGTGTGCCTTCTTAGCGCAGTAGGCAGCGCGTCAGTCTCATAATCTGAAGGTCCTGAGTTCGATCCTCAGAGAGGGCATGTTTTTGGGGTGGGGGAATTTAACTATTCGGTTTTTCTAAATGGCTTTTTTAAGGCTCCACAACACAGAAATCGCCCACCCCGATTTCTCTGCGAGCCTCCGAAGGGGGCTATTAGGTGGTTTTGCAGAACGGGCATCTCCGCTTGAAAGAATCAGGTATCCAGTTAAGAGAGCTGGAAATCTTGTGCTGGCTGCAATGTACCGGTAGTCCCACCTGATATAGCTATGTTTCTGTGCCGTTGCCTGTCCACCGTCCGCTCCTCCTCAGCGTACACAGAGATTGTCCAACTTCTAGAGATACAGAGGAAGGAAAAAGAGAAGTGCTCTGAAAAAAACAGTTTCTGTATCCATCCACCTGCACCCCCTAAAATTAAGCCTATGTAGGAGGATATTCACCTAAAGGAACCAAGCGCCCGGCTAGCTCAGTCGGTAGAGCATGAGACTCTTAATCTCAGGGTCGTGGGTTCGAGCCCCACGTTGGGCGGAAATTTTTCCCCCTCCTTCTCCCTCGCTAATTTGTAAAGGGAAGGCATCTGCTTCCGCTGTTGGGAAAGGAGCGAAGCTTTTTGCATTACAGACTACAACTTCTGCCCTATTGATTCCTGTTCTCGTTTAGTGCTACATGTATGTTTATAGTTGGTTATATAGAACGTGCAGCTATTGAGGAAACGAAATGGTTACGCTCCCCCAAAAGCAATGTTCGGATCTTCCATGCATTCAAAAAAAATAAAAATAAAACGATGGCTACATAGTATCAGGAAGCGGTCACAATAAAAGGGCAAAAGCAGAAGAACTAAAATAAAACAGCAAATTGTGCAAAGTTCGGTCTTGGGAGGAAAAAAAGCAATCTTAGCAGAGGATGGTTTCGATCCATCGACCTCTGGGTTATGGGCCCAGCACGCTTCCGCTGCGCCACTCTGCTTGATGGAAATCGCTAGTTTATCAAAACTCTTAAAAAGCCTATTCTGTCTGTAGCTTTACATTTTGATCATGACATAGGAAGCCAGGACCTTTCCCCTACACCTTACAAAAGCTCATCAGCTCGTCCTCTCGGAAGGGAAATATTTCAGCAGCTATCCATACATCAAAAACATACAATAATAAGAATAATAATCTGAAATTCGTACGTGTGACACGGAAGTGTATTTCAATTCATTACTAATAAACAAGACAACAGTACCACCAAGACGGAACTAATAGGGAACTAATTAATTAAAGTACTGCAGAACCTTGTGATTTAGTTTTCATAGAATCATAGAATAGCAGGGTTGGAAGGGGCCTACAAGACCATCGAGTCCAACCCCCTGCTCAATGCAGAATCCAAGTCGGAGCATCAATCCAAGTCAAAGGTAAATTAATTTTGGATTAATTTAGCATCCCATAGCTTGACTTACCTTTTCTTGATCAGCTTTGTCAAGGTAGGGAGCTTTTCCAGAAAGTCAAAAGCGGCAGTTAATATCCCAAGAGTGTTGGGTTTTTGTTTTAATATGGAAAGTAATTGTCCTTACTGTACGCAGGGACGGAGTAAAAGCCGGAATGGAACAGGCTGCAATGTCCTCTTTATTTAAAAAACAACAACACACACCATGCCAAACACTATAGTATGTTACTAGATAGGGGTGATACAATACTCCATACAGGAACACTACCGCTCAATATTAGAAGTAAAAGCCATTTTTAATGCATATTAATGCATTAATATTTTTTTAATAATATTAATAATGTAATAATATTAATATTACAATAATATTACAATAATATAACAGAATCAACGCCCTCTCAAAAATTACCCGCATGTGTCTTTAACATTTAGCTCTACCAAGTAATATTTAACATCGAATCATAGAACAGTAGGGTTGGAAGGGGCCTATAAGACCATTGAGTCAATGCAGGAATCACAGAGTGCTCCAAAGGTCACATTTAGCTTATCTTAAGCTGAAATGGACCCTTATAGTGCTCCGTAGGAGTTCACTGCTAAATTTAAAAAAATTGCAGGCACCCACTGGTAGGGTCATAGAATCATAGAATCACAGAATAGTAGGGTTGGAAGGGGCCTACAAGGCCATCGGGGTCCAGGGGGGCAAAAATGGCCAAGTTGCCCACACATGATGTAGGCACTGGGTTGGCCACTGTGGGGAAAAGAATGCTGGACATGATGGATCTCTGGCCGTCCAAGGTTCGGGTGTCCCCACGCTCAGCCAGGAAGGCCCAGAGGGCCCTGCTGGGTGTAGCCTGGCCTGGTGCTTGGCAACCAGGAAGCTGCTGCTGGGCCCTTCTGACCTCAGCTGTGTGCCAAGGCACCACATCCGAGATCATCAAATTAACTGCGTCCTGTAGTACCCTATGGCTGCGAGAGCTGGATGATAAGGAAGGCTGAGCGAAGGAAGATAGATGCTTTTGAACTGTGGTGCTGGAGGAAAATTCTGAGAGTGCCTTGGACTGCAAGAAGATCAAACCAATCCATACTCCAGGAAATCAAGGCAGACTGCGCACTTGAGGGAATGATATTAAAGGCAAAACTGAAGTACTTTGGCCACATAATGAGAAGACAGGATACCCTGGAGAAGATGCTGAAGCTAGGGAAAGTGGAAGGCAAAAGGAAGAGGGCCGACCAAGGGCAAGATGGATGGATGATATTCTGGAGGTGACGGACTCGACCTTGGGGGAGCTGGGGGTGGCGATGGCTGACAGGAAGCTCTGGTGTGGGCTGGTCCATGAAGTCACGAAGAGTTGGAAGTGACTGAACGAATAAACAACAAATTGTTAGACCAGCATAATGTATATTCAATGATTCTTTTAAAAAACCCTCTGGTTGAAGACCAGAGTTAAAGCTATCTCATGTTTGCTCAAGGTCCACGAATCCAGGAACTGGGAAGTTAAGTCCAGTGCCTTAACTGACGTGCCCTGTGATCAGTGATGATGTTGTGCAATGTCATGAATTATGCTTGCTTACAATTTGCCCTCCATGCATCCACATTTCTCCTAGGTCTATCCGGCCCAAATCCAGACAGGGAGGATGGAGTGCCTGGGACCAGCAAAGATGCCCCATGTTGTCCTAGTCCTGTATTGCCTTATGAAGCATCTGAGCCTTACTCTATCAGTAGAGGAATCCTCCTGTGAGCTGAGCTAGGCCTGTTTGTTCATTACATCAGCAGCTGGCAGGATGGGTTAACAATGAGAGGGAGACTTCTTCCAGCAGTCACACTAGATGCTTCATAAAGCAATATAGGACCAGGACAGGGGGGATGCTGGGAGTTGTCATCCAACACATCTGGAGGGCACCAATTTTGGGGAGGCTGATCTAGCCCAACACCTCCCCCCTCCCCATGCATCTGGGAAATCCACAATCAGGGCATAAGTTATCAGTCCATCACCTTGTTTTGTTCTCAGGCTATTACTAATATTCCTAAGCACCTTGTCTTTCTCAGTGTGGAAGCTCCATTTGGCTACCACTGCTGGCAAGAGTGGTAGCACCACAAGCAAGGGCCCTGGTAGCTTGCCGTGGTCGTATTGTGGTTAATACTCCATGTTGTGGCCGCAGCAACCTCAGTCCGAACCCGAGTCATGGCGCAATTGGGTTGCTTTCTTCTTTTGAAGAGCCTGGGTTGTGTGTGGGCCCTAGATGGTCAGATGTGGACTGGAGAGGCCCAGGTTTAAATTGTACTCCCCCCCCACCATTAAGCTCATGGGGTGATCTATGGGGCTGGATCCAGATGTAGGCATGTGTACCTGAGGTGATGGAAGTGGACTTCCTTACCCTCTTCTTCTCAGGGCAGCTCTTCCAGCCCCTCTGCTTCTCAGAGCAACAGGGGACCATGCTTGGAGGCTGATGGGGAAGACAGGAATCCTCCAAGACTGGGCAGAGCCACTGTCTGTCTGTCCAGCTTTCTAGTATCCTCCTGCCCACAGCCTACCCTGTCCAGCAGAGTCCCCTGCAATGGTGTAGCTAGGGTTGAATCTTCGGGGTGAAGTCTGGGGACCCTAAATTACTACCCAGAGACTGGCAGGTGATGGGGGCAGCAGCAGCAAAGGCGTGGGGGCATCAGCACCTAGCCAAGCATGGGCACCCTGGGATGCTCCAAGGCTGACGCTGCTCTCCACAGCATCCTTCCTTTCTTCTTAATTTTAAAAATCCATTTTATAGTCAAGAGGTGGCCAGCCAGGCATGTACAGGGTTACACAGATGCCATTCTTATACTTTAAAATACCTTTTTTGACAACACGGTGCTTATTCCCAAGTAAATGTGTGCAGCATGAAGGAAGCAGAAGCAAACTCCATTTTATTCTTGTAATCGTGATGGCGCTATGATTTCTGTTTAAAATGCAAAATGGTACATGCTCAGAGTGTCTTTCTGTCTTTCTGTCTTTCTAAATCCAGGCTGGCAAACAGCTTTTTATTTGTTTGTTTTGCTTCAACATATCAGAAATACAGAAGTAGTGGTAAAGCGAGGAATGGCAGCTGGTTGTGAGTTTCAATGACTGATTAACCCCCATAATGCCCCATCAGACATTAAGTCCAGGGTCTAACATGACCTGGCTGTGCCACTGGATCCCAGATGGTCTCTCTATCATTTTTGGGGTGTGTGTGTGTGTGGAGGGGCTGCCGGAGAAGTCTGCTTCTGCCAGCACATGCTTAAATCAGGATCCAACAGAATCTCTTAGGGCTCCTTCACACGGAGCTTTTATCCTGCGACTGAGATTGCTCCTTCACGGAAGTTTGTGGGCTCTCTACATGACGCTGTGATCCTGCCATGTCCCTCCTGCACTAAATGCCCTTTGTTCCTTTTTTAAATAGATTGCAGAGAATGAGCTGTCGAATTACCCCGCTGTGTTCTGCTTCAGTTTCCTCTGTGAAAAGAGTTAAAGTGGCAAGAAGAGGAGCTAGATCACGGAAAGATAATGGAAGACTCATATATGGGGAGAAGGAGGGGGGAAGGGGAGGGGGGAAAGGGAGCACATGTAAAGGGAGTCCGTCGTGATCCTGCATTTAAGACGGAAGCAGAAAACCCCATTTTTAATGCAGGATTTTAGGCTGGTGTAGAGATGCCCTTAGTCCAGGATTGCAGTGAGGGGATAAAATGGGCAAGTGGAGAAATCTTGGATGCATTATTGGTATCATAGAATCATAGAATAGTAGGGTTGGAAGGGGCCTACAAGGCCATCGAGTCCAACCCCCTGCTCAATGCAGGAATCCAAGTCAGAGCATCCCTGACAGATGGCTGTCTAGCTTCATCTTGACTGCCTCCAGTGTGGGAGAGCCCACCACCTCCCCAGGGAATTGGTTCCATTGTCGTATTGCTCTTACAGTCAGGAAATTTTTCCTGATGTTCAGCCGGAATCTGGCTTCCTGTAACTTGAGCCCATTATTCCGTGTCCTGCACTCTGGGATGATCGAGAAGAGATCCTGGCCTTCCTCTCTGTGACAACCTTTCAAGTACTTGAAGAGCGCTATCATATCTCTCCTCAGTCTTCTCTTCTCAAGGCTAAACATGCCCAGTTCTTTCAGTCTCTCTTCATAGGGCTTTGTTTCCAGTCCCCTGATCATCTTTGTTGTCCTTCTCTGAACCCTCTCCAGTTTGTCTGCATCCTTCTTAAAGTGTGGTGCCCAGAACTGGACACAGTACTCCAGATGAGGCCTAACCAGTGCTGAGTAGAGGGGAACTAGTACTTCCCGGGATTTGGAAGCTATGCTTCTATGAATGCAGCCCAAAATAGCCTTTGCCTTTTTTGCAGCCACATCACATTGTTGGCTCATATTCAGCTTGTGATCGACAACAGTTCCAAGATCCTTCTTGCTTGTAGTGTGGTTGAGCCACGTATCCCCCATCTTGTAACTGTGCATTTGGTTTCTTTTTCCTAGGTGCAGAACTTGGCATTGATCCCTATTAAATGTCATTCTGTTGTTTTCTGCCCAGCGCTCCAGTCTATCCAGATCACTTTGAATTTTGTTTCTGTCTTCCAAAGTATTAGCTAACCTGCCCAATTTGGTGTCATCTGCAAATCTGATCAGCATTCCCTGCACCTCCTCCTCCAAGTCATTAATACAAATGTTGAAGAGCACTGGGCCCAGGACTGAGCCCTGCGGTGCCCCACTCGTTACCTCTCCCCAGTTTGAGAAGGTCCCATTGATAAGCACTCTTTGAGTCCGATTCTGTAGCCAACTGTGGATCCACCGGATCGTTGTTTCATCTAGCCCACTTTGAGATAGTTTGCTCATCAGGATATCATGGGGCACTTTGTCGAAAGCTTTGCTGAAGTCGAGGTATATGATGTCTACAGCATTCCCACGGTCTACAAGGGAGGTTACTTGATCAAAAAATGAGATCAGATTTGTCTGGCAGGACTTGTTTTTGATAAATCCATGTTGGCTTCGAGTAATCACGGCATTGTTGTCAAGGTGCTTCCAGATGGATTCCTTTATCATCTGCTCCAGAATTTTCCCAGGGATTGATGTCAGACTGACTGGTCTGTAGTTCCCAGGTTCCTCCTTTTTACCCTTTTTGAAGATAGGGACGTTAGTCCTCCTCCAGTCATCTGGCACTTCACCCGTCCTCCATGATTTCTCAAAGAGAATAGACAGAGGTTCTGAGAGTTCTTCTGCCAGTTCCTTTATTACTCTAGGATGCAGTTCATCTGGCCCTGGAGATTTGAACTCATTCAAAGTAATTAGGTGTTCCTTGACCATATGCCTATCGATCTCAAGCTGCAATCCTGCCCCTTCAGCCTGTACTTCGCCTTTGCCAGGGGGGTCATAGACCCTCTTTTGGGAGAAGACTGAGCCAAAGTAGGAATTGAGCACCTCTGCCTTTTCTTTGTCATCTGTTATTGTTTTGCCATCCTTATTTAATAGCTGAACCACCATTTCTTTCCTCTGCCTTTTACTATGCACGTAGCTGAATAAAGCCTTTTTGTTGTTTTTAGCATCCCTTGTTAACCTCAGCTCATTCTCAGCTTTAGCCTTCCTGACGCCATCCCTGCAATTCTGTGCTATCTGCCTGTACTCTTCCTTTGTTACTTGGCCTTCTTTCCACTTCCTATATGTGTCCTTTTTTGTTTTCAGGTCATCCCTAAGCTTTTTGTGAAGCCACATTGGCTTCTTCTGTTGTCTTCCACCTCTTCTTCTTGTTGGAATTGTTTGTGATTGTGCCTTGAGAATTTCCTTTTTTAAAAGCTCCCACCCATCTTGGACTCCTTTTTTCGTTAGCGTCGCTTGCCATGGGACCTTATTGATCATTGTTCTGAGTTTATTAAAATCAGCTTTCCTAAAATCCAGGGTACGCGTTTGACCACACTCAGCTTTTGCTTCCCTTAGAACCAAGAACTCAAGTACAACATGGTCGCTTTCCCCCAGAGTTCCTGTAACTGCTACTTTATCCACTAAGTCATCTCTGTTGGTTAGGATCAAGTCAAGAATAGCTGATCCTGTAGTTCCTTCCTCTACTTTCTGTAGGAGGAAGTTATTCGCCACACAAGTCAGGAATTGCCTGGAGGGGCCATGTTTTGCAGAATTTGTCTCCCAACAAATATCGGGGAAATTGAAGTCCCCCATTACTACTACATCATGCTTCCTTAAAACATTGGCTATTTGCTTTTCAAAAGTTTCACCCTTGTCTTCTCCTTGATTGGGTGGCCGGTAGTAGACTCCGACCACCAGATTCCTTTTATTCTTTGCTCCATTTATTTCAACCCAGATGCTCTCGATGGGGCTACCAAGCTCATTGTCCTGTATTTCTGTGCAGAGAGAGGTATTTTTCACATACAGTGCAACCCCACCTCCCTTTCTGTTCCTCCTGTTCTTTTTGAACAAGTTATATCCTTCAACTGCTGTATTCCAGTCATGAGAGTCATCCCACCAAGTCTCAGTTATACCTATCAGGTCATAATTTCCCTCTTGTATTAAGAGTTCAAGTTCGTTCTGTTTGTTTCCCATACTCTGGGCATTAGTATATAGACATCGAAGACCATGTGCTTCATAGTCTGGCTTTCTTCCTACATGTGTCTGAAGACTATTATTGGGCACTATCAGAGCTGTTCTCTCCATTGCAGTGCATGCGCCTACGTCCATTGTTACCCCCAACATTACATCTCCCTTCCCCGTAGGATTCAGTTTAAAGCCCTCCTGATGAAGTTCTTCATGCTGTGGCCAAACACATTCTTCCCATCCTTTGTGAGGTGCAACCCGTCCCTAGCCAACAGCCCATCTTCCAGGAAGTATCGCCCGTGGTCCCAGAATCCAAATCTCTCTCGTCGGCACCACCTTTGTAGCCAGTCATTCACCTGGAGTATTTTTCGTTCCCTTTCTATCCCTCTTCTAACTACTGGAAGGATGGATGAGAAAACTATCTGGGCCCCCAAATTCTTGAGTTTCCTTCCCAAAGCTTCAAAGTCTGACGTGATCTCTTTGTAACCCTGCTTGGCGGTATCATTTGTTCCCACATGGATGAGAAGAAAGGGATACCTGTCAGTGGGCTTTATGAGTGCAGGCAACCTTTCAGTCACGTCTCTAATCTGTCCTCCCGGGAGACAACATACCTGGCGAGTCCACGGGTCTTCGCGACATACTTGGGTCTCGACCCCACGCAGCAAGGAGTCTCCCACTACCACCACTCTTCTCTTCTTCTTGTAGGCCTGGGTTTCATCGCCTCTGTTTGACTGACCTTCAGCCTCTTGCTCACTCTCATGCAGGTTCCCCTGTGATTCTTCCTCTGCAGGCTGTCCTCCAGTCTCATCTGCAAGTACCTGGAATCGGTTCCACAGCTCCACGGCTTCCACTGGTGCAGAGTGGCGTCTAGTTCTTCTTCTCCTAACTGTCACCCTTTTCCAAGGTGTATCCTCTACTCCATTTTTCTTCACCTCAGCATTTCCCACTGCCTCAGCTTGCTGTTGCTCTTCAAGCTTCTGGTCTTCCCTTTGCTGCTGTTCCCCTATTCTGTCCAAGAACTCTTCGTGTTCTCTTATTCCCCGGAGGATCGACAGTCGCCGCTCCAGTCCATTTACTTTTTCTTCCAGCAGCGTGATCAACTTGCACTTGTTGCAGGTGTAGGCCATGTTGTTCTCAGGCAAGAAAACAAACATTGTACACACCTTGCAGGTCACCACCACTGGAGAGTCTTGTCCTTCCATAGCCTCTTTTCCCTTTTTGTGTCTAGCTTTGTGATTGTTCTAGACTAGCCTGTGCCTGCTCCTCTACTCAGTAGAGGTTAAAAGCAGAGTCCCACTGGTGTGGAAGTGTGTGTTACAAGACAAATAAATGGAAAAAAGTTAGTTAAAAAAAATGTTAGGGGCCTCCCCCTTGACCTCCCCTGCCGAACTCCCCTGGCCAACTCCTGTTTGCTCCCCCTGTCCGCTCGCTCCGGTCGCTCACTCTCTGGGAGCTTGCTTGCTTCTGTTGTCCCTGGACCAGCTGGAGCAGCTTTTATCCCAGGTAGAGGGCTGGGATAAAAAAATGCAATAAACAGAATATTATGGGGAATCATTACTTTAGCTGGTCAGAATTATGCACTTATCAACAAATGTATTGTTACGCTCCTGTACCCTAGTTCTGAGAGGGGAGAGCTTGAAGGGGCTTCAGCGCTTATGCAGACTTCAGTTTCCTGGAAGGAGGACACTGGAGACGTGTGGCATGTCTTTTATAAAGGTTAATTTACACTGTGCTCAGGATGGTGCTTGCATGGGAGGAACCTTTCCTTTTTTCCAGGATGAAGGCCTACAATATCACAAATCCTCCCAGTCTCTGCTTCCTGTCTGCTGCCCAGCGATCTTCCCCTGCAAGACAAAACCTGCTCTCCTTTTGTCTTAGATCTGCCCTTCCCCCAGATCTATTTCCTCCTACCCCCTCAGGAGTTGTAGAACAAAGATGACCAATTCAAGATAACCTTTGGGTAACTTGCCGCAAAGACTACATTGGGGGAAATCCTCAGGCTCTTTGTACTCAGCTGCACTGAATGGCAACGGATCTCTGGAGGTAATATAGACTGACCCCAAACACACAACAGGATTCTACATCAAATGCATTGCTATCTTTTGTTATAATGGTTGTATGTACTCTGGGTAAAATGCTCCTCAATGGTCCAATAATGGATTGTTGTTGAATAAAAAGAACAAAATGCAGAACTTTCATAAATATGAAAGCAGAACGGCCCGTAAAAATCAGTTTCAGGATGGCACCTACTTTGTCATTCCTGATCAAAACTCTCCCGAAGGACTCAGTGCAAAGCTCGCTTTCTGAATTATCCCTGTATTCTCTCCAGGGCAGGGATGGGGTGTGTGTGCGCCTCTCCAGATGTTGTTGGAGGGCAACTCCCATCTTCCCTCACCATTAGCTGTACTGGCTAGGGCTGATGGGATTTGCAGTCCAACAAAGTCTGGAGGATATGTTCACCAATATTATTATTATATCTTTGCAGACTGAATGCATGACGGGTCAGGCGGGTGACCCTACCTGCTTGGTGACAATGAGAGTATCAGCCACATCCCTAGCTAATGCGTGGTTGGCTAGGTCTGAACTTGGTTTTGCTCTTTTAAGTTGCCTTAATGGCATGTTTGTTGTTATGAGCCCTCTTCAGGTCAGCCCACACTGGTCTCTTTGGGGCTGGTTCCCAGTGGTGGGCTCTTTCCTATCATGTGTGGGCCCAGTGGGACCCTTCCTGCTTTGGTGAGCCTCTGTGGGCTTTCCTGGTAGAGGTACATAGGAAGCTGCCTTATACTGACTCAGACGATTGGTCCATCTAGCCCAGTATTCTCAACACTGATTGGCAGTGGCTCTCCGGGGTTTCAGGCAGGAGCTTTTCCTGTCCTACTTAGAGGTGCCGTGGGTTGAATTTGGGACCTTCTGCCTGCAAAGCAGGTGCTCTACCACTGAGCTACTGGCCCTCTCCTGTAGGAGCTGGTGGGCAACTGTGAGTAGCCATTTTAATGTCCCACAATGCCTCAGAGTGATGCTATGTTGGGCGCATTGTAGGAAATAAAAATGGCAACTCCCAGCTGGCCTGGTCATGCTCACAGCCATTTTTAAAACCAAAATAAATGGAAGCTTAGAGGTAGGTGTCAGTAGTGGGCCCAGCGCACTTCACGAGGATGTAACACGCTGATACCAAGCCTTGGTTACTTTTGGGATGGAAAGGTTGCATCTAATTCAATGCACTAATAAATAAGTAATGAATTCACTCAGCAGGTTAGTCCAATGTGAACAGAAATTGTATTATTTATTTTCAAAGAAAAATGAAATGGGAAGTAAGAAAACACCATTTTGGTGAGCCACGGACAAGTTCCAACTTCTTCTCACCAAGGAAGTGGCTAAAGTCCCCATCCCGCCCAGTACATACTTTTGGATCACGTGATAGCAATGTACTCTTTAACGTCCCTGAACTGATGATCAACAAAGATGGCTTGAGATACTTCATACCAGAAGCACAAAACCCCCAAAGGTGACCCTGGTGATAAAAATGGTGTTATAAAATGCAATAAGGCAACAATGCTTAAATCCTACCTTCCTGGAACTAAGTCCCATTGAACTCAGCAGGGCTTAACTTCTGAGTTAACATGCATAGGATTTCTCTGCAAACAAAATAATTGAAAATTTGCTGCCCTTAATGGTACCACAAAATATAGTGCCTGAGGTGGTTGGATCACTCTGTCTAATGGTATTGCCAAACAGGGCAAATGGGAGATTTCCCCACCATCCTCCTAGTGCATACCTACATCTGTGTCATGACAGGTAAGGGCCACAACAGAAATAACTCTTAGGGTGCACTCCTATGCATGTTTCGACAGAGAAGGCTCCTACAAGAAGACTTGTAGGAGTCTTCTCTGTCAAAACATGCATAGTAGTGCAGCCTTACGGTGCAATCTCATAGCACGGGTGGGCCACGTGCAGGCCACATGTGGCCCCTGGCCTCTTTTGTGGCTCCTACCATCTGCTGTTGCCACAAAAATTCAGTGGTGTGGCAGCAAGGAAGGGTCTGTCTCTCTTGTTCCTTAAAAAACAAGCAGTGATTTGCTGCTGAAATTCAGCAGGGGGCAGCAAAAAAGGGCTGATTTTAAACAAAAACGTTTTGTAGGAGTGGAGGTTTCCAAGCCCATTTCAGTGAACTGCGCACATTTGCCATACGCCAGTTTGGAACCGGGCAAGGCCTGGGTGACAGTGGCGAAATCTGTTTCAGTCGGTGTAAAGCTGCAACAGACGCGAGTGGTGACCCTGCAGAATAAAACTGCAACCTGGCTAGGACTACATCTTCCATCTTCCATGACCATTGGCCATGCTGGTCTGGGCTTATGGGAGCTGCAGTCCAAAACAACTGGAGGGTGTAGGTTGCCTGCCATATGCTTCTAGTTGTCCCTAGGCTTTTTGCTTCTAGTTGTCCCTAGGCGTTTTGTCTTCAGCAGTCTGCAAAGAAATGAAGTTTCCATCCGTCTGTTTATGTCATTCAAGTTTTGACACATGCTCCCCTCTGTTGTGTGAGGAGCTGTTGCAGGGGCAATGATGCAGAATTTTGTTTCCTTTGGATGAGCGGCATTGGGATGTACAGTCCCTCTGTGGTATTTGCTTTGTTTACAAATATACATGTGGGGAGAAAACGGAGAGAAACACACTGTAGCAAGCCGACAGCATGACCTCCATCATGTTTATGGGGAGCAACTTATGTGTTTTTGGCCAAGCCTGCAGCACAGTTTCCAGGTAACGCCAGTCTGAAACACCTGTCATGATTGATTCTGAGCATGGGGAGATAGTGAGCGGCTCAGATTCAGAAGAGGAACAGCCAGAACCGGGGGATGCATTTTCCCAAGCCAGTTCAGATATGGGTAGGCGTGCTTCTCAGGTTACCAACTCCCAGATGACCGGGCCTGAAGCCCCACCCTTGTCCCCCTCTGTGAGAAGCTGGGAGGAAGAGAGTGGGAGTGTGACCTAAGAGATGCTAGACTGTGGTGCAGAGCTAAGACGGAAACGACAGGAGCGGAGCTCGGATGGTCCACCCAGTTAGTGATGCATGAAAGGCGACGTAGGGAAGCATCACTGGAAAGGCGGGACATCCCTCCCTAAGCCAGCCTAGCCAGCAAGCCTCACTGGAAAGGCGGGACATCCCTCCCTAAGCCAGCCTAGCCAGCAAGCCTCACTTCAAACTGCAGGCGAGGTTGTTGTCCCCACTCGAATCCCCTGGAGGCATTCCTTTGTAGCCTGAGAGTCTTTGAGGATTTGCATCTGTAATGAACCTGTTGATAATGAATTACAGGCCTGAGACTGAAGCCTCTCTATTTGTGTGTGTGAGTGTGTGCATCGGGAAAGAGGGGGCCCAAGGGAAACATGACAACACCCCTTTCTCTCGTCCTTCTTGAATTCAATGGCAACCCCTCCCTCTTTCTTCGCCCCTCCCCACACCCCCAAAGAGAATGCAGGAGCAGTGACAGATCCTCACAGAAGTTTGCGGACTGCTCTGTACTGCCACCAGGTGGCCAAAAACGAACAGAACAATATGAATAAATGAGAGCGGCGTTAATTTCTTGGCCGCTTCCCTCAGTGCCAAAACAACTGTGATGTGACTAGTTCTTTCCTCCTGCTGCCCCTATGAGAAGCCTTCAAAGGGCTGAGTGGGTTCTTTCATTGGGTCAAGTGTACTTCCTGGATAGTTTGTGGAGGAAGGATGAGTGCAGGAGTCTGGATATTTATTACTCTTACATTTATGTCCTGCCTTTTTTCCTCTTGCAAGCAACCCAGGGTGGCTTATATGATGATCCTTCTTCTCTTCATTTTATCCTCACAACAAGCCTGTGAGGTAAGTTAGGCTGGTAGTCAGTGAGTGGCCCAAAGTCACCCAGTGATCTTCATGGCCAAACGGGGACTAGAACCCAGACCTCCCGAGTCCCAGTCCAACACTCTAACCACTGCACCATGCTGTCTACATCATAATTTTCTGGAATTTGGGGTACGGATGGCTGCTGATTGCCCAGTTGCCCATTTTGGAATCTTTCACCTCCAGCTTCCTTAACTCACCTTCTTTATCCACTTTGACAGCAACTCTAGAAAATATGCATCATTTTGCGCCGAATTGTAGTCTCAGTCTCCTACCATCTTTGTCTGAGATCATCCCTTCTGGACATGGAGCACAGTCATAACAACAAAATCTTGCCCCCTCCTTTGTTTTCTTGCTGTAACCTGGATGACATTTGTCATTACACACAGAAAGGGGTGGTACCTGTCCACAATACAAGAATAAGAATTGTCACACATTGCTGCAAGTTTTGACATGGTTGGTTATCCACACATACAGAAAGCTCAGCTTCCAGGTTGACTTAGGCTGCAACTCAGAGCCCGCCCCCAACCAACTCTGAAATAACATAGCCTTGGTTTGCCAGCAGAAAGCCAGCAGTTAAGGCCTGACAGGGAGGGAGTTCCCTCAAGGGGGAATTCCAGAGTCTCAGTGGCACTATGAAAAAGAACCTGTCTTAGGTAATGCCCTGCCATAGCTCAAAAGGTGAGGAGGCCCAAACAAGGCCCCATTAAGAAGATCTTAAACCAGGGGAAGGCAGCTTGGTGCTCTCCAGATGTTTTGAACTATAACTCCCACAAGCCCCAACCACATGGCCAATTCACAGGGATTATGGGACCTGTAGTCGAAAACTTCTGGATGGCACCAAGTTGCCTCTCCCTGCGGCTAAACAATGGATAGTTTGATATGAAAGGTGGTGGACCTTCAAGTACCCTGGACTCAGGCTATTTAGGATTTTAAAGCTCACGACCAGCACTTGCAGTTGGGCCCAGAAACCAAGCGGAAACCAGTTACGACTTTGTGTTCTGCAGCCTTCTCCATTCAATAGCCTGCTGGCCACATTTTATACCAATTTGTAATAATGCTGAACCAAAACTCCCTTCCCCCTCCTTTTGGGACATTTGTCTGGCATGAAGCTGTGTGGGCAGGGAGAATTTCTGTGACTTTCACTCTCGTCAACAAAAGTCACAGCACTTTTTGGGTGGGGCCCATGGAGGCTGGTGGCTCCAATGTCAGTAGGCTGGTGAATCCACTTGGGGTTTCAGTCAGAACTCTAAAGGAGTTGTCCAAGGTGCTGAACCTATTTTGGGGATAGGGTTCAACACCTTGGGTAGCTTCTTTAGAGTTCAGACTGGTTCTGACTGAAACCCCGAGTGGATGCACTGCCCCATTGACATTGGAGCCACCAGCCTGCACTGGTGGGGGCACTTACAAAGAATAGTGTAAGTGGTCTTTCTCATCTTTGTTTAACTTTAACCCCCCCCTTAATAATTCTAGAAGCGCTCCATCATGGGGTAGCTTCACTGCAGCACAGAACGCAGCGGCTCGCCTGATTAAAGGCAGCTGCCGGCGTGATCATATCACTCTGGTGCTGAAGGAGTTGCACTGGCTACCAGTTGTTTTCTGGGCCAAATTCAAGGTGTTGGTTTTGACTTTTAAAACCCTATATGGCTCCGGCCCAGCCTATCTCAAGGAGCGCCTCCAGCAACACCAGACAGGCCGCTCAACAAGATCAGCCTTGGATGGCCTTCTCTCTGTCCCATCAGCCAGGACAGCTAGGCTGGTCAGGATGAGGATGAGGGAGAGAGGGCCTTCTCTGTGGTGGCCCCCACTTTGTGGAACTCCCTGCCTAGGGAACTCAGCCATGCCCCCTCTCTAATGAGCTTCTGCCACGCATTAAAAACGTGGTTGTTCAGGCAGGGATTTGGGATAGGTTAGGGTATTTTTAGAAATATGATGTTTTAAAGTAGAATTTTATTGTTTTAAAACTGTTGTATTGCTGTACATTGCCCAGAGTGGCCGGGTCACTGGCCAGATGGGCGATTAAGAAATTCAATAAATAAATAAATAAATAAATAAATAAATAAATAAATAAATTAATTTAGAGCTGGAGACTCAAATGCTCCTAAGAACAATGGCCTGTGATTATCCTCCCCCCCCCCCCCACTGCCTGGTACAATGACTTGGGGAATAATGATACATCTTCATGTACTGTTGGTTTCAGGACATTTGAGGTACCAGTTTCAAAGTGTGTGACAGCCCAACTATGTCATGCTTTTTTTTAAAAAAAAGAAAATAAATGAGAAAGAACAACCAGCCACCTTGTGTAATAGTAAGTACCCCCATCTGAACTCCCCCTCCCCAAATATTCATCCCCTCTCCCAATCTTCAGGAAGGTCTTCATTTCCCACCAACCCCCTGTGAAAGAGTAGAAGTTTCAAGGAGAGGAACGTTTGATTCAGCATTAAGCTGTAGTTTCTGATAAGCCTTCAAAGCCCACCCCATATCGGGGGCTGGAATCCAGATTTGGGCATGTGCAACTGGGCTGGTGGAAGACTTCCCTGCCCCCCCTTCCCTCGGCAGCCTCTCCAGCCCCCTGAAAACACTACACAGAGAGTCAGGAGACCCTGCTGAATGGAGTGATCTGTGGTGTGAGGGAAAGGAGATTCCCCCAAAATTGTGTGGAGGGACATTCTGTGAGTGGAAGGCAGCTCCTGGATCCAACCCAGGGTGTGTTACCATTAACAAATCAGTTATACCTAACCTTGGTAAAGATTCTATGCCACTTGATTTTGTCTTCATTAACAGTGAGCTCTCTGCCCCAAGTAGCCCAGACTTCTAACCTTTGGTCTAGTAAAAGAGTAATTTGAGAAAGTGATCCAGTTTGTGACATCGAATCCAGCTATTACTTCTCTGTTTTCATCAAACTGTCCTGTGTCTCAGGCGCTGTTGTTGAACGTGATGCTTCTTAGGAAGAGATGGAGCTAGGTTGAGAGAGAGAGAGAGAGAGAGAGAGAGGGCGGGAAAGGGATGAGTGCTAATAAGTTGTGCCTTTTTGCTTAGATCTGTAAGCACCTGGCTGTGTTGGATCTGGTGGTACTTTCACGTAGGACAGAGAAGCCCACAAACACAGCCGATTTATTATGATGGAAAAGAACACCGACGATGTCCATGCTGTACATCCCAGATGAAAGTGAAGGAAGGCAAAGTATGAACAACTTAAGTATTGTTGTAAGATTGGGGGCTGGGGCAGGAGATGGTTAATGGAGCCAGGGTGACTGTGGATGCTTTTCAGTGGTCTGCTGCAGGACAACATAGCAGACACATCTAGTCTTCAGGGAATTACAGGTAAATGGTTTATCATGACTAGGAAATAGCTGGAGAAGCCTTTGAAAGATGAGAGCCATTTGGCTATTGGGCAGCATGGAAATGTAATAAATAAATAAATACTTTTTGCGAATGTCCATGCCTTTCTCCCTCTCTTCCCACTCCTGACTGGGATGTTATAATTAGGATGGCCAGATGCAAAAGAGGACAGGCCTCCTGAGTAGGGATGGATCAATGTGTTGATTTCAGTCTGTATCATTTTTCTTACCTTTATTTTTTTTAAGTCATTGTAAAAACACACACACATTAACTTCATTGTAAAAAAAGAATCCATTACATATATTTTGTATCAAATTTTATACAAACACACAAAAGATCATAGCCTACATTCTCTTCTAATTACAGTATATCAAGAACAGTGTTCTGTCAAGATTTATATGACCACAGAACTATTCCATTTATCTGTGATATTAATTACACTTGAATTTCCCATGTTTCTATGTATTGTTGTTGTTGTTCAGTCGTTCAGTCGTGTCCGACTCTTCGTGACCCCATGGACCAGAGCATGCCAGGCCTTCCTGTCCTGCGCTATCTCCCGGAGTGTGCTCAAGTCCATATTCATTGCATCAGTGATGCTATCTAGCCATCTCATCCTCTGCCGTCCCCTTCTCCTTTTCTATGTATAGCCTCCATTAATGTATCCATTTGTGCACTATTCAAACACTCAGGGTGCAATCCTATTGAGATAGTCAGTAGCCTCCGAACTTGGAGGCTACCAACTATCCAATGCAGGGTGAATAGAGGATGGAGGAGATCCTTTTCTCTGCCCTTTGCCCACCCTGCATTTGTGGCTAGATACGCGTCCAGCTGCAGCTTCAGGGATGGGGAGGGAAAGGGTCCCATCCCCTTCCCGCCCCGGGGAATGCCTCATTTTTGCTCTCTCTGTGCTCCACTTACAAGCATGGAGACGGCAGTGGCATGGAAAGATCTTTGCCAGGTACAAGGGGGTGGCAAGCACAGTTTCTGGGAGCCGAGGTTGGATGACCTTGGTTCCCAGAAACTAAAAACTCCTATGGCTGTCTAGACAATGACTAGTAGCCAGAGGATTGCTCTCTTAGCTTTGCTGGCTGGGGAATGCTGGGAGTCGTAGGACATATTTCTGTCCAAACATCCATAGGATTGCACCCTTGCTCAACCATTCCCAGAAGTTCACTTTATCCCCAAATTTGAGAATTTTCCCATTCTTACATGGGTTTATCATGATTTTTTTCTTTTAAATTTGCAATGAAAATTTGTATGCATTTTTGTTCACAGTTCTCTTAACATATGCACTTTTGTATGCAATATTTCCTAATATACACATTCCTTTGCAATTTTCCTAATATAATGCATTTTTGAACTCTGCTTTCATTAATATATTCACGTTTGTACGCACCTTCCCCTAATGCACACATATCTGTACGTATTTTTTTTAAAGTTGGAGAACTCTATTTGAAAATTCAGGGAAGTGCGAATGTCTAAGGATAACTGAATTGTGTTTTGCATATTGGTTTGAAATTGCAAAATCAGGTAAGTTCACATAAAAATGCAAACTGAACAAATTTCTCCCTCACTCTTACTCCTGGGGCACCATGCAGTGCATAGACAGCCATTTTGCACACTGCAGTAGGTGTTGTTGTTCAGTCGTTCAGTCGTGTCCGACTCTTCATGACCCCATGGACCATAGCACGCCAGGCCTTCCTGTCCTGCGCACTCTCCCAGAGTGTGCTCAGGTTCATATTCATTGCATCGGTGATGCTATCTAGCCATCTCATCCTCTGCCGTCCCCTTCTCCTTTTGCCTTCAGTCTTTCCCAGCATCAGGGTCTTTTCCAGAGAGTTTTCTCTTCGCATTAGGTGGCCAAAATATTGGAGCTTCAGCTTCAGTATCTGTCCTTCCAATGAGCACTCAGGGTTGATTTCCTTTAGGATGGACTGATTTGACCTCCTTGCAGTCCAGGGGACTCATAAGAGTCTTCTTCAGCACCACAGTTCGAAAGCATCAGTTCTTCGGCGCTCAGCCTTCCTTATAGTCCAGCTCTCACAGCCATACATTACTACTGGGACAACCATAGCTTTGATTAGATGGACCTTTGTTGGCAAGGTGATGTCTCTGCTTCTTACTATGCTGTCTAGGTTTGCCATAGCTTTCCTCCCAAGGAGCAAGCGTCTTTTAATTTCATGGCTACAGTCACCGTCTGCAGTGATCTTGGAGCCCAAGAAAGTAAAATCTGTCACTGCTTCCAATTCTTCCCCTTCTATATGCCAGGAAGTGATAGGGCCAGATGCCATGATCTTAGTTTTTTTAATGTTGAGTTTCAAACCAGCTTTTGCACTCTCCTCTTTCACCCTCAACAAGAGGCTCTTTAGATCCTCTTCACTTTCTGCCATTAGGGTGGTATCGTCTGCATATCGGAGGCTGTTGATAATTCTCCCAGCAATCTTAATTCCGACCTGTGATTCATCCAACCCGGCATTTCTCATGATGTACTCTGCATATAAGTTAAATAAGCAGGGTGACAATATGCAGCCTTGTCGTACTCCTTTCCCAATTTTGAACCACTCGGTTGTTCCATGTCCGGTTCTTACTGTTGCTTCTTGACCCTCATACAGGTAAGGTGGTCTGGTACTCCCATCACTTTCAGAATTTGCCACAGTTTGTTGTGATCCACACAATCAAAGGCTTTAGCATAGTCGATGAAGCAGAAATAGACGTTTTTCTGGAATTCTCTTGCTTTCTCCATGATGCAGCGAATGTTGGTGATTTGATCTCTAGTTCCTCTCCCTCTTCGAAACCCAGCTTGTACTTCCGGTAGTTCTCGGTTCGCATACTGCTGAAGCCTAGCTTGTAGGATTTTGAGCATCACCTTGCTGGCATGTGAAATGAGCGCAATTGTGCAGTAGTTTGAACACTCTTTGGCGTTGCCCTTCTTTGGAATTGGAATGTAAACTGACCTTTTCCAGTCTTGCGGCCATTGCTGAGTATATTTTAAATTGTTGATAACATATTGTAGGTAGGATGGGTTTCTTTCTAGCATCATCTTTAGGAACCAAGGAACAGGCATCATCTTGGCTTTTAAATCAGCGGAAGTCAGGGCGATTGAACTGACTAACTTAAGATCCACTGATTTCAATGGGTGTACTATAAGTATGACTAAATCTGGATCCGACCCAATGTACGGCAGGTGAGGAAGAACCTTCAGTGATGTGTAATAATACTATAGAACATAGAGCTCACAAAGTGATCCTTGGCATGCAAATAGCATTGTAACGAGCGCATCCCCTATTTTCTTCTGTGAAATGTTGGAGGTGAAATACCTGCCATGGCTCCAGATCCTGGTGTTCCCATCTTCTTCCACTCACGGTTGCTCTGTGTTCGGATCTAAACAAGTACATGGAATGCAAAGCATGTGCCACAGCATAGAAAGCATTGTACACACTGTTCAAAGAAGGTCCCAGGAAGGCCTTCCAGGTTCTCCTCCCCGTTGCAAATATTCTCAGTGTCTTCATCCAGGTTTGAACCTGGGAAGAAACAGTCAAATGCTTGCTTCCAGAAGGCCTCGATAAAGCCATCTTCTTTGGTCCAGGAAGGATTTATGACCTTGAGGAAATGTTGGAACCCCAGAGGCTCCTGGGAGTGAATGGCAAGGGCTAAGGCACCATAGAAGGCTTGCATGTCCATTGTCCTCTGAAAGATCAAAGACTGTAAATCCCACTGGGAGGTCAGGATCCACACTTTACCTAGAGAGGCTTCTGGGGACTGGAGTATCCACCTGAACCCCAGCAACGACTGAGCATCTCTCCATAGACAACAACTACATTGGCTGTGCTGTTGAGGAGAATGGAATATAATTGTTTTCCACTTAGGAATCAAGGTGAAAACATCAAATATATACACTAATTTTGGAGTCTTTTCAATTAAGGCAAAACAGATGCCATTCCCCAGAAGAACTGGCATCAAAGCCTGTAAGAAATGTTCCCCATTGTCATCGTCTGCAGTTGTGATCCCAACCCATGTCCACCCAAAATGCTGAAGAAAGTGGACAATCCCATGGCACTGATGAAGTTCATTTGGGGCCATCCGGTACAAGGAAGGGAATTCCCTCTTATCTCTCACTGTGGTGGAAAATGAGCTGTAAGAAAGCTAAAAGGCAATGTACAGATGTTGTTAAAAAAGATGGACTCATGATATCCGGTTGGAGCCATGGCGTCCTGCAGTGACTTGCAAAGCTCCCCAGGTTGCTTATCTCAAACAGCTGTGAAAAGGTTGAGAAACCTTTTTATCTTCCCCTGGAATTAAAAGGGGAAGCTTACAACATCATCCGGATGAAATCTTGGAAGAACAGCTGCTTCTGTGGAGAAAGAGAGGGGCTGAAATCTAAGGTTAGTTGCTGGAGTGTCATCTACTGAAAGCTGTTTGAAACTCCTAAGCAATTAGGAGACATAAGGACAAACGGCTCCAAATAGTATTTCTGAATTTAAACTACCAGCAATATCTGAGGACTTGTAATTAAATCTGCGTGTTTGTTTGTTTTTGTTTCTGCAATTATACTTGTTTGTTGTGCTTTTGAAAGTGGAGGATGGCAGTACCAAAGGAAAAAAAAGAAAGGCTTGAGAACGCCACTTATTTAATTTATAAATGAAATAAAATAGTGTTTATTTCATTTATATAATTTTTTTAAAAAATAGATTAAAAAAAAGATGGACTCACACTCTTCCCTGAATGATAAGAAGTTATCATATTAGATACATTATATATATGAATAATTCTGGCCTTTTGTAATCTTGTCCACAACCCTCTGTAGCTGAACTAAGTTGTTTCTAAGCAGTCTCCAAGGGGACCCCCCACATATAATACTTTGCAGTAGTCTAACCTGAAGCTAGTTCCCTGTTCACAGCAGCAACAACAAATATATGAATAATTCTGGCCTTTTGTAATCTTTTCCACAACTCTCTGTAGCTGAACTACAAAGGTATTAACAATCTCATTTTCCAAGCTTGACTGAAGACTGATAGCCCTGGGAGGTGTTTTTTCTGTGGCTATATACATAAATGACATTCCATTTAGAGGAGTATTTCTAATATTTGCACTATAGCAGCACTTTTTCTCTGCTTAGGTTTGTTTGGTGAATGAATATCAGACATAGTCTTTGCATTTGTGCCAGTCATATCTCCCCTTCCCTCTCTGAACTGCAAATCTGCTCTTAAAAATATAAGGAAAGGGGAAATGAGTAGGATGCTTTTGAAACTCATCTTACCTGTGCAATATTATAGATGCTTAGGATGGCTGCCATGTGGAGGGAGGTTTCAGAGAGGAGTCCTCCGATGACAGCTATCAAATTGTTTTGGGTGCCACATTTGTAGTTTGGGGTAAACTTATGCTGGGTAGAGAGCAAGGCCAGGGTAGCTTGGTAGGTCATCCTTCCATCAGAGTAGCTGTCGTAAATGTGGAACCCCAAAGTGATATTGGCTAAGAGCTTGGAGTTTTCATTGTTCTCCTTGATGGCAAACTCCAAGGCCAGGATATGCTGGTAGTTTTTGGGCACCGCTCCACAATGGAAGAGAGAGAGAGAGAAAGAGAGGGAAGGAGGGAGGGAGGATGTTACATGATATTTATTAAAGCGGGAACTGTCAGTGGGCCACACTCCACTCCCTTCCTTTATTTATTCAAAGGTTCTTAGAGCTGCTTACATGAGATCAATAAACAGATAAGGTAGTCCCTGCTGGCAGGCTTACAGTTTAAAAGACGAAACATAGAAGGAAAAAGGGATAGGGAGGGAAGAGGAAAAAAGAAGACGCAAACTCAGGAACAAGCTCTGTCTGTGTTTTGCCGGTTATCAGGTGCCTATTGTTCTGTCGTCTGCTCACAGACGGGTGCGAATTTTTTTCCTCGTCCTGCGGAAAAATACACAAATAATTACGTAAGAAGTTTTGTAACAATTGACATAATTTACCTTAGTACGTAACATTTAGCATATTGTCCTCCATCCAGTTCAACTTTTCCTCAGCAGAAACCTGGGTATTTTCCTACGAATAAATATGTGTACATTTCAGGCAAGTAAAAAAAAAATCTGAAAGTCCATGGACTCTGCGGGTCTCTCCACAGTGGATTCCACAGGTCGGATTCTTAGAAATCTGAGCTCATTTTAGTCTGTCTCAAATTTCTCCAGCATCCCTAGGAACCAGTGTTTAAAATTACAAAGTCCTCACAATGTACCCACTTGAATGGAAACAGCCGAGGGAGAGGAAGAGCACAATGGAGCTGATAGCCCTGCAGTTTATTACTCCTTCTGCTGGAGCCTGGCTGATGCTGGATGACCATGGCTCCTCTTGTGGGATGCCTGGGGTCAGCAAGACCCTGCAGGTCACCATAGCATTGCCACTCTCTGCTTCTCCTCCAAGACCATCTGCAGCATTCTCCATAGAAAGAACACAACCTAAGAATGTTGTACCTGGGATGTTATTGTGTAGGGTGCCGTTGTCTTGGAGACCAGTAACCATCACCATGTCTTAGTCTAGCTAAAGTTACATCTTCATTTGACAGAGATAGCTAGAAGATGCTTATTCAATGGATTTGGATGGCTGGTGGCTATTAGCAATTGTGACACATCCCACACGATTGGCTGTGGCTGGACAGAAATACTTCGCATGTAGCCAATGAAAGATGTGTGACTTCTTTAAAAATTGCAGCTGACTAGTTGAGAGCTCCCTTTAACAACATGCTGTTTGCTTTGGGAGGAGTTGATGTTGTCTGAAGATGATCACTCCATCTCTGAGTGACTGACTGCTCCCCTGTACTCAACTTCATCAATAAAGAAACAGATATTGCAGAAACAGAAACAGATATCCTACAAAGACCCTTCTGGAACCCCAATCCAAAGTAGTGTGAGCAGAGAAAATATGGAGCCCCTTTAAAAAGGCTGAAATCTCAGTTATCTGTCATTTGGTGGGGAAGGAGGCATGGAGGAAACTGAGGCTTCAATCCTATGCCCACTTACCTGGGAGTAAGCCCCACTGAACACAATGGCTGGGTTCACACATAATGGTAATCCATGGTATGAGTTGTTGAATTCTGGGTTGTCGTGATGTGTGAACACACCTGTGCTAACAAATCATGGTTTGTTAACGATGAACAACCTAGAAAGAGAACCCATCATTTGTTGTTGGGTTGTGAACTCTGGATTGTTTAAATCATAGGTTGTCATTACATGTGAACCCAGAGCTGTGGGTTGTTTGTGGGTTGTTTCACCAGGCTACAGAAGCAGTGGGCAAGCGTGGTAAAAAAAAACCAAACCCATGCACTCCACATGTCAGTACTATAGAGCTGCCAAGGATACAGGGAAGGATCAGGCAGAGGAGAAGAGAAACAAACAATCTAGGGACTAAGAAAACAAACCATAGTTTGTTGGCTCATCTGCCAGACAAAACCTGGATAGGGCAACAAAAGATGGGTTAGTGTTATGTGCAAACCAGGTCAATGGGATTTACATTTCAATAGTCATGTATTGGATTTTGCTGTGGATTTCAAAAATTAATTTCCTTATTTCCCTGTTGTTCCGTATTTAAAGACATTTTTCTCCTTCAGCTTTTCACTTATTCTCTGTCCCATCTCAGGGCCAAATGGCACATTATGTGATCTCACAACATTTGGAGTTTTACCTTACAGATGCTGCAAAGGTCCCTGCAGTGAATCTGAGCAACAGCTATGGGGCTGGAGGTGTCTAAAACTCCCCCCCCCTTCCATGCTTTCCCCCCCTGATTGCACCAGTTCAGTTGGAGGGCTGCTTGTGATCATTTTAAGTGAAAAATCAACATGTCCAGAGACCTAGGCTTAGATCTCCCATGTAACTTGTAGTCTGGCCCTGAGACAAGACAGGGAAGAAGGAAAAACTTAAAGGAGAATCATGGGTTTAAAACATTCACAGTTATGACAGGGAATAAGGAGAGTAATACAAAATATTATGCAGAAGCAGGGCAGGTAAACAATGAAAAAACAATATCTTTTATATTTCATTCTGAAGTTTAAGTTCATTAAAAAAAAAACCCACTGTGTGGCTTGTGTGATCTATTCTGAGGGACTGATGTGGTCTTCTACTGCAGCCTTCCCACCCGTGGGTAAAATCAAATGTAAGTCCTACTTAGAGTAGACCTATTGAAATGAATAGGACTTAACTTAGTCATGACTGACTCAAGTGTCATTCATTTCAATGGGTTTAGTCTAAGTAGGACTTATGTTGGATTTTACCCTATGTCTCCAAGTGCTTCTAGTCTGCATGTAGGAATTCCTCCAGACTCCTACAACTCCACAACCACCACTGGCAGCTGGTGTAGTAGTGTTGCAGAACCCAGAGTCAGAGAGACCACGGAGTGAAGGAAAAAGAGATTCTTTATTTAACGTGCGGGCTTAAGGCTGGAATAATTTCCAAAGAGCCAGAAGCCCCGAAATACATCAGCACATTGTTTTTATAGACATTGTGACACATATGAAACGGCTCCTCCTCCCCCTCCCGCGTGGGGTTGCAGTCCTCAACATTTATTCTCCTAGCACCATTGTTTATAATACAAGAACTGGGTTATAGGGTAGCCGTGATAAGGAGAGAACAGAAGAGAACAGCAGAGAACAAGATATACGATTGTATGACCTTTGACAAGATAAGGAATTCCTGTGTCTCGTCAGCTTACAACAATATATTCAAGGGAGAAAGAGCTCAGCAAGAACATGAAGCATGAGACTGCATGAGGCTACTTAGTCTGACCCCCGATATGGCTGCTACAGTAGTGCTCAGTTCTGAAGTTCAGGTGCTCATCAGGACCGTCCCCATAGCCACATCCTTCAAGATGAGTCCAAAACTATAGGCAGTGGTGTCGATCCGTAACTGGTTCTGGCAGTTTTCTTTTCATCTCGACTAGGGGCAGGTCTTTTGTAAAGTGAATGGTCTTAATTAGCCATTTATAAGAAGATAAGAAGAGCCCTGCTGGATCAGACCAAAGGTCCATCTAGTCCAGCATTCTGTTCACACCGTGGCCAACCAGCTGCCCAGGGGAAACCCACAAGCAGGATATGAGTCAACAGCATGCTCCCACCCAAGTTCCCCAGCAACTGTGTAGACACCCCCTCCCCATACTTTGTATTAAAACAGAGATAGCTCACAACAATATATTTTTGTTGGGGAAATCCATCCTTCCCACCACCCCAAAGGACTGAAGTTAAGCTCAGAGGGAACAGGGAAGTCCGATAGGGATGGCAGATGATGTAATCACCCCTGCTAATAAAAAAAAGTGCTGGTGCTACGTTCCTGTATCCCTGGCTCCATTAGACCACTGCTGGCAGCCCGCACATTACAGGTAAACTTGTGAGAGGGCTGCATATGCCTAACTGAGGATGTCGTGGGCTGGCTGGATCACACCCCTGCTCACACAGGCACATGTAATTATTATGATTTGGCTTTGTGGGTGTTAGAGGAATATGGACATCTTACATTGGCTTGTCGTACCGCTTCTTAGTCGGGTGTTCATTGAAGGAAACGATGTCATGCATCAGGTACATTTGACTGGTGATCTCACCCATGATGAGGTTGCCTGGCTGATAGAGGTCGTGAGGAATAGGAATGGGTTCATTCATGATGCCCTTGCTGGTGGCTGCCTCAAACACAGGGATAAGAACTAGCAGCAACACCACCAAATCTTCCTTCATCCTGTGGACAGCATTTCCCACTTGGACACAAGTTCCTTCCATCTTTCTAAAGTGTCGCCTTTAGAGTAATCTTAGTGAGCACCAGCCTGCCTTGAATGGCAATTCACACCACTGACACACCAATCTGGATCCTAGTTTACGAAAGCAAAGAGCAAGTTGACAGAGGCTATAAAGAATGCCTTATATGAAGTGACAGCCTTGGTGCATCTAGTTTACTTTGGTTACTATCATCTCTCCAAGAGATCCTTGCCAGGCCTGCTACTTTTTAACCAGGGATTCTCTGAATGAAACCTGACTTTGTCTATATCTATAGCAACAGTAATCAACAGTTCTTTCCTGTCTCTAGCAGCCTACCCTTTGTTAGTCCCTGGACTCAACCTGAATGCCATGGGATTATTTTTAAACAGCATATTTGATGCCCTTTTGTTATTGGTTTTCATGGTGACCTCGGAAAATCCATTGGGTCTCCCCAATCACAGTGGTTTGAGAAATTATAAAGGCGATAATCACCCCATCCCCAAGAGTTGCAGCTGCTTTGGCACCATGCACTGCGAAGCTGCTAAACATTTCCCCCCATCACTGAGGTCTTAGCATAACATGAACCAGACACAGAAAGGCTCTTTGTCCAAAGCTGGAGATAAACTCAGGTGACTGTCATGGCCTGGGCACCTCTGTAGCTCAGTGGCAGAGCACATGCTTTGCCAAAGGTCACAGCTTCAATTCCTAGCATCTCCAGAGAGGTTTGGGAAGGACTACTGCCTAAAACCACAAAGAGCCAGAGCCAGAGCCAGTCAGTGTAGACAGATAATTGAGTTAGATGGACCCATCTTCTGACTCAGTACAAGGCAGCTTCCTATGTCTATACTTCTCATGAAAGTGCTTGTATTTGATATAATGTGTAATTTGCTTCCACATAAAGGGCATTTCTGCATGAGGCTTTTATCCTGCATCTTTACTGGGGCTTCTGTTTCCAGTTTATTTGCAGGATTAAGATTGGCTCCTTTATATATGCTTTTTTTCTGGGTGTTTTTCTTTCTCTGCTTTTCTGTATATTTCATTATACAGCCACTAGACGGCGCTGTGGTATAGCAGAATTGCGCAGTCACAGGGGGCTTTATAGCATGTTTTCGAAATAGTCGCAGACTTTCTTGTTAGGAAAAAGCCCATGATAATGGTTGCAAAGAGCAGGAGAGGCTGTGGAGGATGACGACATCGTCTATAGGAGTCCCACAAACTATCATGAGTGAGCAATCATGAACGCCCAATAAAAGCCTCATGTAGAAAGGCTCTAGAGCTCTTTAGTGCTGCTGAGACATTGCCTTGCTGCCATCAGCTAGAAGTAGAACACCAGCTGGGGTGCCACTCAGCTAAGGACATAGCACTGTTTCATGTGTCCACATCCTGCAATGCTCCATCTCTCTTCAGAGATGTGTCAGGGCTGGGGGACAGGCTGGTGCTCACTCTTGCTTCCCCATCCCACCCCTTTAAATATTTAAAAGACATACACTAAAGCATTACCTTTTGTATGCCTCTCTCTATATCAAGGCGCAATCCTGTGGGGATAGGCAGCCACCTCCAAGCTCAGAGGTGGCCAACTATCCAATGCAGGTTGGGTGGAGTGCAGAGGGGATCTTCTCCTCTGCACTCCGGCCATCCTGCATTTGCAGCTAGATGGCATATTTTGGCTGTCTAGCCAGGGCACTTCAGAGCGGGGCGAGGGGGAGTCCAGACAGCACATAGGAAGTGTCATAATGGCGCTTCCGCTGTCCCCTCCCTGCCCCACCCCACCCCCAGGAACACCCCCTTTTCCCCTGCTCCATGCTGCTTTTGTGAGTGCAGAGCTGGGGACAAACCGTGCCACCTGTGAGGCGGCGGGGGAGGGGGCAGGGAGTCCATTCCCAGAAAATGAAAAATCCTATGGCCATCTAGTCACTGTAAAGTGGCCATAGGGTTGCACCCTAATAATACTTCTATAATATAGTTCTGTATACCCCTATCCTTCCCCTGTCTCCCCAGCTAACCACTTATTTATTTATTTATTTATTTATTTTATAAAATAACCATATTTTATGGTTATAACCATACTTGCATCATAGAGCTATTGCATAGATCGAAATACGCCCCCCGCCCATGCTATTTTGCACATTTTACACCTTTAGCAACGTAGACATGCAAACTGTTGTAACTTGAGGAATTGGAATATCAGCCTTATCAACTTTGAGTGGGTTGGTTTAAAAGATGTATCACTCCTGGAGCCATGTCTGCCCTGTTTATCACCTGGATCTCCTACCGTTGTGCTTTTTCCTGTGTGTGTAGTATACATTCCTTTTCGGGGAAACAAAGTGTGCAAAGAGGCACTGCATGGACCAGTGCTGGAGGCTTGTAGTCTTATATTTTTTATACAGTGCTGCAAACTGTTTAGGTCATTTTAAACAACACCTACTAGCATTTCTTTTGAGAGATTCTTTTCCAGATGTCTCGTGTAATGGCCCGGTGAATATTAAGCTGCCTTATTCTGAGGCAGACCCTTAGCCAGTCTAGTTCCGTATTGCCCAACCTGATGGGCAGCAGCTGTTCAGCGTTGCAGGTAGAGCGAGGTCTTTCTCAGCGAATGGTGCCTGAGATTCCGCTAACTGCCAGTACTGAGGATCGAACCTGGGCCTTCTTCTCGCAGAACTCTTGTTCTGCCACTGGGGAAACACGGGCAGCCATGGACTGCAAGTTATGCAAATGAGTAATATGGAAAGAAAGAACGAACGAACGTTGTCAAGAACTCCCTTTTCTTTTTTGTGTCCTAGCCATTTGTACATTTCCATTTTGCAAGGCTTAAGCTGCACATAGTGAAAAGCCACCTTTGTGTGTGCTAACTCGTGATGTCTCTAGCTCCAAGGCCAGAACAGGGCCTAGGTAATTGGACTGAGTGATATCAGCTGCATTCCTGCTGGAACTCTTTCCCCTTTTGGGGCTTGGGAAAACTGTTCCAGCCAGCTTGTGATTGGCTAGCGTTGATCACCTTGGAGGGCCAGGGGCTCCAGCATGTAATCAGGGGTGTTACAGCTGCCCATGGTCTCCCCGCCCCCCCTTTTTTACTCCAATTATTTCTGCCTGGGTCCTGTTCTAGTTGGAAGATCCGTGCCTTTCCCAATAAACTTACTAGCTCTTAAAGCTGGTTGTCTGTGGGCTTCACTGTAAATTGCCTCAGTACTAAATCCAGAGTCTTCGTCTTGTTTAATGCTTAAGGTTTCAGGCCTAAGCCTTAGAAATGGAGGGTGCTAGTTTGCCCTGTTCCAATTTTATAGGCCTTAGGGGTGTTGTGTAAGGTCTGAGAGTCCCCTGGCTCAGGCTGCGTTGGATGTAAGGGGTGATGGCAGCCTACTTTGCTGGGCTGGTGTTCAGCCCAAGCAATTTTTTGTCCCTGCCGACATTGCTAGGAATTAGGGCAACCCCCATTCTCCCTTGGCAGACATTAATTAAGAATAATCATCCATCATACAATGCACACACACAATATACGTGTGTGTGTGTGTGTATGTATGTGTATGTGTGTGTGTGTGTGTGTGTATATATATATATATACACATTGCATACCCAAATGAATTGTACAGTGTTTGGTTCAGATATGTGACTAGAATTGATAGTAATACTACATAAATTAACCCTACCTAACCTGTCACCTTCCAGATATGTTAGACTACAACTACCATCTTCCCCAACCAATGCAGAAAATGGTCGTGTTGGCTGGGGATGAAGGGAGTTGCAGTCCAACATGTCTGGAGAGTGCCAAATTGGGGAAGGTTGACATAGAAAATCTGGGCAAATGTATTGAGTGCCATTTTTCTTGGTAAAAAGACAGGGTACAAATCAAATAAATACATAAAATAGAAAAGAATTCTGAATCACAGTTTCCTCCCATCCTTCCTCTAATAAATTCAGCAAGGCATGCATGAACCCCCATCCTTTCCCCCCCTCACAGCAGCCCTAACAGCTTTTCTACACAAAGCATTTATTTTGGGCTTGTCATTCCCTACTCATGGTTGTTTACAAGGTGACATCATGACCTTCCAGTTTTGCTTCTGTTTGTAAACAGCACTTTCAGTTAATTTTTTTAAGAGCAGGGGAAATATGGTATTTAATTGTAAAAGTGAAAGAAAAAGCTTTTTTCACTTGTATATTTGTGCTATTATGCTATATCACAGTGCCACCTAGAGGTTATGTAGTGAAAAAGCAGGAAAAGAAATGCTCCTCATGTAGTGCTCAGATCTCAATTCTGCAACAAAACTGAAAGTAAATGCAGCAGTTTAACAGCCCCGTCTAGAAAAAGTCTAAGATATAAATTAAGTTGGCTGCAAGAATAAGTGGCCTAAAGTCACACAGTGAGTTTCATAGCCAAGCAGAGATTTGAACCTGGGTTCTCAAGGTTCATAGACCTAGCCTCTAATCCAGCCTTCCCCACCCTGGTGCTCTCCAGATGTGTTTGACTACAACATCCATCGTTCCCAGCCAGTATGACTAATGGCCATGTGTGATGTCACACGTATGTAAATAGTGAACCTGTAACTATAGAAATATATTCTGTTAGCACTCTGTATCTCTGGTGAATATCTCTGGTGTGAGAGGGAGAACAGTGACAGGAAGAATGGTGGATTTGCATATGGGTGACGACTGGCTGAGTGAGTGAGAAGAGGGTGAAGTGTGTGTGTGCTATATAAACAGAGTGCTGTGCTTAAGTGAGACAGACAGAGATAGGGATTTGATGTGAGAGGGTTTAGGTCAGAGATAGGGTTTGTAAAAGAGATGAGATAGGGACTAGAGGAAAGTGGGTTTAGATCAGAGATAGGATTTTTAGGACTGAGAGAGAGAGGTCTGTGGTAATTGTGAGGTGACTGAGAGTATAATCTAGAGTGTTGTAGGAGAGCGTATATATTGATAAAGCCATTGGAAGTTACTTATTTACTGTTCAACAGCTTAATACTGTAATGAATAAAGTTTTCTTTGCTTATAAAATCCTACACCTTCTGCTCTTGGCTACGCAAGAGTTAAGGAAATAAAGGGAAACAGTACAGGTTATAGGATAAAAGTATTGTTGTGTCCTCATAGCTCGAGGGCAGAGTAAAAAGGGTTGGACCTGAGCCTAAAGGTCCTGGTGGTAGTGAAACCAAGTGTGTGTGTGAGAGAAGGTGTTTCCTGCTGGGGTGAGAAAGGCCTTAGAGAAGGGGAATCCTCACTGGGAAGAGGCAGGAATGCTACACCATGCTGGCTGAGAATGATGGGAGTTGCAGTCCAGCACATCTGGAGGGCACCAGTTTGGGGAAGGCTGATGTTATCATTATCCCATACTAACCCCAAATCCCTAGCACCCATTTATATTCTTTTGTTTTCTTCCTATTAGATGTTTCCTATTGTTCAGCTCAGGCCTCACCACAATAATGTAACATTTTGGAGAAAAGATGCAGCCCAGTAAGCCAGCACTGGAGGCCAAGATGGAGAACATCTCCACAGCCACCATATATTTTCCTTTTGTACTTAAGTAGGTTGGAACAAAGGACAGCCAAACACTGCAAAAGACCAACATGCTGAAAGTGATGAACTTGGCTTCATTAAAACTGTCAGGTAACTTCTGGGCTAGGAAGGCCACAGTGAAGCTGACAATGGCGAGGAAACCCAAGTAGCCCAGGACACAGTAAAACATGGTGACTGATCCTTTGTTGCATTCTACTATGATTTCTCCAGAGATTGATAGCATGTCGGTATGTGGGAATGGGGGAGATGTAACCAACCAAACCACACAAATCACTACTTGAACAAGAGAACTGGAGCAGACAATAGAATATGCCAATCTTTTCCCCACCCATTTCTGGAAAATGTTTCCTGGCTTGGAAGCCCTGAAAGCCACAACCACTGTTACAGTTTTGGCCAAAACAGAAGAAACAGCAATGGAGAAGATGATGCCAAAAGCTGTTTGTCGGAGAAGGCAGGTCACCTTTTTAGGCTGTCCAATGAATAGCAAACCACAGAGGAAACAAAGGAGGAGACTGGTGAGAAGAATGTAGGTGAGGCTTTGGTTGTTGGCTTTGACGATGGGAGTGTCCTGTCGCTTAATGAATATTCCAAGCACCATTGCTGCCAACAGAGAAAAGAAAAGAGCCAAAAAAGCTAAAGCGAAGCCCAAAGGTTCTTCAACAGAAAGGAAGTTTGGAATCTTGGGAATGCATTGATTGTGACCCTTGTTTGGAAAATGATCCTCTGGACAGCTGACACAAGTTTCCATGTCTGAAAAAAAGAAAACAACATATGGCTGTTTAAGAAGAACCACCATTGCTCTGAAGATTAAGAACCGTCTTACCATTCTTAACAAGCAGAAACATGATTTAGGCCCTGGAGAACCCACCTCTACTGTCCCACTGCAACTTAATCATTCCCTTTTCCTTCAATTTCTTCCATCTGATGCATCTTGATTGGGGGACGGACGGACATGATTCTTAATGGATACCTAACTCTATCTTCAGAAATCACACCTGTCACACACACACACCTCTATTTTCATGTATTCCATGTTATGCACAAGAAGCACTCTTCTTTCAGAGTCTTTGAAAGTGGCTGTACTGTATTTTTTCTCGAAGTATTGACCAAACCAAACTAAACCAAATAAGCGGAGAAAGACTTACTAGAGAGACACCTTATTTAAGCCCCTTTTTAGCATGGATTACCCTCAATGATGGGTGTTAGTATGCCTTCCAGGTCTTGCTATCATTATAAAAGAATTGTCTGAGTATTTGATTTATGCAACTATGCTGACATTTATTACCTGGCTTAATAAAAGTATTTTCCACAAGATGGCTACCAGTAAAATAAAAAATAAAAAAATAAAATAATAATAATAATAATAGGTGAAATGGATCAATAAGATCATAAAACAATAATTTAAATCAGAAGGTTAACATTGTCAGAGCCTGCGGCCTCAAGCATTACAGTTATATTTTATCATGATACTTCCTACCCATCTGGTTTGATACCATCCTTTCTGGACATGGAACACAGTCATAGCAGCAAAATTTCTCCCCCTCCTTCTTTTTCTTTCCGTATCCAAGAGGGCAGTGGTCATTACATACTGAAAGGGGTGGCAGCTGTTCAAAAATATAGCAGGATTCTAATATTAAGAAAATATTTGAAGAATTTTGTCTTATATCAGATGAACTACCAATAAAGAGGAGGGCTGAAGCCAAAGCAGTAACAATTGTAATCAGCATGGATGGCACATACAATGGGTGGACAAAATGGCTTCCATAAATGCCATGATACAAACTCAAGAAGATTAGACTTTCCATAATTAGCCAGGCCAATGATCTATCTGGCTCAGTGTACCTTCTGCTGCAGGGGAGGGCGACCTCTGGCCCACGAGCCTAATCTGGCAAAGTTGCCCATCTGGTCCACAGCTGTATAGGTTTCCCCTGCCCCCTGGAGGCAGATAACAGTGGGGTTGGAGATAACAGTGGGGATTCTCATGTGTGTACGCACTTCTCAGGGGAATGCCCACTGTCATCTTCAATCATAGATGACATGGGAGATGTAAGCTTTGGGTATTAGGCAGTATAGAAATGAAATGAAGATCTGGGTAGGTGGGGGACTCACCTGCTCGTTGACTTCCCCATTGGAGAAGCTGCCACATGGGAGAAGTGTATGAGACTGAGCTAATGGTTGGAGGAGTGCTGCCAGCTCAGTCGAGCTTCTTGCTTGCCCGACGCCCTCCCCCCAGTGGGAGAAAGCATGGGGCAGGTGCTTTCTCCAATGGAGAACCCTCATGCCACTGTGCCAAGTAAATCTGAGCCACCCCACAGCTTCTTTTAAGCATTAAAAAGGCACAAGACAACATATGAATATGGATTTCCCATGTCAAGTTTAGTTTGGTGTGAATATCTTCTTCATGGAGAGAGCTCTTGGGGTCCTGTGGCATAAAGGGAGCCAAAACATGTGGCAAGGAGTATGTATGAACTCTGCCATTTCAGAGGTAATGAGATTATTTCCCCACCTGAGTGAAGTCTCTGCGCCACTGGATTCTGCCCTCATCCATGGTGAACATTTTGCCAGAAGAAGCCTGAGGATCCAATCCTCCAACTTGGACTCTGACATAGGAGTTATTTGGGAATGTGACCAAGTTTGTAATGTCAAACCCAGCAGCTATTTCCCCATGTTCATTAAAAGTAACTGCATCTCCAGCACTGTTGTTGAATGAAATCCTCTGAAGAAGTGAGTGGAGCTAGACAAAGAGAATAAGAGAATCAAAAGGCCTATAAAGGGTTGGAATATTCTCCCTCAGTTTTAGAAGGCTTTAGGCGTTTCTTCTTCTTCAATGAAAGAAGCCACTTAAGAAAGCACTGTTTTACAATGTATAATTTACCACCTCCCCCTTTAAATACCACATATGGGAGGAGTACAGACAAACACAAATCAGTATAACTTCATCAGCTGGAGGTATTACTAAGCTAATAGAATTTCCAAAATGATCCATGGAGAAGAAATTAGGCAATAAACTTTCTGGTTTCATGGCATTAATATATGGCAAGAAATGGAAGGAATTGGCAGATATAAGCAGGCAAGAACTAGGTGTTTGTATCTTGTATAGATATAAATTCAAATAACTTTCCATGATGGAATTATTGGGTTCTATAGGTTGGATCCAGATTCAGGGCTTTTCTACACAAGGCGTTTATGGTGCACTCATCATTCCCTACTCAGGTTTGTTTATAAATTCTTTAGATGAAACTGTGACTCTCCAGTGTCACTTCTGTGTCTAACACTTTCAGTGAGGTTTTTTTTTTTTTTTAAGAGCAGAGACAATATGGTATTTAATTATGAAAGTGAAAAAAAGAGGAATTTCCTCTTTTGTGTTTGCACTATTTTGCTACACCACAGTGCCACCTAGGGGTTATGTAGCAGAAACTCAGGAAAGGAAACACTCAATTCTGCATTGAATCAAAAAGTAGATGCAACAGATTAACACCTGATTAACAGCCTCATGTAGAAAAGCTCTTGGATATATGCAACTGGGATGGCAGAAGAGGACTTCCCTGCCCCCTCTTCTCCACAACAGCCCTTCCACTCCCTGAAAATGCTACACAGAGGGTCAGGGGACTCTACTGAATGGGGTGAACTGTGATGTGGGGTGGGGGAGAAAGGGGGGACCCCCAAATATCTGGCAGAGGCACTTTCTGTGAGTGGAACCTTTCCATCAATGGAAGATGGATCCTGGATCCAACCTTTTTTGTATAGGCAAGAAAAACTTAGGAATGAAAGGCTTTTACAACTGATAACAGACACTATCCTGATATAAGAAGGTAATAGATAAAGGAAGAGACAAAATATGTCTCAGCATAACTTCATCAGTTGGTGGTGCTGTTGACAGAACTCCTCTATGGAGGAGTGGTTAGGCTATGAGTGTTGTGGCTTTGTGACATGACAACAGAGAAAGGAATGGAATAAATCTGATAAATAAATAAGATACGAAAGCCCTATTCAGGTATTAGGGCAACTCACATTCAAAGAATGCATGGAGGGAGAATGGGGCCATGTGTACCATCCCTGCCCCCAATGTCCCATCCCCACATGCTCCACTCCTGAGCCTCACGTGTTCAGCATGAAGACCTAAAGCAGGGTTGGGCAACTTCAAGGGTCATGGGGCCATATTGTCCCTCTGACCCCACTACGGGCCATATCCCTGCCTCTGTTGCTGCTGTGCTTCTGAGATTTGGTGGTGCAGCAGTGGCATAAAAAAAAAAGAGGCCTGGTTTTAAAAGGAAAAAATTGGTGATGCTGTGGCAGGGCTGGGCAGAAGGGGCTCATTCTGCTTCTGCTGTGCCACTGAATTTCAGCAGCAAAGTGCTGATTTGTCTTTTAAAAAGGGGCTTCATCCCAGCCATTCTGTCGCAGAATTTGTGTGGTGGTGTGGTGGTGGGGCAGTGAGCCCGCTGCAAAACAGCCAAGTGGCCACATGCCTCGTGTGGTCCACATGATGCCTTGTTGTTGTTGTTGTTGTTCAGTCGTTCAGTCGTGTCCGACTCTTCGTGACCCCATGGACCATAGCACGCCAGGCCTTCCTGTCCTGCGCTCTCTCCCGGAGCGTGCTCAAGTTCATATTCATTGCATCCGTGATGCTATCTAGCCATCTCATCCTCTGCCGTCCCCTTCTCCTTTTGCCTTCAGTCTTTCCCAGCATCAGGGTCTTTTCCAGGGAGTTTTCTCTTCGCATTAGGTGGCCAAAATATTGGAGCTTCAGCTTCATTATCTGTCCTTCCAATGAGCACTCAGGGTTGATTTCCTTTAGGATGGACTGATTTGACCTCCTTGCAGTCCAGGGCACTCGTAAGAGTCTTCTCCAGCACCACAGTTCGAAAGCATCAGTTCTTCGGCGCTCAGCCTTCCTTATAGTCCAGCTCTCACAGCCATACATTACTACTGGGAAAACCATAGCTTTGATTAGACGGACCTTTGTCGGCAAGGTGATGTCTCTGCTTCTTACTATGCTGTCTAGGTTTGCCATAGCTTTCCTCCCAAGGAGCAAGCGTCTTTTAATTTCATGGCTACAGTCACCGTCTGCGGTGATCTTGGAGCCCAAGAAAGTAAAATCTGTCACTGCTTCCATTTCTTCCCCTTCTATATGCCAGGAAGTGATGGGGCCAGATGCCATGATCTTAGTTTTTTTAATGTTGAGTTTCAAACCAGCTTTTGCACTCTCCTCTTTCACCCTCAACAAGAGGCTCTTGAGATCCTCTTCGCTTTCTGCCATTAGGGTGGTATCGTCTGCATATCGGAGGTTGTTGATAATTCTCCCGGCAATCTTAATTCCGACCTCTGATTCATCCAACCCGGCATTTCTCATGATGTACTCTGCATATAAGTTAAATAAGCAGGGTGACAATATGCAGCCTTGTCGTACTCCTTTCCCAATTTTGAACCACTCGGTTGTTCCATGTCTGGTTCTTACTGTTGCTTCTTGACCCTCGTACAGGTTTTTCAGCAGACAGGTAAGGTGGTCTGGTACATGATGCCTACAACTGACCTAAAGGGAGATTCTAACCACATTCATCTGAGCACACTTAGAATCGTCTTCACAGTCAGGTATCCCTGATAGTTGCAGGTTTCCTGAGAGCAGAGAGGACTCTGCCAGTGCAGAGTGTAGAGCTGGACTCTTGAGTGTCCAGCTCAATGCACGTAGGGTGGTTCCAGGCTTTTATTGTGCAGTCATCCTGCCTCAGTCACAAAATTTCTCAGGGGGTCCAGAGGATGCTATCTTCAATTTGCAACCCTCCTGTGTTTTTCACCACTTTCCCCAGCTTCTTTCTTAGCAAAACAAACAAAAACAAACAAAAATCCAGCAAAGAGGAAAAGATAGAATAGCTGCACAATTCGTTAGTATCTAGGTTTAGCCTGGCTGCTTTTACAGCATCAGAGTCTCCATCATTATTGGAAGCATTTATTGAGGCTGGTCTGGCAAAGTGACCCTTGATCCATGTCTATAAAAACTTGTTATTGATGAACAGATATAATACATAGGGTTGTAAGCAGGAATGGAATAAGGAATTGGACTGTCTCATTCTTCCTAATCAGTGGATTGTTGCTTTGGCATCTATACCTGTCACGTCTATGGATCTTAGGCTGCGTCTTACTCAGCAAGAACTTTTGTTTTATTTCTATTGGACACTGCAATGTCTCTTTAATAGAGGATTGCCTAATTCAGCTAATTGCTTGTGGTGCAATGCAGCTAATGCTTCTTTTTAACATATATTTTGGCAATGTCCAGTAGTTGCTGCTTTTGCGGAGGAGGTTATTATACAGGTAAATGTTGTACTGGAAAAGTCTTTAATCTTCACCGGAGTACACACTCCTTTAAATTCTTTACTTGCTTCATGGAAATTAATGGTCAGTGTAAATGGATTCTCTGTGCCCTCTTGACAGCTAAAAGACTGATATTAAAACATTTGAAGGATAAACACTCACCACCTATAATGCAATGGATTGAAGGCTTTATAATGCTTTCATTTACCATTACCGTTTGAATGGGTAGCATATAAATGCCACCTTCAAATGGATACTTATTTGGATATCTGGTCTGCTTTTGTTGAAGCTTATTTATAATTGCTAGTAAGTCCTTTTTTCACATATATGCATTTCATATGTATTCACTGCTATAGATATATACAAAATAATAAACAAACAAAAAGAATAGCTGCACAATGTCTTTTGATTGGTAGCGTTAGGAGCCCTCCATCTGGAAGCACCCACAGAATCCCCCTTCAGACCTCCCAGTTCAAGCTATGACCATGTTGGCATACCTGGAATCAACCCCTTCTAAGGGTTGAAAATAGTAGAGCTGAACTGGTACTCATTAAAGAGATTTGGTGATCAATGGTATACTGAGCATTTGCAGGCCAAAGCACTTTATCATATCCATCCAGGCCATTACCAAAGAACCATGACTCTGGGGGAACATTACCTTCCAAGGTTCCACATTCTGAGGTGCCAGCCTGCTCCCTTCCCCCAAGGCTCTATGGTTGGGTGGAGATATGTAAGTGGTGTGTAAGGCATGAGCCACAGCATAAACAGCATTGTAGATATTGTAACTGTGCCCAGTCATGCTCATTTCAAAGAAAGGTGAAGGGAGGCTCTCCAGCGTCTCCCACCCAGTACATGTTTCATTGATAGCTCTTGGTGCATCAGAATTTGGCATATGGCACTGAAAAGCTTGTTCCCAGAAATCTGTGATAAAACCATCTGCTTTTGCTCCAGAAGGGTTGATAATCTGAAGAAATTTTTGGAAGCCTGGAAGCTCTTTTGAGTGAATTGTGAAGGAAATTGCACCATGGAGCATTTGCATATCAAAAGCCTTTTGAAAGATATGTAAGGTGAAATCAATTTGGGCTGTTGTAATCCACACTCTTCTTGCAGAGATCTTCCCTGTATACTCATGTTCTGTTAGAGGAAAAACCATTGCCACCAATATAATAGATGCCAACCACATAATGGTTGTACTTTCTCCATACATAACAACTGCATTGGCTTTTTTCTCCATGAAAATGTTAAGGTGACTCATTGGAACATTGATAATGTCAACCAGGTCAAAAAAATGCCAATTTGTTTGAAGTCTTTCTGTGAATTCTGAACAGATTCCATTCTGGGAAAGCATTGGCTCCATAGTCCTCAAGAAATGTTCTCCACCTTTGTCATCCATAGTGATGAGCCCAACCCAATTCCACCTGAAATGTTGAAGTAGCTGGACAATTCCCTGGTACTGAAGGGCTTCATTGGGAACCATGCGGTAAAAGGAAGGCAAATGGGATTCAGCACTCACTGCTGTTTCAAATGAGCCATATGAAAACTAAAGTAAGTAAGTAAGAAAGAAATAAAGAAATAAAGAAAGAGAAGTGGGAATAGGATTGAGGGCTTCTTCTTCTGCTCTTATTTAATTAATTATGTCTTCCTTATGTACTGAAATTCAATCTCACCATTTCATCCAGAAGAATCCCCAAAGTAACATCTATAGAATCATAAAATATAATTAGCAGTAGAATTCTATCCAGTCACATTCAGTTCAGTGGGTCTTATTCCAAGTTAAGTGGGTATAAGACTTCAGCCTAATAGCACAGTCTTATTCATGCCTATTCAGAAGTAAACCCAATTCAGTTAAATGGGACTTGTTCCCAAGTGAGTGTCTTTAACATTGCAACCTAAATGTCCAAAACTATTCAAATCATTCTGTTAAAACAGGGAGTTTTGAAATAATCTTCTCATCACTTTCCTATTTCCTCTCTTTGAAATAGAAGTACTTTCATTTTATCTCTTGAAACCAGAACAAGTAATTTGGGGAGGAAGAAAAGAGACATAGGGCCTATTCATATGTTACACTAAGCCACTGTGGTTTGCATTTTTGAGTGAACCACAGTGGCTTAGCATGTTGTGTTTGGGGTCTCAATCCCAACCATGATGGCTGGGAAACCACCCTGGCTAACCACGTGGTGCTAAAGGGCCCCAGGGTAGCTTATCGTGTCCTGTGGCAGGATCTCTGTTCTTAAGAATGGCTGCTCCATGCGAAAATGCTGCAAACATAAAGATGGCAGCCTAGAGCATCTACAACTTCCAGCGACACTCTAGGCAGTGTGGCTAGACTCTATGGTCTCCGTCTAATGGAGTGGCTGGCATGCACCACTTCCCAGCGCAGTGGCCACTGGGATAACTGGCAGCAGTGGTGGGAGGATGACACGGCAACCATGGAGCAGGGATGGATAAGTAAACCATGGCGCAGGGATGGGTAAGTAAACCACAGCAAGCTGCAGGGTTCCTGGTTGTGTGATGGGCAAGCGTGTTGTGGTTAGCCTAATCCTCCCTGCTCTGTAGTTACCCTAACCACCCTTCCCCCTTTTGCGTGTGAATAGGGCCATAGTCCATTCTGAAGGAGCAAACTCTGTATTCCTATAAACCTTCCTAAAGACAAATATTGCTAATTTTTACAACCTAGTTCCCTCCAGAAATGTTGGACTACAACCCCCATCAAGCCAAGCCAAGAGGTCCAATGATCAAGAATTATGGGAGTTGTAGTCCAGAACATCTGGAGAGCATCAGGTTGTTACCCTAGTTTTACATTAACTCTTTTGGTGGAATCCTATACATATTTACCTTGGAGCAAGTCTCATGAACTCACACTGAACTTCTGAGTAGACGTGCACAGGATTGCTTTATTTGATCCTAAACATATTTAGTCAGAATTAAGCAACAGTCCTTTTAATAGCATTTGGACAGGCATGGGTGAATTTAATTCAGGTGACCATCATATCTACTATTGTGGGCAAGAATCCCTTAGAAGAAATGGAGTAGCACTCATAGTCAACAAAAGGGTGGGAAAAGCAGTACTGGGGTACAATCTTAAAAATGATAGAATGATCTCAGTACGAATCCAAGGCAAACCATTCAACATCACAGTAATTCAAGTCTATGCCCCAACCACTGAGGCCGAAGAAGCTGAGGTTGATCGGTTCTATGAAGACCTACAACACCTTGTAGAACTCACACCAAAAAAAGATGTCCTCTTCATCATAGGGGATTGGAATGCTAAAGTAGGAAGTCAAGAAATCACCGGGATAACAGGCAGGCATGGCCTTGGTGTACAAAATGAAGCAGGACAAAAGCTAATAGAGTTTTGCCAAGAGAACATGCTGATCATAGCAAACACTCTTTTCCAACAGCACAAGAGGCGACTCTACACATGGACGTCACCAGATGGTCAATATCGAAATCAGATTGATTATGTCCTTTGTAGCCAAAGATGGAGAAGCTCCATACAGTCAGTAAAAACAAGACCTGGAGCTGACTGTGGCTCAGATCATGAGCTGCTTCTTGCAAAATTTTGGCTTAAATTGAAGAACGTCGGGAAAACCACTAAACCGTTCAGGTATGACCTAAATCATATCCCTGATGAATATACAGTGGAGGTGAGGAATAGATTTCAGGGATTAGACCTGATAGACAGAGTGCCTGAGGAACTATGGACGGAGGTCCGTAACATTGTTCAGGAGGCAGCAACTCAATCCATCCCAAAGAAAAAGAAATGCAAGAAAGCCAAGTGGCTGTCTGATGAGGCTTTACAAGTAGCTCACGAAAGAAGGGAAGCGAAAAGCAAGGGAGAAAGGGGAAGATATACCCAACTGAATGCAGAGTTCCAGAGAATAGCAAGGAGAGACAAGAAGGCCTTCTTAAATGAACAATGCAAAGAAATCGAGGAAAACAACAGAATGGGAAAGACTAGAGATCTCTTCAAGAAAATTGGAGATCTCAAGGGAACGTTTTGTGCAAAGACGGGCATGATAAAGGACAAAGAAGGCAGGGACCTAACAGAAGCAGATGAGATTAAGAAGAGGTGGCAAGAATACACAGAAGAACTATACAGGAAAGATCTGAATGTCCCTGATAGCCATGAGAGTGCGGTCACTGAACTTGAGCCGGACATCCTAGAGAGTGAAGTCAAGTGGGCCTTAGGAAGCATTAGTAACAACAAAGCTAGCGGAGATGACAGTATTCCAGCCGAGCTATTTAAAATCCTAAAAGATGATGCTGTTAAAGTGCTGCATTCAATATGCCAACAAATCTGGAACACTCAACAGTGGCCACAAGACTGGAAAAGGTCAGTTTACATTCCAATTCCAAAGAAGGGCAACGCCAAAGAGTGTTCAAACTACCGCACCATTGCGCTCATTTCACATGCCAGCAAGGTGATGCTCAAAATCCTACAAGCTAGGCTTCAGCAGTATGCGAACCGAGAACTACCGGAAGTACAAGCTGGGTTTAGAAGAGGCAGAGGAACTAGAGATCAAATCGCCAACATTCGCTGCATCATGGAGAAAGCAAGAGAATTCCAGAAAAACGTCTATTTCTGCTTCATTGACTACGCTAAAGCCTTTGATTGTGTGGATCACAACAAACTGTGGAAAATTCTGAAAGTGATGGGAGTACCAGACCACCTTACCTGTCTCCTGAGAAACCTGTACGAGGGTCAAGAAGCAACAGTAAGAACCAGACATGGAACAACCGATTGGTTCAAAATTGGGAAAGGAGTACGACAAGGCTGCATATTGTCACCCTGCTTATTTAACTTATATGCAGAGTACATCATGAGAAATGCCGGGTTGGATGAATCACAGGTCGGAATTAAGATTGCTGGGAGAATTATCAACAACCTCCGATATGCAGACGATACCACCCTAATGGCAGAAAGCGAAGAGGATCTCAAGAGCCTCTTGTTGAGGGTGAAAGAGGAGAGTGCAAAAGCTGGTTTGAAACTCAACATTAAAAAAACGAAGATCATGGCATCTGGCCCCATCACTTCCTGGCATATAGAAGGGGAAGAAATGGAAGCAGTGACAGATTTTATTTTCTTGGGCTCCAAGATCACCGCAGACGGTGACTGTAGCCATGAAATTAAAAGACGCTTGCTCCTTGGGAGGAAAGCTATGGCCAACCTAGACAGCATAGTAAGAAGCAGAGACATCACCTTGCCGACAAAGGTCCGTCTAATCAAAGCTATGGTTTTCCCAGTAGTAATGTATGGCTGTGAGAGCTGGACTATAAGGAAGGCTGAGTGCCGAAGAATTGATGCTTTCGAACTGTGGTGCTGGAGAAGACTCTTACGAGTCCCCTGGACTGCAAGGAGGTCAAATCAGTCCATCCTAAAGGAAATCAACCCTGAGTGCTCATTGGAAGGACAGATAATGAAGCTGAAGCTCCAATATTTTGGCCACCTAATGCGAAGAGAAAACTCCCTGGAAAAGACCCTGATGCTGGGAAAGACTGAAGGCAAAAGGAGAAGGGGACGGCAGAGGATGAGATGGCTAGATAGCATCACGGATGCAATGAATATGAACTTGAGCACGCTCCGGGAGAGAGCGCAGGACAGAAAGGCCTGGCATGCTATGGTCCATGGGGTCACGAAGAGTCGGACACGACTGAACGACTGAACAAAGCATGTTTGGGATTGTGTCCTTCATTAAAAGTCTGGTTTTAAAAATTATTTTTGGATTTATTTGTAATTTACAGGTGCTTCTAAACAGGAAAGTATCATTTCCTTCTGAATAGGGAGACTTAATGACAAGCCTTATTCTAAGAGCTTTTCTACATGAGGTTGTTAATCAGCTGTTAATCAGCTGTATCTACTTCAGGTTTCGTCGCAGAATTGAGATCCAAGCTCTACATGAGGAGCATTTCCTTTCCTGCTTCTCCACTACATAACCTCTAGATGGCACTGTGGTATAATGGGATAGCACAAATACACATGAGGAAATCATGCTTTCTTTCACTTTCATAATTAAATGCCACATTTTCCCTGCTCTAAAGAACTCTCTGAAAGTGCTGGTTAGACTGGAGGGTCATGACATTATCTAAAGAACCTGTAATAACCATGAGTAGGGAATGATGAGAATATGATAAATGGCTCATGTAGAAAAGCCCTAAGTGTTTTATATAAGACAGACCAATAAGGATGAACAGCTTGAATGTTCTGTCCCTCTCACTCAATCTCTCTTTCATACAAAGCCTTGGTAAACCATTACTTTACACATTCACAATCATCATCAGCTTTGGAATGACTCCTTCCTCTTAGTTGCACTTAGAACAGAACTACTGAAATAAATGGGACAAGTTAGTCATAACTAACTTCAGTTCCATTGATTTTAATGGCTCTCTTCTAAGCATGTCTAAGTCTCAGTCCAACCTACAGGGTCTGGAACCACCAATATAGACAAGTCTACCTTTTGATAGGCATATTATACCCTGGTGCAACCCCACATATTTCCCTGCCTTTTCTTTTTTGACCATGCCTTCCCCTCTTTCTGAACCATCAAATTGCTACCAGAAAGAGAACACAAAATGAATGAGACATGGTTTGTGAAAATGCCCATGTCCCACATCCTGAATCATGGGTTGATCCAGGATCTTCCTTCTTGAGAGTAAGCCTTCCACTTGCAGAAGGACAGTTCACCCAATTATGGGGGATCCTCCCCTCTCCCAATATCACAGTTTATCCCATTCAGCAGGGACTCCTGACTCTCTGAGAAGCATTTTCAGGGGGCTGGAAGGGCTGCTGTGGGAAGGAAGGGGCAGGGAATCCACTCTACCAGTGCAGTTGACCCAGCTTTAATCTGGATCCAATCCCCTACCTGTGGAACCTTGTAAAGGCCAAAGACATCTGCCATGCGTGAAGAGGTATCAGAACTCAGTCCACCAATGACTCCTATGAGATTTTCCTGGATGGCACATCTGTAGTTGGGGACAACTTCATGTGATTTGAAGAGCAGATCCAGGCTGGTACGGTAGGTCATCCTTGAATCAGAGAGGCTGTCACAGATGTGGAATCCGAGAGTGACATTGGGCAAGATCTTGGGATTCTCATTGATCTCGATAATAGCAAACACCAAGGCCAGGATGTGCTGGTAGAACTTCGTCACCACGCTGCAGATAAAGTGCCTTTCTGTAGTTTTACAAGAAATTTCTGCAGTGAATTAAGCCACTGACTGCAAGGAGAGGGCACAATCTAGTAAAGATAATCATAGTGAAGTCCCATTGGAAACAAGGGAAATGTTGTCATGGCTTACAGTTCCTGGATTGTCCTTCTAGTCTTCTATATTATGTTAAAGATGCTCTTGAATTTTCACAATTTATTCTGCATGAATAAGACCCCATTTGGAATAAATGTGTCCAGTTCTGGGTACCACCCTTTAAGAAGGATTTAACCAAATTGGAATGGGTTCAGGGGAGAGCAACTAAGAAGGTCAATTGTATGAAAAATGAGGTTTGTGAGTGCACACACACAGAAGAAGACACAACCTGAGTAGGCTAGGAAGTCCCACACTACATACCACCTCTGTATGCACCACAATCCAGGGCAGGGAGAGATACAAAGATCAGGAACAGCCATACCACTCATACCACACACCCATACACACACAGGACCAAAGACCGAGGGAGCTTCAGGGAATGCAATTGAATTGAATTCTTCTCCATCAAATGTATTATCTCATTACTAATCTTCCAGCGAGACAAAGTCTGACTAGAAGTATGACAAAATTTGAAATTATTTTATTGAGATGTATGGTTAAAACAAAAGGATTAGTTTCTAAAATTTGTTCACATCTTATCGAAATAGACACAAGTCAGATGGATTGACAATAATATGGGAAGATGATATTGGATAACAATGGAGCAAAACCTATGGGATAAGTTATGGATGGCATTCATAAAAAATCTGTATCAATCATCTTAGCGAGAATTCACCACAACGTTTACAACAATGGTATATTATGCTAGTATGTTTGGAGATATTGTCATCAGCAAGGTTTATATATTCATATGTGATGGTAATGTCCTGTTGTGTTATAGTTTTGGAACATGATATTCTCAGAAATGGCAAACATTACCCATCAGACTATATATTCAATGTTTTTAAAATCATGCTGGTTTAAGATCAGAGTTAAGGCTATCTCAGGTTGGCTCAAACTCCACAAAGCCAGGAAGCTGGAAATTGGAAAATGATGCCTTAACTGATCTGCCCCGTGCGCAGAGATGGTGTTGTTCAAAGTCACAAATTGTGCTTGTCTAGAACTTATGTGGCCAAATGTTGGTATGTTCAGATTTGATGCAGTGACAAAACAAAGCTACACCTTCCCTATTTCTGTCTCAAACTGGGATGAAGCCACATGTATCTTCTACGTGTATTTTCTGGAGTCAAGATGGGGCTCACAAATGGTTATTGGCTCACAAATGGTTAAGGATTCTAAAGGTCATGTTGGCTGTGTCAAGACTGTTCTTCAGCATTTTATGTTATGTTTCAGCCAAGGTTGTCCATTCATTCATTCATTCATTCATCTGGGCAGGGATGATAGCCCAGTGGTGGAGCACACGCTTTGCCTGCAGACGTTCAAGGGTTCCATTCCTGGCATTTCCAATTAAATCAAGTAGCAGGTCATGGGAAGATCTCATGAAGAGCGATGCCTAGTCAGAATAATTGGTAATATGCTAAATGAACAAATAATTTGTCCCAGTATAAAGCAGCTTCCTATGGTCCATTTATATTTTTAAAATTATTATTATTATTATTATTATTATTATTATTATTATTATTGCCCCCCTTTTCAAAATGATGAAAGCAATTTTCAGTCAAAGAAATACAAAAAACAATAGAAGTGTAATCAAACCTCACTTTATGGGATTGCTTACAATGGGAAATTTATCGTTTCCTGAGAAGGGTGCTTGTTGAACAAAACATTGGGGAACACGTAATGAATATGAGATGCAATTCCACCAATGAGGACTTCACCGGCCTGGTACCATTCATGTGGAATATGAAGAGGATCATTTCCAGTGCACATCAAAGTTTGTACTTTCATTGCCATATGTGGGAGTAGCAGAACTACTGCCATTATAATCACAATGATCCTGCTGGCAAACATCCCTCTTGTCTTTACCTCTCCCATGTTTCTCTACAGGATCATCCCTACCAACAGCTTTGTTCAAACAAGTTGGGTTTAGATGGCTTCTACCTCTGGTTATACAGTTCTTAAAGTGAGAAATTATCCTTAACAGCGTTGCAAAGTCATGCCTTGAATGCCCATTGAAAGTCACTAATTTGAAACCTGAGCTATACCTGGAAGGGGGGAAACTGTTCAAACTGACAGAGCTCCACCTGACTCTAGCCCCTAACCTTAGCTGTGAATAGCATGGCGGAGTTTTTTTTACATATATCCATTTAAGACTTCACTTTTCTAGTGCCTTCTTCAAAGCCACTGGGGGTTGACCCATGAATTAAATATAGTAGTTATGATAATTACAGGGGAGATAATAACTTTAAATTTCATACGGTATCTCTGCTGTCACAACCACTGAAGCAAACATGTTTTTTAACTACCACAACCTGTTTTTGCTGCTCTGTTGTGGAACAACAACTGTGTTGCAACTTCAGAATGATCTGCAATGACCTCTAGGATGAAATCAAACAGGACGTGGGCATAATTGCCCTTGGCTTGGAACTTTTCGATGTGCTAAGCTAATCATACTTGCCCCAGAATACAGTTGAGGTGACATGCTTCCACAAGGCCAAGAGCCATGTGCACAATTGTGACCTTTGCTACCAGTTCATTCATTAAGTGACTACAGCTCCATTTTTCAAAAGTTAGCCTTATGTTTCTATCTTTATTTACTAGTATAAAGCACATGCCACCATAGGTGCTAGAAGTATGAGGGTGAAACTTACTGTTCCTGGACTCCCACCTTGCCAGTCCTCCAGAAGCTGTATGGAGGTTACTTTCCTTCAATGCAGCTGAGGACTTTTGGCCCTCACTTCCTCACACCTCTCACGGCTGAATGACATTCATTTCTTCTCCTCAGACCTCAAGCCCACCTCCTTCCCCCTTCCCCCACATTTTAAAATACAGCTTTTCCTAGGGCTGCTTCTTTCCCTCCTCCTCCACCACTCTACTCAGCACTGGTCACGCCTCATCTCGAGGATTGTGTCCAGTTCTGGGCACCACACTTAAAGAAGGATGCAGACAAACTGGAGAGGGTTCAGAGGAGGGCAACAAAGATGATCAGCGGACTGGAAACAAAGCCCTATGAAGAGAGACTGAAAGAACTGGGCATGTTTAGCTTGAGAAGAGAAGACTGAGGGGAGATATGATAGCGCTCTTCAAGTACCTGACAGGTTGTCCCAGAGAGGAAGGCCAGGATCTCTTCTTGATCATCCTAGAGTGCAGGACATGGAATAATGAGCTCAAGTTAGAGGAAGCCAGATTCCGGATGAACACCAGGAAAAAATTCCTGACTGTTAGAGCAATACGACAATGGAACCGATTAGGGAGGCAGTGGGCTCTCCCACACTGGAGGCATTCAAGATGAAGCTAGACAACCATCTGTCAGGGATGCTCTGACTTGGATTCCTGCATTGAGCAGGGGGTTGGACTCAGTGGTCTTATAGGCCCCTTCCAACCCTACTATTCTATGATTCTATGATTCTATGACCACCTTAGAGGATTCGCCACAGCCTCCAGCACCATCCCTGCCACCAGTGTGGCTGCTCGACTCGTGAAACCCAAGGCCTTCCCTCTGCCCCAAGCTTTATGTTTTCTTCTTGTGCAGTGTGGAGCTATGTGGGAGGTGTAGTTCCCAAACCATCTCAGGCTCCTGGCTAGGGCATGGAAACATACTGCTAGGCCAAAAACACGTGATGCAATGTTTCCCTCTCTCTTCTCCCTCTGGTCCTTTCAGCTCTTTCTCCTAAGCTTCTCTTCCTCCTGCTCCTCTGTCACCAACTGACTTTTCTTCAGCCCCTTTCCCAACATTCTGTGCCTGTCCTTTAATTGGCCCAGCACTCTAAGAGCACACAGGAGTAAGCATGATTAGACATGCATACACACAGTGTGTCACATGTTACATCACATGCACAGTGTGGGACATATGCATTAGCCTCCCCTTTGGCTCATCCCTCCCCCTTCTCCCTTTATAAGCTCCCCAAAGCTTGAGCTTTGAACATTTTCGAAGTTTCAAAATGTTCTGCATGTCTACACTGCTCAAGCTTCAGTTTAAAACAAAAATGAGCAAAATAGGTCTGGTAGATCTCTAGTAATAAGCTTTACACTACCATATTCTATTTATATGTGAGATTCCCCAGGAAATCCCTTTTCAATAGACAATGTTGGCTTTTCTTCTAAACAGCCGGGTTTCATTTTGATCCTTGCAAATTCGAAAGCAATTGCAGCAGCAGCCCCTCTTCTTGACTCACTCTTAGAACTCCTGGCTGGTTGCCTGTCTTTGCATCTTACCTCCAGATTTCTGCCCAGTGGAGCAAGTACAGATATCCAGTCCCCAATGTCATTGTGATTCTGCTGAGCAAAAACTGTGCTTTGGCCTGGGAATTCCAGAATCATTTGGCCGGATTCCCCCCCCACCCCACCGCTTTAGATTTACCCAGTGGAGTAGTGGTACATTTTGAAGAGCAGGCACTCATCATGCCCCCTAGGAGAGTTCAAAAAATGTGGAAGATGTGTAGATCCATACCAATAAATCAGTTCAGTTCTAGCACTTTTCATCTCCACCAGAAGCGGGTCCTTTGTAAAGCTGATGGGTCTTCATTGCCCATTCAAGACCAAGCCACCTCAATTTACTTCTCATTTCAACAGGGAACAATATATTGATGCTGAGAAAATGCATTTACCCTCAGTTACTGTGAGGATTGCAGCTAATGTCAGAGGGAACAGGGCACTTTGCGGGGTGAGGGTGGCAGATGATGTCAACATCCCTGCTAATCAAAAAGTGCTAGCATAGCATCTCTATCAACCCTGGCTCCATTACACCATGGGATTTACCTTGCGGTGGAGGATGTTTCCTTTTCTCTCTTGCAGGGCTGGTTAGGGTCGTTTTGCTACTGGAGGCAAAGGAAATAAAGTACCCTCCCATTTTCATGTACAGAAGCTGATCAAATTGTCCGTTGAATCAACAGAAACAAAGCCCTATGAAGAGATACTGAAAGAACTGGGCATGTTTAGCCTTGAGAAGAGAAGACTGAGGGGAGATAGGATAGCGCTCTTCAAGTACTTGAAAGGTTGTCACAGAGAGGAAGGCCAGTATCTCTTCTCGATCATCCCACAGTGCAGGACACGGAATAATGGGCTCAAGTGACAGGAAGCCAGATTCCAGCTGAACATCAGGAAAAACTTCCTGACTGTTAGAGCAATATGACAATGGAACCAATGACCTAGGGAGGCAGTGGGCTCTCCCACACTGGAGGTATTCAAGATGAGGCTGGACAGCCATCTGTCAGGGATGCTCTGACTTGGATTCCTGCATTGAGCAGGGGGTTGGACTCAATGGCCTTGTAGGCTCCTTCCAACCCTACTATTCTATGATGCTATGATTCTACTATTCTACTATTCTATGATTCTATGAATCTTATTTTAACTCCACAGTTGGGACAACACCCCCCTGAGGGCAGCAGGCTAGCTTAGGCCTCCGTTCTAGAACCTGCTATCTGAGGCATTTGTTTCACTTTGCCCAATGATAAGGTTGGACTTGCTCCCTTGCTGCAATCATCTCATCAGACTGAGATGGTAAAAGATCCCTCTCTCCCTCTCTCTTTCCCTATCTCTCTGCACAACTACTCTTGGATTGGTGTCGTTTCCCCTGACCTTCCACCTTCATTTCCTGAGCAGCCATCACTGTAGCATGTCTGTGATTCTGTTTTTTTAAATTATTCCTTTTATATAACTTCTTTCTGGGTTACATCCAGAAGTCTCAGTTCTGCTTTCCTTTCTCAGAAACTATATGGTGATGCCCCACCGTCTGAACAAAGTTCCTAAAGTTACCCCTGTTGAGTTCTTTTTTATTTGATTGTTTTTGGGCCAGCTCTACCATATTGACATCAGCCTGTCCTCTGGCACAAATAGAGCCAGGGGACATCGATGGGAGAGGAGTCCCAGAACTACTCCAATTTCCCCAGTTATCCACTGCACCTGAGGGGCTTATTCCCCAAACATGGAAAACAGGTTGAGATGTTTATGAAGAACACATGTTTAAAGAAAGCATGGTATTCACATTCAACAACTGCAGTATTTATTATTTCTTTTTAAAGAATAACAGGATCATGGATTGGTTAATTACTATTTATTGATTTGTGTATGTGAGGAGAATGAGTGGATACCACAGAGTGAAATCTAGATGGGCTACTTAGTTGGCAATTCATTTACACCATTTTTATGTTCTTGTGTAAGATATCAAGAACATATATGGAACCACAAAGTATCCTGTTGTTTATATCTTTCTTCGCATTAGTTGTTCTCTGTTGTTCAATTCAGGTCTCACCACAATAATGTAGCATTTGGGGGAAAATATGCAGCTGAGCAACCCCGCACTGGAGGCCAAGATGGAGAAGATCTCTACAGCCACCATGTACTTCCCTCTTGTGCTGAGGTAGGTTGGAACAAAGGACACCCACACACTGCAAAAGACTAACATGCTAAAGGTGATGAACTTGGCTTCATTAAAACTGTCAGGCAACTTCCTGGCCAAGAAGGCCACAGTGAAGCTGACCGCAGCCAAGAGGCCCATGTAGCCCAAGACATTATAGAACATGAAGACCGACCCTTCATTACAAAACAGGATAATTTCTTCAGTCATTGAGGTCATGTCCAAATCTGGGAAAGGAGGGGACATTGCCAGCCATAGAGCACAGATCCCCGCTTGAATACTGAAGCAGGAAATGAGAATGGTGTATGCCAATCTTTTCCCCACCCATTTCCTTATTTGGGATCCTGGTTTGGTAGCCATGAATGCCAGAACCACAGATACAGTTTTAGCCAAGATGGTTGACAGTGACACAGAAAAGACGATGCCAAAAGCAGTTTGTCGAAGAAGGCAGGTCACCTTATTGGGCTTTCCAATGAACAGGAAGGAACAGAGGAAACACAAGAGGAGGGAGATGAGGAGAATGTAGGTGAGGCTTTGGTTATTTGCTTTGACTATGGCACTGTCCTGGTGCCTAATGAAGATGCCAAGCACCAGAGCTGTGATCAGAGACAATACAAATACAGATGAAATTGAAAAGACGGCCAACGTGTCATCAAAAGCTAGGAAGTTTGGAATCTTAGGAATGCATTCGTCCTTGAATTTGTTTGGATAGTGACCTTCTGGACAACTGGCACAAATTTCCATGTCTGAAAAGAAACAAACTTCTGTCCATTTAAAAAGAACCAAAACTATTGTCATAACTAAGAATAACCTCACCAGGAGTCTACTAAGTCTTGTATTTTTCACTGTGGAAGGAAAAAATTTCAAAAATTAAATGCAAGAGATCAATTCTGTATTCCCTCCATGGATGACATGCATTTTCTAGTGGTCTTTGATCCATTTCTTCTTAAAATTAGAACACAGGAACACAGGAAGCTGCCGTATACCGAGTCAGACCCTTGGTCCATCTAGCCCAGTATTGTCGACACTGACTGGCAGCAGCTCTCCAGGGTTTCATGCAGGATTCTTCCTAGCCCTACTTGGAGAAGCCAGGGATTGAACCGGGGACTTCTGCAGGCAAAGCAGGGACTCTGCCACTGAGGTACGGCCCCTCCCCTCCATTACAAGTACTGTGCAATGCAATGAGAGAATAATTGCCACAGTGGTCCAAAATCTTGTGATTTTTATGGGACACATCGACCTATTCCTGAGAAACCTCATTCACGTTGTTGTTGTTTATTCAGTCAGTCGCTTCCGACTCTTCGTGACTTCATGGACCAGCCCAAGCCAGAGCTTCCTGTCGGCCGTCACCACCCCCAGCTCCCCCAAGGTCGAGTCCGTCACCTCCAGAATATCATCCATAACATCATTCATATAGGAGTGATAATTTCTGTCCGTCCCATCCTAGTAGTTCTTCCCCCGCCCCACAAGCTCTTCTGTCTCATGCTGTCTAATTGTTCATGTACATCCACTGTTCATACTACTCATATGATGCATAAAAAGTAATCCACTTTAGAAGTCTCTGTTTCCGTCTTACCCTTTACTAAATAAACCTCCGAACATACTGGACTATTTGCTTAATGCAGAATATAGCTACTTGCCTCATGCCATATTGTGGTAGCTGGGGGAGCAATTTTGTTCCTGGCCTTCATGGTGAGATGAAAGGGATTGCCAGTGAAGGGCCATATGAGCTAGGAGGTGAGGGGGAGCATTGGAACATCTTAAAATTACAGAGTTTTCTCCTTCTTCCATCATTAATTTGGCACCTTCAACATAGAAGACAGATTATGCTGAGTTGGTCATTTGTTATTAAGGGTTGTATGTGTGTTTTTTTAAATATCCAAATGACTTGGATTTGCATACAATTTGGAGGGATATGTTTTCACCTGCATCAAACTGGCTTGGAGCTGAAGCTGTCAGAGTTAGGTAACTGTAGGCAGTGCAAATTCAAGGGGAGAAAAGGCCAAAAAGAAAATTTGAGGCACATGCTGAGGCATCTCTGAAGGAGAAGGGAGTCTTCCTCAGACCTGCTCCTGCAAACCCATGAGGCTTCAGGTAGTAGCAACAGCACCTCTATTTGAGGCCTGTCCAACTCACTCACTCAAAGGTGCAAGCTGAAGTGCATGGTGGTGAGGTGAACAGAACTACCTGAGCAGATCAATGTGGAGACCATTGCATGAGGGATCATGGGTAGGAGTTAAACTAGCCCTGGGCCCTGAGCCAGTGAGCAGGGGCATTCCTAGGCACTTAAATGACTTGGGGCCCAATATTTCCATTGGTATCGATGGGAATTTTTTTCTAAGCTTAATTGTCAAGCAGAGGGGGGATGGGGGGCACGGGGAAGTGAGGGTAATCTTTTCCTCCCCAACTGCGATCCTCTTTGAAATCTCTCCCCGACCCCTGCACAGCAGCTATGCTTAAGAAAAACCTCCTATTAGCACCAATGGGCTTGATTGCCGTGTGGAGTGGTGGTGTTGCAGCATGTGAGAAGGTGTGTGTGTGGGGGAAACCTTCCCTACCCAGCTTCTATCCCACTTGATGATGGGATGCAAGGGCAACGCCCCCGCCCCCCCCCCAACATTCAGCTGATTGACTTTGCAGCTTTATATGTGGGGTTAGCTGTTCTCCAAGACAAAATTGTTATGTGCCTGGGAGAGAGGGGATGGGGCCAAGTTGGGGGACTTGAGGGGGGGTCAGTTAGTATGATGACAGGTCAAAGGAGATATGGAGTTGGGAGGAGGGCTGGCCAGTTTAGGGGAACACAGGCTAGACAGTTGATGGCTGTACCGTGTTCCGGCCCTCCTCTCACCTGCAGGCATGGTGGTCACCCACCCAGCCTGCCCTCGGGCCTCTGGATGCTGCTGTTAAATGCCAGATGGGTTTGGAATAAGACCTCCCTTATCCATGATTTAGTAGTGGATGAGGTGGCCGATCTGGCATGCATAACCGAGACCTGGGTGGGTGAACAAGGAGGAATTGGTCTCTCTCAACTCTGCCCACTGGGGTACTTGGTTCAGGATCAGGGTAGGATTGAGGGCCAGGGAGAGGTGGGGTTGCTGTGGTCTATAGGATTTCCATCTCCCTCTGCAGGCTCCCTGCCCATGTGATTACTGGTCTGGAGTGTTTGCACCTTGTGTTGGGCCAGTGGGCCAGATTGGGGATTCTGTTGGTGTACTGCCTACCCCGCTGCTCAACAGACTCCCTAGCTGACAGAGGTGGTCTGGGTACATTGTTCAGATCCCCCAGACTGTTGGTTTTGTAGGATCCCAGGCATAGCCTGGCTACAGTTGTCTATGCTCTGGTAATCTCCAAGTTAGATTACTACTGTCAGGGTGGACACTGAGCCCATAGAATCCCAGAGTAGTTCTGATTCTGAGGAAGAGCAGTCGCTCCTGGGAGAGGAGCGCACTCCTCTTTCCCAGGGCCAACAGCTGACGGAGATTCCTCCCACCAGCATTCCTAGCTTAGATAGCAGTCCAGGGAGTGACAGAGCACGGGAAGCAGACTTGATGGACGTGCGATGCCGACGCAGAGAGCGGCGCCAAATGGAGGGCGCAGAAAGGAGGCGTAGTGCCTGGTTGGCACGCAAACAACAGCTGCGCCCCGAGGATCCAAGGGAAAAGGGGAGGGACTCTCCCTAGTCCTTAAGTTCAGGGGTCTGCCAGTAATTCCCTTTCAAACGGGGACCAACTGTTCCAACTTAGGGCATAGGTACTCTGCTGCTCATATCTAGTTGCTAACGGTAAAGTTGTTAAGTTGTAAAAGAGGAATAAAGCTTTGAAAAGAATCCATTTGTCTGTGTCTGGACTTAGCTACTGGATTAGACTGAGAGAGGCCTCCAAGGAGCCCTTGACAACTGCAATGTGCTCTACATGGGGCTGCCTTAGAAGGTGGTTTGGAAGCTGCAGCTTGTGCAAACATATAAGACTGATTCTGGCCCACTTGCATTGGCTGCCTATATGCTTCCAAGCCCAATTCAAAGTGCTGGTTTTGACCCATAAAGCCCTACATGGATTGGGACCACAGTACCTGACAGAATGCCTCTCCTGGCATGAAGCGAGCTGCACACTATGCTCTGCATCTAAAGCCCTCCTCTGGGAGCCTCCTCCGAGGGAGACGCGGAGGGTGACAACAAGGGAGAGGGCCTTCTTGGTGGTGGCTCCCCATTTATGGAACAATCTCCCTGATGAAGCTCATCTGGCACCAACATTGATATCTTTTCCGCACCAGGTCAAAACTGCCCTCATTTCTCAGGCATTTGGCAGCATATAATGAGTCTCTTGACTGTCTCTGGCTGATTGTTTTTGTTTTAGATATATGTTTTTGTTGTATGTGTTATTTGTTCTATGTTGTTATGTGAATGGTTTTAGATTTTATATAATGTATCTTAATGGCTTTTAATAGTTGTGAACTGCCCAGAGAGCTTCGGCTATGGGGCAGTATAGAAATAGAATGAATGAATGAATGAATGAATGAATGAATACTCTCTGCTTGGCAATTTAGCTGAGAAAATCCTTTCTGTTGACACTAATACATACAGGGAATAGTTCCATGGCTGAGGGAAATAGATTCAGGGCTGGAGACCCCTAGCCCCAAGCCTAACAATGCCACTGCCAATGGGCTTTATTAGAAAAGGCTGAATTAGAAAGACTGATAGAGGACTCACTATGGTGGGAGGGAGTTCCCTGTTATGTTCAGATTTAAGCAATTAGAGCTCCCCAGGAAAAGTTAATAAACCACTTGATTATTTGAAAACCTTGAGTGAAGTCTCATTTTGTGGTGTAGGTGCAAACACCTTCTTTAACCTCTGTTTCACAAGAGCCAGAATTGCCAAATACTATTAATGGAAGATCATTCCATGTTTTCCATACCACAGGACATTTTGTTATTCTAGCAGAAGTATCTGGGAACTTGATTTTTATTAATGTTAACATGTACTCCCTCTGTTTCTAAAACTCTCTTTTTCCTCAAAATGACCACGAGCAAATATGAATAAAAGAATATCTATAATGTTAATAAACAATGGGAAGAATACATAATACCATCGTTTTTTTAAAAAGCCCTCTCCAGATTGTTAATGATAAGAGAACCTGGAGAAGATTAGCTTGAATTTCTTGGAATAAAATGTATCTTTTTAAAAGCTTAACATAAAATGTCCTATCTTTCTGGTTTGAGAACATTCCATCTGGACATGGTGCACAATCATAGCAGCAAAATTTCTCCCCCTCCTTCGTTTTCTTACTGTAGCCAGGATGGCAGTTTTCATTACATAGAGAAAGAGGTGGCACCTGTCCAAAAATATTGCAAGAGCTTAATATTAAGAAAATGTTTGGGGAATCCATCTCGTATCAGTTGATCTACCAGTAAACAGAAAGGTCAAGGACATGGAATATTGAATCTAGAAGTTGACTGATGGCACATTTGGTAGAAAGAATACTTGTTGTATTAAGCATGATATGAAATCTAGAAGATTAAAATTTCCTTATTTATCCTGATCAATGGTATAATGAGCTTAGCATTCAAAGTAAGGCCATTAACTAAGGACGTGTCTCAGAGCTTTCACAAGTCAGTAATGATGAGCAACATTATTTATCCTCTGTTAGTCAATGGGCCATGTTAATCGGATATGGAAGGGCTGTAGCTCAGTCATCATCGAGCATGCGCTTAGCTTGCAGAAGTCCCAAATTCAATCCTGGCATCTCCAGGAAGGGCTGGAAAAAACCCTGCCTATAACACTGGAGGGCCACTGCCAGTCAGTGCTGACAATACTGGGCTAGATGGGCCAATGGCATTGTGACATTCTTATGTCCTTTCTGGATGTTGCATTTTCATTATCATGGCTTGTCTCCACTGGAATACCCACCATCCACATATTAATTTATTCTTTTTAAACAACATTTTCTCTATTTGCCAATCCATCTAGGTATTCCAGTGAACTTCAAATATTATTCTGCACTGTGTTAAGAAATGCTTCCTTTATCATCCTGAAATCTATTGCCCCCTTGTTTCATTGGATGACAATGAATATTAAGACTTGAGAGGCCGTGAAGCTATTTTCCAACCTGTGTAAATGTTCTCTGCCAGTTGATTTTGTCCTCAGTAATGGTCAATACTTTGCCTGGGGGAGCGTGAGGATCCAGCCTTCCCACTTTGATCCTGACATAGGAGTTATTTGGGAAAGTGACCAAGTTCGTAACATCAAATCCACCTGCCAACTCTCCACGTTCATTAAACATAATTTCATCTCTAGCACTGTTGTTGAAAGGCATCCTCTGAATCAAGGAGTGGAGCTAGGTGGAGAGAGAAAGAGAATCAAAGAGTATTTAGAATAACTTTAGTTGATGAATTGTGATTATTTCCCTCTAGCAGAGAAACCATTTGGGAATGCAAGTCTTTTACGGTTGATAATAGACAGCATTTTATACCAGATCTGGGGAAATCAAGGCAAATCACAAAAAAAGCGTGTTGTCAACAATTGGCGTTAAGTGTTAAAAAAACAAAGCAAACAAAATTATGGAGGAGAAATAAGGCTGCAAACATTTGGGTTGCATGGCACCAATATTTTGGAAGGAAAGGAAGATGTTTTAGAGGATGAGCAAGACAAGAATTGGGTGTTCATGTTCTGTAGAAATTCAGTGCTCCATAGCATACTGCAGGTCACACCACTGCACGATACTGAGGTCATTGCAAAAGAGCCATGACACATTACCTGCCAGGGTTCCACATGCTGAGGTACCAGCCCTTCTGCTATTGCTCTGTGGTTGGACGGAGATATGGAACTAGTGTGTAAGGCATGAGCCACAGCATAGACACCATTGTAGATACTGTAACTGTGGCCAGTCATGCTCATTTCAAAGAAAGGTGCAGGTAGACTCTCCAGCATTTCCTGCCCAGTACATGGTTCATGGATATCCCTTGATGCATCAGAATTTGTCAGAAGGCATCCAAATGCCTGCTCCCAGATATCTGTGATAAAACCATCTGCTTTTGCTCCAGAAGGGTTGATCATCTGAAGAAATTTCTGGAATCCTGGAGGCTGTTTTGAATGAATTGTGAAGGAAATAGAACCATGGAACATTTGCATATCAAAAGCCTTTTGAAGGATATGCAAGGTGAAATCAATCTGGGCTGTTGTAATCCACACTCTTCCGGCAGAGATCATCTCGCTATACTCCTGATCTTGATCTGTTAGAGGAAAAACCGTCGTTATCAATATAATAGAAGCCAGCCACAAAATGGTTGTACTTTCTCCATATATAACAACTGTATTGGCTTTTTTCTCCATGAAAATGGTAAGATAACTCAGTGTAACATTGAGAATGTCATGTAAGCCAAAGAAATACCAGTTTGCTTGAAGTCTTTCTGTGAATTCTGAACAGATTCCATTCTGGGAAAGCATTGGTTCCATGGTCCGCAAGAAACGTTCTCCACCTTCGTCATCCATAGTGATGAGCCCGACCCATTTCCACCCGAAATATTGAAGTAGCTGGACAATTCCCTGGTACTGAAGGGCTTCATTGGGGACCATGCGGTAAAATGATGGGAAATGGGATTCATCACTCACTCCTGTTTCAAATGAGCCATACGAAAACTAAATAAATAAATAGAGAGAGAGAGAGAAAGAAAGAGAAGTGGGAGTATTTTTTATTTATTTATTACATTTTTATATTGCCCAATAGCTGAGGCTCTCTGGGCAGTTCACAATTAAAACCATAAAATACAACCTGAAAAAAATATAACTTTTAAACATTTAAGGGAGCAATCCTATGGCCCCTAGACAGTGGCTAGACGGCCATAGGATATGCTGTTTTCCGGGAACCGACCTCGGACCCCGCGCTCTGAGGTCAGTTCCTGGAAAACCAACCCCCGTGCATCCGCGCTGCCTCCGAGGCAGCGCGGAGGAGCCCCATCCTCCACACTTGGAAGAGGAGCACGGAGCGGCCGAAAAGGGGCTGGGCTGGGGGCGTTTTGGGGTGGGGAGAGCGCGTCTGCATGTACAACACATCCTATGTGTCGTACAGCAGCCTCCTCTCCCGCTCGGCCTCCTGCAGCTAGACAGCTGAAATCGGCTGTCTAGCAGAAAAAGCAGGGCAGGAGAGGCGTGGAGGGAACGATCCCCCCATGCTTCTCCTGCCTTGTTTAGGATAGGCGGTCACTTCCGAGTTCAGAGGTGGCCGACTATCTAGATAGGATTGTGCCCTAAAAGTACTAGGTAAAACCAAGGTAAAACCCAGCAGTAGTTGCATCCCAATGAAAGCCTGAGTGAAAAGGTGTGTTTTCAGGAGGTGTTTAAAAGATGTACTGAGGGCTTCTTCAGCCATAATACTCTTATTATTTAATTCTTTTTTCTTATTTACTGAAAGTCAACTCATCATTTCATCCAGAAGAACCCCCCCAACTTACAGAGAATCATAAAACAGAATTAGCAACACATTTCTATCCAGTCCCATTCAGCTCAATGGGGCTTTCTTCCAGATAAGTGTGGATAAAACTGCAGCCTAAAAGTGCAAACCTATGCATGTCTACTCAAAGGTAAGGCCAATCACATTAAATTAAATGGGACATTTTTCCCCAGGAAGCAGGCAAATTGGGAGACGTCTGCTTCCCTTCTTCTCCAGAGCATCTCTACACCAGCCTAAGCTCCTGCATTGGAAACTGGGCCTTCTGCTTCCGTTTTAAATGCAGAATCATGACGGGCTCCCTTAACACACACTTCCGTCTCCCCCTTCTCCCCTCCTTTCCCCCTTTAATCTGAGTCTTCCATATGTTTCATTTTACAGCCACTAGATGGCGCTGTGGTCCAGCTCCTCTTATTGCAGTTTTCCTCTTTTCTTGTAGGGAACTCAAGACCGGTAATTTGATAGCTCATTGTCTCCGATCTATTTAAAAATGGAATAAAGGTCATTTAGTGTGGGAGATGGCCTGGAGCCGGAGTTGACAGTTATCTAAAGGACCTGCTAACTTCCATGAGTAGCCAATCACAATAGCAGGGTAAATGCTCTGTGTGAAGAAGCCCCCAGCCTTCCAATGACATGGCTCTTGGTTAGGGCTTTGCCGCTTCTTAGGTGAGTACAGAGGAAGGCAGCAGAAGCAGGGTGGTAGTGGATCCTGGACAAGGGCTGAGAACGTAGTGTGTGTGTGTGTGAGTGAGTGTAGGGGGGTGAGAAGTAAAAGGCCAGGAAGGGGGTACAGAAAGTTTTCCTTGCAGGCCTGAAAAAAGAAATCAAATATGCCCACAGGCATAATTTTTTTTGGCTACCTGTAGTGTATTGGATTGCAGCTGAAATGTCCAAAATCATTGAAATCTATCAGTTAGAACAGGGAGTTTAGAACCATCTTATAATATGCTGAGCAAGAAAAGAGATGGTGAAGGGGTGAACTCTGTACTCCACTATAATCCTTCCTAAAGACAAACATTTTTAATTTTTACATCAGTGTTAGACAACCTGATCTAAGATCAGTGTTAGACAACCTGGTTCCCTCCAGAGATTTTGGACTACAAATCCCATCAGCCTCAGACATAATGGCCAATGATTGGGGATTATGGGAGCTGTAGACCAAAATGGGTGGCACTGGGTTGCCTACCCCTGTTTTACATGAATTCTTTGGCTGCAATGATATACAAACTTACCTGGGAATAAGTCTCATAGAACTCTCATTGAACATCTAAGTAGATGTGTATAGGATTGCAATCTTTGATCTTAAGCATATATAGTCAGAAGTAACAGTCATTTCAGTAACATGTACTTCCCAATAAACATGTTTAGGATTGCATCCTTCATTAAAAGTTTGATTTTACATTTTTATTAAAAAATATCTGTAGTTTATTATAGGTGCTTTTAAACTGGAAAGTTTCATTTCTTCCTGAGAAGGGAGACTTAATGACAAGCCTTATTGTAAGTGTTTTATATAAGACAAACCAGTAAGACTGAACAGCCTGAACTTTCGGTCTCTTTCTCATACATATCCTCGATAAATTATTCCTACACATATCCATTCCCTTTAGCTTTTGATTGATTGTGCCCTCTCAGCATATTAAGCACATAGGGTTGGATCCAGACTTAGATGTGCTTAGAATATTGAAATATATGGGACAATTGTAGTCCTATTGATTTTTATCAGTCTAATCTATCTTAAGTAATTACTAGGCTTCCTTTAAGGGTGGAACCCTCCTGAAGTAGGGTACAAGATAAAAATCACACAAAGTGTATACAATAAAAAAAATCCATAAAAATACGTTTCAATAAAGTCCATAAAAACAGAGGTTTCAATGGCTTTCTTCTAAACATGACAAAATTGTGATCCAACCAATAGTTTCTTAAACCACTGAGAGTCTACTTTGGATACCCCTGTGCAACCCCCCTATATTACCTTGCCTTTTCATTTTTATCATTCGTTCCTCTCCTTCTGAACCATCAAATTGATACCAGAAAGAGAAGACAGAAGTGAATGATTCACAGGATTGTGAAAATGCCATGTCCCATATCCTGAGATTATGGGTTGGATCCAGGACCTTCCTTCCTTGAGAGAAAGGCTTCCACTTGTGGAAGGACAGTCGACCCAATTTTCAGGGATCCCTCTCGCCCCACACCACAGCTCACCCCATTATGCAGGATCCCCTTGCCTCTCTAAGGAGAATTTTCAGAGGACCAGAGGGGCTCCTCTGGGAAGGGGTGGCCAGAGAAATCCACTTCTGTCAGCACAGCTGATTCACCTTGAACTGGATCCAATCACCTACCTGTGGGATTTTGTAAAGACCAAAGACATCTGCCATGCGTGAGGATGTGTCAGCACCAAGTCCACCAATTACTCCTATTAGATTTCCCTGGATGCCACATTTGTAGTTGGGAACAATCTTATGTGATTTGAAGAGCAGATCCAGGCTGGTACGGTAGGTCATCCTTGAATCAGAATAGCTGTCATAGATCTGGAACCCAAGAGTGACATTGGGCAAGATCTTGGGATTCTCATTGATCTCGTTTATAGCAAACACCAAGGCCAGGATGTGCTGGTAGAACTTTGTCACCACGCTGCAAATAAAGTGACTTCCTGTAGTTTGACAAGATAATTCTGTTGTGAATTAAGTCACTGACTGTAAGGGCAGGGCACAATCTAGCAAAGATAGTCAGGATGAAGCCCTGTTGGAAATAGGGGAAATGTTGTCATGGCTTAAATTTCCTGGATTGTGCTTAGACTTGTAGATTATGTTAAAGATTTCACCACTATACTGCTCTAGTCAGACCTTGTCTTGAGTACTGTGTCAAATTCTGGGTACTACACTTTAAGAACTATTTGATTAAATTGGAATGGGTTCAGAGGATAGCAACGAAGGTGGTCAAGTGTATGTAAAATGAGCTTTATGAGAAATAGCTGAAGGAATTAGGTATATTTATCCTGGATAAGAAAACTTTGCAGAGGGAACTTCTAATGCAAATGAATTGTTATTTTATTATTATATTTATATCCCACCTTTTTTCCTCTTGCAAGGAACCCAACGTGGCTCACACAGCCCTCCTCCTCTCCATTTTATCCTCACAACAACCCTGAGAGGTAGGTTAGGTGGAGAGTCAGTGACTGGCCCAAAGTCACCCACACTGAACTTCATAGGCAAGTGGGGACTACAGCCTTCATCTCTTGAGGATCAGTCCAACACTAACCACTACACCACACTGGCTCTTATTCTCCTTCATCGAATACATTATCTTATTTCAAATCTTCTAGTAAGACAAAGTATGAGTAGAAATATGATGAAATTTGAAGTTACTTTAAACAAAATGATTCACCTCTAAAATTTGTTCACATCTTATTGAAACAGACACAAATAAGCCAATGGATTGAATATAATATGGGAATATGGTACTGGGATAACAGAAGAGCAAAATGTATGGAATAAATAAAGGACAACTCAACAAAAACAAATTGTATCAACCATCCTTAAGGAGAATCAATTAAAATTGTTACACTGATCTATATTACAGATAACAAATATAAACATACAAAATGATGGAAATCAGGTGAAATTGGGGGTGGGTGAGATGCTCTCAGGGGGAGCCTTCACATGCTGCACTGGAAAATCAGGGGTTTTGGCTTCTTCAGGCAAAAGTGCGCACAGTGGGAAAAAGGGTGAGGAGAAGAATAACTCCATCACAGTTTGCTGGAATAGGGCGAAATTGGGGTGGTGGGCTACTCTAACAGGGAGCTTTAGTGGCTGTACTGGAGAATCAGGGATTTTGGTTTCTTCATGCAATAGGATGGATGATATTCTGGAGGTGACGGACTTGACCTTGGGGGAGCTGGGGGTGGCGACGGCTGACAGGAAGCTCTGGCGTGGGCTGGCCCATGAAGTCATGAAGAGTTGGAAGCAACTGAATGAGTAAACAACAACAACATGCAATAGGGGGGAGCCTGGACAAGGGCACGAAACAGGCCTCTCTCATTGGTTGAGCAATCTATTGATGTTCAGTTCTACTCTCTCCACCAAACCTGGAAGTATGTTCCTTTCAAGTGTTGTGTGACCTGTGAAAACCAGATTTTAAAGGTACAGTATATCAGCTTTTCTTGCTTCATGTGTCCCCGATGGACCAAAGCTGATTCCATGAAAATCTGGATAGTACTCGAACATGCTTCTCATTTCATTGTTGTGAAGATCCTCCCAGGTAAGAGGGAAAAGTTTGCAACCTTAATTGTTGTCGTATTGTGGTAAGTGAACTGCATGTTGGGAGTTGTGGTATAGGCATGGAAAGAAGTGGGGAGGAACGGGAAATGAAAGGGAGGAATCAGGAGGATTTGAGAGGGAGACTGTTTGCTTGAGTTTCAGTTTTAAGAAAGGCCTAATGAAGGCCTAGAATAAAGAAGCATTGAAGTAGCTGTGTCTGGTGTCTTGGGATTCTTGCAATACAACAACTTGGTGACAAAGGCGAGATGGCTCTTCTGCCTTTGACTCCATCACCACCTTTCCTCCAAACCCCAGGTGAGCCAGGGATTCCATTTACTTCTTGGACTAGAATGTTTGAGACCTATGTGCCGGCTATTCATGATAAGGATCTTCCAGATGCAAGGAAACGTGCATTACTCATCCATTGCTTGGGAGCAGAAGCTCAGAGAATCTTTTATAATTTAACTGTTGTGGATGATAAATATGAGACAGCTTTGGCTGCTTTAGGAAACTTTTTTGTGCCTAATGTTAATAATGTGGTGGAACGCTATGAATTTCGCCAGCGGGGACAGAAACAAGGAGAAACTACAGATCAATATATTGCTGCTTTGAGGGAAATGGTTGTTACTTGTAATTTTGGAGATATGGCAGAGGAAATGATTCGGGATCAGTTGGTAGAGAAAACAGTGATGCCCCGCATCAGGGAATGCCTCTTGCTAGAAACTAGGGATGTACGAAAGTCACTTACCTTTCACGGATTATGTTGATGGTGGTGGTGGGGGGCATTCCGTCCCTCCCCCCGGAATCCTCACCGGGGGGGGGGAGGCGCTCCGTTTCTCCCTCCCGGAATCCTCCGCGGCCGGCTGTGCTCCGCAGAGCAGCCAGCCAGGCCCAGGTAGGCCAGAGCCATCTGCAGCCGGATTTCTGGCCGCGGAGGGCTCTGGGTAAAAACAAAAACAAACAAACAAACAAAACTGTGTACACAACCGCGTAGCGGGCGCTATTTGTGTTCCCCTTTGTTTTCGCCATCATAGTCTACGTAAATATTTACGTAGATTAAGACAGCAAAAATAAGGAACGCAAATGGCGGCAGCTGTAGCCGCCGCCATTTGCATACACAGTTTTTTTTTTAACCCATTAAAAAAAACAAACAAAACACAACGTGATAGGCTACGTAAAGATTTACGTAGCCTATCATGTCGTTTTTTGTATTTTTTTTTAAACCCAGCCATGACAGGCTACGTAAATCTTCACATAGCCTATCATGTCGTTTTGTGTGTGTGTTTTTTTTTACAAGACAAATGGTGGTGGTGGCGGCGGCAGCCGGTCGGAAGACCAGCCGCCGCCGCTGGAGCTGCCGCCGCCCGGAAGATCCGCCCCAGGTAAGTCTCGTCTCGGGGGAGGGGGATCTGTGGGGGGGCAGGGGGGGTAGGCCGTTCCGCCACCGATTTCGGGGTGCCGAAGGCACTGGCATTCGGCCTCACCAAGATCTGTGGTGGAATTCTCTGCCATCCCTACTAGAAACTGATCTTGCCTTCCAGCAAGCCATGACAATTGCCAGCCAGATAGAAACTGCAGTGGCAGAGGCAAAGCTAATGGATCAAGGCAAGATAGAACCAGGACAGGTTGTGCAGATAGAACCAGGACAGGTTGCGCAGCCTTTCCAAATAAATAAATAAATAAATTCCTGAGGTCTAAGTTCAAAGATGGTACAAATAAGTGCCCAGAGCCCTCAAAATGAGCACGGACAGTAGGCTATCGTTGTGGATAACGCAACACACAGCAAATTATGCTAACTGCCCTGCAAGGGAGGCTCAGTGCAGACAGTGCGAAAGGAGAGGACATTTTGCTAGGGTATGCCGGAGTGCCCAGTCTCAACAATCTATAAGTGAAGCTGCTGTGCCAGAAGTTACTGTTTAAAGTCTGGAAGAGCTTGCCGAAGCTACGACAGTGGAGAGAAGGACATGCGTTGTTACGGTGTGTGTTCCTGCGGTAAGGAAGTCCCAGGACATGGAGTTGATGTTAGAATCAGACACTGCAGTCTCCATACTGCCCAAGTCTGTTTATGTACAATACTGCAGTACTTCACCACTTACAGCACCCAAATTGCATCTCTTGAGTTACTCGAGGAATCCAATTTCAGTTCTTGATTGTCTATCTATGAGCAAAAGTAGTATTTGAGACAAATTATGTGACAGCAGAGTTCTACGTCGTACCAGAGGGAACTCCCATCCTGGGCAGAGATCTTTTTGTTGCACTGCGCATGCAAGTACTTAATGGGACTTTTCACCTCCATGCCACGCAACAATACTACTGTTCATACTTCGCTTGCAACCATAATAGCTCACAGCACAGAAGGAGAATTAGGCTGTGCCAAGGGCTTCATTCACAAAGTTAAAATTAGTCACAGTGTGAGGCCAGTACAACAGAAACTACTTCGGTTACCATTTACTGTGAGAGATGCTGTATCACAGGAACTTAAAAAATTAGTGCAGAATGACACCATTCTGGCATGGAAAGAAGTGGGGAGGAAGTGAAAGGGAGGAGTCAGGAGGATTGGAGGGGGAGACTGTTTGCGTGAGTTTCAGTTTTAAGAAAGGCCTAGTGAAGGCCTAGAATAAAGAAGCATTTAAGTAGCTGTCTCTGGTGTCCTGGGATTCTTGCAATACAACAATTGTCCATTCCATTCTAATGTACATCACAGCCAGTTTGTGTGGCCCAGATTGTTTGCCATGTCATCACAAGATGAATTCTTCAGAGTATCCTTTAAAATTATTCCCCCCTTTTAGGCTAGCACACAGAAGATAGAGTTTGCTTCCACACTAGCCCTTTTGTCTGGAACTACTACATTTTGTTCACACACTGTTTATGACGTATCCACATGATGTTGCCATTAGCCCATCCTATTCCGGTGTTTTCTGAGTAATCTTTCTGTCGTTTTTCAAAACTAGCATGTGGTGATTATTGTCTGAGAAATTGCAAGTGCATGATTAACCTGTTTAGTATGGACAGGCAGAATTCTATAATTAGCATTGTTTTGTTATTTTAAAAAGAGAAGGAAAGCCAGAGAAGTTGACATTTGAGTAACTTAGAGAGGTTAGACCATTGCAGTCCAGTGTTCCTTGAAGAATCCTACTATAGTATTTTAAGAACTGATTTGTCTCCAAGTTGAGCATGAGAAAACAGAATTGAGTGCCATAATCAGCATTATTTTGTTATTTTAAAAGAAAAGGGAAGAAATAATAAGATGATTAGAATTAAAGCTTCCTTATATCTTCAGGAAGAGACGCTGACACTAGCATAATTTAGAGAGTGCATTCAAGGAGCAAATCAGAGCCTTTCATGTCTAATACCTGAACCTGGATCAACAGAAAGAAATATAACGGACTGAACATGCTACCAGGACATTTTCATTTAGCACTAGAAAGGCCCTTTGCTGAATAGAACTTACTTATTAGTAAATACTAAGGAAGAAACTTGGCCACAGGCACGGGTATTGCTGGACAATATAGCACTGTATTAAGTAGTATGTGGAAGTTCCCATTTGACCCCACTTCCCCGCTAGCTATAGTAAAGCAATGCCTCAGCTCAGTCAGCTGTGCTAGAGGTTGGAAGCAATCATAGAACTATATAGATAAGGCTCAACTCAAGCCTGAGTTATTCATATCTTCTGCCGAGGTAAGAAAAGTTACACCGTCTCTTTCTCCCTTCCAGTTCAATTGGCTCACAAATTGTTAGAGATTCAAAAGGTCACACTGGGTGTGTCGAGTCGACACTGTACTTGAACGTTTATGTTATGTTCCAACCAAGGTTATTGTCTACTCATTCGTTCATTCATTCATTTATCTGGGCAGGGCTGCTAGCTCAGTGGTAGAACACATGCTTTGCATGCAGATGTTCAAGGGCTCCATTCCTGGCATCTCCAGTTAAAAGAATCAGATAGCAGGTCATGGGAAGATCTCACGAAGAGAGATACCTAGTCAGAAGGATCGGTAAAAAGCTAAATGCATAAATACTCAGTCCTGGTATAAAGCAGCTTCCTCTGTTCCATTCATTTTTAAAAGAAAAATATATATACTAACGGTACCCCTATTTTATGAAAGTAATTTGCAGTCATAGAACATGAAATATAATTAAACTAAAATCCAACCTCACTTCATTGGGTTACTTACAATGGGAAGTTAATCAATTCCTGAGAAGGGTGCCTGTTGAACAAGATAGCGGGGAACACGTAATGAATATGAGATGCAATCCCACCAATGAGGAAATCATCCGCCTGGTACCATTCATGTGGAATACGAACAGGATTGTTTCCAGTGCAATTCATGGTTTATACTTCCTTTGCCGTATGTGGGAGTAGCAGAACTACCACCACCACAGTCACCGTCATCCTGCCGGTAAACGTCCCTCTTGCCTTTGTTTCTGCCATGTCTTTCCACAGAATTCTCACGTCCATCACCTTCATTCAAGCAAGCAGGCTTTAGATGGCTGCTGCCTCTGCCAGTGCACTTTTTGAGGCAAGAAATTATCTTTAAAAGTTTTGCAAAATCATGCCTTGAATGCCCGCTGAAGATCACGGATTTGAAGCCTGACCTATACCAGGAAGAGGGGAAACTGTTCAGAGTGGCAGAGCCCAGCCTGACTGTTCCTTTTCATGTTAGCTGTGAATGGCATTTTGGGGTTTTATATCCGACTTCATTGCTGACTTTCTTTTTTAAAAGTCACTGGAGGATTGACCTGGTGAATTAATTACAGGGATTCTGATTGGAGATAATGGAGATAATAACTTTGGACTCCATGTGTTATCTCCACTTGCACAATCAATGAAGCAAACATGTTTGTCAAATGACACAACTTTCTGCATCTCTGTAGTAGTACAGCAACTGTGCTGCAACTTCAAAATGATTCTACAGTGATCTCTAGGATGGAATCAAACAGGAAGTTGGCAAATGCACCATTGACCAATGAAATGTGTGATGTAATTGTACCTGTGCCTGAATGCAATCAAGGTAACACCTCTCTGTAATGCCAAAAGGAGCTATGTGCACTGTTGTGATGTTTGTTACAAATTCATCCCCTTTTCAAACAGGAGCCTTGGATCTAAATCTTTTTAAATTTCTCAGCAAATTCCTTTTCAGTAGACAAACTCGGCTTTTCCTTCTAAAAAGTAGAATTGTCTTTTGATCCTTGTGAATCGAGAGCAGTCATGGGAGGAGACCCTCTGCTTAACTCACTCTTGGAACTCCTGGCTGGATGCCCATCTTTGCATCTCACCTCCTGATTTCTGCTCAGTGAAGCCACTACTAGGGCTAAGAAATTCCAGGGCCCCAGAGTCCTTGTGATTCTGCTGAGGAAAAGCATTGCTCAAGCCTGGGAATGCTGGATTCCCCCTATTCTTATTTCCTTCCTTCCTTCTAAATAAATTACTCCCAGACAATGCACTGTTTTTTAGGAGGTGTGCAAGTCCATCTAAGATCAGTTGTAAACTTCCATCCAGAGTAGTTGGTTTCCTGATCTACAGTTCTTCTACCATGTCTGGATTAAACCTCAGCTTTTTCATCCTCATTCACCCCAAAGCAGCCTCTAGACACTGAGGTTCAAAAGTGAGGCAACTTCTCTGGACTGTGTACATGGAAATGAGAGGCAGAGCTGAGTATCATCTGCATACTAATGACACTTCAGCTGAAACCTCCAGATAATTTCCCTCAGTGGTTTCAGGTAGATGTTAAAAAGCATGAGGGACAGGATGGAACTTTGTGGACCCCACATGTTAACAGCCATGAGGTGGAACAGAATTCCCCCTTCACCACCTTTTGAGACTGCTCTTCCAGAAAGAACTGGAACCACATTATCACTGTGCCTCCTAAGCCCAACCCTATCAACCCAGATAGATGATCCAGAAGGATATTATTGCTGATAGTAGTGAAAGTCGCACCCCTCCAGTCAATCCTTGGCATGTCATCAGCCAGGAGACCAAGGCTGTTTCCATCCCATAACCAGATCTGAAACCTGATGGGAATGGATCTAAATGATCAGTATCATTCAACACAGAGTTAAGAGGCCACCACATGCTCTAGCACCTTGCCCAGGAATGACAAAGTTGACACAGGGTGGTAATTATCTGAAACCATAGGTTCTAGATTTGGTTTCATCAACAAAGGCCTGGCCACTGCTTCTTTCAATATTTTGGGAATCTCACTGTAGCAGCCATATCGGGGGTCAGACTAAGTAGGCTCATGCAGTCTCATGCTTCATGTTCTTGCTGAGCTCTTGCTCTCTGAAATATATGTTTGTAAGCTGATGAGACACAGGAATTTCTTATCTTGTCAACAAAGGCTAAGGTCATAGAATCATAGAATCATAGAATCATAGAATAGTAGGGTTGGAAGGGGCCTACAAGGCCATCGAGTCCAACCCCCTGCTCAATGCAGGAATCCAAGTCAAAGCATCCCTGACAAATGGCTGTCCAGCCTCGTCTTGAAGGCCTCCAGTGTGGGAGAGCCCACCACCTCCCCAGGTAATTGGTTCCATTGCCGTATTGCTCTGACACTCAGGAAGTTTTTCCTGATGTTCAGTCGGAATCTGGCTTCCTGTAACTTGAGCCCATTATTCCGTGTCCTGCACTCTGGGATGATCAAGAAGAGATCCTGGCCTTCTTCTCTGTGACAACCTTTCAAGTACTTGAAGAGTGCTATCATATCTCCCCTCAGTCTTCTCTTCTCAAGGCTAAACATGCCCAGTTCTTTCAGTCTCTCTTCATAGGGCTTTGTTTCCAGTCCCCTGATCATCTTTGTTGCCCTCCTTGTTGTTGTCATAGTGTTGTCATAGTGTTGTTGTTGTTGTTGTCATTTGTTGTTGTCATAGTGATATGTATATCATGTTCTCTGCTGTTCTCTGCTTACCATGGCTACCCTATAACCCATTTCTTGTATTATAAACAATGGTGCTAGGAGAAGAAATGTTGAGGACTGCAACCCCACACGGAAGGGAGAGGAGGAGCCGTTTCCTATGTGTCATAATGTCTATAAAAGCAATGTGTTAATGTGCCTTGGGGCTTTTGGCTCTTTGGAAGTGATTCCAGCCTTAAGCCCGCGCGTTAAATAAAGAACTCTTTTTCCTTCACTCCGTGGTCTTTCTGACTCTGAGTTCTGCAACATAAATGGTGCCGTGACTCGGATTGTGGCAGGCTCTGAGACAGAGAAGTGGCAGTTGCCTGCTCTTAATCTCCGCACCGGGAGGGAGGGCTCGGCGCACGCCTCCCTTTCTTGGTGCCACCGACCTTTTTGTCGGGTGAACGGGAGAAAGCCTGCGCCGGGACTGCCCGAATGGCTGTGCGCGTCAAGAGAACCTTGGGAAGCAGAGGAAGGAACTTGAGCCCTGCCCATACTGCAGCTGCAATTGAGTTGAAACCCACATTGGAAGCCTTCAGGAGAAAGGCAAGTATATGGAATGAAAAGAGGCCCCGCCTTTAGGAGAAAGGCCACTGGGCAGAAAAAAAGAGGGCCCCACCTTATGAAGAAGGTCAGTGTTAGTATACGTATACAGAAGGTGACCCACCCGATTGGGGGTGGAGGGGGGACTTGATCACTCTCCCGAGCAGGCACTAATACTCAGCAAGGCGCTGAGGAAACTGCTTCGCTCTAGTGGAAAAGTGCGAAAGTGGGTGGCAGGGACATATTAATGAAGTGGTGAAATTGATGATTGTGTGAGTGGCTACTGCAGTTTCTGTTGCATACCGTTGACCGTCCGGGTGCCCAGGCCAGTAGCAAAGTGCGTGATGTAAAAATTCCTCTTGTGTCGGTCAGTGAGACCCCTTACTTGCTGACCAATCCCCTTCCCTCTTTGTGTCCGTCTTCATCTTAAGTGGGAGGCTATGGGAGGTGGGGGAAGCAAGACTTGCACCCCCTTGAGATGTATGTTAAAAAAAAAAGGAAAAAGATTTTTTAAAAAAGGATTCAGAATAGAGAGAGGAAACAGCAAAAAGCTCAAGGTTGAGCTGAGAGAAAAAAAGAACAAGATCTGAGGCTGTTAATTAGAGAAATGTTGCAGGACAGCCTAGCTTTTAACGAAGTGTAGGAGTGTGAGGCCGAAGAAGTAGCCATTAGCCTAGTGCGCCGAGAGGGGGGGCAGGAGAATTGCCCACAATGTTCTGAGTTGTGCAACATCATCACCTCGCCTAATTGAAATAAAATCCCTAAGAAACGGAAACTGAAAATGAAGACCCAGAAGATAAAGGCGCAAAATGGAATAAAGGTGACGAATCAGCCCCCCAGGGCACAGGCTAGACCCCTCTTCGAGTAGAAAGTGTGCCATAAGACTGTCCCAAGGCAGAATAAAGCGGAAAGACCACGATGAAGATCTGTCAAGGTAGCCGTGTTTAGCTTTGAACTGTCCTAGAATTTCATACAGCCTGTAGACCATCAGCTATATGATTTCTGAAGAGCGTAACTGTTAAGCTTTTGCCGTGGGATTCCCTGCAATGAAGAAATCTCACTAATTTAAGTGTCCAGTGTTAGACTGCCTGAGTGTGTGTGCTGAAGAGACCGAGAAACCAGACAGCATGTTCCTGGCCAAGCCAAAATCACGCTACTACCATGCTCCTGGAAGCTGCAATAAACTGTGTAAGCTGGGAGACCCAACCTGATTGAGAAGAAAAGAAGATATTGGAGTAACTGTCTTAAAAAACAGTGAGATCTGTGTAGCTGGCTGGCTGACGCTGTCAGTGATGTTACAACTTTAAATTAAGACTGTTTCCCTGTTTGAGACCCCAGCGAAGAAAGCTGACCTGAGTTATTTGTTGCCCGTACCAAAGCAAAAATTTAGCTGCCCTGTACCTCATCGTGTCCTGTTTTAAGCTTGGGATTTACAAATACAAACAAACTGAGAAGCTTGCCTTTGAAGTCCTGCAAATCACCCCACCGCCTCCCCGAAGAAGATTAATGGCTGCCTGAAAAATGCAAGTATAAGGCGATGCCCATCACCCACCAGCGTCCTGAGTTTCGGCACTTTGCTTTCATATACCAAGTTGAAGGGGAAGAGAAGAAAAGAGGTGTGTGTGTGTGTGTGTGTGTGATATTGTAAATCCCTGGCTAGCTTGTCTAGTGATAGATAGCCCCGAGAGCCCCCCCCTTTTCACAGTGCTGTGAGGCTTTTCATAAACTTGAACTCTCATTGCTGTAGACTGTGTGTCTGTGTTGTAGTCAGCTCAGTGTACAACAGGCTGAGTTTGATCTATGACTTTTAGATTTCCTTCTGCTAGAACTCATGCAGCATAGAGTTGCCGATGCAAAAATGGTGACCTAGAACTCTTTGCGTATGTGAGTATGCCCATCCCTTGATTTTGATGAGCCCTGAGCATGCAGCCAGAGGAGCAGTATAATTGCTGGATCTGCTCCATCATGCCTTACCATGCAAAAAGTGTTTTCCATTCATTGTGTTAAATTGCAAAAAAAGTTTGTTGTGTATATTTTATGATTTCTTAAATATCATAAAATATATGTGATATTTGCAGATTAGTGTTAGTTGCAACTCCAAATGATACTGAGTGTGGTTCCCAATGGATGACAAGAGAAAAGACAAAGACAAGTAGAGAAAGACAGAGACAAGTAGAAAAAGACAGAAAAATAGAGAAAGTGGCAGACAGATAGAGAAAGGGGGAAAAAAAAGAAGAAAGAGAAGGCAAGAGGCAAAGAAAAAAAACATTTCTAAAGAAGAAGCGTGGCCATAGTTGCTCCCAGGGTGAATTAAAAGCCGCTGATTGTGCCTGGAGCTTATTACCTGGGGTAAAGTAGCCACAATAATGTAATAGTTCTTTAAGATGAGAAAATGTAACTAGAAGGAGAAGAAGAGCCTATCCCAAATGTGCGTCATTGGGACTAGTGTAGGGCAGAAAGGTTTAAGTAAGTGAGTTTAACTTGAAAAAGACACATGAAGAGACAAGGCTGGTGCATAGAGCGGAAAGTTTTATGTAGAAAGTTTGAAATATGATCTGCAATACAGGCAGATCAGCAAGAAAAAGAAAGCAAAAGAAAGAGAGATTTCTCTTCCCATACTAATGAGTGAAAGTGTTATCAAGCACTTTGCCTGGGAAGCGAAGTTTGTTTACAGGAAGCTGTGCCTGAGAACCAAACACTTCTAGCCTATGCTAAAAATGCTTGCTAGTGTTGTGCTGCCTCATGGGTAACATGTATGGTATAAAACCCGTTTAGCCGAATGGCTCGTGGTTCAGAGAAGCTGTCTGATCCAACCATTAGGTACGCCTGTGTGCTGTAAGTTACCCAATAAAGTCTCCTTGTAAATAACCCCCGCTGCTGGAATCCCAAAACACAAGCGGGGCTAGAGCACCTCACCCAGTATCAAACCCTGCTATAAGAAGCCATGAAGGCAGGTATGAAGAAGTCAGTTAATATGACCAAAGTGTCTAAAGTGCTGCAAGTTGCCACCGAGGCCCCAGGGCGTACTTGGAGCATCTTTTAGATGCCTATCGCCAGTATACCCCCCTCGACCCAGAGGCCCAAGAAGATGTGGACAAAGAAATAGAAGAAGACCCAGCAAAAGCAGAGGATTCTTAAGAAAGAACCAGTGTGCCCAGGGTAGACAAGATGGACATTGGTGGCATGAATGCCCAAATAAAATAAATCAAATACACAAAGGAGAAAACCAAAGGAGCAAGAACGGGTGAGAGAGAAGACAGCTTGAGAGGGGCCGTGACATTGACTGTGAGGGGCCGTGACATTGACTTCATGATTGACACTGGAGTGGCATCAAGAGCAAGCAAACGTTAGCCTTAAACAAGAAGTCCAAACACTGGGCAAAGTTCTTCAAGCCCAGCGTCGCTTTGTCTTAGAAAATAAGCCATTCCCATCACAGAAGTTCATCCTTTCCAACCAAGAGTTGAAGTATGGATTAAAAAGTAAAAAAATGACCCTTTGACTCCCAGATGGAGAGGACCAAAAACTGTTATACTTTCCACCCCCACAGCTGTGAAAGTACCTGGAGTTAAACCCTGGATACATTGGACACGAGTCAAGAGAGCAAGGGGGGGGGGAGTGAACTGTGACCAGAAATCCTAAAAATCCTTTAAAAATTATTCTGAAAAAGCAGTAAGAAGACTCAGGCTAGACTTTACTGTGGGCACACTGGGAGACTGTCCACCCTGCGTACGGTCAGACCTGCAACTGGGGAAGATTGAAAAAGGGGACTAGACCCTACTGCAGCTAGCGAGGTGAATAGCTGCCTGGCGTATGGTCAGATCCCAAAGAAGATCAAACATGTAGGTTGTAGTAGTAGTAGTGTTGTGTTGTGTTTTTTTTAATAACATGTACTAAAGGGGGGTCTGCCCCTGGAGGGGGACCTTTGTCCCAGTGATTCGCTGATAATTACTGGCTTCACTTAGCTAACATCACTGGAGTAAAGCATTTTTGTTTACCAAGGGATATACCTGCAAACAGGCTTATTAGCTCTTGCCTAATACCTGTCTGTAAGCATCCTGAAAGAATTCAAATCAAGACTATGTTAAGCAATTTTAATATAAACTTGACTTATTCCCAAAATTCTGACTGGGGCATAGTTGCGAAAATCTTACCCCCTACAGAGTTCACTCTATGCACCCCCATCATAGCTAAAACAAATGCCACTTGTGCACGAATGATTAATTGTCAAAAATCTTCTGGGAAATGTAAAGCTATCCCTGCCCCCCCCCTTCCACTGTAATGAAATTCAAAACATATATTTTAATTATGCACATATACTTCTGCCTCATGGATGGTTTTGAACCTGTGGTTCCCGTACCTGGTCATTCATTCCAGCCAACTTGTCTGATAACCACCCATGTTGCCTTGGGTGCCAATTCTTCTGTTGCCTGGTGCCAATTCTTCCCCCGTGGCCAGAGAAAATCCGTCGACGGCAGCCTAGAGCACTCCAACTAACTAAAAATTGTAATAGCCACCTACAGCTATACCCTGACTCAGAAAAATTGGCACTGGCAGTATCATTAGTTGGAGTTCCAGGTCTAGCCTTGGCTGATAGTCTAGAAATCAACCGGTTAGCTTGCAGCTTGGCCAAGAGCATAAATGCCACCTCACGAGCATTGTTATTATTAAATAAAGAGTTGCGTGATCTAAGAGGTGCTGTTTTAGAAAATAGAGCTGGTATAGATTACCTCTTCCTTCTTCATCATCTGGGTTATGAGACGCACCAAAAGCTTTGCTGTTTTAATTTAACTGATAATAGTAATGCTGTAGATCATAGAATCATAGAATCATAGAATCATAGAATAGTAGGGTTGGAAGGGGCCTACAAGGCCATCGAGTCCAACAACCTGCTCAATGCAGGAATCCAAGTCAGAGCATCCCTGACAAATGGCTGTCCAGCCTCGTCTTGAAGGCCTCCAGTGTGGGAGAGCCCACCACCTCCCCAGGTAATTGGTTCCATTGTCGTATTGCTCTGACACTCAGGAAGTTTTTCCTGATGTTCAGCCGGAATCTGGCTTCCTGTAACTTGAGCCCATTATTCCGTGTCCTGCACTCTGGGATGATCAAGAAGAGATCCTGGCCTTCTTCTCTGTGACAACCTTTCAAGTGCTTGAAGAGTGCTATCATATCTCCCCTCAGTCTTCTCTTCTCAAGGCTAAACATGCCCAGTTCTTTCAGTCTCTCTTCATAGGGCTTTGTTTCCAGTCCCCTGATCATCTTTGTTGCCCTCCTGTGAACCCTCTCCAGTTTGTCTGCATCCTTCTTAAAGTGTGGTGCCCAGAACTGGACACAGTACTCCAGATGAGGCCTAACCAGTGCTGAGTAGAGGGGAACTAGTACTTCCCGGGATTTGGAAGCGATGCTTCTATGAATGCAGCCCAAAATAGCCTTTGCCTTTTTTGCAGCCACATCACATTGTTGGCTCATATTCAGCTTGTGATCGACAACAATTCCAAGATCCTTCTCGCTTGTAGTGTGGTTGAGCCACGTGTCCCCCATCTTGTAACTGTGCACTTGGTTTCTTTTTCCTAGGTGCAGAACTTGGCATTTGTCCCTATTAAATGTCATTCTGTTGTTTTCTGCCCAGCGCTCCAGTCTATCCAGATCACTTTGAATTTTGTTTCTGTCTTCCAAAGTATTAGCTATCCCTCCCAATTTCGTGTCATCTGCAAATTTGATCAGCATTCCCTGCACCTCCTCCTCCAAGTCATTAATACAAATGTTGAAGAGCACTGGGCCCAGGACTGAGCCCTGTGGTACCCCACTCGTTACCTCTCCCCAGTTTGAGAAGGTCCCATTGATAAGCACTCTTTGAGTCCGATTCTGTAGCCAACTGTGGATCCACCGGATCGTTGTTTCATCTAGCCCACTTTGAGCTAGTTTGCTCATCAGGATATCATGGGGCACTTTGTCGAAAGCTTTGCTGAAGTCGAGGTATATGATGTCTACAGCATTCCCACGGTCTACAAGGGAGGTTACTTGATCAAAAAATGAGATCAGATTTGTCTGGCAGGACTTGTTTTTGACAAATCCATGTTGACTTCGAATGAACAGATGAACAGATGAACAGATCAACAAGCTGCACCATATAGTGGCTGACATAACAATAGGACAACATGATTGGCTCGATTGGTTAACCTCTTGGCTTCCAGATCTTAGCTGGCTCAAAGCATTATTTGTTCTGATCTTACCAGTGGTATTAGTAGGGGTGCTGTTATGTTTCTGCACTCCCTGGTTTATGCATTGCTTAAACAATCTGTTTACTGCCTCAGCCACAAAAACAGCCGCCCGCTACGCTGTAATAGCTCAACAAGATATTAAGTAAGAGGGTTGCTATAAGAGTCCTGTGTTATGCTTCGCAAACCAGAATGTCTATTTGCTTAATGAAATGCTATAATTGTAATGAAATTATGCATTTAAGGGGGAATGTAGCAGCCATATCGGGGGTCAGACTAAGTAGCCTCATGCAGTCTCATGCTTCATGTTCTTGCTGAGCTCTTCCTCTCTGAAATATATGTTTGTAAGCTGATGAGACACAGGAATTTCTTATCTTGTCAACAAAGGCTAAGGTCATAGTGATATGTATATCATGTTCTCTGCTGTTCTCTGCTTATCATGGCTACCCTACAACCCATTTCTTGTATTATAAACAATGGTGCTAGGAGAAGAAATGTTGAGGACTGCAACCCCACACGGGAGGGAGAGGAGGAGCCATTTCCTGTGTGTCATAATGTCTATAAAAGCAATGTGTTAATGTGCCTCGGGGCTTTTGGCTCTTTGGAAGTGATTCCAGCCTTAAGCCCGCTCGTTAAATAAAGAAGAACTCTTTTTCCTTCACTCCGTGGTCTCTCTGACTCTGAGTTCTGCAACATCACCATCTCTCAAGGAGGCAATGACCACCTTGGAGGGCAAGATACCCAGCCTAATTCTGGCAGATATCAAAAAAGCCATGATGGCAAGGTATAAAGAGCAAGTAGTAGACCTCAGTCCTCCAAGCTGCTTGTCCATGTCCTCAAGCTGCACAAATGGAAAGGTATGCATAACATGACTAGATGGTGCACTAACTCTCTCCATCTCAGACTCTGACAAAATAATGGTGTCCAAGTCAGTATAAATAAGAGCAACTTCTTCTGCAAAATGTCTAGGAAGCTGTTCTCAGCAAAACTTGGAGGGTTCAAGCTGTTTTATTCTACAGCCTACACCCAAGAGGTCTTTAAACACCAGTCCTAGATGACACAGAGAAGATGAAATAGTGGCGGAGAAGTAAGATTTCTTCACTGTCATCACTGCCACAGAATAAGATCACAAATGGTTGATTGTATTCATTACAAGTCTTCCCCTATTTGTGCTCTAATCATTGACAAAGTTGTTTTGTCACCCTCAGCTCCTCTGAATACCAGGGACATGATTCTACAACTAGGCTGAGGATGTTCGGGAGAGATCATATTGATAAACTGGGTCATTCCCTCAATCCAAGGGGCGATGTAGACCTTGGCAAAATTACTGCCTAAGCTTGTATGAAAATCACCAAGAGACCTCAGAAATCCACCTGGATTCATCAGCCTGTGAGGTAGATGATCAAACTTGGTCCCCTACTCCTGCAGAGCTTAGAGGTAGCCTGAAGGTAAAAACTGATGAGATAATGTTCTGCCCATGCCAATGGAGTCACTACTGGCTCCCCCACCCACATATCATTTTCTCCCAGTCCAGCAGAAAAAACAGGTCCAAGGTGTGCTCTGCCACATGTGATGTCTGGATAGGATCTGAGACAGGTCCACAACTGACATGGTGGCTATGAAATCCTGAGCCGCTCCTGATAAGGTAGCCTCAGCATGAATATGAAAGTATTCCAAGACCACAAGCCTTGTAGTCCTCAATACTACACTTGATACCACCTCAGTCAGCTCAGGCAGGGAGACTGTTAGGCAGTGGGATGGGCAGTACAAAAACAGAATCCCAATCCTGCCTCAGGTGCCCAGCATTAGGTACAGACATTCAAAGCTGGTTGACTGTTGGATGGGGATCTGACCAAGAAGATGGAATCCCTATTGACCAAAGTTACATCCCTCCCAGCCTCTCTAGTTGAACTTGGTGCTGCACAAGAAACACTGGTGGACACTCCCCCTTCATCCACCCAGGTTTTGGTGCCACAGGCTACATTGGCATGCTCTTCAGTTATCAGGTCAGAGATGATACAACTGCATTTTACTAGCTGATCTGGCATTAATCAACAACACCTTCAGGCTAGAGGGGACTGTAGGCAAGCCACCAGAATTACTGAGATTGGGAGAAGGATGGGAAAAGGATAAAGCATACAGATGTCTCAGTCTCCTTCCCCTCAACTGATATCATTGTCTCCCATCTCCATTCCACCCTCTGCCCTACATCTATAGTGGCCTCAACTTCCTCACTGCTAGATGTATTAGGAGCTTCACCTGGCCTTTGAAAACCCACCAAAAACTCAAATCCACCTAACTTAGCTAATACCAGTACTGGCCAGCAGTTTCACATACCAGCTAGATATTATAGGGGTGGAGGGGAAAAACAACTATCTTGCTGTATTACTGGAGGCTCCCCTTCAAAAGAATCAGGCCCTTGCCCTTGGTCCTCTCCAAAGCAATGCCCCAAAGAGATGACCCCCTTTGGAGGCGACATTTTGACAGTGACACTTTGGAGGTGACACACCTCCAGCAGGGGCCTTCCAGATAGGCCCCGTGTCCCAGGAAGTTCATGTACCTCAAACAAACACAGGTAAGTCCTCACTGGGCAGGGATGGTCCTCCAGGCCTTGCTTACTGTTTCTATGGCTGGCATTGGCTCTCTTTTACAGCAGTGTTTGCACCCTGGGGGAGGCTAGATGGCAGTGCCTCCAGCCAGGAGCAGATGTTCGTGCTGTTGAGGTTGCTGCTGTGATTTAGATTTACTTAGTGGTGTAGTGGTACATTTTAAAGTGTGGGTGCTCATTGTGGAAGCGAATCAAAGAATCCAGGCAGCTTTGTTGATCCATATCAACAAACCAGTCACAAAATTGTTCATCTTCACCAGAAGCAGCTCTTTGGTAATGCTAATAGCTCTTAATTGCCCATTTAGGAGCAAGCTGTCCCAATATGTATGTATGTATGGTCCATGGGGTCACAAAGAGTTGGATACGACCGAACTACTGAACAACAACAAAAATGTATGTATGTATGTATTTATTCATTTCATTTCTGTACCGCCCAATAGCCGAAGTTCTCTGGGCAGTTCACAAAAATTAAACCCCAAAAGCGCACAGTAAAACAATGTAAAATATAAAAACATTAAAACCACAGTATAACAATACAACCAGAATAAAACCAGAATAAAACCTAGCAGCAATGCAGAGATTTTGAATACAGATTTAAAACGGCAAAGCTAAAAGTCTAGAAAGATAAAATGCTAAAATGCCTGGGAAAATAAAAAGGCCTTCACCTGGCACCAGAAGGAATACCATGTAGGTGCCAGGCGAACCTCACTAGGGAGCTCATTCCACAGCTGGGGTGCCACAGCAGTAAAGGCCCTCCTCCTAGTAGCCACCCGTCTCACTTCCTTTGGCAGGGGCTCACGGAGAAGGGCCACTGAGGATGATCTTAAGGTCTGGGCAGGCACGTATGGGAGGAGGCAGTCCTTCAGATAACCTGGCCCCAAGCCGTTAAGGGCTTTGAATATTAATACTAGCACTGAACAATGTATTGATGAAGGGAAAATTACAATACATTGATGCTTGGAAAATGCATTCCCCCCCAGCTACTGTGAGGATTGCAAAAAATGTCAGAGAGAACAGGGCATTCTGAGGGGTTGTGGTGGCAGATGATGTCAGCATCCTTGCTAATCAGAAGGTGCGGTCACTGCATCTCTGTGAGCCCTGGCTCCACTGCACCACTGGATTTACCTTGCAATGAAGGACTCTTCCTCCCTTCTCTTGCAATGCTGGCCAAGAACATTTTGCTGCCTGAGGCAATGGACAAGATGGAGCCTCCCCTTTTCATGTACAGGAGCTGACCAAATTGGCAGTTGAATCTTATTTTGACACCAGAGTTGGGACAACATCCCCCACAGGGCAGCAGGCTAGCTTAGGCCTCTCTTTGAGCACCTGTTGCCCGAGGCAGTTGTCTCACCCTTCCTAATGGTAGAGTTCCTACCATATCACTTGCTGCAATAATCTCAGCAGACTGAGATGGTAAAAGTTCTTTCCCTCCCTCCCTCTCCCACTCTGCACAGCTACTCTTGGATTGGTGCCATTCCCCCTGACCTTCCACTCTCCTTTCTTGAGTAGCCATCATAGTAGCATGTCTGTGATTGACTGGGGATGGGCCATGGCTCAGTGGTAGAGCACATGCCTTGCATGCAGAAGGTCTACAGGTTTATGTCTACATTGAAAACACAATAAAAGGCCTTTATAAATATATAAATAGTAATAAATAATTACTATATATATATTTATTTGCAAATGTGAGGAGAATGATTGGATTGGCAGATTTAGATAGGCTTCCTTAGTCACAATTCATTTACACCACTTTTATGTTCTTGTATACACTACAAAGAACATTGATGAAAGGATGAACTCCTCCATTATTTACATCTTCCTTCGCATTAGCAAATCTCTGTTGTTCAACTCAGGTCTCACCACAATTATGTAACATTTGGGGGCAAATATGCAGCCGAGTAACCCCGCACTGGAGGCCAAGATGGAGAAGATCTCTACAGCCACCATGTACTTTTCTCTTGTGCTCAGGTAAGTTGGAACAAAAGACACCCACACACTGCAAAAGACTAACATGCTAAAGGTGATGAACTTGGCTTCATTAAAACTGTCAGGCAACTTCCTGGCCAGGAAGGCCACAGTGAAGCTGACAGTGGCCAAGAAGCCCATGTAGCCCAAGACACTATAGAACATGGTGACTGACCCTTCATTACACAATAGGACAATTTCTTCAGTCATTGAGGTCATGTCCACATCTGGGAAAGGAGGGGACGTTGCCAGCCACAGAGCACAGATCCCTGCTTGAATACTGAAGCAGGAAAGGAGAATGGTGTATGCCAGTCTTTTCCCCACCCATTTCCTTATTTGGGATCCTGGTTTGGTAGCCATGAATGCCAGAACCACAGATACAGTTTTAGCCAAGATGGTTGACAGTGACACAGAAAAGACGATGCCAAAAGCAGTTTGTCGAAGAAGGCAGGTCACCTTATTGGGCTTTCCAATGAACAGGAAGGAACAGAGGAAACACAAGAGGAGGGAGATGAGGAGAATGTAGGTGAGGCTTTGGTTATTTGCTTTGACTATGGCACTGTCCTGGTGCCTAATGAAGATGCCAAGCACTAGAGCTGTGATCAGAGACAATACAAGTACAGATGAAACTGAAATGATAGCTGAAGTGTCTTCAAAAGCTAGGAAGTTTGGAATCTTAGGAATGCATTCATCCCGGAATTTGTTTGGATAGTGACCTTCTGGACAACTGACACAAGCTTCCATGTCTGAAAATGAATAAACGTACATCTATTTAACAAGAACCAAACTATTGCCATGACTAAGAATTGCCTCACCAGGAGTCTATCAAGTCATGTATCTTTCCCCATGGAAGGTTTTCAAAATCTCTTCCAAGATTCTTCAAAAAGAAACATCAGTGATCTGGTTATTTATTCCATGAACAACATTTGGCTTTCTAGTGGTCTTTATTCCCTTCCTTAAAATTACAGATACTGTGCAGTGAAATGAGGGAATAACTGCAGCAGTAGTCCAAAATCTTGTGGGCCAACAAAGATGTTTTGGATGAGACATGACAACCTCTTCCCAAGCAACCTCAGGAGTGATCATTTCTGTCCCACCCCAGCCTAGCAATTCCCTTTCCTTTCAAGCTCTTTTATCTTAAGTTAGCTAATTTATAAAGCTAGATTGTATTATCTCTGTTTCTGAAACCGTTTTCCTCAAGATGGCCAAGAGCAAATATCAATAGAACTGTATCTCTGAAGTTTATGTATAAAAAATGAGAACAATACACAACACCATAGTTTTTAATTGTAATTGACAACAGAACCTGCAGAAGAGTTTATTTCCTGAAATAAAATGTATCTTTTATGAAGCTTAACATAATATGTCCTACCCTTCTTGTTTGAGAACATTCCAGCTGGACATGGAACACAATCATAGCAGCAAAATTTCTCCCCCTCCTTCTTTTTCTTGCTGTAACCAGGATGGCAGTTTTCATTACACAGGGAAAGAGGTGGCATCTGTCCAGAAATATTGCAAGAGGTTAGTATTAAGAAAATGTTTGGGGAACACATCTCATATCAGTTGATCTACCAGTAAACAGAAAGGGCAAGGACATGGAATATGGGATCTAGATGCTGACTGATGGCACATTCAATGGGAGGAAGACTTGTTTTACTAAGCATCATATGAACTCTAAAAGATTAGAACTCGAATACCTGATGTTCAAAGCATGATCCAAAATCTAGACGATCTGCCAGTAAACAGCAAGGCCATGGAATATTGTATGTGTACGTGCACAACTGGCATGTTCATTGGGAGGAATACTTGTTGTACTAAATATTATATAAACTTTAGACGATTTGAACTCTGGAACCTGATCCATTAAGCATCATACAAACTCTAGAAAATCAGACTTTCCATAATTAGCTAGATCAATTGTATAACAAGCTTAGCATTCAAAGTAAGGCTTCTAACTGGAGATGTGTCTCAGATATTTTACAAGAAAGTAAAGATGGGGAACATTATTTGTCCTCTGTGTCATGCCCCGACTGGAGGAGTCCAGGAGCCTGAGTCCTTTGGGGGAGATGGTTGCCAGGCCATCCCTGTCAGGAGAAAGGGACTCTGCCTCTGAGGCAGCGGCAGAGGCTGAGCCTGTCCCTGATGCCAGGGAGCGTTGTCGCCTCAAGCTACAGCCTAGTAGGGCTCCTGTGTGAAGGAGTGCTTGCCTCCAGAAAAGGTCTCCTCAGGAGAAAGGTACTCCTCAGGAGTAGGCTCTGGAAAGGAAGCTGTGATTGCTGCAGCTGAGCTCTGGGTGGGTTTCTGCTGGTTTTGGGCTCAAAAGCTTTCACTAGAAAACCAGCCAGTGTTGGAACAACTTGGTCCATCCAGCCTCTACCATGTACCTTGCCTCCTGAATGGTGCCCTGTGATGGATGCTCTGTTTACTGATCTTCTGGACTGTGTAACGTACCTGACTGACTGTGTTTGGCCTCCTGCTGGTTACCTTGACTACTGCTGCTGCTGCTGCTGCCTGATCCTCATTGCCTGCCTGCCTGCCTGCCTGCGTTCTGACCTCTGCCTGGATTTTGACCATCCCTGCCTTAGCCGAAACCTCCTTGGACTGAAACCTGTGTGCTTGACCATTTGCTTGACAACTTGACTATTCTATTGCATGGCTCCCTGTATTTGCTTGCAAACCACCAAGTCTCAGTCTAGAGCAGGACACCATATAAGGCAGTGGTCCATGTTAGTATGAAATGTTCTCTCTGGATATCGCTTTTTCCTTATCTTGGCTTGGCTCGGCTCCACTGGAATGCCCACTATCCACAGATGCATTTCCTCTTTTTAAGCCCCATTTCCCCTGTTCCACACGCCAACAGAGCATTCCAGTGTATTTCAAATATAATTATGCCTTGTGTGAAGAAATGCTTCCTTTGTTGTCTTTACATATATTGCCCTTCTCGTTTCATTGGATAATATTAATGTCTGAGCAATATTATTGTCCGACCTGCGTCAAGTTTCTTTGCCAGTTGATTTTGTCCTCCATAATGGTCAATACTTTGCCTGGGGGAGCGTGAGGATCCAGCCTTCCCACCTGGACCCTGACATAGGAGTTATTTGGGAAAGTGACCAAGTTTGTAACATCAAATCCACCTGCCAACTCTCCACATTCATTAAACATAATTTCATCTGTGGCAGTGTTGTTGAAGGAGATCCTCTGAATCAAGGAATGGAGCTAGGTGGAGAGAGAAAGAGAATCAGGGAGAGAATACAGTATTTGAAGTAGCTTTGGTTGATGAATGGAGATTGTTTTCCTATACAAGAGAAACCAATTGGGAATGCAAGCCTTTTGCATTTCATTTCATTTATGATATTTCTATACTGGCCCATAGCCGAAGCTCTCTGGGTGGTTCACAAAAATTTAAAACCATTAAAATACATTATATAAAATATAAAAACCATTCACATAATGACATAAATAACACACACAATAACATATATCGAAAACAATTGAAAACAACCAACCAGAGACAATCAAGAGACTCATTATACGCTGCCAAATGCCTGAGAGAAGAGGGCAGTTTTAACCTGGTGCCAAAAAGATGACAATGTTGGCGCCAGGAGGGCCCTGTCAGGGAGATTATTCCATAAATGGGGAGCCCCCCCCCCTTGATAATAGACAGCATTGTGTTTTAGGGACCTGGGCCCAGTCTACATGGCAGATTTAGTGCGGAGAGAGAGTACATCAGGGTCATTTGCGACAGATGATGCTGTCGCCAGTCTGCAGTAACCCTGCAGTTTCCCTCTGGAAAAGGCAGCTTTTTGGAAAGTCCTTTTAGTGCATCTTTTTTCCCTTAAATGTGGCTCCCACATGGTTCTGCTGTAGTATGCCCCATCCCCTGCATTAAATCCTGGGCATGCCGCTGTGCCCTGGCTGTGCCCTGGTCAAGGGGTGGGGCCACACCTTTCCTCCCCCCATTTCTTCTTTTCCCCCATTACAGTGGGGTTCTTTGGACACAGGCTTTCTTTCCCACTTAACACTACTTTGTGGTGTTTCACCTTTCACTATAATGCAGTAGTGCTGTTTTCCCCTTCACAATATGTAGCCTAGTGCAGTAGCTGCTTTCCCCATTCACAGTATGTAGCCTGTATTTCCCACATGGAACAGCGCAGTAGCGCTATTTCAGGCATTCTCGATAGTGAAGTAGCTGCTTTATCCATTCATGGATAAAGCAGTTTAAACTTCTTTATACTTCTGTGTTTCCCATTCAGAAGAGCATAGTAGGTTGTTTCAAGCATTCACCATAGCGCAGTAGCTGTTTTACCCATTCACAGTGTGCAGTCTGTTTTTCCCATTCACCACAGTATCATTTAATCTTTCACAGTATCCCAATGGTGGATGAGAGGGGGGAGGTATGGAGCAAACTACAAGGGCTTAACTCAGTGCTTCCAGTAAACATCTCTGAGCAGGTGTCAAGGTCTCCTTAGAGGCCTCTCTCAGTCTAATCCAGTAGCCAAGTCCAGACACAGACAAATGGATTCTTTTCAAAGCTTTATTCCTCTTTTACAACTTAACAACTTTACTGTTAGCAACTAGATATGAGCAGCAGAGTGCCTATGCCCTAAGTTGGAACAGTTGGTCCCCGTTTGAAAGGGAATTACTGGCAGACCCCTGAACTTAAGGACTAGGGAGAGTCCCTCCCCTTTTCCCTTGGATCCTCTGGGCGCAGCCGTTGTTTGCGCGCCAACCAGGCACTATGCCTCCTTTCTGTGCCCTCCATTTGGCACTGCTCTCTGCATCGGCATCGCACGTCCATCAAGTCTGCTTCCCGTGCTCTGTCACTCCCTGGACTGCTATCTAAGCTAGGAATGCTGGTGGGAGGAATCTCCGTCAGCTGTTGGCCCTGGGAAAGAGGAGCGCGCTCCTCTCCCAGGAGTGACTGCACCTCCTCAGAATCAGAACTACTCTGGGATTCTATGGGCTCAGTGTCCACCCTGACAGCAGGGGAGCATGGACAGGGGTGGGGAACAAGCCTCTCTCGTTCACTGAGCAGCACCTATGGGGTTGGTGACAATTCAGTTCTACTCTGCCCACCCAGCCCTGAAGTATGGGGTTTTCAAGTACTGTGAGACCCATGAAAGCAGATTTCTAGGTAATGTGTGCCCACTTTTCTTGCTTTGTGTGCCCCCGATGGACCAAAGCAATTTTATGAAAATCCAGATACAACCAGAAAGTGCTTCTCATTCCATTTCCATGTAGATGGAGCCCAGATATGGGGAAACCGAAACAAATCACAAAAAGTATGTTGTCATGAATTGGTGTTAAGTGTTCAGAAAACGTACAAACAAAAGCTTGGAAGAGAAATAAGGCTTTAAGATTATGGCTGTGTGGTGCCAAGGAACCAACACTTTGCAACGAAAGGAAGAAATTTGGAAAGATGAGCCAGACAAGAGTTGGGTGTTCATGTTCTGTAGGAACTGAGTGCTCAATAGCGTAGTGAGTACTGCAGGTTACACCACTGCATGGTTTCGAGGTCATTACCTGCCAGGGTTCAACTTGCTGAGGTTCCAGTCTCCTCCCTTCCTTCTTTGCTCTGTGGTTGGATGGAGATATGTAAGTGGTGTGTAAGGCATGAGCTACAGCATAGACACCATTGTAGATATTGTAACTGTGGCCGGTCATGCTCATTTCAAAGAAAGGTGAAGGGAGGCTCTGCAGCATCTCCTGCCCAGTACATGGTTCATCAATATCCCTTGGTGCATCAGAATGTGTCAGAAGGCATCCAAATGCCTGCTCCCAGAAATTTGTGATAAAACCATCTGCTTTTGCCCCAGAAGGATTGATATTCTGAAGAAATTCTTGGAAGCCTGGAAGCTGTTTTGAGTGAATTGTGAAGGAAATTGCACCATGGAACATTTGCATATCAACATGCTTTTGAAGGATATGTAAGGTGAAGTCAATTTGGGCTGTTGTAATCCACACTTTTCCAGCAAAGATCATTGTGCTGTACTCATGGTCTGTTAGAGGAAAAGTCGTTGTTATCAATGTAACAGAAGCCAACCACAGAATGTTTGTACTTTCTCCATATATAACAACAGCAGCTGCTTTTTTCTCTGTGAAAATGGGAAGATGACTCAGTATATCACTGAGTAAGTCAGCTATATCAAAGAACTGCCAATTCGCATGGAGTCTTTCAATGAATTCTGAACAGATTCCACTTTGGGAAAGCATTGGCTCCAGTGTCTGCAAGAAACGTTCTCCGCCTTCATCATCCATAGTGATGAGCCCGACCCATTTCCACCTGAAAAGTTGAAGCAGATTGACAATTCCCTGGTACTGAAGGGCTTCCTTGGTGACCATGCGGTAAAAGGAAGGAAAGCAGGATTCATCACTCACTGCTGTTTCAAATGAGCCATATGAAAACTAGGGAAAGAAAGAAGTGGGAATACGACTGAGGGCTTCTTCGTCCATAATACGCTTATGCATTTAATTTTTTTCTTTCTTATTTACATAAATTCAAGCCCACCATTTCATCCAGAAAACTCCTGGAAGTAACTTACATAGAATCATAAAATATCATTAACAGTACAATCCTATCCAGCTGGCACAACGTGATTTTATTTTTCACATTGTCTTCCCTATATGTCCTTATATCCACATATATTTCCCTTAAATAGTTAAGTTTATATGCTGAAATGTAACAAATGCCATGAGAAACTAAAGGGATGTATGCTAAGCTTGTGCCTGAATGCAACTTGAATTGTAAATATTCGGAGTGTATCCTTTTAGCCAAAACGTTTAAGTCTCAGTGGAAACATTCTAGCCCAGGTCAGGAAAGGCTGGGGGGAGGAGAGTGCAAATTGAGAGTGAATGGTTTGATTTCAGGAAGGCCTAATGGAGGAGTTCTGGTATGTGCTGATGATTGCCAAAGTATCAGTTCCAAATGATGAAGAGGGCCTTAATAACAAAGAACGGTCTGTGTACAACCTTGAGAGGTGTTGGGGAATCAGAAGAATGTGTCAGTCTGACAGTAAACAACCATCAGTCTTGGAATTTGGGATCAACAAAGAACACATCAAACCCCTCTTTGATGCCATAGGCCCCAACGAAGGAAAAAGGGCATAAACCCCCTGAACCTGCCAGTGTTCAGGAGGGGCATGGTTGCATCAGGATCACTGTATGTGCACATACCAACAGTACCCTCAATCCACGGGACACATGTCAAGTGCTCTGGCCAAGTGCTTGGCAGCATGTGGTGAGTATGTGTTGGGTAGATGCTCCACTATCTGGACAAAGCTCCCGAAGTTTCCTATGTTGCATTCTTATTTATTGGTAAAATGTTCTTGTGTCTGTGCCTGCTCTACCACATTGACAGCAAGCTGTCCTCTGGCAGAAACAGAAGACGGGGCCACAGAGGTGAGAGGATCCCTGGAATGACTCCAGTTTCCTCAAATATCCACTGTTCAAGAGTGGCTGATTCCTCAAATGTGGAGAACAGATTGAGATGTTCATTAAGCACACATGTCACAAAGCAAGCATGTAACGACATTCAAACAGTTGAGTATGAGTATGTGTTGAGTATGTGTTGGGTAGAATTCAGGGAAGAGGATTTTACAGTCCAGGGCATAGATAAAGCACAGTTATCTTTGCACTGTCATACCCACTGTTTTGGAGGTTTTCATACAGACAGCGGGCTCTGGCTTGAACCTGGATGAAACTGTGTGCCCGTTACACAGTCAGCAAGCTCTGGCGTGAGCTTGGCTGCAGGGAAGCTGTGTAACAGACAGAGACTAACTGTATATTTAGTCATTTAAGGAACCATGTTTGGCTAACCAAGCTGTGAACAAGGAGCGTATAGATCTTTCAGGTACTTGTGACTAAGTTTGTTACTAAGAGGTGTACTGCCTCTTAAGCCTCAGAGAGTTTGCCACTCTCTGGGGTGGCCCAGCTGTCATTTGTTTCTTTATTTTCAATAAATCTCCTTTTACTTTCACCTACACTGGTTGTGTGTGTGTCCTATTTCCACATCAAAAGATCTCAAACCCCTCAGTCTGATCAACTGAGGGGTCCTCGGTATAAATTATAATTCGAACCTCACACAGTCTCATTCAGTGAAATGGGGCTTCTTCCCAGATAAGTAGGTATAAGACTGCAGCCTAAAAGTGCAGGACTATGTGTGTCTACTCACCGGTAAGGACAATTAAATTAAATTAAATGGAACCTATTCCCAAGTCAGTTTATACAGCAGGGGTTGGCAACATGGCACCTATGGGGGCACGTTTGTCCTCCAAGACTCCAGGCTGTGGCTGCCAGACACCCTCCATCACCCCCCCAATGGGGGGTATGTATCTTCCCCTCACCCCTGATGTGCACCTTCCATGTAGTTATGTGTGACTGGTGAATTTGGTTGATTTGGCTCATTTGGAAGTGTCCGTTCCAGGACATTCTGTGCTGTTCCAGATGTGTTCTGGGCATTAAGGGGTTAAAATAATATAATTTCACAAGGGTTTCTGCCCTAAAATATTGCTCTCAGGTATCTCTAACACATGCCATAGTATTTGGCATGGGGTATTTAAATAAAGGGGCTGTTCCGCTGCGTTCCATTCCCTTCCAGCTTTTACACCATCTCCTACAGAAGGGGGTTAGAAAACTTGAGAAGCTGGAGAAGGGGGCGGGGTAGACCATGGAAAATTCAGAAAAGGGGGCAAGAAAATGTGGCTATGGGCCTGCCAAACCTGTCAAATGTGCCAGTGGGCCTGAAAGCTTGCTTACCCCTCAAGTATAGTATTGCAGCCTGAATGTCCCAAATCATTAAAATTATTCAGTTAATACAGGGCGTTTAATCTTCTCATCATCTTCGTATTTCCTCTCTTTTAAATAAAAGTAATTTCATTTAATCCCTTGAAACCAGAAACAGTAATTTGGGGAGTAAGACAAGAGATGCAGTCAGTTCTGAAGGGGTGAACTCTGTACTACATTATAATTCTTCATAAAAACAAACATCTCTAAGTTTTATATCAGAGTTAGGTAACTTGGTTCCCTCCAGAAAATTTGGCCTACAACTCCCATCAGCTCCAGATAGAATGTCCAGATGGTCAGGGATTATGAAAGCTGTAGTCCAAAACATGCAGAGGGCACTGGGTTGCTTGCCCCTGTTTCACATGAACTCTTTGGGTGAAATCCTGTACATACGTACCTGAGAGTATGTCCCATTGTACACTCATTGAACCTCTGAGTAGATTTGTACAGCATTGCAGTCTTAGTTCGATCGTACACATATTCGTCAGAAGGAACAGTCATTTCAATTGCATTTGCTTCCAAGTAAGCATGTTTAGGATTGCATCCTTCATTAAAAGCCTGATTTCAGCATTCATATTTTAATTTACAAGTTGGTTACCCGCCAACATAGTTTGTGGAGAAAAATCAAATCTAACAAAAGGTTTAAGTAAAACTAACTGCATTTACGGAAACATCCCAAGTGTTACATCTTTTATCTTTACAAAACTTCCTTAAATACAATGTTCTTGGTATAAACTCCGGGGTGGCCACTGTAACATCCTTGTAGAGTTGTCCATGGCAGAAGACATGTGTAGATAGTTAGATGCCAACTTGGTTTGCTTGGCTGCAACATGCGCCATGCCAGGACCCCATCCAGTCTCAATGTGTCAGTGCAGCAAAGGGTAAACCAAAGGGTCACCATGACTCTCCACACAGAAGATCTTGCAACACTATCCACCTCTAGGGCATACAATCAGACAATGATCAGCCAGAGGAAAGCCATCCGAGGTAACCAATACAGCAGCAATTTCAGTGACATGATGAACGTTATAGTGCCCAGAGCGAGCCATAGTGGTCATCATTCTGTGGTCAGATGGAAGCAAATGAGACGTCCATTGGTGCACATCCAGCCAACGTTCTTGTGCTCAAGGGTTTCACTGACATGCCATTAGTCCTTAGTCTATGACTTAACAATAAGTAGGAGTTTAGTGAGTGACTCCAGCAAGGTGCAGTCCGGTGTGCTGTCCTCTGCTCGTTCGAGGCGAGCCGTGGTGGGCTCATCAGTGTCAAGAATGTACAGCTGGCTGTAGCTTGGAGTCTCATCCGACTGCAAAGTGCCCATCAGATGGTAAACTGAGCCTTTCACCTTGAGCTCAAATGGACTGGGACCTTGCAGCTGTGCCGTCTTGAGTGATGTGTTGTTGTTGTTGTTGTTGTTGTTCAGTCATTCAGTCGTGTCCGACTCTTCGTGACCCCATGGACCATAGCATGCCAGGCCTTCCTGTCCTCTGCTCTCCCCCAGAGTGTGCTCAAGTCCATATTCATTGCATCGGTGATCTAGCCATCTCATCCTCTGCCGTCCCCTTCTCCTTTGGCCTTCAATCTTTCCCAGCATCACGGTCTTTTCCAGAGAGTTTTCTCTATCGGTGTCAAGAATGTACAGCTGGCTGTAGCTTGGAGTCTCATCCGACTGCAAAGTGTCCATCAGATGGTAAACTGAGCCTTGCACCTTGAGCTCAAATGGACTGGGACCTTGCAGCTGTGCCATCTTGAGTGATGTGTAGAAGGAAGCAAAGCCTGGGGCACTGCAAATGCCCTTCAGAAATTGCTTGACCAGAGTGGAGCCATCAGTGACAATGGTGCGGATGAAGTGAACAGCAGTAGTGAAAACTGTCCACCATGGCAGCAAAGATTTGACCTTTTGCCATTGAAAAGCAAGGCATTGCAGTGTTCACAAACCTTGACACAGTTGCTAATATCAAACCTGTCAATATTGGTTGCAGGACGCATGGTCTGCCTCCTGCGCCTGGGCTGGTTTGACATCATGACCGACGTAAGGCCGGTCAGAGCTTTGCTGTCATTAACAGGGTGATGTGTCACCTATGTATGCAGGTGTGGCAGGATCCAGGCGGGGGCTGCAATGCCTCTTCTCTCGTGGATGGCCTGCAAGTTACTGTTACAGGCAAGTATTTGACGTCCAGGCAAGTTAGTAATGTGTGGAATATATAAATGTTATTTAGTTAAATTTAGCAGCTAGAGATTTCCTTTCTGAGCAATAACTAAACTTTGACTGGGTTACTCTTAACCGTAGGTGTCTCCTAATCTCTTCATGATTTGTTTACAGGCCATATGTTACTGGCATATGATTGTACTTTGGCCTGCACCTGTGTTTAAAAAGGTGTACAGATACTGTTTGTGTGTTCATATTTCATTTTCCTCCAATTTGCAATTTATTATATTTGTTTCATTATACTTGAAATTTTTATATTAAAATTAAATTTTATAGTACATTGTTATAAGAAAATAGCCTAATTCTTGTAAAGAATAGCTTTATGGACATAAACTCCCAGCTTGGAATTATAGTGAAAACCATTGTTATTTGTGGAATCTGCATCTCAAGAGCTTTCCAATGAGCTGTGTTTCATGAGAATCAATCAATGGGAAGGCAGTCAAAAAGGGATAACCACTTTACTCCCGACGTTGAATTTTACACACACACACACACACACACACACGTACATTTTAGCATATAGATGCTTCTAAACAGGAAAGTATCAACAGGGGGCATTAATGGAAAGCCGTATAGATCGGTGTTAAGTGTTTATATAAGACAGATCAATAAGGCTGAACAGCCTCTCTGTTTCTCATATAAACCTTTGAAAGCTATTCCTTCGCATATTCATAACCATTACCTTTGGACTTATTCTTCCCTCTCAGCATATTAAACACACAGGGTTGAATCTAGACTTGGTCATGCTTAGAACAGAATAACTGAAATCAATGGGACAAGTTAGCCACAGCTAACTTTAGTTTTATTGATTTCAATGAGTCTCTTCTAAACATGACTCTCAGTCCAATCCACAGTTTCTGGAACCACTGGCATACGTGTCTACCTTCTGATACCCATGTTATAGTATAGTCCAGGCCCACATATTTCCCTATCTTTTCTTTTCTAATCATACCTCCCGCTCTTTCTGAACCATCAACTCGATATCAGAAAGAGAAGACAAAAGTGAAAAATCCATGGGATTGTGAAAGTGCCCATGCCCCACATTCTGAGGTCATAGATTGATTCTAGGGCATTCATTCCTCTAGAGGAAGGTTTCTACTTGCAGAAGGACAGTCCACCCAATTCTGGAAGATCCCCCATGTTTCCACATAATAGCTCACCCCATTCAACAGGGACTCCCGACTCTCTGTGTAGCATTCTCAGGAGGCTAGATGGGTTGCTGTTGGACAAAGGGGGTGAGAAAGTCTACTTCTTGAGATCCTACCTGTGGAATCTTGAGAAGACCAAAGACATGTGCCATGCATGCCGAAGTATCAGCACTCAGTCCACCAATGACTCCTATGAGATTTTTGTGGACTCCACATTTGTAGTTGAGGTCAATTTTATGTGATTTGAAGAGCAGATCTAGGCTGGTACGGTAGGTCATCCTTGAATCAGAGAAGCTGTCATAGATCTGGAACCCCAAAGTGATGTTGGGCAAGACCTTGGGATTCTTATTGACCTCGTTAATGGCAAACACCAAGGCCAGGATGTGCTGATAGAACTTTGTAATCACGCTGTAAATAAAGTGACTTGCTGTAGTTTCACATGAGAATTCTGCAGTTCATTTAGTCACTGACTGTACAGAGAGGGTACAATCGAGTAAAGAGAATCATGATGAAGTCCCATTGGAAACATGGGAAATGTTGTCATGGCTTACGGTCCCTGGATTGTGCTTATAGCAGGGGCATTGCTAGGCATCTAAGAGATTCAGGACCCAGGCCCGTAGGATGCCACTTTGCAAAAGATTTCAGGCTGCTCTGGAAGCTGGAATTAGTGCAGAATGCATCAGCTTGGCTGATGTCGAAACTGCCCCCTTTCAGCATGCAACTCCTTTGCTGAGGGAACCGTGTTAGTGGCCTACTCGCTATTGGGACAGCCTTAAGGTGTTGGTACTAGTGTACATAGTCCTAAACAACTTGGGACCAGGATACCTGAGAGAGCGCTTTCTCCGTTACCAATCTTCTCTGTTACTGAGGTCATCAGAAGGCATGCTCCTGGTGGATTTGCATGGAGCTATGACCCAATTGTAGTCGACCCAGCGAAGACAGAAGAGCCTTCAGTGTTGTGGCCCCCATTCTATGGAACTCCCTGCCCTGAGGTCAGGCAGGCACCAACACTATGTTGTTTCTGGCACCTCCTGGAAACATCTTTATTTCAAGAAGCCTTCCTTGACTGACCAGCCACAGTTTTTATCAGAATTCTTTTTTTAAAAATAATTTTTAACATGAAGTTTTATTCTTTTATCTGATTTTTGTATCTTCTATTATTCACCACTCCAGAATCTGTCTAGATGTCGAGTAGTATATAAATGTTGTAGATTAACTAACTAACTAACTAACTAACTAACTAACTAACTAACTGCTAATTTATATCTCCATGTCGAAATTTAGAAATGATTGCTTGGATTTATTTAAATTTCACAGAAAGCAAAGTCAGCCAATTAATTTGTCATCCAAATCACCTCAGGTACAATTAATTCTTCCAGAAGTTTGCACCTTGCACAAATTGGTAGTTTCTCTTCAATAAAAAATAATTTGCAATGGTGTGAAAAAATGCAGAAAAGGGAGTGCCTGGTAAGTTTTCTCATGAGCCCTCCCTCCCTCCCTCCCTCCCTCCCTCCCTCCCTCCCTCCCTCCCTCCCACTCTTTCTCTTTCTCTCTCACACACCTAAAATGGCAACGTTTGCATCAACTGATTTCCAATTCCCACCCAGATACTGCTCCAAAATATAATCAGTCCCCTTTTAATTAATTATCCCAGTTATCAGTCATCCATACCTCCATAAACAAAATTCAAAATAAAATAATGTGGTACACAATTCTGTTTGTGCAGTGATTCAAAATGCTGCTTGGTTGGTTGGTTGGAGGGGTGAGAGCTGGAGAGTGTGACAGAGGAGCAAGGAAGAAGATTAGAAAGAGGAAAGGGGAAGGGAAGCTTTGCTGGAAGGAAGAGGAAGGTTGCGGATGGGGATTAGAAGGGGGAAGGACAGGATGGATAAGACAGAGGGAGCCTAGAAACAGGAAGAAGAAGAGGTGGCAGAGGCATGAAGGGGTTGGAAAGAGGGGGTTCTCTCGCTTCCTTTATCTGTTTTGCATTTTCTAGGGAAGTCTCTCCAAGTTGTGGGGACTTCAGACTTTTCGTCCAAACTCCAGCGTGCGGACACACACACGCACGCACACACACACACACACACACACATGGACAACCAGGATCCAACTCATACTTGAGGTGTCTGGAGAAGGGCTTCCTGCCCAGATTGTCTAAACTCCTAGTAGGGCAAAAACAAGGGTGGCAGAGAATTCCACCACGGATTCCAGTGAGACCAGATTCTAAAGAATCTGCCCCCCCTGGAATCCATGGCAGAATGGCCTCCTGCCCCCCCCGCGGAATCCCCCCGGGACGGCACTTACCTGGGGCAGATTCGGCGGCGGCAGTGGCGGATTCGGTGGCGGCGGTGGCTGGTCTCCTGGCCGGCTGTGGCAGGGCTGCTGCCGCCGCCATTGCCATCCTCGCACTGTGACAGGCTACGTAAGAATTTATGTAGCCTATCACGGCTAATGTAAAAAAACAGAAAAATCCACGCAGCATACGCAAATGGCAGTGGCTACGGCGGCCGCCATTTGCGTGGCCTATTTTTTGCTGACTTATCTTACATAAATATTTACGTAAGATAAAATGGCGAAAAAAAAGGGGAACGCAAATAGTGTAGTGGACGCTATTTGCGTTCCTTTATTTTTTGCCGTTTTAGCCTATGTAAATATTTACGTAGGCCAGAACGACGAAAAATAAAAGAACACAAATAGCATCCACTACGCTATTTGCGTTCCCCTTTTTTTCGCCGTTTTATCTTACGTAAATATTTACGTAAGATAAGTCGGCGAAAAATAGGCCACGCAAATGGTGGCCGCTGTAGCCGCCGCCATTTGCGTACACTGAGTGTTTTTTTTTTTACATTAGCCGTGATAGGCTACGTAAATTCTTATGTAGCCTATCATGGCTGTCTAGCTGGATGACCGCCATTTGCGTCCGCACCAGGCTGTCTGCTCTGCGACCTGGCCGTGGAGTGGAGCCGGCTGTCGAGGATTCCGGGTGGGAGGACCGGATTGCCTCCCCCCCAGTCAAGGATTCCGTGAGGAGGGACGGAGCAAAGGTAAGTGACTTTCGTACATCCCTAGCAAAAACCACTTCTCTCTCTCTCTCTCTCTCTCTCTCTCTCTTGCTGTAGCTCAGTCTGGGGATCTTCTATGTCTGACCCTTTGTCTCCTGGAGGAAAATCCTTCTCACCCCAAGCAATTAAGCTTAGAAGAAAAGCCTTCATTGGCACTAATGGGTCTTTTTCGAAGCTTAATTGCCATGTGGAGGAGATATTTTGAGAAGTCACAGAACATCAGTCATAGGCTGAATGGACAAATATTTCGTCCTGCTGTAAAACAGGTTTCTATCTTCCATTCTTTCATCATCATCATCACCACCACCACCACCACCACCATCACCACCACCACCACCACCACCATTTTTTCGAAAGGATGACAGTGATTTGCAAGAACAAAAATGAAAGATAGGTAAACTAAAATCAAACCTCAGTCTGTAGGATTCCTTACAATGGGAAAGTAATCGTTTCCTGAGAAGGGTGCTTGTCAAACAAAATAGTGGGGAACATGTAATGGATATGAGATGCAATCCCCCCAATGAGGAGTTCACCCGCCTGGTACCATTCATGTGGAATACGAAGAGGATCATTTCCGGTGCACCTCAGTGTTTGCACTTTGATTGCCATGTGTGGGAACATCACCAGCACCACCATCATCACAGTCACCATCATGTGAATGGCAGACATCCATCTTGTGTTTGTCTCTCCCATGTCTCTCTACAGAATCATCTTGACCACCAGCTTCATTCAAAGAAGCTGGATTTAGATGGCTGCTAGCTTTGCCAAGACACTTCTTAAGGGAAGATACGAACTGTAATGATCCTAAAGCGTTGCAATGTCCATTGAAAGTCACTGATTTGAAGCGTGACCTATATGAGGAAGGGGGAGGTGTTCAAAGTGAGAGCTCCCTGGCTGACTCTAGTCCCTAATCTGTGCTGTGAATTACATGGTGGAGTTTTTTTTTTAATTCCCATTTCAGATTGAATACTGAATTTCTTTCTCTACAGCCTTCTTAAAACCTCTGGAGGGTTGACATGGTGAATTAATTACAGTGGCTCTGATAATTACAGGGGAGATAATAACTTTGGATTCTGTGTGGGATCTCTACCATCAGTACTAGTGAAGCAAACAAGTCTGTCAAATGTTACAACAGTTTTCTGCTCCTCTGCATTGGACAAATAGCTAATCATACCTAGGGATGGACGAAAGTCTCTTACCTGGTCCTGCAGCTTTCTTCGGTGGGGGAGGAGGCGCTTCGTTTCTCCCTCCGAAATTCTTGGCGGGTGGGGAGGCGCCCCGTCCTTCCCTGGTGAAATTCTGGCCAGGGGGGAGGCGCCCCATCCCTCCCCGCTGAAATTCTGGCCGGGGGGGGAGCGCCCTGCCTCTCCAGCCGTGAAAGAAAAAAGTAAAGTAAAACCAAAACAAAACGTAATAGCCTACGTAAAGATTTACGTAGCCTATCACGGCTAGATTTTCAAAGTCAGCCGTTATAGGCTACGTAAATCTTTAGGTAGCCTATCACGGCTGACTTTGAAAAAAAAAAGAAAAAAGTGCGTACGCAAATGGCAGCGCCCATGGGCGCCGCCATTTGCGTTCCTTATTTAGTCACGGGTAGTCTACGTAAAGATTTACGTAGACTATGGCGAAAATAAGGGCAACGCAAATAGCGTTGCCCTTATTTTCGCCGTAGTCTACGTAAATCTTTACGTAGACTACCCGTGACCAAATAAGGAATGCAAATGGCGGCGCCCATGGGTGCCGCCATTTGCGTACGCGCTTTTTTTTTTTCTTTCCAAAGTCAGCCGTGATAGGCTGGGACCCGCCGCTGTGAGGGATATTCACACAAGGTAAGTCCCATCCCGGGGGGGGGGGCGGGGGGTGTCGGAGAATTTCCCCACCAATTTCGGGGGGGCCGAATGCGTTGGCATTCGGCCTCCCGGAGATTCGTGGAGAAATTCTCCGACATCCCTAAATTCATACCCACACCTGATTGCAATCAAGGCAACATTGTTCCACTATGCCAAGAAACATGTGAACTCTTGTGACCCTTGTTACCAATTCGTCCATGAAGTGTCTGCAACTACCCTTTACAAAATGTAGCCATCAATCGTTACCTTTTTTTGAAGCCAAGCGCAAACCCTTTTCTGTAGATACCCTTGGCTTTTCCTTCTAAGAAGCAGACTCCTCCTTCAATCATTGCAGATTCAAGAGTAGTCACAGGAAAGGCCTTTCTGCTTGACATGACTCACCCTTGGAACTCCTGGCTGGACACCTGTCTTTGCATCTCACCTCCACATTTCTGTAGTGGAGCCACTACTGAGGCTCAGGAATGCCTGGACCCAAGTCATGATTCTGCAGAATGAAAGTTCTGCCATAGCCTGGGAATGCTGGATTCACCCTACTTCTTACATTTTCTCAGTGATGCAGTGGTATATTTTGAAAGAATGAGCGCTCCTCCTGAAAATCCCCATAACCACACCCCCAGGGAGAATACAAAAAGTCAGGCAGCTGTGCAGGTCCATACCAACAAGCCAGTTCTAGTAGTTTTCATCTCCTTCAGAAGCATATCTTTTCTTAAGCTAATGGGTCTCAATAAACAATTTGAGACTAAGTCAGCTTTATAAAACTCGTTTCTGCATTATATCCAGAACTCTCCAGTTTATTTTCTCTTCCTGGGAACATTAAGGTGATGCTCCACCATCTGGACAAAGTTCCCAAAGTTTCCTATGTTGTAGTCTTGTTTATTCGTAAAATGTTCTTGTGTCTGTGCCTGCTGCACCACATTGACAGCAAGCTGTCCCCTGGCAGAAACAGAAGATGGGGCCACAGAGGTGAGAGGATTCCTAGAATGACTCCAGTTCCCCCAAATATCCACTGTTCAAGAGTGGCTGATACCTCAAATGTGGAGAATAGATTGAGATGTTTATTAAGCACACATGTCACAAAGCAAGCATGTAACCACATTCTAACAGTTGTAGCATTTTTTCACCATCTAAAACAGAATAAATGGTCTCATGGATAGGTTAATTACTACGTATATATAGTGATTTGCATATGTGAGGAGAATGATAGGACTGGCAAAGTTAGATAGGCTTCCTTAGTCACAATTCATTTACACCACCTCTGTGTTCTTGTGTAGGTTACGAAGGGCATTGATGTAAGGATGATCTCCTCTGTTATTTACATCTTTCTTCACATTAGCTGCTCTTTGTTGTTCAAGTCAGGTCTCACCACAATAATGTAGCATTTGGGGGAAAATATGGAGCACAGTAATCCCGCACTGGAGGCCAAGATGGAGAAGATCTCCACAGCCACCATGTACCTTCCTCTTGTGCTGGTGTAAGTTGGAACAAAGGACAGCCACACGCTGCAAAAGACTAACATGCTGAAGGTGATGAATTTGGCTTCATTAAAACTGTCAGGCAATGTCCTGGCCAGGAAGGCCATAGTGAAGCTGACAGCAGCCAACAGGCCCATGTAGCCCAAGACACAATAGAACATGGTGACTGACCCTTCATTACATGCTAAAACAATTTCTTCAATCATTGAGGTCATGTTCAAATCTGGGAATGGAGGAGACATGGCCAGCCACAAAGCACAGATCCCTGCTTGAACATTGGAGCAGGAGAGGACAATGGAATATGCCAGCCTTTTCCCCACGCACTTCCTCATCTGGGATCCAGGTTTGTTAGCCATGAATGCCAGAACTACAGATACAGTTTTGGCCAAGATGGTTGAGAGGGACACAGAGAAGACAATGCCAAAAGTAGTTTGTCTAAGAAGGCAGGTCACCTGATGGGGCTTTCTGATGAACAGGAAGGAACAGAGAAAACACAAGAGGAGGGAGATAAGGAGAATGTAGGTGAGTCTTTGGTTGTTTGCTTTGACTATGGCAGTGTCCCGGTGCCTAATGAAGATGCCAAGTACCAGAGCCGTGATCAGAGACAACGTAAGTACTGAAGAAACTGAAATGATGGCCAATGTTTCTTCAAAAGCTAGGAAGTTTGGAATCTTAGGAATGCATTTGTCTTGGAATTTGTTTGGATAGTGCCCTTCTGGACAACTGACACAAGTTTCCATGTCTGAAAATAAAGAAACATATGTCAATGTAACTAGAACCAAAACTATTATCACAACTAAGAATTGCCTCACCAGGTGTCTACCAAATCTTATATCTTTCACCATGGAAGTTTTCATAAATTTCACTCCTGTATGCTTCCAAAAGAAATGGCAGTGATCAATTCTTGTACTTCCTCCATGCTTGACATGTGGTTTTCTACAGATGTTTGAACCTTCCTTCATCATAAATCACCAGTTCTGTGCAGTAAAACAAAAGAATAATTCCAGCAGTAGTCCCCAGTCTTGTGGGCCAACAAAGGAAGATTTTGATGAGACACATCATCCTCTCCCCCTGCAACCTCATTCATATAGGTGCAATCATTTCTGTCCCATCCTACCATTTGACATTACTATGTCCCGGAGCATTTTGCTTTACTAAAAAATGATTAAACAGAATTCTGAATGTAACAGGACCATTTGCTTAATGGAGGATGAAGCTACCTTCCCATCACCATGTTTCGGTAGGTTGGGGAGTGATTTTGTGCATGGCCCTCATGGAAATGTAAAGAGATACATCCAGTGAAGGGTTCTGTTAGCTGGGATGTGAGGGGTAAGAGTGGAGGAACTGAAAATCATAGAATCATCTGGGAAAATGATTTTTTTTAATGCTAAAATGTATTATCTGTGTTTCTGAAGCTATTTTCCTTAAGATGGCCAAGAACAAATATTAATAACATTTTATCTGTAAGGATAATCTATAAATGATGAGAATGACACATAATCCCATAGTTTTTAAAAACTCTCCAGAATGTAATTGACAATAGATCCTGGAGCAAAGTTGTTTGCATCTTCGTCATTTAAAAAGCTTGATTTAACATTTCCTACCCTCCTGGTTTGAGAACATCCCATCTGGACATGGGGCACAGTCATAGCAACAAAATTTCTTCCCTTCCTTCTTTTTCTTGTCGTAACCAGGATGGCAGTGGTCATTACACAGAGAAAGAGGTGGCACCTATCCAATGATATTGGAAGAACTTACTTTTAAGGGAACATTTGAGGAATTCATCTGACATTAGATGGTCTATCCATAAAGAGGAGAGCCAACAACATGGAATCTTAGATCTCTAAGTGCACAAGTGGTATGGTCAATGGGAATAATTCTTGTAGCACAAAGGAGCCTCTGAATTCTGGAAGAATGGAACTCTAGTACTTGATGCACTAAGCATCCTACGAAGTGTAGAAGATTAGAATTTCCTTCATTAGCCAGATCAATGGTAGAAGTATGTTAGCAATTGAACTAAGGCCACTAACTGGAGACTTGTCTCAGAGATTTCACCAGAAAGTAATGATGGGCAACATTACTTATTCTCTGTTCGGCAGTGGTCCATATTTGTTTGAAATGTCCTGTCTGGATATTGCATTTTCATTATCATGGCTTCCAGGATATCCAGGATGCTGAACCATATCAGCAAAATAGATGCAGCACCTTTAGAGTTCTGTCTGGTTCTGACTGAAACCCAGAGTGGATTCACAGCCCCACCAAAATTGGAGCCATTTCCTCTTTTTAAGCCCCATTTCCCCTGTTCCACACGCCAACAGAGCATTCCAGTGTATTTCAAATATAATTATGCCTTGTATGCAGAAATGCTTCCTTTGTTATCTTTACATATATTGCCCTTCCCATTTCATTGGATAACCATCAATATTAATATCTGAGTGCTATTATTATTTTCCAACCTGAGTCAAATTTCTCTGCCAGTTGATTTTGTCCTCAGTAATGCTCAATAGTTTGCCTGGAGGGGCGTGAGGATCCAGCCTTCCCACTTTGATCCTGACATAGGAGTTAGTTGGGAAAGTGATCAAGTTCATAACATCAAAACCACATGCTAACTCTCCACATTCATTAAATATAATTTCAACTCTGGCAGTGTTGTTGAAGGAGATCCTCTGAATCAAGGAGTGGAGCTAGGTGAAGAGAGAAAGAGAATCAACGTTTGGAATAACTTTAGTGGATAAATTGAGGAAGAAAGATGAGGAGCTAGAGAAGAGTTGTGTGTCCATGTTCTGTAGTAATTGAGTGTTCAATACCATACCGAGTACTGTAGGTCACATCAGTGTATGGTTCCAAGGTCATTGTGAAAGAACCATGAATATAGGTGCACATTACCTGCCAGGGTTCCACATTCTGAGGTGTCAGCCTGCTCCCTTCTGCCATTGCTCTGTGGTTGGATGGAGATACGTAACTGGTGTGTAAGGCATGAGCCACAGCATAGGCAGCATTGTAAATATTGTAACTGTGGCCAGTCATGCTCATTTCAAAGAATAGCGAAGGTAGGCTCTGCAGCATTTCCCGGCCAGTACATGTTTCATTGTTGTCTGTTGATGCATCAGAATTTGGCATAGGACACCCAAAAGCGTGTTCCCAGAAATCTGTGATAAAACCATCTGCTTTTGACCCAGAGGGGTTGATAATCTGAAGAAATCTTTGGAAGCCTGGAACCTCTTTTGTATGAATTGTGAAGGAAATAGCACCATGGAACATTTGCATATCAAAAGCCTTTAGAAAGATATGTGCGGTGAAATCAATTTGGGCTGTTGTAATCCACACTTTTCCCGCAGAGATTTTTCTGCTATACTCATGATCTGTTAGAGGAAAAACAGTTGTTATCAATATAATAGAAGCCAACCAGATAATGGTTGTACTTTCTCCATATATCACAACTGTAGTGGCTTTTTTCTCCAAGAAAATTGGAAGATGACTCAGTGTAATACTGATAATGTTGACCAGGTCAGAGAACTGCCAGTTTGGCAGGAGTCTTTCTGTGAATTCTGAACAGATTCCACTTTGAGAAAGCATTGGTTCCATAATCTGCAAGAAACGTTCTCCACCTTCATCATCCATAGTAATAAGCCCAACCCATTTCCACCCGAAATGTCTTAGTAGCTGGACAATTCCCTGGTACTGAAGGGCTTCATTGGGGACCATGCGGTAAAAGGATGGGAAACGGGATTCATCACTCACTCCTGTTTCAAACGAGCCATATGAAAACTTAGAAAGAAAGAAAGAAAGAAAGAAAGGGAATAGGACTGAGCTCTTCTTCAGCTGTAATACTCTTATTTATTCATTCTTCTCTTTCTTATGTACTGAATTTCAGCCCTTTTCATCCAGAAAAATCTGGAAGATGCTTAAAAGAATAAAACAATATGAGAAACTGTACAATCCTATCCAGTCACATGTAGCTTAAGGGGGCTAACTTTCTGATGTGGGTATAAGATTGCAGCCTAAAAGCACAGTAACATCAGTCAGGTTGGTTTCCAATTAATTGTGTATAGGATTGCATCCCGAATGAACAGCCAGATTTAAAAATTATATTTCACTTTATTTATATCGATGCTTCAAAACTTGAAAGTATCATTTTCCTCTGAGTAAGGAGCATTAATGGGAAGCCTTAGAGATCTGTGTAAAGCCTGAATGTTCAGTTGCTGTCTCTCCCAATCTCTCTTTCTTTTTCTCATACACACCCTGGAAAATGGGGCAAGTTATCCATAACTAACTTTAGTTCTATTGATTTCAGTGGGTCTCTGCTGAACATGACTCTCTGTCCAATCCACAGTTTCAGGAGCCGCCAGTATACATGGCTACCTTTTGATACCCATGTTGTGATCTAGGTCAGCCCCACATATTTCCCATCTTTTCTTTTCTAATCATACCTCCCTCTCTGAACCACCAAATTTCTACCAGAAAGAGAACTCATGTTAGAACCTTTCATGGGATTGTGAAAATGCCAATGTCCCATAACCTGAGATCAAGGGTTGGATACAGGTTCTTCCTTGCTCAAAAGGAGGGCTTCCACTTGTGAAAGTACTGTCCACCCTAATTTTGGGGATCCCGCCTCCCCACACACATAGCAACTCACCCCATTCTGCAGGGTGTCCTGACTCTCTGTGTAGCATGCTGTGAAAAGACTGGGGTGAGGAAGTCCACATCCTGAGATCCTACCTGTGGAACCTTGTAAAGACCAAAGATGTCTGACATGCGTGCAGAGGTATCAGCACTCAGTCCACCGATGACGCCTATGAGATTATCGTGGATGCCACATTTGTAGTTGGGCACAATCTTATGTGATTTGAAGAGTAGATCCAGGCTGGTACGGTAGGTCATTCTTGAATCAGAATAGCTGTCATAGATCTGGAACCCGAGAGTGTCATTGGGCAAGATCTTGGGATTCTCATTGATCTCGTTAATGGCAAACACCAAGGCCAGGATGTGCTGGTAGAACTTTGCCACCACGCTGCAAATAAAGTGACTTCCTGTAGTTTGACAAGAGAATTCTGCAGTGAATTTAGTCACTGGAGGGGGCACAATCTAGTCATGACCAAGTCCCATTTGAAATAGGGGAAACATTTTCATGGTGTGCATTTCCTGGATTGTGTTCAGTGGTGGCTGCTTGGTCCAATTTCGGTGAGGTGTGAATGCATTATGGGTTTCAGTCAGAACTAGCCAGAACTCTAAAGGAGTTATCCAAGGTGCAGACCCTATCTTGGGGATAGGCTTTAGCAGCTTGGGAATCTTAGAGTTCTGGCTGTTTCTGCCTAAAACCCGGGATGGATTCACAGCCCCACGGAAATGGGAGCCACCAGCCTCCACTGCTTGTGTTGATAGCAGGGGTGTTGCTAGGCACTGAAGAGATTCAGAAGCCAGGCCCATAGGATGGCAAGCCACATAAAATTTGCACCTGCTAATTTATATCTCCATGTATGCGAATTTAGTAATAATTGCCAGGATTTATTTCAATTTCAAAGAAAGCAAAGCAATCAATTGATTTCTCATTCGACGCACCTCAGATAGAATAGATTCTTTCATTAAATTGCGCCTTGAGCAAAATCGGAGAAAACCAGTAGTGCCACTTCAATTAAAATTAATTTACCCTGTTGTGAAAAAATGAAGAGAATGGCTGCTCCAAAAATGTAATGAATCTGCCATTAATTAAATACCCCATTTATCAATCTTCATTAGCTGTATAAACTAAACTCAAAATAAAACAAAGTGTGGTACTCTGTTCTATCTGTGTGTGTGTGTGTGTGTGTGTGTGTGGTGGGGTGGGGTTCAAAATGCTGGGTGGGTGGTGGAAGGGGTGGAGAGTGGGGCCAAGGAAGTAGAGGAAAGCGGGCAAGGAAGAAGAGGAGAAAGGAAAGCCACCCGTTCTGTGGAGGCCCTGTTTTCAACATTGTCACTTTTGGAGGTGCATTTGGTTGCAATACAGAGGGGACATCTTTGGTGGTCACTCCCAGGCTGTGGAACTCCCTCCGAAGGACAGCTAGGGTCAATTCATTTTTCTTATCCTCCCACAGGCAGTTTTCCTCTGGAATTGGTATGGTTTTCTGGTATCCTGTTTTATTGGTTAATTGCATTTTAATGTATTGTTCTATTTTTTTAATTAATTTTAATTGCAAGCTGCCTTGAGTGCCATTTTTCAGCAGAAAGGTGTGGTACAAATGAATTAATTTAATCATAAAATAATAAATAAGGTAGAGCTGAAGGCTGGAAAGAAGGAACAGGGAGGTTTGGGGGTGAGGATCAGAAGAAGGGGAAGAACAGCATGGAGGACAGAGAGGGAGCCTAGAAATAGGAAAGAGAAGAGGTGGCAGGGGCAGGGAGGGGGTGGGAGGATGGGGCCCTGTCCCTCTCTTTCCCTGCTTTGCTGTGTCAAATACCCATGGAAGAAGAATTGATGTATTCACTGAAATTAGCTGAAGGCAAATGTCAAAATCTCTGATCTTTTAAAATAAAGTAATGCATGATTTGATTTCATATAAAAAACAGGACATATGAATCAATATTTGTCAAAGCCTTTCCTAAGATTATGGAAAAGAGACTAAATAGAATTTGTTATTATGAAGGGGCCATAGAGAAAACCTCTAAGCAGGCAATGGATTCCACCTATATTTTCATTGGTGAAGTAAATGGGAAACTTATGTTAAATGTACTACCCTTTGTCGATAACTACATTGAAATTCAATGTATTTTGTTTTATTCATTTATTTATTTATTATTAAATTGATTAATCGCCCATCTGGCTGGTCACCAAGCCACTCTGGGCAATGTACAACATACAATAAAACAGTTCAAAACAATAAAATTCTACAATAAAAACATTTTTTAAAATACCCTAACCCACCCCAAATGCCTGCCTGAACAACCATGTTTTTAATGCACGACGGAAGCTCATTAAAGAGGGGGCATGGCAGAGTTCCCTAGGGAGGGAGTTCCACAGAGTGGGGGCCACCACAGAAAAGGCCCTCTCCCTCGTCCCCACCAGTCTAGCTGTCCTGGCTGATGGGACAGAGAGAAGGCCATCCGAGGCTGATCTTGTTAAGCGGCCTGTCTGGTGTTGATGGAGTCGCTCCTTAAGATAGGCTGGGCCAGAACCATATAGGGTTTTAAAGGTCAAAACCTTGAATTTGGCCCGGAAAACAACTGGTAACCAGTGCAACTCCTTCAGCCCTGGAGTCGTGTGATCTCGCCGGCGGCTGCCTTTAATCAGGCAAGCCGCCACATTCTGTACCAGCTGCAGTTTCCGAACCATCTTCAAGGGTAACCCCATGTAGACCGCATTACAGTAGTCTAAATGAGAGGAGACCAGGGCATGTACTACTGATGGGAGCAGATGGTCGGGAAGGAAGGGGCGCAGCCGCCGTATCAGATGGAGTTGATACAGCGCTGTCCAGCTCACAGCTGACACCTGAGCCTCCATGGACAGCTGGGAGTCCAAAATGACCCCCAGGCTGCAGACCTGGTCTTTCAAGGGTAGCCGTACTCCATTCAACACCAGGTCAACATCCCCTAGCCTCCTCTTGTCTCCCACCAAAAGTACCTCGGTCTTGTCAGGGTTCAGCTTCAGCTTATTCCTTCCCATCCAGCCACTCACCGTCTCCAGACATTTGGACAGGGATTCTACGGCCAACCTTGGTGAAGATTTGAATGAGAGGTAGAGCTGCGTGTCATCCGCATATTGATGACACTGCACCCCAAACCTCCTGATGATAGCCCCCAGCGGCTTCACATAGATGTTAAATAGCATCGGGGAGAGGATGGAACCCTGTGGCACCCCACAAGTAAGTGGTCACGGGTCCAAAACCTCCTCTCCCAGTGCTACCCTCTGGTACCTGCCAGAGAGGAAGGGCCGGAACCACCGCAATACGGTGTCTCCAATGCCCAACCCCTCCAGGAGGTCCAGAAGGATACCGTGGCCAATGGTATCAAAAGCCGCTGAGAGGTCGAGGAGAACAAGGAAGGAGCATTCACCCCTATCCAGAGCCCTCCTCATATCATCTACCAAGGCGACCAAGGCCGTTTCCCATGCCCAAGCCTGAAGCCCGACTGAAATGGGTCTAGATAATCAGTTTCTTCCAAGTGTGCCTTCAACTGCACCGCCACCACACGCTCAATCACCTTGCCCAAAAATGGCAGATTTGAGACTGGGTGAAAGTTGTTCAGAACTTGAGGATCCAGGGAGGGCTTCTTTAAGAATGGTCTTATCACTGCTTCCTTGAGGGCTGATGGCATCACTCCCTCCTCAAGGGAGGCGTTCACCACCGCCCTGATCCCCTCACCCACTCTCTCTCTGCAGCCCATAATGAGCCAAGATGGGCAAGGATCAAGTAAGCAGGTGGTCGGCCATTCAGATGAAAACACCTTGTCCACTTCATCAGGAGGAAGAAGCTGGAACTGATCCCACAAAACCGGTTTGCTACAGGCCGCCTCTTGCTCACTAACTGTATCCACAGCGTGCAGAGTAACACACCTAATCTGATCAATTTTATCTGCAAAGTGCCTTGCCAAGGCCTCACAGGAGGCCTTAGAATGCTCCAGTGGTTCCGGAGCCACAGGACCGACCAGGCTCCGGACCACTTGGAACAGCCTCCTGGGACAGCACTCTGCAGACGCGATAGAGGCAGCATAATATTCCTTTTTTGCTGCCTTCACCGCCACGTGATAGGCTGAAGATACAGCTCTAGCCCGTGTCTGATCGTCTTTGGAGCGAGACTTCCGCCACCGGCGCTCTAGCCGTCTCACCTCTGTTTCAGAGCTCGTAACCACGGATTGAACCATGGTGCAGTCCAAGCCCTGTTCAGGGGGAGAGGGCGTTTCAGAGCCACCTGATCTAATGCCCCAGTGATTGCGGCATTCCAGCCACCCACCAGGGTCTCGACCGAGTGGCCGTTGGCGTGCCCCAGAGAATCCCCAAGCGCGTTCAGGAATCCATTTGGATCCATAAGACGCCTGGGGTGGACCATTTTAATGGGTCCTCCACCCCTGCGGAGGGGTTGTGGAACCGAGAAGTCCAACATCACCAGATAGTGATCTGACCATGACCAGGGGGTGGTGGATATACCCCCGACTTCCAGATCACTCCCCGCTTCTCCAGAAACAAACACAAGGTCTAGTGCATGACCGGCTACATGGGTGGGCCCAGTTAGAATATGGTGCAGCTCCCAGGAGGCCATGGTCTCCATGAAGTCCCGAGGTGCTCCTGTGAGGATGGCCTCCGAATGTACGTTGAAGTCCCCCAACACCAATAAGTTAGGGGACTGTACACGCACATCAGAGACCACCTCAAGCACCTTGGCCAGGGAGTCAGTCGTGCAGCGGGGTGGACGGTACACGAGCAGAATCCCCAGACTGCCCTTCGGGCCCAACCTCCAGTACATGCACTCAGCAACCTTGGTCTCCTGGAGAGGGGGTCTGGTGAAGACCAAGGACTCTCGGTAGATAACAGCCACTCCCCCTCCCCGATCCCCAGCCATCGGCATACGAAAATCCGGCTGGACACATGGCTGCAAGGGTTGGAGCAGCAGCCTCGGCCAGCCAGGCCTCCGTAATACATGCCAGGTCTGCACCCTCATCCAGGATCATGTCATGGATGAGGGAGGTTTTCTGGGTAACAGACCTGGCATTGCAGAGCAGCAAATGAAGGCCAGAAGATGGGGTCATGCCTCCCCCAACCATTCTTTCGCTCTGGACAGGCCCGGAGCAGGGGACAGATATTACACATCTCTCCCTTGTTCCCCTTACCTGGCATGGCCTGCCCCTAGCGCTCCGCCAGCGCCTGCTGCCCAGCCTCAGTATGTTCTGGCCCCCAACACTCCCCCCACTGCCTCCATCAGGTGGACACATGCCCCCTTGCTCCCGCCTATCAGGCAGGCTACCTACCCCTAAAAACACAACAAAATCCCCCAGAAAAAACAAACAAACAAACAAAAAAACAATTAAAAATCCCCTTAAAAATAATGCCAGGCAGGAGTCCACAGGGAAGGCCTGGTGGTGGTGGTGGTGGTGGTGGCGGCGGCGGCGGCGGCGGCAGCAGCAGGCACACCTCTTCCCCAGTGGTGGTGGTGGCTTCTCCTGCAGGCCCTGGCTCTCCCAGGCCACCCCAGCCAGCCAGCTTATGTAGCCCCTCCAGGGAGGGCAGGTGGAACAGCACAGCTGGCTCGGTACCTGGGGGCCTGGTCCTGCAGGGACTGGTGGTCTGCCAGGCAGAAGTCTACGGGGAAGGCCTGGTGGCGGTGGCAGCGGCGGCAGCAGCAGCAGCAGGTATTCCAAATACAAATTTGTCTTTGTATTTGGAAAATTAATAAAAAATATTTTGAAAAAACCCTGAGGGAAGACATGATATGTCTCTTCATACAATCAAATCTCCGTATCAAGAAATCCCTTTTTCTTTTGTCTTTTAGCTGCTGTTAAAAAACTCCATTTCATGAAGATAGGCCTGCTTGCACTCTTAAACCAACTAGGTGGGTAGATTTTGGATGAACATTAGGAGAAGTGGTTTAAGGATGAGAGCAGTTTGACAATGGAACCAATTACCCAGGCGGCTTTCCTTCACTGGAGGTCTTCAAGCAGAGGCGGAACAGCCATTTGTTGGGGGTGCTCCAGCTCCAGGGTGCCTGTTCCAAGCTCAGGTTCAACTAGATGGCCTTCAAGGCCCCCTCCAGACTTAGGGATGGCGGAGAATTTCTCCCCGAAACTTCGGGGGGCCGAGCGCCAATGTGTTCGGCCCCCCGAACAAGTTTCGGGGAGAAATCCTCCGCCCCCCCGCCCCCCCCGGGACGGGACTTACCTTCCCTGAATGTCCCTCCCGGCGGCGGGTCCGGCTGGCGGTTCGTCCGGTGTTTGAGCGGGGCGGGAGCGGCAGCCGGTCTTTCGACCGGCTGCCACCCCCGCCATTGCAATGAAAGAAAAAAAAAACAACGTCCCCTGATAGGCTACGTGACGATTCACGTAGCCTATCACGGCAAGATTTGCAAAGTCAGCCGTGATAGGCTACGTGAATCGTCACGTAGCCTATCACTGGTGACTTTAAAAAAAAAAAAAAAGTGTGTACGGATAATGGCGGCCCCCATAGGGAGCCGCCATTCCTGTTCCTTATTTGGTCGCTGTAGTCTACGTAAAGATTTACGTAGACTACGGCGAAAATAAGGGCAACGCTATTTGCGTTGCCCTTATTTTCGCCGTAGTCTACGTAAACATTGACGTAGACTACAGCAACTAAATAAGGAACGCGAATGGCGGCTCCCTATGGGGGCCGCCATTCGTGTACGCGCTTTTTTTTTTTTTTTTTTAAAGTCACCCGTGATAGGCTACGTGACGATTCACGTAGCCTATCACGGCTGACTTTCCAGATCTAGCCGTGATAGGCTACGTGAATCGTCACGTAGCCTATCAGGGGACGTGTTTTTTTTTTTTTTTTTTTTTACTTTCGTGTTCGCGGCCGGGCGAGGCGGGAAGCCTCCTCCCCGGCCTGAATTTCAGCCGGGCGAGGCGGGAAGCCTCCCCCCCCCGGCCTGAACTTCACGGGGGGAGCAGCGAAGCGCTCCCCCCCACCGCGAAAAAGCTGCGAGAAAAGGTAAGTGACTTTCGTTCACCCCTACCTCCAGTTCTGTGGCTCTATGAACTAAGTAACATGCGAGTCTTCAACTGATATCACACTTATAATGTCTTAGGACTACTACATTGCAGAGACCTCTACAAGAAGAAGTAGAAGCATCTTGAATTTAACTCTCTTCCTCTTCATCCAAGCTGTCGGTAATTCTTTTGGTTAACTGAGCAGAATAACCAAACCCCTGGACAGTTGTTGCTGTTGTTGTTGTTTGGATGACACAGCAGCCCCTCATGGGTGCATTAATCCTTGCGGAGCTGTAGCGCATACCAGCCACCATTATGAATATGCTACCCTTAAATGGGAGTTGTCAGGGGTTGTTGTGTCATGCAAAATGTGGCAGATCAAGCAAATCGTCGACATTTGCATGATCTTACCCCTGCAGCTCAGTTAGGAAAGTCTATAATTGAGTGCCTCCAGGAGAATTCTGGGATTAAAAATGGGATCCCAATGCTTAGTATCACCCAGTATGGGCTTCTGACCCAAGAGTAATTAAAATGTCTTAGCTCTGAGGTTTGCCAGATGTACCAGGCAATTAGAAATAGATCCTTTTATGGCTTAGAAAGGCATCCAGATAAGGAGGTGTCAATGTTAGATTTAGGTTTACGACTTTCAATTAGTAGAGTCTCGTAAAGTCATTAGGTCAGATGGGCCATCAGATAAGTGACCAATGGCCTCACTGGAGACAGTAAATACGTAAGAAAAACAAGCCCACAAGACAGGATGATATCAAGTGAATGAGATTGTGTTAAACATACCTGTAGTATGTCAGGGAAAGTTAAGATGTTTGGATAAGTATGTTGGTATGCACATTAATCTAGATAAGAAACTTCAAAATTCGATACTCTTGTTTAGACATATGAAGATTTAGAGTAGAAAGGTTATCTTTGGAATTCTTGGATAGGAAACATAAGCTATAGTAAAAATAGTTTAGACATATTTTATAGCATCCAAAAGGTATATAAAGGAGACTCAGAACACACAACAGTGGAAACTGTCCTTTAGGATCACCTTTCCCCAATGTGTTGCCTGTAGAATCAACTTGGTAAGCATGATATTGATTATTGTTGAGAATTAGCAAATGTACTTGACTCTGCTTAGAAGCCTTGTTTAAGAATGATATCAGACGTTTTCATGTTTTTGAATTTATGCATGCATAAGCTCTTGTATTTAGTACTGTTATGCTAATGCTTTGGAGTGAAAGACAACAGAAAAATCTTGTCTGAGAGAGTGTTCCTTAAGATCTAGAATTCTGTATTACCTATATCTGAGTGAAGTATTGAATTGTCTTCACATAGTATCTGCTTGTAAGGGGAATCTGATTATATAAACTGTAGACAGCTGATCGATGTTCATGACGTACTGACAATAAAATTTGAGAGAACCTCTGAAGCAGGGCATATGCCACAAAAACCCATCTACTGGAAGTTATTTGAGGGTAAACAAACCTTGCATACCATACAACGGACTGCAGGTTATGTGAGGGTTCTTTAACCCTCAAATATGTCCCGTCAGCTGGGTTTGGACAACATGATAATCTCCCTCTCAGGGGCTGCATATTCTTAATGGTAGCCGGCATGCACCACGGCTCCTCTATGGTTAATTCATGCATGATGGGCTGCCGTGTCACGCAAACTGGGTCATTGTGTCATGGCTTGTGAAACCATTGCCTCCATCTGCTTGTTATGAAGTACTTTGTGCATAGACCACCACACCTCTGTGCACTGCCAGCACTTCGCTATTCATAGCCTGAAACAGCTGTCAGAGTGACGCACATGACGGACAGCCATGTTAAGTGTGGGGCTTGTTACTGTGATGCCTGGCCTTCTTTTGCACCTGTTTGACAATGTTCATGGCCCAAGTGCTGTTCCCTTCTAGGAAGCTTTCCAGTGCAATCCTATAAATGCCTACTCAGTAATTCCCTCTCATTTCAATGGTGCTTACCATCAAGTGAGTGGGTGCCTTAGGGCACAATTCTGTGCAGATTTAGACAGACAAAAGTCCTACAACTCCCAGCATGCGTTGAGGTGTAGGTCTTTTTTCTGTCTAAACATGGCTAGGATTGCATCTTTAATTATCTTTTCTCTTCTGGTGTATATCATAGCCCATATGTTTGCCATATCATCACAAGGTGATTGCTTCAAAGTGTTCTTTAAAATGATTTCCTCTCCTTTCAGGGTTAGCACTCCACAGAAAATACAGCTTGATTCCACAATAGCTACCTTTTCCGGAATGGTCATGTTTTGTTCACACATTGTTTACAAAGTATCCACAGGACATTGTTATTAGACCACTGCATCCCAGTGTTCCTTGCACAATCCTTCTGTAGTTTTGTAAGAACTGATTTGTCCTGGCTTTGAGCGAGACAAAACAGAATGGCTTGATGATTAGCCTGTCCAGTATGGAAAGGCCGAGTGTTACATTTAGGAATATTTTGGTATTTATTTAAAACAGGAAAGAAATAATGTGATATTAAAAACTAAAGCCTTCCCTCAATCCACAGGAAGAGAAGCTGAAATTGGAGTAATTTAGAGAGGGTCTTCAAGCAGCAAATCAGAACCTATTCATCAATAATTCCTGAACTTGTGCCATTATGAAAAAATAAAATGAAATGGGCTGAACCTGCAAACAGGACATTTTCATTTAGCTGCTAATTTTAGTGCTCGAAAGGGCTTCTGCTGAATGGATCTTAGTGGTGAGTAAACACTGTGGAAGAATGTTTGCCAAGGGGAAGGGTATTGCTGGACAATATAGCACTAGATGATGGTGTGTAGAGCTTCCTATTTGATAGTCCTTCCAACTAACTGCCGAAAAGCAATGCCTCTGTTGCGTTGAACGGCTCTCTCTTAGAAACAACTGGGAATTTATGTAGACATGGCACAACCCTGGGTTTGTTCATATTTGGTGCAGGGAAGAAAAAGCTACACCCTCCCTCTCTCTCTTCCAAAATGGCATGAATGTATACAAGATAAAAGGCAACTGACTCATAAATTGCTAAGGATTCTAAAGGTCATGCTGGCTTTCTTGACACTGTTCTTGACCATTTTATGTTCTGTTTCCACCAAGGTTATTGTCTGTTCATTCATTCATTCATTCATTCAGCCAGGGCTGTTGGCTTAGCGGTACAGCACATGCTTTGCATGTAGATGGCCAAAAGTCCCGTTCCTGACATCTCCAGTTAAAAGAATCAGGCAGCAGGTCATGGGAAGACCTCATGCAGAGACAATCAATAATAGTCTATGGACAAATACTTTGTCCTGCTATAAAGCAGCTTCTTAATTTCCATTCATGTTTTATAAATATACCATTAATGATGCCTCTTGTTCAAAAGGACAAAAACCATTTACAGTAACAGAAATGTGAAATATACATAAATCAAAACCAAACCTCCGAGGATTCCTTACAATGGGAAAGTAATCGTTTCCTGAGAAGGGTGCTTGTCAAACGAAACAGTGGGGAACATGTAATGGATATGAGATGCAATCCCCCCAATGAGGAGTTCACCCGCCTGGTACCATTCATGTGGAATACGAAGAGGATCATTTCCGGTGCACCTCAGTGTTTGCACTTTGATTGCCATGTGTGGGAACATCACCAGCACCACCATCATCACAGTCACCATCATGTGAATGGCAGACATCCATCTTGTGTTTGTCTCTCCCATGTCTCTCTACAGAATCATCTTGACCACCAGCTTCATTCAAAGAAGCTGGATTTAGATGGCTGCTAGCTTTGCCAAGACACTTCTTAAGGGAAGATACGAACTGTAATGATCCTAAAGCGTTGCAATGTCCATTGAAAGTCACTGATTTGAAGCGTGACCTATATGAGGAAGGGGGAGGTGTTCAAAGTGAGAGCTTTGATTTAAATTTTTTAAATTCCTATTTCAGACTTGAATACTGAATTTCTTTCTCTACAGCCTTCTTAAAACCTCTGGAGGGTTGACGTGGTGAATTAATTACAGTGGCTCTGATAATTACAGGGGAGATAATAACTTTGGATTCTGTATGGGATCTTCACCATCAGTACTAGTGAAGCAAACAGGTCTGTCAAATGTTACAACAGTTTTCTGCTCCTCTGCACTGGACAAACAGCTAATCATACCCACACCTGATTGCAATCCAGACAACATTGTTCCACTATGCCAAGAAACATGTGAACTCTTGTGACCCTTGTTACCAATTCATCTATGAAGTGTCTGCAATTACCCTTTACAAAATGTAGCCATCAATCGTTACCTTTTTTTGAAGCCCAGCGCAAACCCTTTTCTGTAGACACCCTTGGCTTTTCCTTCTAAGAAGCAGACTTCTCCTTCAATCATTGCAAATTCAAGAGTAGTCACAGGAAAGGCCTCTCTGCTTGACATGACTCACCCTTGGAACTCCTGGCTGGACACCTGTCTTTGCATCTCACCTCCACATTTCTGTGGAGGCTCAGGATGCCGGGACCCGAGTCATGATTCTGCAGAATGAAAGTTCTGCCATAGCCTGGGAATGCTGGATTCACCCTACTTTTTAGATTTTCTCAGTGATGCAGTGGTACGTTGTGAAAATATAAGTCCCCATAACCACACCCCCAGGGAGAATACAAAAAGTCAGGCAGCTGTGCAGGTCCATACCAACAAGCCAGTTCTAGTAGTTTTCATCTCCTTCAGAAGCATATCTTTTCTTAAGCTCATGGGTCTCAATAACCAATTTGAGACCAAACCAGCTCAGTACAGTTTTCATTACAACAGGGAACAACATACTGATGCACAGAGAATGCATTTACCCTCAGCTACTGTGAGGATTGTGGCTAATGACAGAGGAGACTGGACATTTTGAGGGGTGGGTGTGGCAGATGATGTCAGCATCCCTGCTAATCAGAAGGTGCTGGTGCTGCATCTCTATCAACCCTGGCTCCATGACACCACTGGATTTACCTTGCTGTGGAGCCTTTTCCCTCCCTTCCCTTGCAGAGCCAGTGGAAGACATTTTGCTACCTGTGGCAAAGGAAGAAACAAAGCTTCCCTATTTCATGTAAATAAGCTGATCAGATTGGCAGTTGAACTTTATTTTGACACCAGAGTTGGGACAACATCCCCCTGAGGGCAGCAGGCTAGCTTTGGCCTCCCTTCGAGAACCAAATGCAGTAGTTTCAGTCTGCCCAAAGGTAGGGCTGGCCTTGCTCACTTGTTGCAATCATTTCAACAGGTTGAGATGGTAAATGATCCCAGAGTACCTCTCTGTATATTTCTCTGCACAGCTACTTCTGGCTTGGAAACCTTTCCTATGCCCTTCCACCCCCCTTTCTTCGATAGCTATCACAGTAGGATGTGTGTGATCCTGTGTGTTATTATCTTATTATTTTATTTTATAAAACTCTTTTTTGCATTATATCCAGAAGTCTCAGGTTTATTTTCTCTTCCTGGGAACATTATGGTGATGCTCCACCATCTGGACAAAGTTCCCAAAGTTTCCGATGTTGTATTCTTATTTATTGGTAAAATGTTCTTGTGTCTATGCCTGCTCCACCACATTGACAGCAAGCTGTCCTCTGGCAGAAACAGAAGATGGGGCCACAGAGGTGAGAGGATCCCTGGAATGACTCCAGTTTCCCCAAATATCCACTGTTCAAGAGTGGCTGATTCCTCAAATGTGGAGAACAGATTGAGATGTTCCTTAAGCACACATGTCACGAAGCAAGCATGTAACCACATTCAAACAGCTGTAGCATTTATTCAACATTGAAAACATAATGAATGGCCTCATGGATTGGTTAATTACTATGTATATAGTTAATTGCAAAAGTGAGGAAAATGATTGGATTTAGATAGATTTAGATAGGCTTCCTTAGTTACAATTCATTTACACCACTTTTATGTTCTTGTACACACTACACTGATGAAAGGATGAACTCCATTATTTACATCTTTCTTCGCATTAGCAAATCTCTGTTGTTCAACTCAGGTCTCACCACAATTATGTAACATTTGGGGGCAAATATGCAACCAAGTAACCCCACACTGGAGGCCAAGATGGAGAAGATCTCCACAGCCACCATGTACTTCCCTCCTGTGCTCAGGTAAGTTGGAACAAAAGACACCCACACACTGCAAAAGACTAACATGCTGAAGGTGATGAACTTGGCTTCATTAAAACTGTCAGGCAACTTCCTGGCCAGGAAGGCCACAGTGAAGCTGACAGTGGCCAAGAAGCCCATGTAGCCCAAGACACTATAGAACATAGTGACTGACCCTTCATTACACAATAGGACAATTTCTTCAGTCATTGAGGTCATGTCCACATCTGGGAAAGGAGGGGATGTTGCCAGCCATAGAGCACAGATCCCTGCTTGAATATTGAAGCAGGAAAGGAGAATGGTGTATGCTAATCTTTTCCCCACCCATTTCCTTATTTGGGATCCTGGTTTGGTAGCCATGAATGCCAGAACCACAGATACAGTTTTAGCCAAGATGGTTGACAGTGACACAGAAAAGACGATGCCAAAAGCAGTTTGTCGAAGAAGGCAGGTCACCTTATTGGGCTTTCCAATGAACAGGAAGGAACAGAGGAAACACAAGAGGAGGGAGATGAGGAGAATGTAGGTGAGGCTTCGGTTATTTGCTTTGACTATGGCGGTGTCCCGGTGCCTAATGAAGATGCCAAGCACCAGAGCTGTGATCAGAGACAATACAAGTACTGAAGAAACTGAAATGATGGCCAAAGTGTCTTCAAAAGCTAGGAAGTTTGGAATCTTAGGAATGCATTCGTCCCGGAATTTGTTTGGATAGTGACCTTCTGGACAACTGACACAAGCTTCCATGTCTGAAAATGAATAAACGTAGATCTATTTACTAAGAACCAAACAATTGCCATGACTGAGAATGGCCTCACCAGGAGTCTATCGAGTCATGTATCTTTCCCCATGGAAGGTTTTCAAAATCTCTTCCAAGATTCTTCAAAAAGAAACATCAGTGATCTGGTTATTTATTCCATGAACAACATTTGGCTTTCTAGTGGTCTTTATTCCCTTCCTTAAAATTACAGATACTGTGCAGTGAAATGAGGGAATAACTGCAGCAGTAGTCCAAAATCTTGTGGGCCAACAAAGATGTTTTGGATGAGACATGACAACCTCTTCCCAAGCAACCTCAGGAGTGATCATTTCTGTCCCACCCCAGCCTAGCAATTCCCTTTCCTTTCAAGCTCTTTTATCTTAAGTTAGCTAATGTATAAAGCTAGAATGTATTATCTCTGTTTCTGAAACCGTTTTCCTCAAGATGGCCAAGAGCAAATATCAATAGAACTGTATCTCTGAAGTTTATGTATAAAACATGAGAACAATACACAACACCATAGTTTTTAATTGTAATTGACAACAGAAGCTGCAGAAGAGTTTATTTCCTGAAATAAAATGTATCTTTTATGAAGCTTAACATAATATGTCCTACCCTTCTTGTTTGAGAACATTCCAGCTGGACATGGAACACAATCATAGCAGCAAAATTTCTCCCCCTCCTTCTTTTTCTTGCTGTAACCAGGATGGCAGTTTTCATTACACAGGGAAAGAGGTGGCATCTGTCCAGAAATATTGCAAGAGCTTAGTATTAAGAAAATGTTTGGGGAACACATCTCATATCAGTTGATCTACCAGTAAACAGAAAGGGCAAGGACATGGAATATGGGATCTAGATGCTGACTGATGGCACATTCAATGGGAGGAAGACTTGTTTTACTAAGCATCATATGAACTCTAAAAGATTAGAACTCGAATACCTGATGTTCAAAGCATGATCCAAAATCTAGACGAACTGCCAGTAAACAGCAAGGCCATGGAATATTGTATGTGTACGTGCACAACTGGCATGTTCATTGGGAGGAATACTTGTTGTACTAAATATTATATAAACTTTAGACGATTTGAACTCTGGAACCTGATCCATTAAGCATCATACAAACTCTAGAAAATCAGACTTTCCATAATTAGCTAGATCAATTGTATAACAAGCTTAGCATTCAAAGTAAGGCTTCTAACTGGAGATGTGTCTCAGATATTTTACAAGAAAGTAAAGATGGGGAACATTATTTGTCCTCTGTGTCATGCCCCGACTGGAGGAGTCCAGGAGCCTGAGTCCTTGGGGGAGATGGTTGCCGGGCCATCCCTGTCAGGAGAAAGGGACTCTGCCTCTGAGGCAGCGGCAGAGGCTGAGCCTGTCCCTGATGCCAGGGAGCGTCGTCGCCTCAAGCTACAGCCTAGTAGGGCTCCTGTGTGAAGGAGTGCTTGCCTCCAGAAAAGGTCTCCTCAGGAGAAAGGAACTCCTCAGGAGTAGGCTCTGGAAAGGAAGCTGTGATTGCTGCAGCTGAGCTCTGGGTGGGTTTCTGCTGGTTTTGGGCTCAAAAGCTTTCACTAGAAAACCAGCCAGTGTTGGAACAACTTGGTCCATCCAGCCTCTGCCATGTACCTTGCCTCCTGAATGGTGCCCTGTGATGGATGCTCTGTTTACTGACCTTCTGGACTGTGTAACGTACCTGACTGACTGTGTTTGGCCTCCTGCTGGTTACCTTGACTACTGCTGCTGCTGCTGCTGCCTGATCCTCATTGCCTGCCTGCCTGCCTGCCTGCCTGCGTTCTGACCTCTGCCTGGATTTTGACCATCCCTGCCTTAGCCGAAACCTCCTTGGACTGAAACCTGTGTGCTTGACCATTTGCTTGACAACTTGACTATTCTATTGCATGGCTCCCTGTATTTGCTTGCAAACCACCAAGTCTCAGTCTAGAGCAGGACACCATATAAGGCAGTGGTCCATGTTAGTATGAAATGTTCTCTCTGGATATCGCTTTTTCCTTATCTTGGCTTGGCTCGGCTCCACTGGAATGCCCACTATCCACAGATGCATTTCCTCTTTTTACGCCCCATTTCCCCTGTTCCACACGCCAACAGAGCATTCCAGTGTATTTCAAATATAATTATGCCTTGTGTGAAGAAATGCTTCCTTTGTTGTCTTTACATATATTGCCCTTCTCGTTTCATTGGATAATATTAATGTCTGAGCAATATTATTGTCCGACCTGCGTCAAGTTTCTTTGCCAGTTGATTTTGTCCTCCATAATGGTCAATACTTTGCCTGGGGGAGCGTGAGGATCCAGCCTTCCCACCTGGACCCTGACATAGGAGTTATTTGGGAAAGTGACCAAGTTTGTAACATCAAATCCACCTGCCAACTCTCCACATTCATTAAACATAATTTCATCTGTGGCAGTGTTGTTGAAGGAGATCCTCTGAATCAAGGAATGGAGCTAGGTGGAGAGAGAAAGAGAATCAGGGAGAGAATACAGTATTTGAAGTAGCTTTGGTTGATGAATGGAGATTATTTTCCTATACAAGAGAAACCAATTGGGAATGCAAGCCTTTTGCATTTCATTTCTTTTATTATATTTCTATACTGGCCCATAGCCGAAGCTCTCTGGGCGGTTCACAAAAATTTAAAACCATTAAAATACATTATATAAAATATAAAAACCATTCACATAATGACATAAATAACACACACAACAACATATATCGAAAACAATTGAAAACAACCAACCAGAGACAATCAAGAGACTCATTATACGCTGCCAAATGCCTGAGAGAAGAGGGCAGTTTTAACCTGGTGCCGAAAAGATGACAATGTTGGCGCCAGGAGGGCCCTGTCAGGGAGATTATTCTATAAATGGGGAGACCTCCCCTTGATAATAGACAGCATTGTGTTTTAGGGACCTGGGCCCAGTCTACATGGCGGATTTAGTGCGGAGAGAGAGTACATCAGGGTCATTTGTGACAGATGATGCTGTCGCCAATCTGCAGTAACTCTGCAGTTTCCCCCTGGAAAAGGCAGCTTTTTGGAAAGTCCTTTTAGTGCATCTTTTTCCCCTAAAATGTGGCTCCCACATGGTTCTGCTGTAGTATGCCCCATCCCCTGCATTAAATCCTGGGCATGCCGCTGTGCCCTGGCTGTACCCTGGTCAAGGGGTGGGGCCACACCTTTCCTCCCCCCATTTTTTCTTTTCCCCCATTACAGTGGGGTTCTTTGGACACAGGCTTTCTTTCCCACTTAACACTACTTTGTGGTGTTTCATCCTTTCACTATAATGCAGTAGTGCTGTTTTCCCCTTTACAATATGTAGCCTAGTGCAGTAGCTGCTTTCCCCATTCACAGTATGTAGCCTGTATTTCCCACATGGAATAGCGCAGTAGCGCTATTTCAGGCATTCTCGATAGTGAAGTAGCTGCTTTATCCATTCATGGATAAAGCAGTTTAAACTTCTTTATACTTCTGTGTTTCCCATTCAGAAGAGCATAGTAGGTTGTTTCAAGCATTCACCATAGCGCAGTAGCTGTTTTACCCATTTACAGTGTGCAGTCTGTTTTTCCCATTCACAATACCACAGTATCATTTAATCTTTCACAGTATCCCAATGGTGGATGAGAGGGGGGAGGTATGGAGCAAACTACAAGGGCTTAACTCAGTGCTTCCAGTAAACATCTCTGAGCAGGGGAGCATGGACAGGGGTGGGGAACAAGCCTCTCTCGTTCACTGAGCAGCACCTATGGGGTTGGTGACAATTCAGTTCTACTCTGCCCACCCAGCCCTGAAGTATGGGGTTTTCAAGTACTGTGTGACCCATGAAAGCAGATTTCTAGGTAATGTGTGCCCACTTTTCTTGCTTTGTGTGCCCCCGATGGACCAAAGCAATTTTATGAAAATCCAGATACAACCAGAAAGGGCTTCTCATTCCATTTCCATGTAGATGGAGCCCAGATATGGGGAAACTGAAACAAATCACAAAAAGTATGTTGTCATGAATTGGTGTTAAGTGTTCAGAAAATGTACAAACAAAAGCTTGGAAGAGAAATAAGGCTTTAAGATTATGGCTGTGTGGTGCCAAGGAACCAACACTTTGCAACGAAAGGAAGAAATTTGGAAAGATGAGCCAGACAAGAGTTGGGTGTTCATGTTCTGTAGGAACTGAGTGCTCAATAGCATAGTGAGTACTGCAGGTTACACCACTGCATGGTTTCAAGGTCATTACCTGCCAGGGTTCAACTTGCTGAGGTTCCAGTCTCCTCCCTTCCTTCTTTGCTCTGTGGTTGGATGGAGATATGTAAGTGGTGTGTAAGGCATGAGCTACAGCATAGACACCATTGTAGATATTGTAACTGTGGCCGGTCATGCTCATTTCAAAGAAAGGTGAAGGGAGGCTCTGCAGCATCTCCTGCCCAGTACACGGTTCATCAATATCCCTTGGTGCATCAGAATGTGTCAGAAGGCATCCAAATGCCTGCTCCCAGAAATTTGTGATAAAACCATCTGCTTTTGCCCCAGAAGGATTGATAATCTGAAGAAATTCTTGGAAGCCTGGAAGCTGTTTTGAGTGAATTGTGAAGGAAATTGCACCATGGAACATTTGCATATCAACATGCTTTTGAAGGATATGTAAGGTGAAGTCAATTTGGGCTGTTGTAATCCACACTTTTCCGGCAAAGTTCGTTGTGCTGTACTCATGGTCTGTTAGAGGAAAAGTCGTTGTTATCAATGTAACAGAAGCCAACCACAGAATGTTTGTACTTTCTCCATATATAACAACAGCAGTTGCTTTTTTCTCTGTGAAAATGGGAAGATGACTCAGTGTAGCACTGAGTAAGTCAGCTATATCAAAGAACTGCCAATTCGCATGGAGTCTTTCAATGAATTCTGAACAGATTCCACTTTGGGAAAGCATTGGCTCCAGTGTCTGCAAGAAATGTTCTCCGCCTTCATCATCCATAGTGATGAGCCCGACCCAATTCCACCTGAAATGCTGAAGCAGATTGACAATTCCCTGGTACTGAAGGGCTTCCTTGGGGACCATGCGGTAAAAGGAAGGAAAGCAGAATTCATCACTCACTGCTGTTTCAAATGAGCCATATGAAAACTAGGGAAAGAAAGAAGTGGGAATACGACTGAGGGCTTCATTGTCCATAATACGCTTATGCATTTAATTTTTTTCTTTCTTATTTACATAAATTCAAGCCCACCATTTCATCCAGAAAACTCCTGGAAGTAACTTACATTGAATCATAAAATATAATTAACACTACAATCCTATCCAGCTGGCACAGTGTGATTTTATTTTTCCTATTTTTCACATTGTCTTCCCTATAGGTCCTTATATCCACATATATTTCCCTTAAATAGTTAAGTTTATATGCTGAAATGTAACAAATGCCATGAGAAACTAAAGGGATGTATGTTAAGCTTGAGCCTGAATGCAACTTGAATTGTAAATATTCGAGTGTATTTTTGTTGTTGTTCAGTCGTTAAGTCGTTAAGTCATGTCCTACTCTTCGTGACCCCATGGACCATAGCACGCCAGGCCTTCCTGTCCTGCGCTCTCTCCCGGAGTGTGCTCAAGTCCATATTCATTGCATCGGTGATGCTATCTAGCCATCTCATCCTCTGCCGTCCCCTTCTCCTTTGGCCTTCAGTCTTTCCCAGCATCACGGTCTTTTCCAGGGAGTTTTCTCTTCGCATTAGGTGGCCAAAATATTTGAGCTTCAGTTTCAGTATCTGTCCTTCCAATGAGCACTCAGGGTTGATTTCCTTTAGGATTGACTGATTTGACCTCCTTGCAGTCCAGGGGACTCGTAAGAGTCTTCTCCAGCACCACAGTTTGAAGGCATCAATTCTTCGGCGCTCAGCCTTCCTTATAGTCCAGCTCTCACAGCCATATGTTGCTACTGGGAAAACCATAGCTTTGATTAGACAAATCTTTGTCAGCAAGGTGATGTCTCTGCTTCTTACTATGCTGTCTAGGTTTGCCATAGCTTTCCTCCCAAGGAGCAAGCGTCTTTTAATTTCATGGCTACAGTCACCGTCTGCGGTGATCTTGGAGTCCAAGAAAATAAAATCTGTCACTGCTTCCCCTTCTTCCCCTTCTATAAGCCGGGAGGTGATGGGGCCAGATGCCATGATCTTAGTTTTTTTAATGTTGAGTTTCAAACCAGCTTTTGCACTCTCCACTTTCACCCTGAACAAGAGGCTCTTTAGATCCTCTTCGCTTTCTGCCATTAGGGTGGTATCGTCTGCGCATCTGAGGTTGTTGATAATTCTCCTGGCAATCCTAATTCCGATCTGTGATTCATCCAACCCGGCGTTTCTCATGATGTACTCTGCATATAAATTAAATAAGCAGGGTGACAATATGCAGCCTTGTCATACTCCTTTCCCAATTTGGAACCAATTGGTTGTTCCATGTGCGGTTCTAACTGTTGCTTCTTGTCCCTCGTACAGGTTTCTCAGGAGCCAGGTAAGGTGGTCTGGTACTCCCATCTCTTTAAGAATTTGCCAGAGTTTGTTGTGATCCACACAATCAAAGTCTTTAGCGTAGTCAATGAAGCAGAAATAGAATTTTTCTGGAATTCTCTTGCTTTCTCCATGATGCAGCGAATGTTGGCGATTTGATCTCTAGTTCCTCTGCCTCTTCAAAACCCCGCTTGTACTTCCGGTAGTTCTCAGTTCACATGCTGCTGAAGCTAGAGATGTACGAAAGTTCAGCCATGGATCTCGGGGAGGCCGAATGCCAGTGCATTTGGCCCCCTGAAATCGGTGGCGGAATGGCCCGCCCCGCCACCCCCCCGGGACAGGACTTACCTTGGGCGGAACTTCCTGACGGCGGCAGCTATGGCGGCTACGGCTGCGGCTGCGGATGCGGCGGCGGTTCGGCAGTGGCTGCTGCGGCAGCCACTCTTCCGACCAGCTGCCGCCGCCACCATTTCCAGTTTAAAAAAAAAAAAAGCGATAGGCTATGTAAAGATTTACGTAGCCTATCGCGGCTAGATTTTAAAAAAACACCATAATAGGCTACGTACATGTTTATGTAGCCTATCACGGCTGACTTAAAAAAACCCAAAAAAACGCGCATACGCAAATGGCAGCGGCCATGGCCGCTGCCATTTGCATACGTGCATTTTTTTTTTTTAAAGTCAGCCGTGATAGGCTACGTAAACATTTACGTAGCCTATCACGGCTGACTGCAGGGACGCAAATGGCGGCGGCTACAGCTGCCGCCATTTGCGTCCCTGCTAGCCAGCGACCGGATGTCCGGCTGCTGGCGGAGCTGGCCGGTGGCTCCGCAGAAGCGCTGCGGGGCACAGCCGGCCGGCCAGGATTCCGGGGGGGGGGGAGAAACGGAGTGCCTCCCCCCCATCCAGGATTCCGGGGGGAGGGACGGAGCGCCTCCCCCCCCCCACCATCAGCATAATCCCCAAAAGGTAAGTGATTTTCGTACATCCGTAGCTGAAGCCTACCATTTTGAGCATCACCTTGCTGGCATATGAAATGAGCGCAATTGTGCGGTAGTTTGAACACTCTTTGGCATTGCCCTTCTTTGGAATTGGAGTGTAAACTAACCTTTTCCAGTCTTGTGGCCACTGTTGAGTGTTCCAATTTTGTTGGCATATTGAGTACAGCACTTTAACAGCATCATGTTGTAGGATTTTAAATCACTCAGCTGGAATACTGTCATCTCCGCTAGCTTTGTTGTTAGTCATGGTTCCTAAGGCCCACTCGACTTCACTCTCGAGGATGTCCGGCTCAAGTTCTGTGACCGCACTATGATGGCTATCAGGGACATTCAGATCTTTCCTATGTATCCTTTTAGCCAAAACGTTTACGTCTCAGTGGAAACATTCTAGCCCAGGTCAGGAAAGGCTGGGGGGAGGAGAGTGCGAATGGAGAGTGGATGGTTTGATTTCAGGAAGGCCTAATGGAGGAGTTCTGGTATGTGCTGATGATTGCCAAAGTATCAGTTCCAAATGATGAAGAGGGCCTTAATAACAAAGAACGGTCTGTGTACAACCTTGAGAGGTGTTGGGGAATCAGAAGAATGTGTCAGTCTGACAGTAAACAACCATCAACCTTGGAATTTGGGATCAACAAAGAACACAACAAACCCCTCTTTGATGCCATAAGCCCCAAAGAAGGAAAAAGGCCATAAAACCCCTGAACCTGCTAGTGTTCAGGAGGGGCATGGTTTCATCTGGATCACTGTATGTGCACATACCAACAGTACCCTCAATCCACGGGACACGTGTCAAGTGCTCTGGCCAAGTGCTTGGCAGCATGTGGTGAGTATGTATTGGGTAGAATTCAGGGAAGAGGATTTTACAGCCCAGGGCAGAGATAAAGCACAGTTATCTTTGCACTGTCATACCCACTGTTTTGGAGGTTTTCATACAGACAGCGGGCTCTGGCTTGAACCTGGATGAAACTGTGTGCCCGTTACACAGTCAGCAAGCTCTGGCGTGACTGAGCTTGGCTGCAGGGAAGCTGTGTAACAAACAGAGACTAACTGTATATTTAGTCATTTAAGGAACCATGTTTGGCTAACCAAGCTGTGAACAAGGAGCGTATAGATCTTTCAGGTACTTGTGACTAAGTTTGTTACTAAGAGGTGTACTGCCTCTTAAGCCTCAGAGAGTTTGCCACTCTCTGGGGTGGCCCAGCTGTCATTTGTTTCTTTATTTTCAATAAATCTCCTTTTACTTTCACCTACACTGGTTGTGTGTGTGTTCTATTTCCACATCAAAAGATCTCAAACCCCTCAGTCTGATTAACTGAGGGGTCCTCGGTATAAATTATAATTCGAACCTCACACAGTCTCATTCAGTGAAATGGGGCTTCTTCCCAGATAAGTAGGTATAAGACTGCAGCCTAAAAGTGCAGGACTATGTGTGTCTACTCACCGGTAAGGACAATTAAATTAAATTAAATGGAACCTATTCCCAAGTCAGTTTATACAGCAGGGGTTGGCAACATGGCACCTATGGGGGCACGTTTGTCCTCCAAGACTCCAGGCTGTGGCTGCCAGACACCCTCCATCACCCCCCCAATGGGGGGTATGTATCTTCCCCTCACCCCTGATGTGCACCTTCCATGTAGTTATGTGTGACTGGTGAATTTGGTTGATTTGGCTCATTTGGAAGTGTCCGTTCCAGGACATTCTGTGCTGTTCCAGATGTGTTCTGGGCATTAAGGGGTTAAAATAATATAATTTCACAAGGGTTTCTGCCCTAAAATATTGCTCTCAGGTATCTCTAACACATGCCATAGTATTTGGCATGGGGTATTTAAATAAAGGGGCTGTTCCGCCGCGTTCCATTCCCTTCCAGCTTTTACACCATCTCCTACAGAAGGGGGTTAGAAAACTTGAGAAGCTGGAGAAGGGGGCGGGGTAGACCATGGAAAATTCAGAAAAGGGGGCAAGAAAATGTGGCTATGGGCCCGCCAAACCTGTCAAATGTGCCAGTGGGCCTGAAAGCTTGCCTACCCCTCAAGTACAGTATTGCAACCTGAATGTCCCAAATTATTAAAATTATTCAGTTAATACAGGGTGTTTAATCTTCTCATCATCTTCGTATTTCCTCTCTTTTAAATAAAAGTAATTTCATTTAATCCCTTGAAACCAGAAATAGTAATTTGGGGAGTAAGACAAGAGATGCAGTCAGTTCTGAAGGGGTGAACTCTGTACTACATTATAATTCTTCATAAAAACAAACGTCTCTAAGTTTTATATCAGAGTTAGGTAACCTGGTTCCCTCCAGAAAATTTGGCCTACAACTCCCATCAGCTCCAGATAGAATGTCCAGATGGTCAGGGATTAAGAAAGCTGTAGTCCAAAACATGCAGAGGGCACTGGGTTGCTTGCCCCTGTTTCACATGAACTCTTTGGGTGAAATCCTGTACATACGTACCTGAGAGTATGTCCCATTGTACACTCATTGAACCTCTGAGTAGATTTGTACAGCATTGCAGTCTTAGTTCGATCGTACACATATTCGTCAGAAGGAACAGTCATTTCAATTGCATTTGCTTCCAAGTAAGCATGTTTAGGATTGCATCCTTCATTAAAAGCCTGATTTCAGCATTCATATTTTAATGTACAAGTTGGTTACCCGCCAACACAGTTCGTGGAGAAAAATCAAATCTAACAAAAGGTTTAAGTAAAACTAACTGCATTTACGGAAACATCCCAAGTGTTACATCTTTTATCTTTACAAAACTTCCTTAAATACAGTGTTCTTGGTATAAACTCCGGGGTGGCCACTATAACATCCTTGTAGAGTTGTCCATGGCAGAAGACATGTGTAGATAGTTAGATGCCAACTTGGTTTGCTTGGCTGCAACATGCGCCATGCCAGGACCCCATCCTGGTCCTTTGCTGCACTGACACCTCAATGTGTCAGTGCAGCAAAGGGTAAACCAAAGGGTCACCATGACTCTCCACACAGAAGATCTTGCAACACTATCCACCTCTAGGGCATACAATCAGACAATGATCAGCCAGAGGAAAGCCATCCGAGGTAACCAATACAGCAGCAATTTCAGTGACATGATGAACGTTATAGTGCCCAGAGCGAGCCATAGTGGTCATCATTCTGTGGTCATGATGGAAGCAAATGAGACGTCCATTGGTGCACATCCAGCCAACGTTCTCGTGCTCAAGGGTTTCACTGACATGCCAGTACTCCTTAGTCTATGACTTAACAATAAGTAGGAGTTTAGTGAGTGACTCCAGCAAGGTGCAGTCCGGTGTGCTGTCCTCTGCTCGTTCGAGGCGAGCCGTGGTGGGCTCATCAGTGTCAAGAATGTACAGCTGGCTGTAGCTTGGAGTCTCATCCGACTGCAAAGTGCCCATCAGATGGTAAACTGAGCCTTGCACCTTGAGCTCAAATGGACTGGGACCTTGCAGCTGTGCCGTCTTGAGTGATGTGTTGTTGTTGTTGTTGTTGAGTCATTCAGTCGTGTCCGACTCTTTGTGACCCCATGGACCATAGCACACCAGGCCTTCCTGTCCTGTGCTCTCCCCCAGAGTGTGCTCAAATCCATATTCATTGCATCGGTGATGCTATCTAGCCATCTCATCCTCTGCCGTCCCCTTCTCCTTTGGCCTTCAATCTTTCCCAGCATCAGGGTCTTTTCCAGGGAGTTTTCTCTTCGCATTAGGTGGCCAAAATATTGGAGCTTCAGCTTCAGTATCTGTCCTTCCAATGAGCACTCAGGGTTGATTTCCTTTAGGATTGACTGATTTGACCTCCTTGCAGTCCAGGGGACTCGTAAGAGTCTTCTCCAGCACCACAGTTCGAAAGCATCAATTCTTCGGTGCTCAGCCTTCCTTATAGTCCAGCTCTCACAGCCATACGTTGCTACTGGGAAAACCATAGCTTTGATTATACAAACCTTTGTCGGCAAGGTGATGTCTCTGCTTCTTACTATGCTGTCTAGGTTTGCCATAGCTTTCCTCCCAAGGAGCAAGCGTCTTTTAATTTCATGGCTACAGTCACCGTCTGCGGTGGTTTTGGAGCCCAAGAAAATAAAATCTGTCACTGCTTCCATTTCTTCCCCTTCTATATGCCAGGAGGTGATGCCATGATCTTCGTTTTTTTTATGTTGAGTTTCAAACCAGCTTTTGCACTCTCCTCTTTCACCCTCAACAAGAGGATCTTGAGATCCTCTTTGCTTTCTGCCCTTAGGGTGGTATCGTCTGCGTATCTGTGGTTGTTGATAATTCTCCCGGCAAACTTAATTCCGATCTGTGATTCCTCCAACCCGGCGTTTCTCATGATGTACTCTGTATATAAATTAAATAAGCAGGGCGACAATATATAGCCTTGTCATACTCCTTTCTCAATTTGGAACCAATCGGTAGTTCCATGTCCAGTTCTTACTGTTGCTTCTTGACCCTCGTACAGGTTTCTCAGGAGACAGGTAAGGTGGTCTGGTACTCCCATCTCTTTCAGAATCTGCCACAGTTTGTTGTGATCCACACAATCAAAGGCTTGAGCGTAGTCAATGAAGCAGAAATAGACGTTTTTCTGAAATTCTCTTGCTTTCTCCATGATCCAGCGAATGTTGGCGATTTGATCTCTAGTTTCTCTGCCTCTTCGAAACCCCGCTTGTACTTCCGGTAGTTCTCAGTTCACATGCTGCTGAAGCCTAGCTTGTAGGATTTTGAGCATCACCTTGCTGGCATGTGAAATGAGTGCAATTGTATGGTAGTCTGAACTCTCTTTGGCATTGCCCTTCTTTGGAAGTGGAATGTAAACTGACCTTTTCCAGTCTTGTGGCCATTGTTGAGTGTTCCAAATGTGTTGGCATACTGAGTGCAGCACTTTAACAGCATCATCTTTTAGGATCTTAAATAGCTCAGCTGGAATACTGTCATCTCCACTAGTTTTGTTGTTAGTCATGCTTCCTAAGGCCCACTTGACTTCACTCTCAAGGATGTCCGGCTCAAGTTCAGTGAGCGCACTATCATGGCTATCAGGGACATTCAGATCTTTCCTGTATAGTTCTTCTGTGTATTCTTTCCACCTCTTCTTAATCTCATCTGCTTCTGTGAGGTCCCTGCCTTCTTTGTCCTTTATTATGCCCGTCTTTGCACAAAACATTCCCTTGAGATCTCTGATTTTCTTGAAGAGATCTCTAGTCCTTCCCATTCTATTGTTTTCCTCGATTTCTTTGCACTGTTCATTTAAGAAGGCCTTCTTGTCTCTCCTTGCTATTCTCTGGAACTCTGCATTCAGTTGGGTATATCTTCCCCTTTCTCCCTTGCTTTTCGCTTCCCTTCTTTCCTCAGCTACTTGTAAAGCCTCATCAGATAGCCACTTTGCTTTCTTGCATTTCTTTTTCTTCCGGATGGATTTCGTTGCTGCCTCCTGAACAATGTTACGGACCTCCGTCCATAGTTCCTCAGGCACTCTGTCTATCAGGGCTAATCCCTGAAATCTATTCCTCACCTCCACTGTATATTCATAAGGGATATGATTTAGGTCATACCTGAATGGTTTAGTGGTTTTCCCTATGTTCTTCAATTTAAGCTTTGCTTCATTGAGTGATCTGTAGAAGAAAGCAAAGCCTGGGGCACTGTGCAAATGCCCTTCAGGAATTGCTTGACCAGAGTGGAGCCATCAGTGACAATGGTGCGGATGAAGTGAACAGCGGTAGTGAGAACTGTTCACCATGGTGGCAAAGATTTGACCATTTGCCATTGAAAAGCAAGGCATTGCAGTGTTCACAAACCTTGACACAGTTGCTAATATCAAACCTGTCAATATTGGTTGCAGGACACATGGTCTGCCTCCTGCTCCTGGGCTGGTTTGACATCATGACCGACGCAAGGCCAGTCAGAGCTTTGCTGTCGTTAACAGGGTGATGTGTCACCTACATATGCAGGTGTGGCAGGATCCAGGCGGGGGCTGCTATGCCTCTTCTCTTGAGGATGGCCTGCAAGTTACTGTTACAGGCAAGTATTTGACGTCCAGGCAAGTTAGTAATGCGTGGAATATATACATGTTATTTAGTTAAATTTAGCAGCTAGAGATTTCCTTTCTGAGCAATAACTAAACTTTGACTGGGTTACTCTTAACTGTAGGTGTCTCCTGATCTCTTCATGATTTGTTTACAGGCCATATGTTACTGGCATATAATTGCACTTTGGCCTGCACCTGTGTTTAAAAAGGTGTACAGATACTGTTTGTGTGTTCATATTTCATTTTCCTCCAATTTGCAATTTATTATATTTGTTTCATTATACTTGACATTTTTATATTAAAATTAAATTTTATAGTACATTGTTATAAGAAAATAGCCTAATTCTTGTAAAGAATAGCTTTATGGACATAAAGAAACTCCCAGCTTGGAATTATAGTGAAAACCATTGTTATTTGTGGAATCTGCATCTCAAGAGCTTTCCAATGAGCTGTGTTCCATGAGAATCAATCAATGGGAAGGCAGTCAAAAAGGGATGACCACCTTACTCCTGACTTTGAATTTTACACACACACACACACACACGTACATTTTAGCATATAGATGCTTCTAAACAGGAAAGTATCAACAGGGGGCATTAATGGAAAGCCGTATAGATCGGTGTTAAGTGTTTATATAAGACAGATCAATAAGGCTGAACAGCCTCTCTGTTTCTCATATAAACCTTTGAAAGCTATTCCTTCGCATATTCATAACCATTACCTTTGGACTTATTCTTCCCTCTCAGCATATTAAACACACAGGGTTGAATCTAGACTTGGTCATGCTTAGAACAGAATAACTGAAATCAATGGGACAAGTTAGCCACAGCTAACTTTAGTTTTATTGATTTCAATGAGTCTCTTCTAAACATGACTCTCAGTCCGATCCACAGTTTCTGGAACCACTGGCATACGTGTCTACCTTCTGATACCCATGTTATAGTATAGTCCAGGCCCACATATTTCCCTATCTTTTCTTTTCTAATCATACCTCCCGCTCTTTCTGAACCATCAACTCCATATCAGAAAGAGAAGACAAAAGTGAAAAATCCATGGGATTGTGAAAGTGCACATGCCCCACATTCTGAGGTCATAGATTGATTCTAGGGCATTCATTCCTCTAGAGGAAGGTTTCCACTTGCAGAAGGACAGTCCACCCAATTCTGGAGGATCCCCTATGTTTCCACATAATAGCTCACCCCATTCAACAGGGACTCCCGACTCTCTGTGTAGCATTCTCAGGAGGCTAGATGGGTTGCTGTTGGACAAAGGGGGTGAGAAAGTCCACTTCTTGAGATCCTACCTGTGGAATCTTGAGAAGACCAAAGACATGTGCCATGCATGCCGAAGTATCAGCACTCAGTCCACCAATGACTCCTATGAGATTTTTGTAGACTCCACATTTGTAGTTGAGGTCAATTTTATGTGATTTGAAGAGCAGATCTAGGCTGGTACGGTAGGTCATCCTTGAATCGGAGAAGCTGTCATAGATCTGGAACCCCAAAGTGATGTTGGGCAAGACCTTGGGATTCTTATTGACCTCGTTAATGGCAAACACCAAGGCCAGGATGTGCTGATAGAACTTCGTAATCACGCTGCAAATAAAGTGACTTGCTGTAGTTTCACATGAGAATTCTGCAGTTCATTTAGTCACTGACTGTACAGAGAGGGTACAATCGAGTTAAGAGAATCATGATGAGGTCCCATTGGAAACATGGGAAATGTTGTCATGGCTTACGGTCCCTGGATTGTGCTTATAGCAGGGGCATTGCTAGGCATCTAAGAGATTCAGGACCCAGGCCCGTAGGATGCCACTTTGCAAAAGATTTCAGGCTGCTCTGGAAGCTGGAATTAGTGCAGAATGTATCAGCTTGGCTGATGTCGAAACTGCCCCCTTTCAGCATGCAACTCCTTTGCTGAGGGAACTGTGTTAGTGGCCTACTCGCTATTGGGACAGCCTTAAGGTGTTGGTACTAGTGTACATAGTCCTAAACAACTTGGGACCAGGATACCTGAAAAAGCGCTTTCTCCGTTATCAGTCTCCTCTGTTACTGAGGTCATCAGAAGGCATGCTCCTGGTGGATTTGCATGGAGCTATGGCCTGCTTGTAGTCGACCCAGAGAAGAGCCTTCAGTGTTGTGGCCCCCGTTCTATGGAACTCCCTGCCTCTGGAGGTCAGGCAGGCACCAAAACTACGTTGTTTCTGGCACCTCCTGGAAACATCTTTATTTCAAGAAGCCTTCCTTGACTGACCAGCCACAGTTTTTATCAGAATTCTTTTTTTAAAAATAATTTTTAACATGAAGTTTTATTCTTTTATCTGATTTTTGTATCTTCTATTATTCACCACTCCAGAATCTGTCTAGATGTGGAGTCGTATATAAATGTTGCAGATTAACTAACTAACTAATTAACTAACTAAGTAACTAACCAACTGCTAATTTATATCTGCATGTGGAAATTTAGAAATGATTGCTTGGATTTATTCAAATTTCACAGAAAGCAAAGTCAGCCAATTAATTTATCATCCAAATCACCTCAGGTACAATTAATTCTTCCAGAAGTTTGCACCTTGCACAAATTGGTAGTTTCTCTTCAATAAAAATTAATTTGCAATGGTGTGAAAAAATGCAGAAAAGGGAGTGCCTGGTAAGTTTTCTCATGAGCCCTCCCTCCCTCCCTCCCTCCCTCCCTCCCTCCCACTCTTTCTCTTTCTCTTTCTCTTTCTCTTTCTCTTTCTCTCTCACACACCTAAAATGGCAACGTTTGCATCAAAATGGAGTTTTACCAACTGATTTCCAATTCCCACCCAGATACTGCTCCAAAATATAATCAGTCCCCTTTTAATTAATTATCCCAGTTATCAGTCATCCATACCTCCATAAACAAAATTCAAAATAAAATAATGTGGTACACAATTCTGTTTGTGCAGTGATTCAAAATGCTGCTTGGTTGGTTGGTTGGAGGGGTGAGAGCTGGAGAGTGTGACAGAGGAGCAAGGAAGAAGATTAGAAAGAGGAAAGAGGAAGGGAAGCTTTGCTGGAAGGAAGAGGAAGGTTGCGGATGGGGATTAGAAGGGGGAAGGACAGGATGGGTAAGACAGAGGGAGCCTAGAAACAGGAAGAAGGTGGCAGAGGCATGAAGGGGTTGGAAAGAGGGGGTTCTCTCGCTTCCTTTATCTGTTTTGCATTTTCTAGGGAAGTCTCTCCAAGTTGTGGGGACTTCAGACTTTTCCTCCAAACTCACATACACACACACGGACAACCAGGATCTAACTCATACTTGAGGTGTCTGAAGAAGGGCTTCCTGCCCAGATTGTTTAAACTCCTAGGAGGGCAAAAACCACTTCTCTCTCTCTCCTTCTCACCCTAAGTAATTAAGCTTAGAAGAAAAGCCTTCATTGGTACTAATGGGTCTTTTTCGAAGCTTAATTGCCATATGGAGGAGATGTTTTGAGAAGTCACAGAACATCAGTCATAGGCTGAATGGACAAATATTTCATCCTGCTATAAAACAGGTTCCTATCTTCCATTCTTTCATCGTCGTCACCCCCACCCCCATTTTTTCAAAAGGATGACAGCGATTTGCAAGAACAAAAATGAAATATACATAAACTAAAATCAAACCTCAGTCTGTAGGATTCCTTACAATGGGAAAGTAATCGTTTCCTGAGAAGGGTGCTTGTCGAACGAAATAGTGGGGAACATGTAATGGATATGAGATGCAATCCCCCCAATGAGGAGTTCACCCGCCTGGTACCATTCATGTGGAATACGAAGGGGATCATTTCCGGTGCACCTCAGTGTTTGCACTTTGATTGCCAGGTGTGGGAACATCACCAGCACCACCATCATCACAGTCACCATCATGTGACTGGCAACATCCATCTTGTGTTTGTCTCTCCCATGTCTCTCTACAGAATCATCTTGACCACCAGCTTCATTCAAAGAAGCTGGGTTTAGATGGCTGCTAGCTTTGCCAAGACACTTCTTAAGGGAAGATACGAACTGTAATGATCCTAAAGCGTTGCAATGTCCATTGAAAGTCACTGATTTGAAGCGTGACCTATATGAGGAAGGGGGAGGTGTTCAAAGTGAGAGCTCCCTGGCTGACTCTAGTCCCTAATCTGTGCTGTGAATTATATGGTGGAGTTTTTTTTAATTCCCATTTCAGACTTGAATAAGAATTTCTTTTTCTACAGCCTTCCTAAAACCTCTGGAGGGTTGACGTGGTGAATTAATTACAGTGGCTCTGATAATTACAGGGGAGATAATAACCTTGGATTCCGTATGCTAACTCCGGCATGAGTACTGGTGAAGCAAACAACTCTGTCAAGTGTTACAGAATTTTTCTGCTCCTCTGCAGTGGAACAACTGTGTTGCAACTTCAGAATGATCCACAGTGACCCCTAGGATGGAATCAAACAGGAAGTGAGCACGGAACCTTGATCATGGAAACTTTCAGTGCACTAAGCTAATCATACCCACACCTGATTGCAATCCAGGCAACATTGTTCCACTATGCCAAGAAACATGTGAACTCTTGTGACCCTTGTTACCAATTCGTCCATGAAGTGTCTGCAACTACCCTTTACAAAATGTAGCCATCAATCGTTACCTTTTTTTGAAGCCAAGCAAAACCCTTTTCTGTAGACACCCTTGGCTTTTCCTTCTAAGAAGCAGACTCCTCCGTCAATCATTGCAGATTCAAGAGTAGTCACAGGAAAGGCCTTTCTGCTTGACATGACTCACCCTTGGAACTCCTGGCTGGACACCTGTCTTTGCATCTCACCTCCACATTTCTGTAGTGGAGCCACTACTGAGGCTCAGGAATGCCTGGACCCGAGTCATGATTATGTAGAATGAAAGTTCTGCCTTAGCCTGAGAATGCTGGATTCACCCTACTTCAAATAAGTTGAACCTTATTTTGACACGAGAGTTGGGACAGTATCCCCCTGAGGGCAGCAGGCTAGCTTTGGCCTCCCTTCTAGAACCTAATGCAGTAGTTTCAGTCAGCCCAGAGGTAGGGCTGGCCTTGCTCACTTGTTGCAATCAATTCAACAGGTTGAGATGGTAAATGATCCCAGAGTACTTCTCTGTATATTTCTCTGCACAGCTACTCCTGGCTTGGAAACATTTCTAGGGATGGCGGAGAATTCCACCACAGATTTCAGTGAGGCTGAATTCGGCCCCCTGAAATTCGTGGCAGAACAGCCTGCCACCCCCCCACCCTCCCGTGGATCCCCCCCGGGACGAGACTTACCTGGGGCGGATGTTCCGGACGGCGGCAGCTCTAGCAGTGGCTTCGGTGGCAGCGGCTGGTCTTCCGACCGGCTGCTGCTGCTGCCATTTGCAGTCTGGCCTTTTTTTTTTTTTTACATAGACGTGATAGGCTACGTAAAGACTTACATAGCCTATCATGTCTGGGTAAAAAACCCAAAACAAACGCGTACACAAATGGCGGCAGCTACGGCAGCCACCATGTGTGTTCCTTATTTTTCGCCATCTTAGTCTACGTAATATTTACGTACAAATATTTAAGGCGAAAATAAAGGGGAATGCAAATAGCGTAGTGGGTGCTATTTGCGTTCCTTTTTGCATTCCTTTTTGATTCGCTGTTTTAGCCTACATAAATATTTACATAGGCTAAAACGGCGAATCAAAAAGGAATGTAAATTTGCGTTCCCCCTTATTTTTGCCATATTTTTGCCATTCCAGACTACGCAATTTGCGTTCCCCTTTATTTTTGCCATAATAGTCTACGTAAATATTTATGTAGACTAAGACGGTGAAAAATAAGGAACGCAAAATAAGGAATACAGGGATGCAAACGGTGGTGGCTATGGCAGCCGCCATTTGCGTCCCTGCTACCCAGTGGCTGGATGTCCGGCTGCTGACAGAACCGGAACCTCCCCGTGGAGCGAAGCTGGCCGAGCAGGACTCCTGGGGGAGGATGGAGTGCTTCCCCCCCATCGAGGATTCCAGGGGGAGGGACGGAGCACCTCCCCCCCCACTGAGAAGCAGATCCACGTAGCGGTAAATAACTTTTGTACATCCCTAAACTTTTCCCATGCCCTTCCACCCCCTTTCTTCGATAGCTATCACAGTAGGATGTGTGTGATCCTGTGTGTTATTATCTTATTATTTTATTTTATAAAACTCCTTTTTGCATTATATCCAGAAGTCTCAGGTTTATTTTCTCTTCCTGGGAACATTATGGTGATGCTCCACCATCTGGACAAAGTTCCCAAAGTTTCCTATGTTGTATTCTTATTTATTGGTAAAATGTTCTTGTGTCTGTGCCTGCTCCACCACATTGTCAGCAAGCTGTCCTCTGGCAGAAACAGAAGATGGGGCCACAGAGGTGAGAGGATCCCTAGAATGACTCCAGTTCCCCCAAATATCCACAGTTCAAGAGCTGCTGATTCCTCAAATGTGGAGAAAAGATTGAGATGTTCATTAAGCACACATGTCACAAAGTAAGCATGTAACCACATTCAAACAGTTGTAGCATTTATTCAACATTGAAAACAGAATATATGGCCTCACGGATTGGTTAATAGGGATGTACGAAAGTCTCACCTGGCTCCTCGCCGGGCAATCCACGGTGGGGGGGAGGTGCTCCGTCTCTCCCCCTGGAATCCTCCCCGGCCGGCTCCACTCCCTGGTGGCTCCGTGGAGCTGCTGGCCAGGGTCGGCCACAGCCAGAGTTTCAGCTGCAGCCGGGCTGCTGCGGCCACAAATGGTGGCCGTCGTAGCAGTCGCCATTTGCATCCTTGCAGTCAGCCATGATAGGCTATGTAAATATTTACATAGCCTATCACGGCAAAGAGCAGGGACGCAAATGGCGGCTGCTATGCCATTTGTGTCCCTGCTCTTTGCCATGACAGGCTATGTAAGTATTTACGTAGCCTATCACGGTAAAGGCAGCCATGCAAATGGCTACTTACGTAGCCCACTGTCAGGAGCGCCCTAGCTGCCTCTTACAGTCCTCTCCAATAGCCAACTCAAGACACAGACAAAAAGCATTCTTTCCAAGGCTTTATTCCGTTTACAACTTAATGACTCTTTCAGATGCTAATCACCAGTGACTAAGCAAGGAACTGCACTGGGGTAGTTAGCAGAGCAGCCTAAGCTTCAGGTAAGGCAGTTGGTCCCTGTTTGAAGGAGAAGGGTGGGAAGACTCTGAACTTATGGGCTATGGAGAGGTCCTCCCTCTTACCCTTGGGTCCTCGGGACGCGACCGTTGTTTTAGCGCCAAGTGAGCAGAGTGCCTCCTCTCGGCGCTTTCCATCTGGCGCCGCTCCTTGCATCTGCGCCGAGCATCCAGCAACCCCCCTCCCCCACTCTCTCACTGCCAGGGTCACTATCTCTCTCAGGAATGCAGGCAGGAGGAATTTCTCCCTGCTGCTGTGCCTGTGAGAGATGAGCGAGCTCCTCTCCCACGAGTTGTTGCTCTTCCTCAGAATCAGAACTGCTCTGGGGCTCTATGGGCTCAGGTTCCACCGTGACACCTATCATGGCAAAAAGCAGGGGTGCAAATAATGTAGGGGCTGCCATTTGTGTCCCTGCTCTTTGCCATGATAGGCTATGTAAGTACTTATGTAGCGTATCACGGCTGACTGCAAGGACGCAAATGGTGGCCGCTACGACGGCTGCCATTTGCGGCTGCAGCAGCCTGGCAATGGCTGGCTGGGAGACCAGCCGGAGCCGTAGCTGCCACCACCACATCCACTGCCGGAGCTGCCACCACCGGTGGAGCCACCGCTGCATCCACAGCCAGGAAAGCTCCATCCCAGGGGGATTCCACGGGGTGGCGGGGGGGGGGGAAGACCGTTCTGAATCCGGCCTCACTGGAGTCCATGGTGGAATTCTCTGACATCCCTATTGGTTAATTACTATGTATATAGTTATTTGCATATGTGAGGAGAATGATAGGATTGGCAAAGTTAGATAGGCTTCCTTAGTCACAATTCATTTACACCACCTCTGTGTTCTTGTGTAGGTTACGAAGGGCATTGATGAAAGGATGATCTCCTCTGTTATTTACATCTTTCTTCGCATTAACTGCTCTTTGTTGTTCATGTCAGGTCTCACAACAATAATGTAGCATTTGGGGGAAAATATGGAGCACAGTAATCCTGCACTGGAGGCCAAGATGGAGAAGATCTCCACAGCCACCATGTACTTTCCTCTTGTGCTGAGGTAGGTTGGAATGAAGGACAGCCACACGCTGCAAAAGACTAACATGCTGAATGTGATAAATTTGGCTTCATTAAAACTGTCAGGCAACTTCCTGGCCAGGAAGGCCACAGTGAAGCTGACAGCAGCGAGGAGGCCCATGTAGCCCAAGACACTATAGAACATGGTGACTGACCCTTCATTACATAACAGGATAATTTCTTCAGTCATTGAGGTCATGTCCAAATCTGGGAATGGAGGAGACATGGCCAGCCACAAAGCACAGATCCCTGCTTGAACATTGGAGCAGGAGAGGACAATAGAATATGCCAGCCTTTTCCCCACCCACTTCCTCATCTGGGATCCAGGTTTGTTAGCCATGAATGCCAGAACTACAGATACAGTTTTGGCCAAGATGGTTGAGAGGGACACAGAGAAGACGATGCCAAAAGTAGTTTGTCGAAGAAGGCAGGTCACCTGATGAGGCTTTCCGATGAACAGGAAGGAACAGAAGAAACACAAGAGGAGGGAGATAAGGAGAATGTAGGTGAGGCTTCGGTTGTTTGCTTTGACTATGGCAGTGTCCCTGTGCCTAATGAAGATGCCAAGCACCAGAGCTGTGAGCAGAGACAATAAAAGTACTGAAGAAACTGAAATGATGGCCAATGTTTCTTCAAAAGCTAGGAAGTTTGGAATCTTAGGAATGCATTTGTCTTGGAATTTGTTTGGATAGTGCCCTTCTGGACAACTGACACAAGTTTCCATGTCTGGAAAAAAAAAGTATGTCAGTGTAACTAGAACTAAAACTATTGTTCACCATGGAAATTTTCATAAATTTCTTCCCAATATGCTTCCAAAAGAAATGGCAGTGATCAATTCTTGTACTTCCTCCATGCCTGACATGTGGTTTTTTACAGATGTTTGAACCTTCCTTCATTATAAAATCACCAGTACTGTGTATTGAATAATTCCAGCAGTAGTCCCAAAACTTGTGGGCCAACAAAGGTGATTTTGATGAGATACATCAGCCTCTCCCCCTGCAACCTCATTCATACAGGTGCAATCATTTCTGTCCCATCCCAAACTACCATTTCACCTTACTATGTCTCCGAGCATTTCCCTTTTCTAAAAATCAATTAAACAGAATTCTGAAAGTAATAGGACCATTTGCTCAATGGAGGATGTAGCTACTTGCCCATCGCCATGTTTTGGTAGGTTGGGGAGTGATTTTGAGCTTAGCCGTTATGGAAATGTAGCTAGATATGTGCAGTGAAGGATTCTGTTAGCTGGGATGTGAGTGGGAAGCGTGGAGCAACTGAAAATCATAGAATGATCTGGGAACCTATTTTTTTTTTAATGCTAACATGTATTATCTGTGCTTCTGAAGCTATTTTCCTCAAGATGGCCAAGAGCAAATATCAATAAAATGATATCTATAATCCATAAACAATGGGAATAATAATAATTCTATAGTTTTTTTAAAGCTCTCCAAAATGTAATTGACAACAGAGCCTGGAGAAGAGTTGTTTGCATTTTCTTCATTTAAAAAGCTTGATAAAATATTTCCTACCCTCCTGGTTTGAGAACATCCCATCTGGACATAGGGCACAGTCATAGCAACAAAATTTCTTCCCTTCCTTCTTTTTCTTGCTGTAACCAGGATGGCAGTGGTCATTACACAGAGAAAGAGGTGGCACCTATCCAATGATATTAGAAGACCTTAATTTTAAGGAAACATTTGAGAAATTCATCTGACATTAGATGATCTACCCATAAGGAAGAGAGCCAGTGACATAGAATCTTTGATCTCTGTGCACAAGTGGTATGGTCAATGGGAATAATTCCTGTAGCACAAAGGATCCTATGAATCCTGAAAGGATAACTCTTGTACCTATGAACTGTAGAAGATTAGAATTCCCTTCATTAGCCAGATCAATGGTAGAAGTATGTTAGCAATTGAACTAAGGCCACTAACTGGAGACTTGTCTCAGAGATTTCACCAGAAAGTAATGATGGGCAACAGTACTTATCCTGTGTTGGGCAGTGTCCATGTTAGTCTGAAATGTCCTGTCTGGATATTGCATTTTCATCATCATGGCTTGTCTTCCCTGGAATACCTGTCACCCCAGTGAAGGCTGGTGGCTCCAGTTTTGGTGGTGGGACTATGTATTGGGGCTGTGCATCACTTCTGTGCTGAATCCAAATCCCAAAGTGAACTGAGGTGCTTCGGGGGTGCCTTGGTGTGATACAAAGCAAATCTGATCAGCACCAAGTCTCTCTGAAGCTAAGCATGTCACCTTGGTCCACCTCAGAGATTCGGAGGTATTCTGATGCCTTTTGAAGCCCAGACAGCCTGTCTCCAAAATGTATCAACTTGAGAAAGATCAGGGAGGGGGAGAGGACAAGGGAGGGGGGAAGGGGAGAGGATGAGGAAGAGGGAGTGAGCTTTGGCTAATGGTAACTCTAGTTGCTAAATTAGAGCTAAATATAACCCAGCAGTCTCCAATCAGTGACAATGGTGGAGGTGTGTATGTGTGTGTGTGATATTGTATATACTGGAGCCAAAAGCCTGCTTTTGTTCATTGCAAGAGAGAGATCTTGTGGTGTTACTCGAGAGAGCTCTGAAGTTATTTGGCTAGATCTGTGGTGTGTGTGTGTGTGTGTGTGTTGGGCCCACTCTTTGTTCATACCTTTCCAGCTAGATCCTTTAAAAAAAATGGACAAAAATATATTAAAGAAGTACTTTCCTTTCCTTGTTCTTCTCTCTCTTTCTCTCCACCCCCCAGTCCTTCTCAATTCCTATATTCCTTCCCTTCCCATTTTTGAACTCGATGTCTTTTCCATAAAAAATAAAACATAAACCCCTTTCTTTACTTGTAGGTAGTTCTGTATTTGCTTTTCTTTTGCTCTTATTTCTCTTTCTGTGTGTGTCTCTGTGTGTGCTTGTGTTGTACTCAAGCAAAGCACTACACACATCCACAGTTCAACATACAGTGGGCAAATCACTACATCTATTATTTAAATAATACTCCACTGTGTGGCAAAGCAAGCAAGCCCAATATGAAGCATCTTTGGTTTCTTGAATCCATTGCAGATTTCTCCAACATCCCTATTGTTACAATCAAACAGAGTACTTGAGAGAGTGTGTGAAGGCAGTTATATGAATTTATAAAAAATGGAGCTAAGCATATTAAGTTGACTAGACTTTAGAAATCCAGCAATTTTTTTATTACTACAGGGCAGTTGAATGAATCAACCATCTCTTAAGACTAAGACGGCACATTTGCAGTCCACAGCCTGGATGCCAACTTTTTCTGGCAGCAGATTACCAAATTTAATAGTACTAGGGGAGAGGGGTTATTTGCACTTTAAAGAAACCTACAGAAGATATTAGGGATAGTGACCTCCTCCTATCACTGCTTAAACACCTCACTTCTCTGATTATCCCTTTATGACCTTTGGTTTGAGTTTCTGAGAACAGCCCATTTTATCTGTGCCTAGCAGAAAAACTGCTGGGCTGAACTGTCTGGAATTTGGCAGGTGGAATCCCCTCCATGAGGGCTGAGAGGTCCCTATATTTCATGCACTTCTGTGGAAACAGTGAAAGTCATAGCTCTTTGCTTTGAAAGTTTTTGTTGAAAAACATCAAATTTTAACTCTCCTTAGCATGGAAACTATTGGACCAAACTGTCAGGGATTTGGCAGGCGGGATCACCTCCATGGGGGCTGCCAGTTCCCTGAATTTCATGAATTGATCATGAAAACTGGAAATGTTATGGCTGTTTCTATTTTCCAATGCAAGTGAAAGGGAAAACATAGTATCAGAATGATTCAGATATCTGAATCTTGCTTCAGATCCAAGACAAAGTGGATGGGGTCTGAATCAGTCTGAAGTGAAGTGGGGATGCTTCAGAAGGTCTGAAGTGGCAAAGCAGGGGATCCATGCACAGCCGTACTGTGTATCCTTTCTGGGATTCAATCAGAACCAACCAGAACTCTGAAGGAATGATCCAGGATGCTGAACCATATCTGCAAAATAGATGCAGCATGTTGGACAGCTCCTTTAGAGTTCTGGCTGGCTCTGATCGAAACCCAGAGTGTATTCACAGCCCCACTGGAATTGGAGCCACCAGCCGCCACTACACTATCCACATATTAATTTACTCCCTTTTAAACACCATTTCCCCTATCTGGCAAACCAGCAGATCATTCCAGTGAAGTTCAAATATAATATGCCTTGTGTGAAGAAATGCTTCCTTTGTTAGCTTTGCATATATTACCCTTCCCATTTCATTGGATAATCATCAATATTAATATCTGAGAGCTATTACTATTCTCCCACCTGAGCCACGTTTTTCTGCCAGTTGATTTTGTCCTCAGTAATGGTCAATACTTTGCCTGGGGGAGCGTGAGGATCCAGCATTCCCACTTTGACCCTGACATAGGAGTTATTTGGGAAAGTGATCAAGTTCGTAACATCAAATCCACCTGCTAACTCTCCACGTTCATTAAACATAATTTCATCTCTGGCAGTGTTGTTGAAGGAGATCCTCTGAATTAAGGAGTGGAGCTAGGTGGAGAGAGAAAGAGAATCAACATTTGGAATAACTTCATGGATGAATTGAGATTACTTTCCTGCATGAGAGAAACCATCGGAGAATGCAAGCCTTTTACATCTGAGAATAGACAGCGTTGCGTTTTAGGTACCAGATATGGGAAAACCAAGCAAATCACAAAAAATGTGTTCTCATCAATTGGTGTTAAGAAAACTTGCAAACAAAATCAATGAAGAGAAATTAGGCTTTAAAGATTATTATTGTGTGGCACCAACATTTTGCAAGGAAAGGAAGAAAGTTGAGAAGATGAGCCACAGAACAGTTGTGTGTCCATTAGGGATGTACGAAAGTCACTTACCTTTCGCGGATTATGTTGATGGTGGGGGGGAGGCGTTCCGTCCCTCCCCCCGGAATCCTCACCAGGGGGGGAGGCGATCTGTTCCTCCCCCCCGGAATCCTCCGCGGCTGTCTGTGCTCCGCGGCAGCTCCTTGGAGCAGCCAGCCAGGCCCAGCCAGCCAGAGCTGTCTGCAGCTGGATTTCCGGCTGCGGAGAGCTCTGGGGAACCCCCCCCCCAAAACGGCGTACGCAAATGGAGGCAGCTATGGCCGCCGCCATTTGTGTTCCTTAGTTTGGGCCGTCTTAGTCTACGTAAATATTTACGTAGACTAAGACCGCAAAAATAAGGGGAAAACAAATAGCGTCCACTACGCTATTTGCGTTCCCCTTATTTTCACCATCTTAGTCTACGTAAATATTTATGTAGACTAAGATGGCCCAAACTAAGGAACGCAAATGGCGGCGGCCGTAGCCGCTGCCATTTGTGTACGCCTTTTTTTTAAAAATGTAGTCGTTTTAGGCTACGTAAAAACTTACATAGCCTATCACGTCTCTGTAAAAAAACAAACAAAAAAAACCTGCTAATGGCGGCAGTGGCAACCGGTTGGAAGACCAGCCGCCGAAACCGCCAAAGCCGCCACCGGAGCTGCCGCTGGAGCCGCCGCAGCCTGGAAGATCTGCCCCAGGTAAGTCTCGCCCCGGGGGGGGGGATCTGTGGGGGGGCGAGGGGGTGGCAGACCGTTCCACCACAGATTTCGGGGGGCCAAATGCACTGGCATATGGCCTCACCGTGATCCGTGGCGGAATTCTCTGCCATCCCTTGTGTCCATGTAGGTGGTGCTCAACACAGAATCATAGAATCATAGAACAGTAGGGCTGGAAGGGGCCTACAAGTCCATAGAGTCCAACCCCATGCTCAATGCAGGAGTCAAACCGCATACTGCAGATCACATCACTGTATGGTTTCAAGGTCATTGCGAAAGAACCATGACTACAGGGGCACACTACCTGCCAGGGTTCCACATTCTGAGGTGCCAGCTTGCTTCCTTCTGCCATTGCTCTGTGGTTGGAGGGAGATACATAACTGGTGTGTAAGGCATGAGCCACAGCATAGACAGCATTGTAAATATTGTAACTGTGGCCAGTCATGCTCATTTCAAAGAAAGGTGAAGGCAGGCTCTCCAGCATTTCCAGGCCGGTACATGGTTCATCGTTGTCTGTTGGTGCATCAGAATTTGGCATAGGGCACCCAAAAGCATGTTCCCAGAAATCTGTGATAAAACCATCTGCTTTTGACCCAGAGGGGTTGATAATCTGAAGAAATCTTTGGAAGCCTGGAACCTCTTTTGTATGAATTGTGAAGGAAACAGCACCATGAAACATTTGCATATCAACAGGCTTTTGAAGAACATGTAAGGTGAAGTCAATCTGGGCTGTTGTAATCCACACTTTTCCAGCAGTGATCACTCTGCTATACTCATGACCTGTTAGAGGAAAAACCGTTGTTATCAATATAATAGAAGCCAACCAGAGAATAGTTGTACTTTCTCCATATATCATAACTGCAGTGGCTTTTTTCTCCAAGAAAATTGGAAGATGACTCAGGGTAATATTGATAATGTCAACCAGGTCAAAAAACTGCCAGTTTGGCAGGAGTCTTTCTGTGAATTCTGAACAGATTCCACTTTGAGAAAACATTGGCTCCATAATCTGCAAGAAACGTTCTCCACCTTCATCATCCATAGTAATAAGCCCAACCCATTTCCACCCGAAATGTCTTAGTAGCTGGACAATTCCCTGGTACTGAAGGGCTTCATTGGGGACCATGCGGTAAAAGGATGGGAAACGGGATTCATCACTCACTCCTGTTTCAAACGAGCCATATGAAAACTTAAGAAAGAAAGAAAGAAAGAAAGAAAGAAAGAAAGAAAGGGAATAGGACTGAGGTCATCTTCAGCTGTAATACTCTTATTTATTCATTCTTGTCCTTCTTATGTACGGAATTTCAGCCCATTTCATCCAGAAAAATCTGGAAGGTACTTAAAAGAATAAAACAATATGAGAAACTGTACAATCCTATCCATTCACATGCAGCTTAAGGGGGCTAACTTTCTGATGTGGGTATAAGATTGCAGCCTAAAAGCACAGTAACATCAGTCAGGTTGGTTTCCAATTAATTGTGTATAGGATTGCATCCCGAATTAACAGCCAGATTTAAAAAATATATTTCACTTTATTTATATCGATACTTCAAAACTTGAAAGTATCATTTTCCTCTGAGTAAGGAGCATTAATGGGAAGCCTTATAGATCTGTGTAAGTGTTGTATATAAGTGTTGTATATAATTGTATATAATACAGATCAATAAAGCTGGACAGCCTGAATGATCAGTTGCTGTCTCTCCCAATCTCTCTTTCTTTTTCTCATACACACCCTGGAAAATCTTCACATATTCATACCCAGTAGCTATGGATTGATTCCTCCCTCTCAGCATATTAAAGACACAGGATTGGATTCAGACTTAATAGGGCTTAGAATTGAACAATTGAAATCAATGGGGCAAGTTATCCATAACTAACTTTAGTTCAGTGGGTCTCTGCTGAACATGACTCTCTGTCCAATCCACAGTTTCAGGAGCCACCAGTATACATGGCTACCTTTTGATACCCATGTTGTGATCTAGGTCAGCCCCACGTATTTCCCATCTTTTCTTTTCTAATCATACTTCCCTCTCTTTCTGAACCATCAAATTGCTACCAGAAAGAGAACTCATGTTAGAACCTTTCATAGGATTGTGAAAATGCCAATGTCCCACAACCTGAGATCAAGGGTTGGACACAGGTTCTTCCTTGCTCAAAAGGAGGGCTTCCACTTGTGAAAGTACTGTCCACCCTAATTTTGGGGATCCCGCCTCCCCACACACATAGCAACTCACCCCATTCTGCAGGGTGTCCTGACTCTCTGTGTAGCATGCTGTGCAAAGACTGGGGTGGGGAAGTCCACATCCTGAGATCTTACCTGTGGAACTTTGTAAAGACTAAAGACGTCTGACATCCGTGCAGAGGTATCAGCACTCAGTCCACCAATGGCGCCTATGAGATTTTCGTGGATGCCACATTTGTAGTTGGGCACAATCTTATGTGATTTGAAGAGCAGATCCAGGCTGGTACGGTAGGTCATTCTTGAATCAGAATAGCTGTCATAGATCTGGAACCCAAGAGTGACATTGGGCAAGATCTTGGGATTCTCATTGATCTCGTTAATGGCAAACACCAAGGCCAGGATGTGCTGGTAGAACTTTGCCACCACACTGCAAATAAAATGACTTCCTGTAGTTTGACAAGAGAATTCTGCAGTGCAGTAGTCACTGACTAGAAGGAGGGGGCACAATCTAGTCATGACTAAGTCCCATTGGAAATGGGGGAAATATTTTCATGGTGTGCATTTCCTGGATTGTGTTCAGTGGTGGCTGCTTGGTCCAATTTCGGTGGGGTGTGAATGCATTATGGGTTTCAGTCAGAACCAGCCAGAACTCTAAAGGAGTTATCCAAGGTGCAGACCCTATCTTGGGGATAGGCTTTAGCAGCTTGGGAATCTTAGAGTTCTGGCTGTTTCTGCCTAAAACCCGGGATGGATTCACAGCCCCACAGAAATGGGAGCCAACAGCCTCCACTGCTTGTGTTGATAGCAGAGGTGTTGCTAGGCACTGAAGAGATTCAGAAGCCAGGCCCATAGGATGGCAAGCCACATAAAATTTGCACCTGCTAATTTATATCTCCATGTATGCGAATTTAGTAATAATTGCCAGGATTTATTTCAATTTCAAAGAAAGCAAAGCAATCAATTGATTTCTCATTCGACGCACCTCAGATAGAATAGATTCTTTCATTAAATTGCACCTTGAGCAAAATCAGAGAAAACCAGTAGTGCCACTTCAATTAAAATTAATTTACCCTGTTGTGAAAAAATGAAGAGAATGGCTGCTCCAAAAATGTAATGAATCCGCCATTAATTAAATACCCCATTTATCAATCTTCATTAGCTGTATAAACTAAACTCAAAATAAAACAAAGTGTGGTGCCCTGTTCTGTGGGGGGAGGGGGGCATTTTAAAATGCTGGGTGGGTGGTGGAAGGGGTGGCGAGTGGGGCCAAGGAGGTGGAGGAAAGGGGGCAAGGAAGAAGAGGAGAAAGGAAAGCCTCCTGTTCTGTGGAGGCCCCGTTTTCAACACTGCCACCTTCAGAGGGGGATTTGGTGGCAACACAAGAGAGGATGTCTTTGGTGGTCACTCCCAGGCTGTGGAACTCCTTCCCAAGGACCGCAGGGTTCGATTTGTCTGTGTTATCTTTCCGCCGGCAGGCAAGTACTGCTTTATTCAAAAAATCTTTAGGCGTCTAAGTATGTCTGTTGAGTTGGGTGCTGTTCCTTCTCTGGAATAGGTATCATTTTATTGCTTGCTATTGTATTGGTTTATTGTATTGAAATGTATTGTTTTATTGTTTTAATTAATTTTAATTGTAAGCCGCCTTGACTGCCATTTTTCAGCTGAAAGGTGGGGTACAAATTAATTTATTAAATAATAAATTAATAAATAAGGCAGAGCTGAAGAGCGGAAGAAGAAACAGGGAGGTTTGGGGGTGAGGATCAGAAGAAGGGGGAGAACAGCATGGAGAAGAGAGAGTGAGCCTAGAAAGAGGAAAGAGAAGAGGCGGCAGAGGCAGGGAGGGGGTGGAAGGATGGGGCCTTTGTGAAGTAAAAGGGAAAAATATGATAAATGTACTACCCTTTGTTGATATCTGAATTTAAATTCAATGTATTTTGTTTTGTTTGTCTTTGTATTTGGAAAATTAATAAAAATATTTTGGAAAAACCCTGAGGGAAGCCATGATATCTCTCTTCATACAACCAAACACCAGTGTCAAGAAATCCCCTCTTCTTTTGTGCTTTAGCTGCCTGTAAAAAACTCCATTTTCTGAAAACAGGCCTGCATGCACTCATTAAACCAACTGTGTCGTGATCATGCAGTTGTCTGCTCTCAAGACCCTTAAAGCAGTAGCAGAACTCTTGCCAATTAGACTGAATGATGTCAGCTTGGTTTCTGTGAGAACTTCGTACCCTCCCAGAAAGTCTGGGGAAGCTATTCAACCTGCTAGTGATTGGTTAAGGTGGGTCACCTCTAGGGATGTACGAAAGTCACTTACCTTTTCGAAGGGTGACATTCACGGTGGGGGGAGGCGCTCCATCCCTCCCTCTGGATTTCTCTCCAGCCAGCTCCGCTCTGCAGAGATTCCACGGAGCCGCCAGCTGGGGCCACCTGCAGCCGGACATCCGGCTGCTGGGCAGCCTGCAGGGATGTAAATGGTGGCTGTATTTTAAATATTTGCATAGCCTATCACGGCAAAAAACAAAACAAAACAGTGAACACAAATGGCGGCAGCTATGGGGGCCGCCATTTGCGTTCCCTTTTTTTCCCCTGTGATTACGTAAATATTTACGTAGGCTATCGCGGCCAAAAAAAAAAGGTTACGTAGGTTACGTAAATATTTACGTAGGCTATCACGGCCAAAAAAAAAAGGGAACGCAAGTGGTGGCCGCCATAGCCGCCGCCATAGCCGCCATTTGTGTTCCCTTTTTTTGCCGTGATAGGCTACGTAAATACTTACGCAGCCTATCACAGCTTCCGCAGGGACGCAAATGGCATCCCTGCATAAGCTGTGAAGGCTACGTAGCGGCTACGTAGCCTATGACGGCTATAGTGATGAAGCGAATGGCGGCCGCAGCCACCATTCGCAAGTCAGCGCGAACGGCAGCAGGTAGGTGTCCCGTTTTGTGCGCCTTTTGCAGGGTGGGGGGGGCTTCGTTCCGCCACGGATTTTGGGGGGCCGAATGCACTGGCATTCGGCCTCACCGAGATCCATGGCAGAATTCTCTGACATCCCTAGTCACCTCACATCTGTCAAAGGCTTTTCAGTATAAAGTGAGAGGGGCTATGGCTGCTCTTAGTCTTCATTTGGTTTAGTTCGGCTTGGTCCTGGTTTTGGCTTGTGACTTTGCATCTCATCCTGTGGGCCCAGTTCTGTGTGAAGACCTGTGCTTAAGTGCGTATAGACAGGTTTAGGTAGCTTTGCTATTTTCTCACTCTGGTTCTTGTATGCGCTTTATTCCCCTTTCCCTGTGTAAATAAATTTAACATCTACCTCAACTGTTGTGTGAGCGTCCTTCCAAGTAAGACTTGGTAGTAAGTCCAGAGCCTTCTGCTTGGTTATTGCTACTGTTTAAAGTTTCAGGCCCAAGGCTTTGAAATAGAGGGTTCCAGGTTGGGCCCTTGTTTCTTAAGCCCCATGAGTGTCCTGTAAGGTCTGAGAGTTCCCTGGCTCTGGCTGAGGTGGATGTAAGGGGTGGTGGCAGCCTACCTTGCTGTTTGTCCCTGCCTACACTGCTAGGATTAGGGCAACCCCCTTCCTCCCTTCACAATCAGTCACATGGAAAAGGGCAAAAACATGTTCCTTGTTGTCCTAGAAGGGAAGACTAGATCTGTTGGGCTTAAGGTATAGGAGGGTAGGTTTTGGATGACCATTAGGAGAAGTGGTTTAAGGATGAGAGCAGTTTGACAATGGAACCAATTACCCAGGGGGCTTTCCCTCACTGGAGGTCTTCAAGCAGAGGTGGGATAGCCATTTGTTGGGGGTGCTCTAGCTCCAGGGTGCCTGTTCCAAGCTCGGGTTCAACTAGATGGCCTTCAAGGCCCCTCCAGTTCTATGGTTCTATGAACTAAGTAACATGTGAGTCTTCAACTGATATCACACTTATAATGTCTTAGGACTACTACATTGCAGAGACCTCTACAAGAAGAAGTAGAGGCATCTTGAATTTAACTCTCTTCCTCTTCACCAAGCTGTCGGTAATTCCTTTGGTTAACTGAGCAGAATGACCAAACACCTGGACAGTTGTTGCTGTTGTTGTTGTTTGGATGACACAGCAGCCCCTCGTGGGTTCATTAATCCTTGCGGAGCTGTAGCACATGCCAGCCACCATTATGAATATGCTACCCTTAAATGGGAGTTGTCAGGGGTTGTTGTGTCATGGAAAACTCATCCACTCGGAGTTATTTGAGGGTAAACAAACCTTGCGTACCATACAACAGACTGTAGGTTATGTGAGGGTTATTTAACCCTCAAGTGCATCCCATCAGCTGGGCTTGGACAACACGATAATCTCCCTCTCAGGGGCTGCATATTCTTAATGGTAGCCGGCATGCACCATGGCTCCTTTATGGTTAATTCACGCATGATGGGCTGCCGTGTCACGCAAACTGGGTCATTGTGTCATGGCTTGTGAAACCATTGCCTCCATCTGCTTGTTATGAAGTACTTTGTGCATAGACCACCACACCTCTGTGCACTGCCAGCACTTTGCTATTCATAGCCTGAAACAGCTGTCAGAGTGACGCACACGAAGGACAGTCATGTTAAGTGTGGGGCTTGTTACTGTGATGCCTGGCCTTCTTTTGCACCTGTTTGACGGTGTACATGGCCCAAGTGCTGTTCCCTTCTAGGAAGCTTTCCAGTGCAATCCTATAAATGCCTACTCAGTAATTCCCTCTGATTTCAATGGTGCTTGCCATCAAGTAAGTGGGTGCCTTAGGGCACAATTCTGTGCAGATTTAGACAGACAAAAGTCCTACAACTCCCAGCATGCGTTGAAGTGTAGGTCTTTTTTCTGTCTAAACATGGCTAGGATTGCATCTTTAATTATCTTTTCTCTTCTGGTGTATATCATAGCCCATATGTTTGCCATATCATCACAAGGTGATTGCTTCAAAGTGTTCTTTAAAATGATTTCCTCTCCTTTCAGGGTTAGCACTCCACAGAAAATACAGCTTGTTTCCACAATAGCCACCTTTTCCGGAATGGTCATGTTTTGTTCACACATTGTTTACAAAGTATCCCCAGGACGTTGTTGTTAGACCACTGCATCCCAAGTGTTTCTTGCACAATCCTTCTGAAGTTTTGTAAGAACTGATTTGTCTTGGCTTTGAGTGAGACAGAACAGAATTGCTTGATGGTTAGTGCTAAATTTAGCAATATTTTGGTATTTCTTTGAAACAGGAAAGAAATAATGAGATATTAGGAATTAAAGCCTTCTCTCCATCCACAGGAAGAGAAGCTGAAATTGGAGTAATTTAGAGAGGGTCTTCAAGCTGCAAATCAGAACCTATTTGTCAATCATTCCTGAGCTTGTGACATTATGAAAAAATAAAATAAAACAGGCTGAACCTCCAAACAGGACATTTTCATTTAGCTGCTAATTTTAGAGTTAGAAAGGGCTTTTGCTGAATGGAACTTAGTGGTGAGTAAACACTGTGGAAGAATGTTTGCCAAGGGGAAGGGTATTGCTGGACAATATAGCACTAGATAAAGTGGTGTGTAGAACGTCCTATTCGATAGCCCTTCCAACTAACTGCTGGAAAACAATGCCTCTGTTGTGTTGAATAGCTGTCTCTTAGAAACAACTAGGAATTTATGTGGAGGTGGCACAACCCTGGGTTTGTTCGTATTTGGTGCAGGGATAAAAAAAGCTACACCCTCCCTCCCTCTCTTCCAAAATGGGATGAGTCTGTATGTATGTTCTATAGACATGATAGAGTGCAATTGATTCAGAAATAGTTAAGGACTCAAAAGGTCATGCTGGCTTTGTTGACACTGTTCTTGACTATTTAATGTCCTGTTTCAACCACGGTTATTGTCTGCTCATTCATTCAGTTGGCCAGGGCTGTTGGCTCAGTGGGATAGCACATGCTTTGCTGATTATCTGGACCCATTTCAGCTTGGTTTCAGGCCAGGGTACGGCACTGAAACAGCCTTGGTTGCTCTGGCTGACAACCTACTCTGGGTGAAAGACAGGGGGAGTGCTATCCTGTTGATCTTCCTGGATCGCTCAGTGACTTTTGACACCATTGATCATTGTGTCTTACTGGATCGGCTCTGCAGGATGGGAGTTGGGGTACTGTGCTACAGTGGTTTTGCTCCTACCTGCAGGGCCGATTCCAAAGAGTGGTATTGGGGGATTCCTGTTCTACCCCATGGCTATTAAGACGTGGGGTGCCACAGGGTTCTATTGTATCCCCCATGTGGTTCAACATCTATATGAAGCCATTGGGAGAGGCTGTTAGGAGTTCTGGGGTGGGGTATCACCAGTACGCTGATGATATTCAGCTCTATTTCTCCTTGTTGTCGGAGTCGGCTGAGGCGGTGTAGGTGCTGGACCAGTGCCCGGAGGCTATATAAACTGAGGGCCAATAAACTGAAGCTAAATCCTGACAAGACGGAAGCTCTGTGGGTTGGTGGTTCCTGAGTCTGGGAACTGGGTAAGTGACGGGGTTGCACTCCCCCTGAAGGAGCAGGTGCATAGATTGGGAGTACTCCTAGATCCATCCCTGCCACTGGATCCCCAGGTGGACTCCGTGGCCTGGAGTACTTGGGGCCAGCTTCGGCTGATCCGCCAGCTACAGCCTTTCCTGGACAGGGATAACCTAGCCACAGTAGTACATGCGCTGGTAACTTCCTGATTAGACTATTGCAATGCGCTTTACATGAGGCTGCCTTTGAAGATGACTTGGAAGTTGCAGCTAGTGCAAAATGCTGACCGGAACACCTCATAAGAACCATATAACACCAGTTTTAAAGGAATTCCACTGGCTGCCAATACATTTCCGGTCAGAATTCAAGGTTTTGGTGATGGCATTTAAAGCCCTAAGCGGCTTGGGACCTTGATATTTGAGGGAGCGCCTCTCCCTATATATGCCTGCCCGAGAACTGAGATCTGTTGGAGGGGCCCTCCTCTCTGTCCCACCACTACGAGACATACACTATGGTGAGATGTGGGAGAGGGCCTTCTCCGCTGTGGCACCCTGGTTGTGGAATGCCCTCCCCTTGGAGGCCCGATCAGTGTAGACATTAGTCTCATTTTGGCGCCTAGTAAAAACACGGCTTTTAACCAAAGCCTTTGAGGGCTAAATGCATTCCCTAGCACATTGTTTTAACTGTTCTATTGCTTTGAGATTTTAACTGGTTTTAGGTTGTTTAATAGTTTAATATATTTTTAGGTGTTTAAATTATTTATTGTTTTATACTGTTTACATTGATTTTCTGTATGCCGCTCTGAGATCTTAATGATATAGGGCAGGAAAGAAATGTTTTAAATAATAATAAACAAATAAATAAATAAATGTAGATGGTGAAAGGTTCTGTTCCTGACATTTCCAGTTAAAATAATCAGTAGCAGGTCATGGGAAGACCTCACGCAGAGAGCCGCCCAGTCAGAACAATCAATAATAAGCTATGGATAAATACTTTGTCCTGCTATAAAGCAGCTTCTTAATCTCCATTCATGTTTTATAAATATACCATTAATAATGCCACTTTTCCAAAAGGATGAAAACCATTTGCAGCAACAGAAATATCATAGACTCATAGAATAGTAGGGTTGGAAGGGGCCTACAAGGCCATCGAGTCCAACCCCCTGCTCAATGCAGGAATCCAAGCCAGACCATTCCTGACAGGTGGCTGTCCAGCCTCGTCTTGAACACCTCCAGTGTGGGAGAGCCCACCACCTCCCTAGGTCATTGGTTCCATTGTCGTATTGCTCTAACAGTCAGGAAATTTCTCCTGATGTTCAGCCAGAAATATATATTAATATATTAAGTATATATGAAATACACTTAAAATCAAACCTCAGTTCACAGGATTCCTTACAATGGGAAAGTAATCGTTTCCTGAGAAGGATGCTTGTCGAACACAATATTAGGGAACATGTAATGGATATGAGATGCAATTCCACCAATGAGGACTTCACCGGCCTGGTACCATTGATGTGGAATACGAAGAGGATCGTTTCCGGTGCACCTCAGTGTTTGCACTTCCAAGGCCATGTGTGGGAACATCACCAGTGCAGCCAGCACCACCGCCATCACGGTCACCATCATCTGGCTGGGAGACATCCCTCTTGGATTTGCTTCTCCGATATCTTTCTAGAAAGTCAACTCTCCCGCCAGCTTCATTCAAACTAGCTGGGTTTAAATGGCTGCTAGCTTTGCCAAGACACTTCTTAAGGGGATAAATTATTCCCAACACTGGCGTATAATCATGCTTTGAATGTTTATTGAACGTCCAAATCTTTTAAAAGGAAGGGGGGAAAGTGTTCAGATCCCTATCTTTAGCTGTTGCCCCTAATCTTAGCTGTGAATGGCACTGTGGGGTTTAAAGATATCCATTTATGACATTGGTGTTGACTTTCTTTCTCTACTGCCTTCTTAAAAGCCATTGGAGGTTTGACCAGGTTAATTAATTACTATGATAATTACAGGGGAGATAATAACCATGGACTCCATGCGGCATTTCTGCTCTCATTACGGGTGAAGCAGACATGTTTGTCAAATGTCACAGAAACTTTATGCTGCTCTGCAGTGGAACAACTGTGCTGCAATTTCAGAATGATCCAGAGTGACCTCTAGGATGGAATCCAACAGGAAGTGGGCATATTTGTCCTTGACCAGGGAACCTTTCAGTGTGCTAAGCTAATCATGCCCACACCTGATTGCAATCAATGCAGCACCATTCCACAATGCCAAGAGCCATGGGCACTCTTGGGACCATTCTTACCAATTCTCCATGATGTCTCTGAATACCCATTTCAAAAAGTAGCCTGGGATTTTTATCTTTCATTGAATCCCACCCCAAACTAGGGATGTGAGAACTCCCCGCTGCTCGCCTCTCCTCCCATTCATTGAAGCACACAAGCGATCGGCGATCACTGTTGATCATCCTTTGAACCGTTTGCGGCTTTGCCGGGTTTATTTTTGACTCGGGAACCTATATGCACAAAAAGGGGCACATTTGCACACAAAGCCTCAAATTTGCACACTTTTGAATCTCTGAAATGTGCACATTCAGCTACATCTGCACAAAATTTCAATTCAGTATTGCTCAATCATCCGTTCGCCATTGGAATGATTTTGGGGAGGAGAGAACATGAAGAGTGTTCAGTTGTTCCTGCAATGTGCTAATTTAGCTTGCCCTTCTGACACAGACACCCCCCATCCTCCTAGCAAAAAGAAGAAGCTTGCAGGGTCCCATGTTTCCCATTCTACAATGATCTGTCCATTCCGTAGTGAATGAATCTGACCATTTTTCATTCTGTAAGCCATTAGCACGACTCTGCTCATTCATTCTGCCCCCTGCCTGAACTCTCCTTTGTTTTGCTAATGCATTGATATTTGTCAATGAGACACTGGTAGGGATGGCGGAGAATTCCGCCATGGACCCCAGTGAGGCTGGATTCAAAGGAATCTGGCCTCTGGACTCTGTGGTGGAATGGATCCCTTACCTCTTCCGCCTCCCTGGAACTGTCTGGAGCCGAATCCTGCCCATGGCGACTCTGCGGAGCTGCCAGCCAGTGATACGGCCACCATTGAGGTGCTGTATCTCTACGTTCAGTGCTGACTCTGGACGCAAATGGCATCCACTACTGCATTTGAGGCCGTAAAGCTGTTAGATTAAATGCTGTAAATGGCTGCATTTAGCTTCAACTAAGGGCTTTACGGTCGCAAATGGTGTCCGCTACGCCATTTGCGGCCATAAAGCTGTTAGATTAACCTAAATGCAGCTGTAAATGGCTGCATTTAGGTTAATCTAATAGCTTTACGGCTGCAAATGGCATCCACTACACCATTTGCATCCAGAGTTAGACCTTACTCAGCCAGCGATATGACAGTGGTGGCCGGCTGTATCGCCAGCAATGTGGAGCTGGTGGCCGGCTCTACGCGATCGCTGCAGAGTGGAGCCCGTTCAGACGGATTCTGGGGGGAGGGACAGATCGCCCACAGGCAGATTCCCACCTGGACCAGCAGGTAGGGAATCCACCCATCCCTAGATAGAATCATTGAAGAATAGGGTTGGAAGGGGCCTAAAAGACCATTGAGTCCAACCCCCTGCTCAGTGCAGGAATCTAAGTCAAAGCATCCCTGACAGATGGCTGTCCAGCCTCATCTTGAATGCCTCCAGTGTGGGAAAGCCCACTGCCTCCCTAGGTAATTCGTTCCATTGTTGTATTGCTCTAACAGGCAGGAAGTTCTGATGTTCAGTCCTGATGTTCAGGTGGAATCTGGGTTCCTGTAACTTGAGCCCATTATTCCATGTCCTGCACTCCGGGATGATCAAGAAGAGATCCTGGCCTTCCTCTCTGTGACAGCCTTTCAAGTACTTGAAGAGTGCTATCATCTCTCCCCTCAGTCTTCTCTTTTCAGTCTCTCCTCATAGGGCTTTGTTTCCAGTCCGCTGATCATCTTTGTTGCCCCCCTCTGAACCCTCTCCAGTTTGTCTGCATCCTTCTTAAAGTGTGGTGCCCTGAACTGGTCACAGTACTCAAGAAGATGAGGCCTAACCGGTGCTGAGTAGAGGGGAACTAGTACTTCACGTGATTTGGAAGCTATACTTATATTAATGCAGCCCCAAACAGCATTGGCCTTTTTTGCAGCCACATCACATTGTTGGCTCATATTCTTTAGTTGCAATTCATTTACACCACTTCTATGTTTTTGTGTAGGATACAAGTCCTGTCCCTGGAGCTGGGGAGTTTGTTCAGAAAAGGCTGAATTAGAAGGACAAAGCTTCAGTGCTATAGTCTGACAGACCACTCCCATCGGAGGGAGGGAGTTTCTTATTATGTTTACTTTCATACTGTTGTGTTTTGCCCATATTTTGGTAAATATCTCATAATCCACATTCAGTAGAGATATTGGTCTGTAGGAATCCAGGTTACGTTTATCTTCGTTTAATTTGCGTTATCGGTGTTAATATAGCTTCCATCCATGTTTTCGGAAGTGGGGCCCTCTCTTGTATTTCCCGATATAATTTCTTCAGTTGTGGCACCAACATATCTACAAACGCTCTATAAAATTCACCTATAAACCCATCTCGGCCTGGCGTTCTATTATTTTTTAATTCTTTTAAAAGAGCCATAGCCCCTCTCAATTTATACTAAAAAGCCTTTAACAAATGTGAGGTGAACCACCTTAGCCAATCACTAGCAGGGTGAATAGCTTTTAAAATTCTTTTATAGTTTCTTTAATCTCCTCTTCTCCTATCTCAGCTTCTAGAATGTGTTTCTGTTCTTCTTTTAATGGGGGTATTTTTGTTTTGTCTTGGTATTCCTGAATCTGCCTTATTTCTATCGGTATCCCTTTAAAAAATCTCTAAAATAATTTTGTAATAATTTTCCCTTTTCATTTTGATCATATGTTTTGTTTCCTTCTTTTGTATTCAAAGCTAAAATTCTGTTCTTAATTCTGTTTTTCTGGACTCTGTTCGCCAATGATTTTGAGCTTTCCCCCATAAACTCATAATATAAACTCATAATATAAGTATATGCTGTTTGACATATAGCACGTGTATCATTGTTTTGTTTATTACTAATGCCTTTCTTTCTTTCCTCAATTTTTCCATTTCTTCTCTAATTCTAATCTGACCAGTATGTTTGTACTGCTCCATCAATCTGTTAATTTCCTGATCCATTGTCTCTTTCTTCGCCTTATCCTTTTGCTCTGTTAAATTTAGCTCTTTTATACATACCCCTCTTATTGTTGCCTTGCCTGCTTCCCATCTAATTGTTTTGTTTCCTCTGTTTTATTTTCTTCAAAATGTCTTTCGATATTCCTTTTTATCCTAGCTTCAATATCTTCCTTAGCTAATAATATGGGATTCAATCTCCATATATAATCCCTTTTAATGCCTTGGTCCATCTCTACATACATTTTGATTGGGGCATGGGTCTGTTACTTTTATTTGTCCAATTTCCATTTTTTAAAACCTTTGTAAGCAAGTTTTTGTCATTAAGATTGTATCCAACCTACTAAAATGTTTATATACTTCTGAAAAATATGTATGACTATAGTCATTAAGGTTTATTTTGATCCAAGCATCGTAAATATCATATTTTTTCAAAATTTCCATATAAGCGGGATAGTCTTTTGTCCTGCTTTAACATTGTTCTTCATTTTGTATCACTGATGGATGTTGCCCCCTGAAGATTCCCATTTAAATCTCCTGCAATGATTTTTTCTGATTTTGAGAATCCGTTAACTTTAGCTAAGATCTTCTGTAGAAAATTTTATTGATTCATGTTAGGGTTATAGACTGATGCCAATGTTATTAACTCTTTATTATATACCCCCTCTACAAATATATATCTCCCCTTTTTTCTTTCATCATTCTTTTTAATTGAAAACTTATCTCCTTATTAATTAATATCCCTACCCCCTTATTCTTCTAGAACCTGGAGCTAAGAATTTATGTCCCCATTGTCTGCTGCCCACTATCCCACTGTTTGTCTTTGGTTTATGAAGTTCTTGCAAAAATAATATCTCAGGCTTCATTTCAGATATGAATTTATACATTCAGGTTTGTTTTAGCCAAACCCCTTCTCCTCTGATACTCAGAGATTTACACTGTACCATATTTATTTTAAGTTTTCTTTTCTTTTTTCCTATTTTCCCTATTTTTTCTTTCCTTTCTTGTTTTTTGCCTTCCTTTTCCTTTCCTATTAGGAATGGTAAGCAACCATATTTAACTACAATAAGCCAACAAATACAGAAACTGAAATAGTTAAGAATGTACACAGAATAGTTAGACAAATTTACAAATTTGCAGAGAAAAGTTGTGAGACAGAAATACACACACACACACACACACACACACACACGAGCAGAACTGGAACAGTATGACAGGACAACTAAAATTCCTTATCCTCTCTGGGGTAGCCAGGCAACTTATTTCTTCATAAGCTAGCTCCTTCCCTTAGATTTCCTCACCCTCAGTTTATTTTTCTTTTCCTTTTTTACTCAATCCATATTTATTCCTTTCCTTGTTGTCTCCCCTGTGGCTGCTCCCTTAACTATCTCGTAGAAACATTTGCTATTTTTCTCTTTTTATTTCCTCTTATGCTTGCAGTCGGCCGCCATATCTCCTCCCCCTCACCATCTGAAACATCTGTCTGGTCATCTGCAGTTCTTTCTTCCCCTTTTTCTTCTTCTGGGATTTCTATCTTCAACTCTCGAAAAAGTCCCTTGATCCCAGAATTGGTTGTTACCAGATATGTTTTCCCTTTATGTATTATTGTCAGTTTGAAAAGGAAGCCCCAGGGACATTTAATTCCTTCTTCTCAAAGTTTTCTTGTAAATGCACCTAGATTTTGCCTTTTCTGTCATGTCTCTTGTAAAAACATCACAGGCATATCCATATACTTTATTTCTTTCATTAGCCACATTTCTTTCATTATCTTTTCCTTTAGAGGATAGTTTACATAACAGAATATAATATCTTGTGGAATGCTTGTTTCTAGGGATGTCAGAGAATTCCGCGACGGATCTCGGTGAGGCCGAATGCCAGTGCATTCGGCCCCCTGAAATCCGTTGCGGAATGAAGCCCCCACCCCCCCACAAAAGGCACGTGGGACGAAGTCCCCACCACCCCCACCCCATGAAAGGAGTGCGAAACGGAGCACTTACCTGCTCCCATCCGCGCTGCTTTGCGAATGGCGGCCATCCTGCGGCCGCCATTCGCTTCCTCCTCTTCAGCCATGATAGGCTATGTAAATACTTACGTAGCCTATCACAGCCTCCGCAGGGACGCAAATGGCATCCCTGCATTAGCTGTGATAGGCTATGTAAGTATTTACGTAGCCTATCACGGAAGGGGGAAAAAAAAACCAGCGTGCAGTGGCTACCACCATTTGCGTACGCTGGGGTTTTTCCCCTGCTGTGATAGGCTATGTAAATATTTACGTAGCCTATCACAGCTCAATACAGGGACACAAATGGCGGCGGCTATGACAGGCACCATTTGCGTCCCTGCAGGGCTGCCCAGTGGCCGGATGTCCGGCTGCGGGAGGCTGGAGCCAGCTGGCGGCTCCGCGGCTTGGCCGTGGAGCGGAGCTGGCCGGGCAGGATTCTGGGGGGAGGGACAGAGCGCCTCCCCCCGTCGAGGTTTCCGAGGGGAGGGACGGAGCGCATCCCCCCACCTGCAGAACCCGGCGGAGCCAGGTAAGCGGGGTTTCGTACACCCCTACTTGTTTCTAACCTTCTGGGTCTTAGTGCCCGATGAGCTCTTTCAAGAGCGTCCATCTGTATTTTACATGCAGGAAGTAGTTCTGTGAGCCATTTTACTATAAATTAATTCACAGATCCTTGTTCTGCAGTCTCCAGAATTCCAGGAATACGGACATTTTTCCTATGATTTCTATTGTACAGGTCTTCATATTTTAAGCTATTCTCTTCAATTAACTTTCCTAAAGATTTAATTTGTAGCTCAAGTCTGCCTGCATTCTCTGAAACTGCCGCTTCTGTTCCTTTCATCCTCTCATGCAATGTTCCAATTTATCTTCCCGTATTTCCTTTCAGGGAGTCAATAAATCTTGTTCGAGTGCTGTTAATTGCTCTGTCAGTGTTTGTTGTGATACAGCCATCCCTCTGGTCTTGGTTTCTCTTTTCAGTTCTTTCTTTGCTGATTTAAAGAAGTATTTTATTCCGCTTTCCGTTCTTCCCGATAGATTCATTAATGGCTGTCTGGAATTTTGTTTCCAGGAATTATTTTCTTTTTAGATAACCTTTCTCAGCTTAAAATATTTCCTGAGGGCAGGGAGCTCCAAGATCATGCCGCCATTGCCTTCAGCACCAAAACTCCACCCCACTTTCATACTGTTGCCAATCTCCAGAAAAGCTGTTGCTCATTTGAAACTCCCAAAACTCTGGGGTCTCTCTTCACTTGGGGTGCAGGTGCAAACACCTTCTTAATCTCTTCTTCACAAAGGTCAGCGATGTTATTACCATTAATGGAAAGTCATTTCATATCTTTCTGCTCACACAGGAAAAGCTATGACGACTTCAGAGTCCTCTGGGAACTTGATTTTTATTAATGCTAAAATGTCTTACCTATGTAATATGTTCCCCTTCGTGGATCACTGCCTTGTTGTGGTGAAGGGGCTTGCATAACTCAGTGAAGCCATAAACTATGCCGTGCAGGGCCACCCAAGACAGACAGGTCATGGTGGAGAGTTCTGACAAAATGTGGTCCACTGGAGAAGGAAATAGCAACCCACTCCAGTATTCTTGCCAAGAAAACCCCATGGAATGTATCACAAGGCTAAAAGAGATGACACCAGAAGATGAGCCCCTCAGCTCGGAAGGTGTCCAATATACGACTGGGGAAGAGCAGAGGGAATTTCCAAGTAGTGCCAGAAAGAGTAAAGTGGCTGGGCCAAAGCCGAAAGGACACTCAGCTGTGGATGTGTCTGGTGGTGAAAAGAAAGTCCGATGCTGTAAAGAACAATATTGTTTAGGAACCTGGAATGTCAGATCAATGAATCAAGGTAAGCTGGAGGTGGTCAAACATGAGATGGCAAGACTGAACATCAACATCTTGGGAATCAGCGAACTCAAATGGACAGGCATGGGCGAATTTAATTCAGGTGACCATCATATCTACTACTGTGGGCAAGAATCCCTTAGAAGAAATGGAGTAGCACTCATAGTCAACAAAAGGGTGGGGTACAATCTCAAAAACGATAGAATGATCTCAGTACGAATCCAAGGCAAACCATTCAACATCACAGTAATTCAAGTCTATGCCCCAGCCACTGGAGGCCGAAGAAGCTGAGGTGGATCGGTTCTATGAGGACCTACAACACCTTCTAGAACTAACACCAAAAAAAGATGTCCTCTTCATCATAGGGGATTGGAATGCTAAAGTAGGGTGTCAAGAAATCACCGGGATAACAGGCAAGCATGGCCTTGGTGTACAAAATGAAGCAGGACAAAGGCTAATAGAGTTTTGCCAAGAGAACATGCTGATCATAGCAAACACTCTTTTCCAACAGCACAAGAGGCGATCCTACACATGGACATCACCAGATGGTCAATATCAAAATCAGATTGATTATGTACTTTGCAGCCAAAGATGGAGAAGCTCTTTACAGTTGGTAAAAACAAGACCTGGAGCTGACTGTGGCTCAGATCATGAGCTGCTTCTTGCAAAATTTCGGCTTAAATTGAAGATCGTAGGGAAAACCACTAAACCATTCAGGTATGACCTAAATCATATCCCTTATGAATATACAGTGGAGGTGAGGAATAGATTTAAGGGATTCGACCTGATAGACAGAGTGCCTGAGGAACTATGGACGGAGGTCCGTAACGTTGTTCAGGAGGCAGCAACAAAATCCATCCCAAAGAAAAAGAAATGCAAGAAAGCCAAGTGGCTGTCTGATGAGGCTTTACAAGTAGCTGAGGAAAGAAGGGAAGTGAAAAGCAAGGGAGAAAGGGGAAGATATACCCAACTGAATGCAGAGTTCCGGAGAATAGCAAGGAGAGACAAGAAGGCCTTCTTAAATGAACAATGCAAAGAAATGGAGGAAAACAATAGAATGGGAAAGACTAGAGATTTTTTCAAGAAAATCAGAGATCTCAAGGGAACATTTTGTGCAAAGACGGGCATGATAAAGGACAAAGAAGGCAGGGACCTAACAGAAGCAGATGAGATTAAGAAGAGGTGGAAAGAATACACAGAAGAACCATACAGGAAAGATCTGAATGTCCCTGATAGCCATGATAGTGCAGTCACTGAACTTGAGCCGGACATCCTCGAGAGTGAAGTCAAGTGGGCCTTAGGAAGCATTACAAACAGCAAAGCTAGCGGAGATGACAGTATTCCAGCTGAGCTATTTAAAATCCTAAAAGATGATGCTGTTAAAGTGCTGCACTCAATATGCCAACAAATTTGGAACACTCAACAGTGGCCACAAGACTGGAAAACATCTGTTTACATTCCAATTCCAAAGAAAAGCAATGCTGAAGAGTGTTCAAACTACCGCACAATTGCACTCATTTCACATGCCAGCAAGGTGATGCTCAAAATCTTGCTAGCTAGGCTTCAGCACCATGTGAACCGAGAACTACCAGAAGTACAAGCTGGGTTTCGAAGAGGCAGAGGAACTAGAGATCAAATTGTCAACATTCGCTGGATCATGGAGAAAGCAAGAGAATTCCAGAAAAATGTCTATTTCTGCTTCATTGACTACGCTAAAGCCTTTGATTGTGTGGATCACAATAAACTGTGGCAAATTCTTAAAGAGATGGGAGTACCAGACCACCTTACCTGTCTCCTGAGAAACCTGTACAAGGGACAAGAAGCAACAGTAAGAACCAGACATAGAACAACTGAGTGGTTCAAAATTGGGAAAGGAGTATGACAAGGCTGCATATTGTTGCCCTGCTTATTTAATTTATATGCAGAGTACATCATGAGAAACACCGGGTTGGATTAATGACAGGTCAGAATTAAGACTGCCGGGAGAATTATCAACAACCTCAGATACGCAGACGATACCACCCTAATGGCAGAAAGCGAAGAGGATCTAAAGAGCCTCTTGTTGAGGGTGAAAGAGGAGAGTGCAAAAGCTGGTTTGAAACTCAACATTAAAAAAATGAAGATTGTGGCATCTGGCCCCATCACCTCCTGGCATATAGAAGGGGAAGAAATGGAAGCAGTGACAGATTTTACTTTCTTGGGCTCCAAGATCACCGCACATGGTGACTGTAGCCATGAAATTAAAAGATGCTTGCTCCTTGGGAGGAAAGCTATGGCACACCTAGACAGCATAGTAAGAAGCAGAGACATCACCTTTCTGGCAAAGGTTCATACAATCAAAGCTATGGTTTTCCCAGTAGTAATGTATGGCTGTGGGAGCTGGACTATAAGGAAGGCTGAGCGCTGAAGAATTTATGTTTTTGAACTGTTTTGCTGGAGAAGACTCTTACGAGTCCCCTGGACTGCAAGGAGGTCAAATCAGTCAATCCTAAAGGAAATCAACCCTGAGTGCTCATTGGAAGGACAGATACTGAAGCTGAAGCTCAAATATTTTGGCCACCTAATGCGAAGAGAAAACTCCCTGGAAAAGACCGTGATGCTGGGAAAGATTGAAGGCCAAAGGAGAAGGGGACGGCAGAGGATGAGATGGCTAGATAGCATCACCAATGCAATGAATATGAACTTGAGCACACTCCGGGAGAGAGCGGAGGACAGGAAGGCCTGGCGTGCTATGGTCCATGGGATCATGAAGAGTCGGACATGACTGAACGACTGAACAACAACAAATGTATTAATTCTGCTCTGCAAGTGCCACAAGGGGCTTTGAATTCAAATCCCCAAGTTTTGTTTAGTTCAATGTAAGACAAGACAAGATGCTTTGGCCTTAGGGTTTAATTGTCAAATGTTAAGAGTTGTTGTTTTTCTGGATGTAACCAGTGACTGTATTTTAATCAAATATGCTTTAGTTTCAAGGACTGGTTCATTCTTTTGCAAATGACTGGTTGTCCACGCAGTAAATTGAACAGAACAAAATTTCCATTATTTTTATCTTTTTCTATAGGATACCAAGAACTTCAATGAAACCACAAACTCATTTTTTATTTATATCCTTCTACAAATTAGTTTCTCTCTGTTGTTCAGCTCAGGTCTCAGCACAATAATGTAGCATTTGGGGGAAAATATGCAGCACAGTAACCCAGTGCTAGAGGCCAAGATGGAGAATATCTCCACTGCAACCATGTACTTTCCTCTTGTGCTGAGGTAGGTTGGAAGAAAGGACAGCCACACACTGCAAAAGACCAACATGCTGAAGGTGATGAACTTGGCTTCATTAAAACTGTCAGGCAACTTCCTGGCCAGGAAGGCCACAGTGAAGCTGACAGTGGCCAAGAGGCCCATGTAGCCCAAGACACAATAGAACATGAAGACTGACCCTTCATTACACAGCAGGACAATTTCTTCAGTCAGAGAGTACATGTCCAAATCTGGGAATGGGGGAAACAATGCCAGCCACAGAGCACCAATCCCTGCTTGAATACTGGAGCAGGAGACGACAATAGAATATGCCAGCTTTTCCCCTACCCATTTCCTCATCTGGGATCCTGGTTTGGTAGCTACGAATGCCAGAACCACAGATACAGTTTTGGCCAAGATGGTTGAGAGCGATACAGAGAAAATGATGCCACAAGCCATTTGTCGAAGAAGGCAGGTCACCTGATGAGGCTTTCCGATGAACAGGAAGGAACAGAAGAAACACAAGAGGAGGGAGATGAGGAGAATGTAGGTCAGGCTTTGGTTGTTTGCTTTGACTATGGCAGTGTCCCAGTACCTAATGAAGATGCCAAGCACTAGAGCTGTGATCTGAGACAACCTAAGTACTGAAGAAACTGAAATGATGGCCAGTGTTTCTTCAAAAGCTAGGAAGTTTGGAATCTTAGGAATGCATTCATCCTGTTATGGATTTGGATAGTGCCCTTTTGGACAAGTGACACAAGTTTCCACATCTGAGAAACAAACATAGTATAATGTATGAAAAACGAAAAGAAATATATTCTCAAGATTCAGACAGCTGTACCAGACGTTCAGCTAACATCCAGTATTCTATGTTTTACAATGGGAGGATGCAAAAACCTCTATACAACATGCTTCATAATGAATGGATAGATAATGGCATTTCTTCCATGAATCACATGTGTCTTTGTTGTCATCTTGGATCCTTTCCTTTTTCTGTGAATCACAGCTATTATGGAATAAAATGAAAGATCATCCTGGTAGTAGTCTAAAACTTTGGGGGCCAAACAATGGTTATTTTTCTGACTCACTCCGGCTCAGTTTATTAGTGGTATTTTAGCACTCTCTTTTTTGTAAGTGAAGCTGGCATTTCATAAACATTTCACTTAAAAAAACAAAAACAAAAAAAACCCCTGTTTCTAGTTTTTTTTTTTTTTAATCTATAATTACATATTCTAGCTGTGGTGGTCTGCCACACGTATCACATTGCAGATGCATTGGTGCAGATGCATTTATTCAAATGGTTATTTAGATGCCCTTTCAACCTTTCCTCAAGCAACTTTATTCTTAGAGGGATGATGACTTCTTTCTAGGGATGGTGGAGAATTCTGCCATGGACTCCCGGAGTCCGTGGTGGAACGAAACACTTACCTCTGCTTCCCCGCGGAATCCTCTTTGGCTGGATCCTCCAGCTCTGGATTGCCAGCAATACGGCCGCCATGCTGTATCGCTGGCTGAAGGGGACTGACTGCGGATGCAAATGGCATCCAGGATGCCAATTGTGGCCGTAAAGGTCTTAGTTTAGGCTAAATGCAGCCGTTTGTGTCTGCAGTCAGTCAAGTCCCCTTCAGCCAGCGATGCGGCATGGCGGCCCTATTGCTGGTGCTTCAGAGCTGGCTGGTGGCTTCGTGGAATCGCCGCGGGGTGGAGCCACCTGAAGGGGATTCTGGAGGGAGGAATGGATCACCTCTCCCCTGTGGGCAGATTCCCCACAGACCGGAAGGTAGGGAATCCGCTCATCCCTACTTCTTTCCCATCCTGGCCTACCCATTTGCTTTTCTTTCAAGCTCTTTCATCTCACACAATCAGGATTCTGGTGTATCTAATTGTTCATTAACCCCTAGGTCCACAGTAATACTACTAATATGTCAGATAAAACATTGCTTTAATTCTCTCAAAATGGTGCCACAGCATCATCATGAAAAATACTCAAGCAAACTTCTGAAATTAACTGGAGTACATGGTTAAAAAAGGAATATCACTGGTTTGGTGGATGGTGTAGTAGCTTTGTCCCAGGACCTCATGTAGGGGATGGGAGGCAGGTCTGGCTTAGGGTCGTATGAGTTGGGAGGGGCGGGAGATGAATGAAGGGGCTTACAACCATGTCTCTATTTTTTTCCATTTCTATCAGTAGCTCAGCACCATCTGACTTTTCTATGGTTGTTGCTTGTTACTGAGCATCACAGAGCACTGTTAAACCCCCAGTGGCCTAGACTGGCTTGGTAGGTGGAGGCTTCACTGATCTGGAGATGAGGCTGTCATAGTTAGGTAACAGTAGGCAGTTTCAATACAGGTTCAAGGGAAGAAAACCAGAAATCAAAATATGACGAGAATCTTGAAGCCTTTTTGAAGGAGAACGGAGGCTTCCTCAGACCTACTCCTTCAAAGCCAAGGGGCTTGAAGGGAAAGTGACAGGACCTCCATGCGAGGCATGCCTAACTCACTTACACAAGGATGCAAGACCTGGGCATGGGGGTGAAGCCAGCAGATTTTGCTCAGCAGATCCTTGTGAGGTAGGGATGTCAGAGAATTCTGCCACAGACTGAAATGGGATCGAATTCCCTTCAGTCCATGCCACAGAATCCTCTGAGAAACACCACCACGAGGTCATGCAGAGCCAGCCGTCATGTGGCTTTTTTTTTGTCGTCTGCAAAGAGTTGCAAAATTTTCATAAATAAAAATGCAGAGTAGTATATTCTGATAATAAATACGTAAGTTTTTTTTAAAAAAGGAATGGTGCTCACCGCCTTGTTTGTGGGTGTTGTTTTTAAATTGAAATCGTCCATTTCCATTTCCTTTCAGCCAAAACACTTCCTCTTCCTAAAGGCTTCCCAAAAGAAGGCTGTCTTAGGTGTGCCTGAGTGATAAACTATTTGTTTAAAGCAACACTGTTTTAAAGAATGAAAAAACCTTTTAAAATTACCATGCCGGCCCTGGAGCCCTGCACGAGGTATTATTCTCCCTGCTAAGCTTTATATTTCCACATACAGCATTGTTGTTGATGTTGTGAGGCTAAAATGGAGAGGAGAACCAACTCTGTGCATGTCTACTCAGAAGTAAGTCTTATTGAGTTCAATGCGACTTACTCCTACACATGTCAGCACCCCACTTGCCCCCAGCTCAGCTTTGTATTTCCACATCCAGCTCATTATCAAACCTCCTGTCAGTTATCTCATGCATTTCCCCACCTGGGTCAGGTCTCTGTGCCACTTGATTCTGTCCTCATGAATGGTGACCCTTTTGCCTGGAGGAGCGTGAGGATCCAGCATTCCCACTTTGACCTTGACAGAGGACTTATTTGGGAAGGTGACGAAGTCTGTAATATCAAATCTCCCCTCAAATTCTCCATGTTCATTAAATGTAATTTCATCTCCAGCATTGAAGGTGAGAACTTTGGAAAATATATGTGCCAGGGAAAATGGGAGGATATGCAGTATTTATATATTTTGTGTTCTTTACAGATTTAAGGTCACCCTGTCGCTTTAGGATAGCCATAGCCGTGTTGGTGCCCTTTAGGTTTTTTGGACTTCAGCTCCCATCAGCCCACGGTAACAAGGCCAATGGTCAGGAATGCTGGGAACTGTAGACCAAATTTTCTGGAGGACACCAGGTTGGTGAAGGCTGTATAATGAACCTAAAATATATTACATATAAATTGGTTTGTTCATCAAATTATCCTTACAATTAAAGTCTCTTTGAAATAAACTCCACAAATTGTAATTCTTGTCTGAAAAAAGTGTACTTTAATATTCATTATACCAAACATGATCACTTTGTGAGCAAACCAAGTTATACATAATATAGTTTAGGTTCCTATTTTTAGACTGATCAAAGAGAACTTAGTAGCTCCTGAAACATCTGAATCATCCAAGAAACTAGAAGAAGCAGGAAGAATGGAGCAGAGGAAGACAAGTCTGCAGCATCTTTTCATGTTTGCTGGCAAGTTTAGGGAAATGCCTAAAGTGTTTACTTTCCATAGGGTAGATTTTAGGGAAATCTTATCTGAACAAAAAGGTATTGAGAGCTGATTTGGGGATGGCAGAGAATTCCACCGCAGACTCAAATGAGGCTGGACTCCAAAGAATCTGATCTCCAGATTCTGCGGCGGAACGTCACCACTTACCTTCAGCTCTGGAGGATTTCGTGCAGAGCGGCTCTCTGGCTCCCTATACAAGGTGATACGCTAATGGCGGCTGCCATTAGCCTATAGTGGGAAAAAGTACAGATGCAAATGGCGTATTGTACAGCACTTGTGGCTGTAAAGCACTGATTTTGTCCTAAATACAGCCATAAATGGCTGCAATGAGGTCAAAGTCAGGGCTTTACAGCCACAAGTGGCATCCAATATGCTATTTACGTCTGTATTTTCCCCCACGATAGGTTAATGGCATCCGCCATTAGTGTATCGCCTTGTATGGGGAGCCAGAGAGCCACTCTGTGACCTGCCCCGGATGCAGAGCAGATCTGGAAGATTTCAAGGGGCCCTGAGTGGCACGGATGACCCCTCTATGAACCCCCCCTGGACAGGAAAGTGGGGGGTTCATACATCACTAGATTTAGCTGGGGAATATTCTCTCACCTATTAGGAATGGTAAGCAACCATATTTAAGTAATGGTAATGGTAAGCACTTCAGCAAAGGAGATTGTTACCTTGTCGTGGTGCTGGAGCTTGAGCACCTCAATGACGTCATGAGCTAAACCATGAAGGGACACCCAAGACGGGAAGGTCATGGCAGAGAGGTCAGACTAAATGCAATCCCTGGGGAACGAAATGGCAACCCATCCCAGTATTTTTGCCATGAAAACTAAATGGATCAGTACAACCAGAGATATGTTGGTATACCATCAGAAGATGGGACTCCCAGGTCGGAAGATGTTCAAAATGCTACTGGGGAGGAACAGAGGATAAGTGCAACTAGCCCCAGATGTGATGATGCAGCTAGCAGTGATGATGCAGCTAGATGATGCAGTTTGTGCCTCTTGAACCACATGAGGGAGAATCCACCAGTGTGTGCGTGCATAACCAAGAAGGCCTGCTTATGTGCTGTTGTCTGGTGATACTTTTTTGGTCATGAAATGGCCAATAATGCTTCCTTTGGATGTCTGAGTGGTCGTTTCGGTGTATATTGGGGAAGCTATGACATCCCAGGAATTAGAACTGGTTTACGTAAAATCATGTGTGATACAATATGAAACCCAATATACGCATAGTGTTAAACAATAAATATATTAAAAATATTAGGTTGATTTGGTGCATATCAGGGAAGCTATCATAAGTATATCCTTGTGAGGCCTTTCCTAACCCATGTGTTGTGTTTTTCTGCTGTGTTGTTTTCTTTTGACCTTTTTTGAGCATTTATAATATTTTCTTAATAGTAATGTTACCATGTTTTCCAAAGTAATAATATTTTCTATATGAAGCAAATATTATTTTAAGCCTAGTATGTCAATAAACTAATTGACTTTTTCTGTCAAAATCTTGACTAGTCATGCTTTACCATCTGACATACTGGGTGGAAAACGTGCAAATGTGAACTCAGATTAGACCACCAAATTAACAAATGCTAGTTTTTTGGCCCCTCCACGAGGCTGGCAGCAACCTGTATTTTGACAAGAATACAGCCTATTCTGTTTGGGTCCCCAAACCTGCCAAAGAGGTTGAGATGTTTCTTCAGTTGAATTGTCTCTGAGCAGGTATGGAAAAACTAATTAATCAACTGCAGAGTTTACTCTCTTTTAACAGAAATACTGGCTTGATGGAATGATCACTTAGCCTTAATGTATCCGTGAGGTGAATGATAGGTCTCCCCCCATGTGGAATGATAGGTTCCACAAGGGTTTTTAACAAGAGCTCTGATTGTAGCTAGAAGCACCCCAAAGGCCTGAAGGACTAAAACTGGGGTTTTACCTATTTTAGGCCTGGTAATGAAGGTAGCGGCTCACCTCTGGATTAGATCTATTTTCCAGCTAACCTCACCGTCGCTTCAGTCTGCTTTTGAATAGATGAATTATGTGGCCAGATCATGTTCAGTTAGAATGGGAGAGAATATGACCCACATTGGCTTCACATATGAATTTCTTTTATCAAAGGGTGATGACGTGGTCAAATCGGTCATAAAGCAGAGGATAGCAGATACATCGTGGCAAGTGGATGCAGCCAACGTGGCTAATTGGAGATCAAATGAAATATATGCTGGATTGCCAACTACATTTAATCAGGTGACAAAATGTCTGGCCAACCCAAGTCCCTATACATTACGGGCTCTTATGATTAAATGTTGACTGAATTGTATTCCCTTGAGGGAAGGAGATGGAAAATTTCAAAATGTGCCCAGTCCATGTCGGCTATGTCTGTGTGGTTGCAAGACAGTAGAAGATAGAATTCATTTTGTGCTAGAGTGTGCTAATTATGATGATTTGAGACTCAGATATATTCTTCGACTCCTAAAGAAAAAGAGGTTGGAAACATGAAGGGATAAGGTACAGATGTTATTAAATGGATTGGATTATTATGCTGCTTTTAGAATGGCAAAATATATTAATTCTGCTCTGAAAGTGAGAAAAGGGGCTTTGAATTCAAACCCAGAAATTTTGTTTACTTCAATGTATGACAAGACAAGATGCTTTGGCCTTAGGTTTTAAATATTAAATGTTGAGGGTTGTTGTATTTCTGGATGTAACCAGTGACTGTATGTTAGTCAAATATGTTTTAGTCTCATGCACTGGTTCACTGTTTTGCAAATGACAGGTTGTCCATGCATTGAAATTGAACAGAACAAAATTTCCATTACTTTTATCTTTTTCTACAGGATACCAAGAAGATCAATGAAACCACAAACTCTTCTTTTATTTATATCTTTCTTTGCATTAGCTTCTCTCTTTTGTTCAGCTCAGGTCTCAGCACAATAATGTAGCATTTGGGGAAAAATATGCAGCACAGTAACCCAGTGCTAGAGGCCAAGATGGAGAAAACTTCCACAGCCACCATGTACTTTCCTCTTGTGCTCTGATAGGTTGGAAGAAAGGACAGCCACACACTGCAAAAGACCAACATGCTGAAGGTGATGAACTTGGCTTCATTAAAACTGTCAGGCAACTTCCTGGCCAGGAAGGCCACGGTGAAGCTGACAGTGGCCAAGAGGCCCATGTAGCCCAAGACACAATAGAACATGAGGACTGACCCTTCATTACACAGCAGGACAATTTCTTCAGTCATAGAGTACGTGTCCAAATCTGGGAATGGGGGAAAGAATGCCAGCCACAGAGCACAGATCCCTGCTTGAATACTGGAGCAGGAGATGACAATAGCATATGCCAGCCTTTTCCCTACCCATTTCCTCATCCGGGATCCTGGTTTGGTAGCCACGAATGCCAGAACCACAGATACAGTTTTGGCCAAGATGGTTGAGAGCGATACAGAGAAAATGATGCCAAAAGCAGTTTGTCGAAGAAGGCAGGTCACCTGATGAGGCTTTCCAGTGAACAGGAAGGAAGAGAGGAAACACAGGAGGAGGGAGATGAGGAGAATGTAGGTCAGGCTTCGGTTGTTTGCTTTGACTATGGCTGTGTCCTGGTGCCTAATGAAGATGCCAAGCACCAGAGCTGTGATTAGAGACAATAGAAGTACAGAAGAAATTGAAACAATGGCCAGTGTCTCTTTAAAACCAAGGAAATTTGGAATCTTAGGAATGCATTCGTCGTGGAATTTGTTTGGATAGTAACTTTCTGGACAACTGACACAAGTTTCCACATCTGAGGAATAAACATATATTAATGTATAAAAAACCAAAAGAAATATATTCTCACGATTAAGGCAGCTGTACCAGAAGTTCAGCTAACATCCAGTATTCTATGTTTTACAATGGGAGGATGCATAAACCTCCATACAATGTGCTTCATAATGAATGGATAATTTTGACATTTGTTCCATGAATGACACGTATCTTTGTTGTCATCTTGGATCCTTTCCTTTTTCTGTGAATCACAGCTACCACGGGGTGAAATGAGAGAATTTTATGGCATTAGTCCAAATGTTTAGGGCCAACATTGGTTTGCTTTTCTGATTCATTCTGGCTCAGTTTATTAGTGGTATTGTGGCATTCTCTTTTTTTGTGATTGTAGCATCTGTTCCACTCCAAAACATTGCACATTTTTAAGAGATCTGTTTCTAGTTTTATAAAAACCTATAATTACAGAAACTGGTTTTGCTATCATTGGAATTTTGTTTTGTTTTGGAGTGTTCTGCCATGCACATCACATTGCATATGCATCGATTTACTCGAATGGTTATTTTGATGCCCTTTCAACCTCTCCTCAAGCAACTTCATTCCTACAGGGATGATCACTTCTTTCCCATCCTGGCCTTGCCATTTCCTTTTCGTTGAAGCTCTTGCATCTCATGAAATTTGGATTCTGGTGTATCTAATTGTGCATTGTTCATTAACCCCTAGGTCCACACTAATACTACTATGTCAGATAAAACAGTCCTTTAATGCTCTCAAAATGTTGCCACAGTATCCTTCATCAAAACTGCTTATGCAAACTTTTGGAAGTAAGTGGAGTACATGCCAATAAAGGAATATCACTGCTTTGGTGGATGGTGGGGTACCCTTGTCCTGGGAGCTCATGTGGGGGATAGGAGGCAGGCCTGGCTTAGGGTCATATGCATTTGGGGGGGAGGGTGATGAATGAAGTGTCTTACAATCATGTCTCTATTTTCTTGTTCATTCCCATCAGAAGCTCAGCACCATCTGACTTTCCTATGGTTGTTGATTGTTACTGAGCATCATGGAACACTGTTAAAATGCCAGTGGCCAAGACTGGCTTGGTAGATGGAGCCTTCACTGATCTGGAGCTGTGGTTGTCATGCTTTGGTAACAATCGGCAGTTTCAGTGCTGGTTCAAGGGGAAGATAACCAGATATCAAAATTTGATGACTATCTTGAGGCCCCTTTAAAGGAGAAGGTAGGCTTCCTCAGACCTCAAAGACAAGAGGCTCGAGGGAATAGTGAAAGGACCTCCATGTGAGGCATGGCCAGCTCACTGACACAAGGATGTAAGTCCTGGGCATGGGGATGAGGTCGGCAGAATTTCTTCCGCAGATCCATGTGAGGACTGTGAGGGAACAATGCTATGCGTTAGACAAAACGTAGGCCTGGAGCTGGGGAGCTTGCTCAGAAAGGGCTGAATGAGAAGGGCAAAGCTTCAGTACTATAGAACGATAGAGCACTCCCATTGGAGGGAGTGAGTTTCTTATTATGTTTACTTTCATACTGTGGCGATCTCCAGCAAAACTGTTGCTCATTTGAAACTCCAAAGACTCCAGAATCTTCTCTCTTCCTTTGGGGTGCAGGTGCAAACACCTCCTTTAATCTCTTCTCCACAAAGGCCAGGAATGTTAATACCATTAATGGAAAGTAATTCTATATCTTCCTGCTCACACAGGAGCAGCTATGACTACTTCAGAATTCTCTGGTAACTTGACTTTTATTAATGCTAAAAATGCCCTAACTCCGGCGCCAGCTTGTCTGGCTGAAAGGGGGGGGCATTGCGGGCGGGTGGGGTGACAAGACGCAGGGGCCTCTGATTGGTGCACCCCAGTGGCACCACCATGCAAGGAGGGGAAGGCTGAGTTGCCTTAAACTCAGCCCCCCTCCCATTCTCAGCTCTCTGGCTCGACGCAGCTAGAGAGAGCTACAGCTCCGCCGGGAAACGACGAAGGACACTAGACCTGCTTCGTTGTCGTTCCAGCCACCTGGACTCCGCGTGCAATCTGCGCGCCCACAGCCTCGCTTCCATGCCGGCGCTTGCCGCGGCTCCGGGGTTGCTGGTGCACACGGAAGGGTGCGCGTGCTCCAGCGCGGCTCCCTCATGGCCGGCGCCTGCCCTGCCGGCGGGAGCGCTGGCATTGGTGGCGGCGTGCGCTGGTGCGCGGCGCCGGTCTCCGCTGGCGCTTGCTGCCCCCTGAGGGCCCCGGCACTTGCGGCGGCAGCGCGCCCACCCCCTCCTTCTCCTCGCTTCCCGCCGTTGGCTCGGCGCACCAGCCGCAGCTCCGGGTTTGCCGGCACTCGCGGCAGGGGCGCACGTGCTTGGGTGCTGCCCCCTCCTCGGCCGGCTCTTGCTGTGCCGGCGGGAGCGCCGACAGCTGTGCCGGTGGCACGCACCCGGGAACGGCGCCTGTTGTCCTGCTCACCTGCGGGGGCTTTGGCGCTTGCGGCGGCAGCGCCCCCGCCCCCTCCTTCTCACTCGCCGTTGGCTTGGAGCACCTGCCGCGGCTCTGGGTTTGCCGGTGCTCGCGGCGGACGCGCACGTGCTTGGCGCCGCCCCCTCCACGGCCGGCGCTTGTTGCGCCGGTGTGAGCGCCAGCGACTGCGCCGGTGGCGTGCACCCAGGAGCGGCACCTGTTGTCCCGCTCCCCTGCCGGGGCGCTGACACTTGCAGCGGCGGTGCACCCGCCCCCCCTTTTCACCTCCTCCACCTGTGTTTGCGGCGCACCTGCGCCGCCGCGGCCCTGGGGTTGCTGGAGCTCGTGGAGGGGTGCGTGGGATCGTACGCCGCCCCTCCAGCTGAAGCTTGCCGTGCCGGCTGGAGCGCCGGCGTTTGTGGCAGCGGCGTGCGCTTGTGCGCGGTGCCAGTTGCTGCTGGCATTTACTGGCCTTGGAGGGCACCGGTGCTTACGGCAGTGGCATGCCCACCCTGCCCTGCCTCCTTGCTCACTGGCAGCTCTCGCCGCCTCCCAGGAACGCAGGGTGCTCATGGCGGTGGCGCGTGCGTCCCCCCCAAAAAAAACTGACAAGGGGGGGCCATTTGACAACAGTATTGTCAAAATTGTCTGTCAGTCAGCAGGCTGCTTCCCGGGCATGCTGTTGCCTGCAGCATGGCGACCGCTGGGCCTGCCCTCATTCGTTGCCCCTGGGCCTTCACTTGGGGCTTCCACCGCCTGCGCCAGGTTTCTTTGGGCCCCTCTGCCCATAGGTTTGGTCTGGTTGGGGGAGGGCAATTGCTGGCTGGCGCCCCCCTTAACAAGCCTCGAGAGGAACAGTGGTAGGTGGCTGTATTGTACCTGAAACTCTCCCCACAACCTCAATTCAATCCTTAGGGATCAGTAATGACCCGGTGCTTGCACAGGAGGAACCTTTCCTTCCTTGGAGGGGAGTTTGCCTGGCAGCCATGTGTGGCCACCTCGAGTTCCACAGTGGAAGAAAAGCAGGATATAAATGAAATGAATAAATACCTAGGGGAAAGGAGGTGGATCCTGGGAAGGGGTGGGGCTTGGCCTTCTGAGGAACCCCAAAGGGCTGGATTTAGCCCCCAGACCTGAGGTTTCGTACCCAATTCTAGCCTTTTCTTCCTGTGTCTCTAAGGGCTGGATGCTCCCAATCTCGTCTGATCTCCAAAACTAAGCATGGTCAGCCCGGGTTAGGATGTGGATGGGAGACCACCTGGGAATCAAGCTTCCTGCATCGAGCTGGGGATTGGACTCGATGGTCTTGTAGACCCCTTCCAACCCTATGATTCCATGAATTAACTTCCTTGTTCAAGCGGCTCCCCGGGTTGCTGTTCTGGATCCCCCTCTTTCTAACAACATCATGCCCAAAGAAGGGACGAGGCAGAAGCACAGTGCACCTGGACGCCATTGAGGCCTCCACCTAGCCTTCGCATGCTCACCATGGCAGCGCACCGCCGCTGCGGGGGGTCCACCCTCCTGCGGCATCTCCGTCGGCAGTGATCCAAGCAACATCCTCCTCCTTGCTGTTTCGCCCAAGCGGCACACCACTGCTGGAGGTGGTCTGCCCTCCTGGGGTATCTCCGTCAGCAGCCCCGCAAGCGACATCGTCTCCCTTGCTCCCGGGGACCCAGACGTGGCTGCCCTGGATACTGGTGAGATGACTGCACCTCGCTTCAATTGACCAGATGGGCGACCTTCAGGACCTTGGGGTTGCCGCCTTAGCTTACCTCCCTGGGGTGGCTGTCCCCCCCAATGTCATCTCCCTATACGACGCCTGGGCCGCCTGCAGCTCCGTCAGTCACACCCCACTGTAGCCCCAGCCGCTTAACTCAGTGTCTTTCAAGGTCTGCTGGATTAATTCAGGATCCCTTGCCCTGCCCCCGCCTGCTCGGGCATCCACGTAAGTGGCATATCAGATCCCTACGCTAATCTGGCGAGTTGCGATGCCACTGGGGCTACTCCTTCTCGTAATGGCTTTCACCTGCGGAGGTGTGTGAATGGCTTATGTCAAGGCTTTCCGCAGGAGGGTCGCTATTGGCCCTTCTCTGCGCAGGGACCTGATGGACCAGGACCTTTCGCTCCAATTTTGACTCTTTCCCAGCTGGGTTTCGGCGACAGATCTGGCAGTGGCCACATTCCCCAGGCTATCTCCCACACTGGCCCTTGGCCTATTGCGGGTCTGGTGCTTCAGCACCACTGTCTGTGCTGGGAATACAGCCCCAAGGGTGCATACTCCCAGAACCTGTGCCGTTTCCGTCGTGAGTGCTCCTTTGTAGCAGTCAGCACTCGTGCACCTCTTGTCCAAAGCCTGGGGATGCTAGGGTCCCCCTTGGAAAGGCCGAGGCAGGAGGAAGCCCGGGGGCAGGCTACAACTCCCTCCGGTGGGCCCCAGCCTGATTAGGTTGGTGCTGCTACTCCGCCTTTTAAGATGCTACCCCAACAGGGGGAATGCATTTTACCTTGGAACATGGCTTCATGCCAGGTTTTAGGACCCCCCCCTTTTTTCTAGGTCAACGTAGGCCATCCTTACCTCGTAAGCAAAATTCCTCCTTGCCAGGCGTCGACAGGTTCGTGAGAGGTTCAACAAGGCAGTACTGGCGGAAGGGTTATAGCCCCCCCTTTTTCCATACCCCGATATCTAATCTAGGGATTTCCCTTCTCAAAATGGTGCCCAAGAAATCCTTTAGGGAGTTTATGCTGATTCGTAACCTCTCTTCCCTGAGGGCCAGTCCGTTAATCACGAGATCCCTGATCATCTGTGCTTAGTCCGATACATCTTGTCGATGTGGCAGTTGTCTTGGTCTGGGATCCCGGCCTCGGGTCCCTGATGGGCATGTGCTACATGGAGTACAAAGATGGTGGTCAATGTTCTGACCTAATGCAAGTATTGTTTCCCTTTCCTTTTACCTTGGTGTCCCTTAGCACACAAAAGGCTGAGGGCCCGTCTCCCACATCAACATTCGGTGAACCCAATCTGATACCCTTAAGCAATATTCTCGCCTCCCTCAGGACAACTTTCAGGTCCTTTGGGCACAGCTCCAAGCAGTTATACATCTTCCTAGGGTTTCTCTTTGGGGCCATGCAGATATTGTAGGGCATTTTCTTTTCCCAGGTAGGGTAGCGGCCCCTGGCCGTGCATCCTTGCGCAGGCTCAGTTTGGGCAGTGCAGGGACTGTGGCTGCCACACCATCGAACCAGGGTCACTTCTGCTGTGCGCACGTATCCGTGGGTATGGCTTCAACTTAGTAGGGCTTTAATGGCATCTTCTTCCGGAGGCGTGAGCCGCTCCTCCAAGCCGGACTGCGGATTCACTGGGGTACCGCCACTACCATGTGGGTTGCAGAATCATAGGGCAGGTCCGATTGTGCTGTGGGTAGTGGCCTGTAGAGTGGGGGGCCGCCGCCGCCAAGCACATTTTGGCTGACCTCATAGCCAAGTTTGTAGCCCCCCTTCGGTATGACAACATGACCACATTATTCATTCCCCATCCTCCTGAAATCGGAGGGTCATGTCATGTCTCAGAGTGTTCGCGCTCCAGTGTCTGTGTCACAACATCTGGTTCTGGGCCCGCCATGTGCTGGGTTAGGCAAACCCAATTGTCGATGCTTTGTCATGAAATCAGGTCAACGAAACCTGGGCCTTAGCCCCGTGGGTGTGTCCATTCCCAGATCCCATCCTTGCAGTGCTAGGGGAGACTGGGATATGGAAGCCAAGCATGCCACCCTGCATTCCATAGCTCCCAGTACAGGAGCCACCTGCGACAGAGCAGGTAGGGTGTGCCACGCCTTAGGAGCAAAATTTCAGTTATAAGACACATGGCCCTTACTTAGATCATTTGCCGCAGTTTTGCGTCTCCTTTAGGAACAAAGGACTATCTGCCAGGACCATAAGTCGCAAGCTGGGCGTTTAGCCTTCTGGCCCACAACAGTGGGATTTACTGATGCCATGTCAGATTTCAGGGTTTGGCGTGGAATGTAGGGTTGGGCACAGATGTTGCCTGCTTTAGTAGATTTTAGCCACCCTCTCTCCCCGGATACCCTTTTGGGGCTCTGGGGGTAATGGCCCTCCATTTGCGCTTTTCAGTAAGATGTTTTCTGTTCCACGCAGCAGCCTTAATGGCCTGCTTCAAGCCCCCTTAGGAATTTAGGGTTGGTCCGGGCTCCCAAGTCTGACTTGTCCTGGAGGGCCTGGATATACCTCAAGGTACAAGTCTGGCCCAATGTAACCCACTTACGCATTTGGAGATCAAACTGATCTGAATGGCGAGGGCACGGCAGTGGCCTATGGCCAAACGCAAGTCAATGGGTTATGCCCCGTTGGGGCCTTATGGGTATTATGGAATGCTGCGGGTCCGAGGAGGGGCCTCCGTTTTATCACTTCGATGGCTTGCTGTTGACATAATTGCAATTTGGGCAGTTTCTACATTAACTCTACCCTGCTAGGCCTAGGTACTTTTCAGTTCAGAACCCACTGTTTTGCATTGAAGCAGTCTCCATGGCAGCCGCTGGAGGTTTCTCTCACAGGCACATTATGGCAGTTTGAAAACGGGGCTTCACAGCGTTCTGGCCTGCGTTCGCGAGTTGTCTGCTTCTTCCTGACACAATTTTCGCTTTGCTTGCCCTAATGTGCCTATTCCTTAGACCAGCAGACTCGACGTACACCGGAACAGGTGCTCTTGTATGGGCACGATATGATGTCTTTGAGCTGCATGAAGGGTTTGTATGTCGATTTTGGATTTCAGCTTCTGTCACCCCGACACATTAAGATCCAGTGGCTTCACAGACGGGGCATACGGTGGGAGTCCCCCCTCCTCACCCTGTTCCACCAAAGTTTGTCAGTCTTCCTCCGCAGGTCCAGGTGCTGCACATTGAGAGGAATGACTTCAGCTGTAAGCCAGGCAAGGACCTGATCGAACAGGCCTTGGTTGAGGTGCAGGTGGTCCGGCATACCTGGCCGGAAGTAGCCTTATTGCATCTTCACTGCTCCCATGGATCAATTGGAAGGCATGGAATGATGTTGCCAGTGGCAGGGCACATCGGAAAGTGCACAGAGGAATGGCTTATGGCCTATGCGAATGGGGTGATGGATGCACCGCCCACCAGGGAATTCTGTGGACATGGAGGGAGCGTTACAGACAGGACAGTGTCCGCCTCTCTCATATAGTGAATAACATATTTCTGTCTGATCTGCAAAGGGGCCTGCGGGAAGTTCTTCTGCGCAGGTGGGGGGAGTTTCACAAGCTCTTGGCTTGTGACTCCTATGGTGGCTAAGATGGGCTAAACATGAAAGGGAGTAGGGATGGTGTACATGCAGAGGCACCTTATGGTGACAGGTGACGCCTGAGGCCCCCCGAACGGGTTGTGCGGCTCAGCAGGGGGATAAGGGTTGCCTGGGAGACCAACCCTACTCACTCACCCAGGTGTTGTGAGGCACTGGGTTGGGGGTGACACCGGAAGGTCTACCTCCCCCAGAAGGGGCAGTCCGGAGGGCTGGCGAGATCACCGCCACCCCTCAGGCTGGGTGTGTTTTCGCCCAAGAAGTGCCAGCTAGCTGCTGACATAGTTAGATGCCCGACCTAGTTACCCCATGCAGGTATTTCAATAAATGTGGCCCAATTTTCAACCCAAGCTTGTTGTCTGCATCTTCTTTAACCGATCTCTGCTCGCAATGTGTTAGCTATGTTTCTAAAACTGTTTCCCCAAGAGGGACAAGAGGAAATTTCATTAAAATCACATCTATAAATTTGAACTATAAATAAAGAGTTCAATGCACAATATATAGCATGTTCAAATCTCTCAAAACTGTAATTGACAACAAAAGATGGAGAAGGGGTGCTTGCAAATAAAATGCATCTTGTTATCATATGTCCTACCATTCTGGTTTGAGAACATCCCTTCTGGACATGGAGCACAATCATAGCAGCAAAATTTCTCCCCCTCTTTCTTTTTCTTGCTGTAACCAGGAGGGCAGTTGTCAGTACACTGAGAAAGAGGTGGCACCTATTCAAAGAGCTTAGTATTAAGAAAGGTTTGAGGAATCCATTTCACACCAGATAACGCGCCAGTAAACAGGAAGGCCAGTGATCCTGCATAGATGGCACATGAAGTAGAAGGAGTATGTCTTACTACGGTTAGTAAGTAAGAATACTATGGTTAGTATTAAGAAAGGTTTCAGGAATCCATTTTACATCAGAGAATGCACCAGTAAACAGGAAGTGCCAACTCCTCCTATGAACTCTAGAAGATTAGAATTTCCATTCCTAGTCTGATCAATGATACAACTACCTTAGAATTCAATTTAGCACCATTAACTAGATACATGTCTCAGAATTCAAATGAAAGTAATGATGGGCAACACGATCTTTTCTTCCTTCCACACCTTCTTTTTCTTACTGTAACCAGGACTGCAGTAGACATTGGACAGAGAAAGAGGGGGACCTATCCATCACACCTTCAGATCTTCTACCAGTAAACACAAAGGCTGATGACATGGAATGCTAGTTGTCTAAGTGCATCGGTGGTAAATTGTACAAGTTGTACAAAGCATCTAGAAGATTTGAATTCCTATTCTTAGGCTGGCTCAGATTTCTCATGAAAGTAATGATGGGCAACAGTGTGGTGTGGTGGCTAGAGTGTTGGACTGGGAGTCAGGAGATCCGGGTTCTAGTCTTCACCCAGCTATGCAAGCTCACTGGATGACTTTGCACCAGTCAGACTCTCAGCTCAACCCACCTCACAGGGTTGTTGTTGTGAGGATAAAATGGAGGAGGAGGATTATGTACATTGCCTGGGTTCCTTAAAGAGGAAAAAAGGCGGGATATAAATGTAATAAATAAACAAACAAACAAACAAATATCTCCTGTGTTAGCCACTAGACCATCTTGATCAGAACATGTCCCATCTAGATATTGCATTTTTGTTACCTTGTCTATTTTTATGTGGAATACCCACCATCCCTATTTCAATGTACTCCTTCCAAAAGCCATTTCCACTCTTTCCCAATACTATATTGCAGTGAATTTCAAATTAATGATGCATTTTCTAAAGAATGGCAGTCGTTTCCCCACCTGGGTCAGGTCTCTGTGCCATTTGATTCTGTCCTCATGAATGGTGACCCCTTTGCCTGGAGGAGCGCGAGGATCCAGCCTTCCCACTTTGACCCTGACATAGGACTGATTTGGGAAGGTGACGACGTTTGTAATATCGAATCCCCCCTCAAATTCTCCATGTTCATTAAATGTAATCTCATCTCCAGCACTGTTGTTGAATGAGGTGGTCTGAATCAGTGAGTGGAGCTAGTCGGAGAGAAAAAGAGAATCTAATGGTCAAAGTTGTGTAATATTCTCATTCAGATTGTTCAAATAGCCCACTATGAAAGGACAATATCCTCCTTTTGGTAGTAGATATAGGGAAAGTGTGACAAATAATCAATCACTGTAAATTCAACAGGTGAAGGCGTTGCAAGGAGAACTTGGGAAAATATATGTCTCAGGAAAAATGGGAAAGTATGCAATACTTACATTTGTAGTGTTCTTTACAATTTTAAGTTCACCCTGTTGCTTTAGGATAGCCATTCCCAAGTTGTTGACCTTCAGGTGTTTTGGACCTCAGCTCCCATCAGCCCCATGTAACAAGGCCAATGTTCATGAATGCTGGCAATTGCAGATCACCATTTCTGAAGGCACCAGGTCGGGGAAGGCTGCTTAATGAACATAAAATATATTATGTACAACTCGGTTTGCTCATCAAATTATCATTACAATTAAACACATGTGGAAGTAAATTCAGTAAATTTTTAATTCTTGCCTTAATAAAGTATATTTTAATATTCATTATGCCAAACATGATAACTTCATGAGCAAAGCAAGTTATACATAATATCATTTAGGTTCCTATTTTATGTGTGACCAAAGGGAACTTCAACAAATGGCTCCTGAGTCATCTGAATCATCAAAGAGACTATTAGAAGCTGGAGGACTGGAGGCACGGGAAGACTAGTTTACAGCATCTGTTTATGTTTTCAAGCAAGTTTAGGGAAATCCCTAAACCTTTTTGTGTTTGTAGGGTAGAGCTTAGGGAAATCTGATCTGGAGTAAAAGCTACTGAGATCTGATTTAACTGCGAAATATTCTCTCACCTATTAGGAATGTTAAGCAACCATATTGCCACATTTTACCATATTTGACTACAATAAGCCGACAAACTGCAACTGCGAGGGATGTACATTTTCATCCATGTTCTGATATGGTGACTTTATTGAAATGTTGGGAATCTTGGCATCACTTGGAGCATCCCTAAATGTCTATCATTCAAAGATACATTAGATCAATAAGTTTAATTAGGAAAGGAAGAATTAATGATGCTGGGAATCTTGCAGAGAGGTTTTTTAAAAATCAACCCCCTCATGTATTCATTACTTTCAGAAATATTGCTTCTCTAGCTTCTGCAGCACAGTTTTATTGCATGGTTTTTAGAAATTATTTGTGGGGGGAGGGATGAAGGCTGGGTTGCAAGTTATAAACTCTGAGTCTTGCATATTTTATTCATCCATTCAACCAGATTTCTTGTTAGTATCTAAACCTGTTTAATTTTTCCAGTTTTACATAAAAAACAAAACAAAACAGCCCTTGTGGAAAAAAAACAAAAAAAAAACAAAACAGTAAATAACTCGTTCTCCCCTGATTTTTTTCTGGTTGGCTTCCAAGACTTAACATCTCTAGTCTGGATACAACCCTCTGCCTGTCTGCTGTTCACATTTGGCAAGGAAGGGAAGAAAACTGAGAAGATGAGCAAGACATCCTGGGTGCTTTGTAGGGATTGAGAGCTAAACATTGTGCTACGTTTCAATGGATGGTGTCTGTATCTGTGTCCAGTTTTTATTGGAACAACCACAAGAGGAGGGGGAGTTTAATACTTCTCTCCCCAGATGCAGGTTCATCCTCCTTGTACTTATAGAATATGGATACAAGCACCTCATTGGCACAATTTCCTTTTTGCTGAGTCCTATAGCTGTGGTGTGGGTGTGGGAGTTCAGATAGATATGATCGGTAAACTCATGGCCTGGGAGGGAAGTATTAACCATACCATTCCTGCATAGGGAGTTCTAATAAATGTAAGTCCCCAACCCTGATGATAAGAAAAGGAAAAGAGATAGGTGTTAGCTATACCATTAATGAAACAGAGTTTAGCATTTAGAGGTAATTAGGATACTGACTACTGCATGTCACTCCACTGTGCAGCATCAAAACCATGATGTTTGACTTCTGTCAGTGAGGAGAGGTTACCTGCCAGGGTTCTACACTCTGAGCAGACAGTCTGACTCTGCTCTCCATTGTTCTGTGGTTGACTCTAGCCAAGTAGAAGGTGTTCAAGGCATGGGCCACAGTGTAGACAGCATTGTAGATACTGTAGCTGTGGCCGGTCATCCTCATTTCAAAAGCAACCCCAGGAAGGCTTTCTAGCATCTCCTCTCCAGTACATGTTCGAGCTGTGAGACTCGTAATTGAGTTTGAAAGTGAACAAGCAAATGCTTGTTCCCAGAAAACACGAACAAAACCATCTTCATTTGCCCAGGAAGCATTGACAAGCTCAACAAATTCTTGGAAGTCTTGAAGCTCCCTTGATGGAATTGTAAAGGAGATAGCACCATGGAGCATTTGTACATCCAATCCAGCATCTACTATAAAGGGATTTATATGGAATTCGATTTGGGCTGTCGTTATCCATACCTTTGCTGCAGAGAACCTCCCCTTATACTGAGAAAATATTAGGGGAATTATTCTGCTTCCATATATAAAATATTCCAACCAAACAATGGCTGGAGATTCTCCATGAATTACAATTGCATTGGCTTTGCTCTCCATGATAGTTGTCAAAACCTTCAATTTGTCAGAGATGATTTGAAGTATATCAAATATATACAGAGTTTTTTCAAACCTTTCTGTGAATGCTGAGCAGATTTTGTTCTGGAAAAGCAGAGGCTCCATGGTGTGCAAAAAATGATCTCCACCCTCATCCTCCGTAGCCAAGAGTCCAATCCAGTTCCATCTGAAATGCCAAAATAACTGGACAAGTCCTTGGTATTGAAGGGCTTCCTTGGGGGCCATGGAGTAAAAGGAAGGGAAATTAGCTTGATCATTCACTGCTGGCTTAAAGGAGCCATATGAAACCTAAAAAAAGAAAAGGGAAAGCAAAAGAAAGACAGCAACAGACATTTCAGAATGGGAGCGGGGGTATCTGATGGTCTCTTCACTCATTAAACAAAACGAACTGTTCAGCAATTATATGCCTCTAAATTCTATTGCTTATGAAAATGACACTTGTTAACCTAACAACCTTGTTCATGTGCAGATTGGGGAAGGGTGGTTAGGCTAGCCATGGTGCGTGGTGGTTACCACTAACCACCGCGAGTGCTATTGCCACACGTGCAGCTAACCAAATTCCACTAACCATTCTCTAACCACCCTCCCCCCTGCAGGATCCTGCAGTCCTCCAGATGGGGAGGCAGGCAGCCTAGCAGCCTTTGTTCTTTCTGTGGCCATTTCAGCATTTGGTGCTGGCAGCGGATCTCCCCTCAAAATCGGAAGGGGTGGTGCTTGTGGGAGAAGGACCATGCCCATCGTGGCGGCAGCCCAGGGCACAGGCAGGCATGAGCCACCACTCTACGGGCACTTTTCCGCTGGTGCAGATGTCGATTGACAGCAATGCCATGTGTTGCTAGGCGTATCTTGACCATAGAGATCTGCCACTCAGGCTAGATGGGCTTCTCCTTCTTTGGCCGCTCCTGCTGTGGAGCACTATGGTGGCTGCAAATATATCACGGAGGCTGCTCAGATGTCATGCTAAGCCATGGTAGATCCCACTAACCATCTTGCCACAAGTATTTAGTGAGTGTGGTAGGGATGTCAAAGAATTCCACCTCGGATCTCGGGGAGTCCGAATGCCAGCGCATTCAGCCCCCCGAAATCGGTGATGGAACGGTCTGCCCCCCCCCGGGACGGGACTTACCTTGGGCGGATCTTCCTGGCAGCGGTGGCTCCGGCGGCGGTTTGGCGGCGGTGGCTACGGCAGCCGGTCTTCTGACTGGCTGCCACCGCCGCCAGTTCCAGTTAACCCCCCCCCCCAAAAACGTGATAGGTTACATAAAGATTTACGTAGCCTATCACGGCTAGATTTTTAAAAAACACCGTGATAGGCTATGTAAATATTTACGTAGCCTATCACGGCTGATTTAAAAGAAAAAACAACAACTGCGCGTATGCAAATACGCATACCTGCGTATGCAAATACGCATCCCTGCAGTCAGCCGTGATAGGCTACGTAAATGTTTACGTAGCCTATCACGGCTGATTTAAAAGAAAAAAAACGCGCGTACACAAATGGCGGCGCCCATGGGCGCCGCCATTTGCATTCCTTCTTTTGGCACGTCTTAGTCTACGTAAACATTTACGTAGACTAAGATGGCGAAAATAAGGGGAACGCAAATAGCGTAGACGCTACGCTATCTTTGTTCCCCTTATTTTCGCCGTCTGAGTCTACGTAAATGTTTACGTAGACTAAGACGTGCCAAAAGAAGGAATGCAAATGGCGGCGCCCATGGGCGCCGCCATTTGTGTACGCGCGTTTTTTTTGTTTTAAATCAGCCGTGATAGGCTACGTAAACATTTACGTAGCCTATCACGGCTGACTGCAGGGACACAAACGGCGGCGGCTACGGCCGCCACCATTTGCGTCCCTGCTAGCCAATGGCTGGATGTCCGGCTGCTGGCCGAGCTGGCCGGCGGCTCCGCAGAGTCCCTGCGGAGCGGAGCCAGCCGGCCAAGGTTCAGGGGGGGAGGGACGGAGCGCCTCCCCCCCGGCCAGAATTTCGGGGGAGGGACGGAGCGCCTCCCCCCCCACGAATGTCAACCTTCGAAAAGGTAAGTGACTTTCGTACATCCCTAGAGTGTGGCTAGTCCCTGGTTAATAAACCCCTATGGTTGGGTCTGACCTTTGTTCAGATGTCACCCTAAGCCACCATGGTTAGATGAAAACTCCTAGCCATCAGGGCTTAGCGTGAAATCTGAACTGGGTCAATAACTTGAAAATTTGTATCCGTGAACTTGCCAATGAAGCTACAATTGTGTATAGTGATCTGATAACCATGTCATCGGTAGCAAGTTTAAAAGTGCTGAGAATTAACACATTTGTTGTGTTTACTCCAGTATATACAGCTTGGCATATGATATATTTCTTTCAAAGTTTTCTGAAAGCTACTGGTGCCTGGTATTCAAGCTTGTTGAAGAGCTGTGTCTTTCATTGGTATGGTGAAGTTCTAAGCAGTGGGTCAAACTGATTGATGTTTTTTGCCCCATGAAAGCCTACAGCAGTAACTACTGGCAAAGTTGTGTTGGAGCTGATCAGTTTCACACTGAAATTAGAATATTGCAAGCACTCAAACTTTTGAGAGAAATTCTCTTAGACAGGGTTTCTCTTACAAGTCCTATTTCCTTTCATTATGGAATGTCACGTAGGGGTGTACAAAACCCTGCTTACCTGGCTCCGCTGGGGTCCGCAGTTGGGGGGAGGTGATCCGTTCCTCCCCCTGGAAACCTGCCCAGCTGGCTTTGCTCCGCGGCCAGTCTGTGGAGCTGCCGGCCAGTCCAACCTGCAGCAGGGCCTCCAGCCGCTGCCGGGCTGCTACGGATGCAAATGGTGTCCTGCGTAGGGGACACCATTGCATCCCTACGCTAGGCTGTGATAGGATATGTAAATATTTACGTAGCCTATCACGGCCAAAGCAAGGATGCAAATGGCATAGGGGACACCATTTCATCCCCGCTTTTGCCGTGATAGGCTATGTAAGTATTTATGTAGCCTATCACGGCAAAAGGCAGCTACGCAAATGGCGGCAGCTACGGTGGCTGCCATTTGCGTGGCTGCCTTTTGACGTGATAGGTTACGTAAGTATCTACGTAGCCTATCACGGTATTCCTGGGGAGGTGAATGGCGGCTGCCGATGCGGCTGTCATTCGAGGAGCACCCACCAGCAAAAGGCACCAGGTAGGCTCTGTTTGATGTGCGTTTTGTGGGTTGGGGGGGCTTCGCTCTGCCACAGATTCCGGGGGGCCAAATGTGCTGGCATTCGGTCTCACTGGGATCCGTGGTGGAATTCTCCACCATCCCTAGGAATGTGACATCCCAAGGTTAGACTACATGTTACTACAAGGACTGGAAACCTAGTGTGTGTGTGTGTGTGGGGGTAGGGAGACTTTAATCCTCCTCCTCCTCCCATACTGTGGTCCCAATATGGATTGCCAAAAAGGTATCTGGCTGTATTGTAAATAGCAGGCAAAGTGTTAAAGCCCCCTAACCCCACCCCAGCGTCCTGATCCATATTAAGTTCCAGTGCTTACTTTTGAGGAAACCAAGGAAAAAAGCTACATCTTTTAATTAACGTGTAATTTGACCCTGGGGCAGTTTGGGGATGGAATTCACAAACATCAAGAACAGGGTCTCACACCAACTTTCTGAAAGCTGAAATGGTGCACAAGGTCCCCAATCCCACCTTTTCTTTTCCATGTGGGGCGGGGGGGGGGGAAAGATAGAGATTTGGGCTCATGGGCTGGTTGTTTTTCCCTAAAGGCAGAAAGTGTGAGGCCCAAATCCTTCTGTATGTTAATGTGTTCATCAATTCACACAAATGCAAGTTTCATTCCACCCAGGTTGAGGTATAGACATCATTTGTACCATTGATTTAGTTGGATTCTTGTACCTATGCAAACAGACGCCCAACAAACTAGAGGGGGAACGTCTGAGGGTGCCATATGCTCCAGAGGTTTACCTCAGGAGCATTTGTAACATTTGTTTGTTTATCATGCCCAATAGCCAAAGGTGTCTGGGAGGTGCAGAACAATTAAAAGCACAAAATACATCTTAAAATACCATATGAAATGTAAACATTGAAACTACAGTATAAAAGTAGAACCCCCCTCCTCCAGAAAAAGCTAGCAGAAATGCAGAGAGTAAAAGTACAATAACAGATTGAACACAAGGGACTAAAAGACTGGGAAATTTAACAGATTAGAAGACTGGGAAAATTAATTTCCTGGTGCTGGAAAGAGGACAACTTGGGTACCTTTCTGGGAAACTCATTCCACAACTGGGGTGCCATAGCACAAATGCAGTCTTCTTGATAGCCACCCGCCTCACTCGCTTTAGCAGTGGGTCCCAGAGAAGGTCTGCTGAAGAAGACCTTAGGGTCTGGGCAGGTACATATGGGAGGAGATGATCCTTCAGATAACTTGGTCCCAAGCCATTTAGGGCTTTGAATGTTAAGACCAATACTTTGAATCAGGCCTGAAAATAGACTGGCAGCCAGTGCTGATGGAAGAGTACTTGCGCAATAGGATCATGTTGGCCAGAACCCATGAACAGTCTCGCTCCCCAATTTTGGACCAGCTGAAGTTTCTGGACCATTTTTGAAAGCAGCCACACCTGTAACGTATTGCAGTAAACCAGACAAGAGGTTACTCCAGCCTGGATAACTGTAGCTAGGCTACCTCTGTCCAGATGAGGATGCAAATGGTATATCTGCCTAAGCTGATAAAAGGTGCCCCATGCCACTGAGTCAACCCATGCCTCAAGTCATTGTTCTGGTTCCAAGAGTACACCCAATAACACTGCTGGTGCTTTAGGAGGAGTGCAAGCTCTCCAGAACAGGTTGAACCTCACTTGGGCAAACAGACAAACCACCCACTAGCAGTACCTCCATCTTGTCCAGATTGAGACTGAGTTTCTTAGCCCTCATCCAGTCCATTACCATGCCCAGGCAGTGATTTAGAACAGCCACTGCCTCACTGGGATTTGATGAAAAGGAGGGACAGAGCTGGGTGTCATCTGCATATTGATGATGCTTCAGCCTACGTCTCTGGATAACCTCCCCCAGCAGTTTCAGGTAGATGCTTAACAGCATGGAGAATAGAACAGAGCCCTGTGAAACATTGTAACCATCACTGTGAAAGCACAGAGCAATAATCCCCCAGCACCACCTTCTGCAAGCAGCTGTCGAAGTACAACTGTAACCACTACTGTGCAGTGCCTCCAACTCCCAGCCCAGACAATCTATCTAGAAGGATACCACTGTTGATGGTATCACAAGCCACAGAGATGGTGCAGGAGAATCAACAGGGTCACAATCCCTGTCCCTCTCCCAGGAAAGGTCATCCACCAGGGTGACCAAAGCAATGTTCATTCCAAAACCAGACCTGGAACCTGATTGAAATGGATCTACATGAAGGGGTGCGAAGGGGTGGCAGGCCATTCCGCCACAGATTTCAGGGGGCCGAATGCACTGGCATTCAGCCTCACCGAGATCCGTGGCAGAATTCTCTGACATCCCTATTCATGGGTTGGGGGGGGCGGGGGCTTTGTTCTGCCACGGATTTCAAGGGGCTGAATGCACTGGCATTCGACCTCACCAAGATCCGTGGTGGAATTCTCCGCCATCCCTAGTATGGATGTGAATTTCTCTCTGTCATGGTCCTCTTCCAGCTAAGTGTGGGGAAGGCTGGGAGACAATCTTCCGGATTGGCATTTTCCTACCCTTGTCCTCCTGTGGTAGTGTTCATGTTCAAAATAGTATGGTGTGTCTTTTGTCTCTTATGCCTCATTCCCAACTTCCTTCTTTGTAGAACCACATCCCCCTGATCTTTCACATACAAATATACATACAGAAGCACATTTGGTCAATGATTCCTCTTGATAGTCAGTCCTGTCACCAAAGAACAATCCTTCTCTACACCTATGAAACACACAGTGTCAGCTTGAGATTTAGTTGAAGCAGACTGACTGAAATCAATGGGTCTATTTCAGGTATGACTAAATCAGGATCAAACCCACTTCTCATACAAAGATTTGGAAACCCATGGGGAATTCCAAATGCAACCCCACATATCTCAGCTCCCTTTCCTCCCCGCTCCTTCTGTCCCAGTCCATCCTGACAAATCATCAAATTGCTACTGGAAAGAGAGGAGAAGAGTTCATTACAGGAGAGTTGGGGGAATCACCATGTGCTGATCCTACCTGTGGAACCTTGTAAACAGATAAGATGTCTGCCATGCGTGAGGAGGTATCAGAGCTAAGTCCACCGATGACTCCTATGACATTTTTCTGAAAGCCACATTCATAGTTAGGGAGAAACTGATGGGAGTTAAAGAGGAAGCCCAAAGTGGTGCGATAGGTCATCCTTGAATCAGTGTAGCTGTCATAGATGTGGAACCCGAGAGTGACATTGGGCAAGATGTTGGGATTGTCATTGATCTCATCAATGGCAAACACGAAAGCCAGGATGTGCTGGTAGAAATTTGTCACCACCCTGCAAAAAAAGTGACATCCTGTTTCATAGGAGAGTGGACAAACCTCTTCCATGGGAGAGTTAAATGATACACAAAATTATTTTATCCCAGTACAGGTCCACTTGAGATCTGAAAAATTCAGCTGCTTTTTTATAAGGAGGGAGCATAGCCTGCAAATTTAGTCATAAACTAAGTGCCTTTGAAAAGATGGACAACATGGTTACATGTTGCTGGCTTGTGCTTTTGGGCTTGCATATCCTAATACCAGGCATGTCACTGCCAATGTTCAGCTCAGATCATATTTTAACATGTCAGATATAATTTTTTATGCAGACATCTAGGTAGAATAGATCAAACATTTTCTTGTATTTCACTGTTCTCACTTTCAATATTTCCATCAATGTTGTTCTCTATTATATATTTCCAGCTACTAACATCCACGGTGTCACAGCATTATGCTCCAGTGTTTTGACCATTGCCACTTTCTAGGTGCTTCCAAAACTGCATCTGCTGCACACAGTTTGAGACCTCCTTGTACCTTCAGCATCTAGCTTTTCGGAGCTTCAAATGAATGAATCTAAGAAGGAATACAGGACGTTGCCTATACAGGTCTTGCAATGATGTCTGTGCTATCCCCTATGAACTTGTTGTGAATGGTAACTGTTAGGGCAATCATGACTGTCCTGTTTTGCATGTCAATTTTGTCTTACATCACAGTTTACATCTCTCCCCAGCCCTGCAAGCATATATAAGTCTGCCAGTTTGAGGTTAACTCTTCATGGACATGACAGACTGGACAGTGTCCATGAAGGCTTATGCCAGAATACATGTATTCAGTTTTAAAGTGCTACAAGAATCTTATGTTTCTGTTTTTGCTGCAGTACACTATCCTGGCGACCCATCTGGAAAGCAGAGAAATGTTATTTTTGTGCTTCACAAGTGAAGTAATACAGATGGGCATCTATATGACCTCCACATTACATCCAGGGTGGAAAAATTCCTAGCTCCACCACTGTGAACATCAAACTTCAGAAAGTCTTGGGAACCTATTTCTACATTCTCCTTTTCACTTAGGAATGGATGAAGGAGATTCCGACTACTCACATCACCCTCTGGAACAGGCAGCCTATCCAACACCACACCATCCTGGTATTACTTTAAAAGATCTACCACCATGATTTTCCAAGATCATAAGTATTTTGCTGTCAGTCATATAAAGACTCACTAAAATAACTCGAAATATCATTTTGGGATGGGTGTGGGGGGAGAATTCCTTACATGGGTATGTTAATCTTCTCCTGAGAAGGATGTCTGATGAATAACACTTTGGGGGGCAAGTAATGGATATGAGATGCCATCCCACCAATGAGGAGGTCACCTGGCTGGTACCACTCGTGTGGAATATATGGAGGCTTGTTTCCACTGCACTTAACAGCATCCATCTTCCAGACCACATTTGGCAGTAGCAGCAGCAGCAGCAGCAGCAGCAGCATCCTTGTGTCAAACTCCCCTCCACACATCAGGGTCTCCTGTCTCCCTCTCTACATCACATCATTACTCAGTCTGACTTGAACAAGGTGCATGGCAGCTGACTCTGAAATGCAACTTAGTGAGGATACAGGTGTCCTCTGTATCCTTAAGCTCAACAGGGTAACAAAAGCAAGCCTTGAGTGCCAATTGAGAGTCACCATCTGAACGTTGAGGTGCATGATGGAAGAGGGAAAGGGATCAACATGATGGAGCCCTGGTTCTCTGTTCTCATGATCCTTAGCAGTCACTGGCCCTTTGTTAGACTTATAAATATTTCAGACTTGCCTGATGATTTTCTTTTTCCTAGAAAGCTCTTTGAGCAGGTAAATTAATTATAGCAATTTTATTAATTACAGGGGAGGTAAACGTTTCTGCAATGTTTTTGGACTCCATGATGCAACATCTGTAGCAGAAGTGCCGAAACAAACATGTTTGTCTGATCTCCCTGCTCCAGTCTGCTGCCCCCTAATGGCAAGGAAGAAACAGCAGGTAGAATCATGGACTTGGAAGGGATCTCATAGTTCCTCTAGTCCAACACATGCCAATGGAGGAAATCTCTTGTACATTGCTGGTGGTGGTGCGGAGTTCACATAAGTAGGTGCATTTCTGGTGACCCACAGTCACTCCAAACTGGAGTCAATGAAGAGGTCAGTGTACTTGGAATACAACTTCCCCTTCTACAATTGATATTTTTGCAAATATAAAACAAGACTAATCAGAAAAGTGAAAAAAGTAAAGCCCTATCCTAACACTGCAGTAGAATATAAATTCATTAAAAAAAGCAAATGATGCATTTATAGGAGACATGATAGATGTTCAAAAATACATATACATATACATACACAAACACACACACACACACACACACAGACGTATATATATATTTCCAAGTCTAACTTGCAACCGCAAGAGTTCACAACACCCTCTGTTCCATCTAACATTGACCCTTCTTTGTATCCTGTGTTGTGCAGTATTCACTGGAATTTGGAACCTATGATGAACAGGATCCTAAAAAGCAAGGGAAGTCATGTTGGCCATATGGAAAATTCCACAATCCATATTAATGTAATGCCATATTAGTCAAACAAAAGATGATTAAAATGTGCCTGTTTTTGAGATCTTGGGATCTCAACATCTCTTCATGTGGGAAGATGTTAGGAAAAGCAGGTGAGGGTTGAGGGGAAAGCTAGGCGAAAGAGTGCACTTATTGATGAAGTCATGGTGTCCCATGTTCTCAAGCTCTTGATGGAATGGAGGAAGAACGGGAGCAGCAGGGTCTGCTTTTCGCTCTCTCCCTTTTCCCTCACCCCACCAGCATTTAGCAACATCTTGCCAGATGAAGAGATCTGGAGATAATGAAACATTGTATTTTTGTTGTGATCTTTTGGGTGACCGAACTGAGGCATTCCACAAACATGGAAAGAGGATGCTATCAATGTCAGTTGGGATGCAGTGAGCCTAGGAAATACAGCTCCCGTGAAGCCTGGCCAATTTAGACACAACACATATCTATTAATATTATTATTAATGTATATGGGCTGCCCCATATACAGTGCATTGCAGTCATCTAACTTGGAGGTTACCAGAGCATAGAGTAGTGAGGCCAAATTGTCCCTGTGCCCATAAGGACTTAGCGGGGCCATCAACAAAAGCTGATGGAAGGTACTCCATGCCACTGAGTCCACCAGAGCCTCCAGTGACAATGACAATTCCAGGAAACCCCCAAGCTGTGAACCTGCTACTTCAGGGGGACTGCAACCCCTTCCAGAAATGGTTGAACACCCTCCATCTGGTCAGAAGAACCACCCACAAACAGCAGCTCGGTCTTGTGGTGATTCTCATTCAGCTTCAGTATATTAGCCATCCTCCAGTCCATTGTCACTGTTGGGTACCGATGTAGCACACCTACAGTGTCACCTGAAGATGCTGAAAAGGAGGTACTGGGTACACACAACGTCTACGTCCTCTGCTACTACTTCTCCTTTCTTTTCTGAGATACTTTTGGATATTTTCCATTTGCTCTCTACCTGGTATTAGGGATGTACAAATCCCCTTACCTTGAGTCTAAGGGTGGTCTGCAGGGGGGGAGGTGATCCATTCCTCCCCCCCGGAATCCTCGCTGGCTGGCTCTGCTCCGCTGTTTGCAGACACAAATGGTGTCTGCTACGCCGTTTGCGTCCCTGTTTTTTCACGCGATAGGCTACGTAAATATCTATGTAAATTCAGATGCGTAGCCTATTGCGAGGAAAAACAGGGACGTGAATGGCATAGCAGATGCCATTTCCATCCAGATGACTTCCTATTTCTGCTGCCAACAGAAACAGCTGCCAACGAGGAGGATTTGGCTCCGTGATGGTCCAGCGGGAGTGGAGGTGAGTGGGATCGTTCCGCCACGGACTCCGGAGGCCGAATTCCCTGGAATTCAGCCTTGTTGGAGTCCGTGGTGGAATTCTCAGACATCCCTACCTGGTATGGCTTGCCTGGAGAGAACTGGAACCTTTGCCTCACTGCACTGCCCAGCTCTGATTGAGACAGAGTCCACTGCATTGAATTGGTAGACATGAATTTTGTCTATTGCTTGGGCTTATTCTTATAATAGTTTATGGATTAGAGGGAGATGCAGGCCTAGGATCAGGTCTGCAACTAGCAATCAAAGAAATCAAATGTCATTAATTGGTTTGGTACAGACGTTTCAATCCTATTCTTATTTATTTTATTTATTTTATTCTAAGCTACCTCCATACTGCTTGACAAACCTGGAATTAGAACTGGTTTACATAAAATCATGTGTGATACTATAGGAAAACCAATATACACATAGCGTAAAACAATGAATATATTAAAAATATTGGGTTGATTAGGTGTATATTGGAAAGCTATCATAAGTATACCCTTGTGAGGCCTTTCCTAACCCATGTGTTCTTCTGTTGTGTTGTTTTCTTATGACCTTTCTGAGCATGTATAATATTTTCTTAATACCAACATTACCATGTTTTCAAGGCAATAATATTTTCTATATGAAGCAAATATTATTTTATGCCTAGTATGTCAATTGATTTGTTTCTATCAAAACCTTGACTAGTCATGCTTTACCATCTGACATACTGGGTGGAAAAGTTGTAAATGTGAACTCAGATTAGACCACCAAATCAATAAATGCGAGTTTCTGGGCCACTCCACGAGGCTGGTAGCAATAGGGGTGCACGAAAGCCACTTACCTGGTCTCGCAGCTTTTCGCGGTGGGGGGGAGGCACTTCGCTGCTCTCCCCCTGAAGTTCAGGCCGGGGGTGGAGGCTTCCCGCCTCGCCCAGCAGAAATTCAGGCCGGGGAGGAGGCGCCTCGCCCGGCCGCGAAATAAAAAGTAAAAAAAAAAACAACGCCCCCGTGATAGGCTATGTGACAATTGACGTAGCCTATCATGGCAAGATCTGCAAAGTCAGCCGTGATAGGCTACGTAAATCGTCACGTAGCCTATCACGGGTGACTTAAAAAAAAAAAAAAGCACGTATGGCTAATGGCGGCCCCCATAGGGAGCTGCCATTCACGTTCCTTATTTGGTCGCTGTAGTCTACGTCAAGATTACGTAGACTATGGCGAAAATAAGGGCAATGCTATTTGCGTTGCCCTTATTTTCGCCGTAGTCTACGTAAATCTTTACGTAGACTACAGCGACCAAATAAGGAATGTGAATGGCGGCTCCCTATGGGGGCCGCCATTTGCGTATGTGCTTTTTTTTTTTTTTTAAGTCACCCGTGATAGTCTACGTGACGATTTACGTAGCCTATCACGGCTGACTTTGCAGATCTAGCCGTGATAGGCTACGTTAATCGTCACATAGCCTATCACGGGGGCGTTTTTTTTTTTTTAGTTTTATTGGAATGGCGGCGGCAGCAGCCGGTCGAAAGATCGGCTGCCGCCCCAGCCCCTGACGAAGACCCGACGAACCGCCGCTGGGACCCGCCGCCAGGAGGGACATTCGGGAAAGGTAAGTCCCGTCCCGGGGGGGGGGTGCGGGGTGCGGGGTGGGGTGCGGAGAATTTCTCCCCGAAACTTGTTCGCGGGTCCCAACACGTTGGTGCTTGGCCCCCCGAAGTTTCGGGGAGAAATTCTCCGCCAACCCTAGGCAGCAGCAACCCGTCTTTTGACAAGAATACAGCCTATCCTGTTTGGGTCCCCAAACCTGGAAAAGAAGCTGAGAAGTTTCTTCAGTTCAATCGTCTCTGAGCAGGTATGGGAAAACTAATTAACCAACTGCAGAATTTATTCTCTTTTATCAGAAATACTAGCTTGATGGAATGACCACTTCGCCTTAATGTATCAGTGAGGAGAACCATAGGTCTGACAAATTCAGAGAAAGCTAACATTTCAAGCAGGACAATCCTGATGTTTTCAGCTGGGAGGGGAAGGCACTGAATGGAACTTTATCATTGTAAACTACTGCCACAAATGCTTTATCAGGCTGTGCTATGGGCAAATTCAAACCTAGCTGAACTGGAGTCAGTTCAACATGGGTGTTCAACAAGAGCTCTAAGTGTAGCTAGAAGCATCCTGAGGGCCATAATAAGAACTGAAAGTGGGTTTTTCTCCATTTTGGGCCTGGTAATGAAAGCAGCAGCTCACCTCTGGATTAGATTGATCTCCACAGCCACCATGTACTTTTCTCTTGTGCTCAGGTAGGTTGGAACAAAGGACTGCCACACACTGCAAAAGACTAACATGTTGAAAGTGATGAACCTGGCTTCATTAAAACTGTCAGGCAACTCCCTGGCTAGGAAGGCCACGGTGAAGCTGACAGTGGCCAAGAGGCCCATGTAGCTCAAGACACAATAGAACATGAAGACTGACCCTTCATTACACAGCAGGACAATTTCTTCAGTCATAGAGTGCATGTCCAAATCTGGGAATGGGGGAGGTGTTGCCAGCCACAGAGCACAGATCCCTGCTTGAATACTGGAGCAGGAGATGACAATGGAATATGCCCGCCTTTTCCTTACCCATTTCCTCATCTGGGATCCTGGTTTGGTAGCCATGAATGCCAGAACCACAGATACAGTTTTGGCCAAGATGGTTGAGAGCGATACAGAGAAAATGATGCCCAAAGCAGTTTGTCGAAGAAGGCAGGTCACCTGATGAGGCTTTCCGATGAACAGAAAGGAAGAGAGGAAACACAAGAGGAGGGAGATGAGGAGAATGTAGGTCAGGCTTCGGTTGTTTGCTTTGACTATGGCAGTGTCCCGGGGCCTAATGAAGATGCCAAGCACCAGAGCTGTGATCAGAGACAATAAAAGTACTGAAGAAACTGAAACAATGGCCAGTGTTTCTTCAAAAGCTAGGAAGTTTGGAATCTTAGGAATGCATTCATCATGGAATTTGTTTGGATAGTAACTTTCTGGACAACTGACACAAGTTTCCACATCTGAGGAACAAACATATATTAATGTATAAAAACCAAAATAAATATATTCTCAAGATTAAGGCAGCTGTACCAGAAGTTCAGCTAACACCCATTTTTAAAATTTTTACAATGGGAGGGTGCATACACGTCCATACAACATGCTTCATAATGAATGGATAATTCTGGTATTCCTCCAATGAATGACATGTGTCTTTGTTGTCATCTTGGATCCCTTCCTTTTTCTGTGAATCGGTTATTACAGAGGGAAAAGAGATAATATTCTGGTAGTAGACCAAAAGTTTTGAGCCAAGAATGGTTATTCTTCTCATTCATTCTGGCTCACTTTATTAGTGGTAGTGTAGCATGCTCTTTCTGGGGACTGAAGGCAGCATTTCACACCAAAACATTTGCCATTAAAACACACACGTATCTGTTTCTAGTTTTATATAAATGTATATATACATTTACCTGGACGTGCTATCATTGGAATTTTGTTTTGCTTTGGAATGCTCTGCCATGTGCATCACATTGCATAAGCATCAGTTATTCACATGATTTATTTGATACCCTTTCAACCTCTCCTCAAGCAACTTCTTTCTGAGAGGGATGATCACTTCTTTCCCATCTTGACCTAGCCATTTGCTTTTCTTTCATGCTCTTTCATCTCATGCAGTCCTGACTCTGGTGTATCTAATTGTTCATGGACCCCCAGCTCCACAGTAATACCACTAATGTGACAGATAAAATATGGCTTTAATCTCTCAAAATCTTGCCATAGTATCCTTCATCAAAAATATTAAAGCAAAATTCTGAAAGTAACTGGAGTACATGCTGAAAAAGGAATATTGCTACTTTGGTGGACGGTGGAGTCGCTTTGTCCCAGGGCCTCATGTGGAGGATGGGAGGCAGGCCTGATTAGGGTCATATGAGTTGGGACAGAAGGGTGATGTATGATGTGGCTTGCAACCATGTCTCTAGTCTCTTTTTCATTGCCATCCGTAGCTCAGCACCACCATCTGACTTTTTTATGGTTGTTCTGTTTTATCGAGCATCAGGGAGCACTCTTAAAACCCCAATGGCCTAGATTGGCTTGGGAGGTGGAGGCTTCACTGATCTGGAGCTGACGCTGTCATAGTTAGTTAACAGTAGGCCATTTCAGTGCAGGCTGAAGGGGAAGAATACCAGAAATCAAAATTGGATGAGCATCCTGAGGCCTCTTTGAAGGAGAAGGGAGGCTTCCTCAGACCTCCTTCTTCAAAGACTAGAGGTTTGTGGGAATAGTGACAGGACCTCCTTGTGAGGCATGCCGAACTAGGGATGGCATGGGCACCTGATTCAGTCCGGGAATCCAGCGAAACCAACCCTGCCCGCACCCCCAAGTCCCGCTCGCTGAGCTCCTGCCCCTGCTTGCCCCTTGCCCGCGCTCAGTGAATGGCCTGCACTCACCCTGGTGGGCTCTTTGAGCTTTGTGGCCGCCATTTTTGAAGAAATAAAATGGCGATCGCAAAAATGCGCATATTTGTGCACACACAAAAATGTGCATTTTGCAAATGTGCATATTTGCATACACAAAAATGCGTATCTTGTGAATACACATATTTGCATATGTTCAAAAATGCACATTTTAAAAAAATACGCATTTTTGCACAGACACAAATATGCACCTTCACAAAAATCCACATTTCAGAAATTAGAATATGCACATTCACAAAATGCCCATTTACATGCACACAAAGACAAGCACAGTATTGGATTGCCATTAAAAAAAAAAAATGACCGTGGAGCTTGACGAGGCTGCTGGGGTGTGTGTGGGCTGCTTGCCGAGCATGGGAGGAGTTCAAGTGTGGTCTGGGGACTGGTGAGCAGGGGCAGGGGCTGGGCGGGCATCTGGAAAACCCAAACAAGGGTGAGTTCACACAGCCCTATGACCAACTCACTTATACTAGGATGCAAAACCTGGGCATGTGCATGAAATGAGCAGATTTTCCTCAGCAGATCCCAGCAGGGCCATGAGGGGATGATGCTATGAGTTAGACTAGGCTTAGGTTTTGAGTTTGGGAGTTTACTCAGAAAAGACGGACTTAGAAGGACAAAGCTTCATTCTGATAAAGCACGCCCATTGGATGGAGTGAGTTGTTTATTATGTTTACTTTCATAATGTTGCAAATCTCCAGAAAAACCATTGCTCATAAGAAACACCAAAAACATCGCTTCTCTTCATTTGGGCATCTTTTCTCTTCATTTGGGGTGCATATGCCAACATTATCTTTAATCTCATCTTCACAATGACAAGGAATGTTAGTACATTAATGGTAAGAAAATTAAATCTATGTCTTCCTGCTCATAAAGGACCAGCAATTACTTCTTCAGAATTCTCTGGGAACTCAATTATTATTAATGCTAAAATGTGTTAGCTATGTTTCTAAAACTGTTTCCCTCAAGATAGACAAGAGGAAATGTCAATGAAATCACATCTATAAAGTTATCCTATAAAGAAAAGGTGCAGTACATAATACATAGCATGTTAAAAATTCTCAAATATGTAATTGACAGAAAAAAATGGAGAAAGGTTGCCTGCAAATAAAATGTATCTTTGGTATCATATGTCCTACATTCTGGTTTGAGAACATCCCATCTAGACAGGGAGCACAATCATAGCAGCAAAATTTCTCCCCCTCTTTCTTTTTCTTGCTGTAACCAGGAGGGCAGTTGTCAGTACACTGAGAAAGAGGTGGCACCTATTCGAAGAGCTTAGTATTAAGATAGGTTTGAGGAATCCAGTTCACATCAGAGACTGCACCAGTAAACAGGAAGGCCAATGATCCTGCATAGATGGCATTTATAGTAGGAGTAGTACCTCAACACCTCCTATGAACTCCAGAAGATTAGAAGTCCCATTCCTATTCTGATCAGTTATACAAGTAGCCTAGCATTCCATTTAACACCATTAACTAGATACATGTCTCAGAATTCAAATGATGGGCAACATGATCTTTTCTTTCTTCCACTCCTTCTGTTTCTTACTGTAACCAGGATTGCAGTAGACATTAGACAGAGAAAGAGGGGGCACCTGTCCAAAATTACTACAAGAGCATAGTATGAAGGAAATGTTTGGTGAACCCATCACACATTCTAATCTTGTATCAATAAACACAAAGGCTGATGACATGGAAAATTAGATGTCTAAGTGCACAGGTAGTACATTCAGTTGGAGGATTATCCATTGTACAAAGCATCTAGAAGATTTGAATTTGCATTCTTAGGATGTTTCAGATTTCACATGAAAGGAATGATGGGCAACATGATCTCTGCTGTGTCAGCCACCAGTGTATCTTAGTCAAAACATGTCCTGTCTAGATATTGCATTTTTGTTACCCTGCCTAGTTTCATCTGGAATACCCACCATCCATATATCAATGTACTCCTTTTAAAAAGCCATTTATCCTCTTTCCCAATATCGTATTGCAGTGAATTTCAAATTAATGATGCATTTTGTAAAGAATGGCTATTGTTTCCCCACCTGGGTCAGTTCTCTGTGTCATTTGATTCTGTCCTTATGAATGGTGACCCTTTTGCCTGGAGGAGAGTGAGGATCCAGCCTTCCCACTTTGACCCTGACGTAGGACTTATTTGGGAAGGTGACAAAGTCTGTAATATCAAATCCCCCCTCAAATTCTCCATGTTCATTAAATGTAATTTCATCTCCAACATTATTGTTGAATGAGATTGTCTGAATTAGTGAGTGGAGCTAGGTGGAAAGAGAAAGGCAATCAAATGGTCTATAAAGTCTTGTAACATTCTCATTCAGATTGTTCAAATAGCCTTCCATGAAAGGAGAATATTCCCTTCGGTAGTAGATATAGGGAAAGAGTGATAAATAATGAATCACTGTAACTTCTACAGGTGAAGATATTGTGAAGAGAATTTCGGAAAACATGTGTATCAGGGAAAAACAGAAAAGTATGCAATACTTACATTTTTAGTGTTCTTTACAGATTTAAGGTCACCCTGTTGCTTTAGGATAGCCATTCCCAAACTGGTGCCCTTAAGGTGTTTTGGACTTCAGCTTCCATCAGTCCTTGGTAACAAGGCCAATGGTCAGGAACGCTGGGAATTGTAGACCAAAATCTTCAGAGGACACCACAGTGGGGGATGCCTGTGTAATGATCATTAAAATATATTACATATAAATTGGTTGGCTCATCAAATTATCATTACAATTAAACACATTTAGAAGTAAATGCAGTAAATTTTTAATTCTTGCCTCAATAAGGTATATTTTGATATTCAATATGCGAAACATGATAACTTTATGAGCAAACACAGTTATACACAATATAGTTTAGGTTCCTATTTTATGTCTGACCAAAGGGAAGTTAGACAAATGGCTCCTGAAACATCTGAATCATCCAAGGAACTAGAAGAAGCAGGTGGATCGGAGGCACGGGAAGAAACCTTTTCCTGTTTGTAGGGCAGTTTGAGGAAAATATGATCTGAAGGAAAATCTACTGAAATCTGATTTAGCTGTGGAATAGTCTCTCACCTATTAGGAATGTGAAGCAACCATATTGCCATATTTCACCATATTTAACTAGAAGGAATGGACAAACACAGAAACTGAAATGTTAAAAATGTGCATTTTCATCCATATTATGATATTGTGACTGTATTCACATGTTGGGAAACTGGGCATCACTTGAAGCTTCCCTAAATGTTTATCAGTAAAAGATACATTAGATCAAGAAATTTAATAAATAATGGAAATATTTATGATGCTGGGAATCTTACAGAGAGGATTAAAACAACAACAACAACAACCCCCCCCCCATGCATTCAGTATCTTCAGATATTTTGCTTCTCTAGTCTCCCTAGAACAGTTTTATTACATAGGTTTGAGAAATTATTGGGCAGGGGGAAAGAAAGGTTGGGTAGCAACATATAAACACCAAGTCTGAAATACTGTATTCATGCATTCAACATTCATATCTAACGTTGTTAACTTTTTCCAATTGTTTAGAGAAAAACAAAACTGCCCCTTGAGAAAAAAACAGGAAACAACTTTTTATCCACTGAATTTTTACTGGTTTGATTCCAGGACTTCACATCTCTCGTCTGGATCCAACCCTCTGTCTTGCTGCCATTCACATTTGGCAAGGAAGGGAAGAAAATTGAGAATATGAGCAAGACAAGATTCAAGTGGTTTGCAGAGACTGAGAACCAAACACTGTGCTATGTTTAAACTAGGGATGCACAAAAGTCACTTACCTGGTCTCACATCTTGCTTCGCGGTGGGGGGGAGGCGCTTCGCTGCTCCCCCCGAAGTTCAGGCCGGGGGGGGGAGGCTTCCCGCCTCGCCCGGCCGAAATTCAGGCCGGGGAGGAGGCGCCTCGTCTCGCCCGGCCGCGAAATAAAAAGTTAAAAAAAACATGCCCCCGTGATAGGCTATGTGACGATTTACGTAGCCTATCACGGCTAGATCTGCAAAGTCAGCCGTGATAGGCTACGTTAATTGTCACGTAGCCTATCACGGGTGACTTAAAAAAAAAAAAGCGCGTACGCAAATGGTGGCCCCCAGAGGGAGCCGCCATTCGCGTTCCTTATCTGGTCGCTGTAGTCTACGTAAATCTTTACGTAGACTACGGCGAAAATAAGGGCAACGCAAATAGCATTGCCCTTATTTTCGCCGTAGTCTATGTAATCTTTACGTAGACTACAGCGACCAAATAAGGAACGCGAATGGCGGCTCCCTATGGGGGCTGCCATTTTATTTATTTATTTATTTATTTATTTATTTCATTTCTATACCGCCCAATAGCCGAAGCTCTCTGGGCGGTTCACAAAAACTAAAACCAAACAACACACAATAAAACAATTTAAAATATATAGAACATTAAAACCACAATATAACAATACAACCACAATAAAACCTAGCAGCAGTACAGGAGTTTAAAATACAGATTTAAAACAGCAAAGATAAAAATTTAGAAAGCTAAAATGCCTGGGAAAATAAAAAGGTCTTCACCTGGCGCCAAAAGGAGTACAATGTAGGCGCCAGGCGAACCTCACTAGGGAGCTCATTCCAGACCCGGGGTGCCACAACAGAAAAAGCCCTCCTCCTAGTAGCCACCCGCCTTACTTCCTTCGGCAGGGGCTCACGGAGAAGGGCCGCTGATGATGATCTTAAGGTCCGGGCAGGCACATATGGGAGGAGGCGATCCTTCAGGTAACCTGGCCCCAAGCCGTTAAGGGCTTTGAATGTTAACACCAGCACTTTGAATCGGGCCCGGAAATGGACTGGCAGCCAGTGCAGCTGGAAAAGTACTGGCGTAATATGAGCTCGCAGGCCAGTCCCTGTTAACAATCTTGCTGCCCTATTTTGGACCAGCTGAAGTTTCCGGACCGTTTTCAAAGGCAGCCCCACGTATAACGCATTGCAGTAATCCAGACGAGAAGTTATCAGAGCATGGATAACTGTAGCTAGGCTATCTCTGTCCAGATAAGGGCGTAGTTGCTATACCAGCCTAAGCTGATAAAAAGTGCTCCGTGCCACTGAGTTCACCTGTGCCTCAAGTGACAGTTCTGGATCCAAGAGCACCCCCAAACTACGAACCTGATCCTTTAGGGGGAGTGCAACCCCCTCCAGAACAGGTTGAATATCACCTAGCCGGGCAGACGAACCACCCACTAACAGTACCTCCGTCTTGTCTGGATTGAGTTTCAGTTTATTAGCCCTCATCCAGTCCATTACCGTGCCCAGGCACTGGTTCAGAACAGCCACTGCCTCACCTGGGTTTGATGAGAAAGAGAGGTAGAGCTGGGTGTCATCCGCATATTGATGGCACCTCAGCCCACACCTCCGGATAACCTCCCCCAGCGGTTTCATGTAGATGTTAAACAGCATGGGGGATAGAATAGAGCCCTGTGGAACCATGGCACAATTGCCATGGCACAGAGCAATAATCCCCCAGCACCACCTTCTGGAATCGGCCATCCAAGTAGGAGCGGAACCACTGTAGTGCAGTGCCTCCAACTCCCAACCCAGACAACCTATCCAGAAGGATACCATGGTCGATGGTATTGAGAGCCGCTGAGAGGTCCAGGAGAATCAACAGGGTCGCACTCCCCCTGTCCCTCTCCCGGCAGAGGTCATCCCACAGGGTGACCAAGGCAGTTTCCGTTCCAAAACCAGGCCTGAAGCCTGATTGAAATGGATCTAGATAATCCATTTCATTCAACAGTGCCTGGAGCTGTCCTACAACCACCTGCTCAAGCACCTTGCCCAGGAAGGGGATGTTGGCCAGTGGCCTATAATTGTTAACATCCTCTGGGTCCAGGTTAGGCTTTTTCAGGAGTGGTCTAATTACTGCCTCTTTTAAAGCAGCAGGCACCACTCCCTCTCTCAAGGAGGAATTTACAACCTCCTGGACCCAGCCGGACAACCCCTCCTTGTTTGATTTAATAAGCCATGAAGGGCAAGGGTCAAGCACACAAGTGGTCGATCGGACTTGGCCAAGCACCTTGTCCGCATCCTCAGGCCTCAGTAACTGAAACTCATCCAATAAAACTGGACCAGACGGTGCTCTGAACGCCTCTACCAATGGAACTGCATTAATGGTGGTGTCCAATTCATGACGAATCTGAGCGACTTTATCCTCAAAGTGCCGCGCAAACTCGTCACAGCGTGCTACCGAGGGTTCCACCGTCTCTCTCCCTGGCCCAGAATGTAACAGGCCGCAAACCACTCGGAAAAGCTCCGCCGGACGACACTGAGAAGATGCAATGCTGGTGGAAAAGAACTGCCTCTTTGCCACCCTCACCGCCACAGAGTAGGCTCGATAGTGGGCTCTTACCTGTGTTCGGTCAGACTCAGCACAAGTTTTCCTCCACCTGCGTTCTAGCCGTCTCCCCTCTTGCTTCATTGCCCTCAGCACAGGTGTATACCAAGGAGCTGGCCGGGCTCTGCTCAGAGGGAGAGGGCGCTTGGGCGCGATCGTGTCAACCGCCCGAGTCATCTCTGCATTCCACAGAGCGACCTGGGCTTCGACAGGAGCACCAGCCATACCAGCAGGAAAATCCCCCAGAGCCCTCTGGAATCCATTAATCTCCGGGGGCGGACCATTTTAATAGGTCCCCCACCCTTGCAGAGGGGAAAGGCCGCCAGAAGTCTAAACCTCAGCAGGAAGTGATCTGACCATGACAAAGGGACAGATGTTAATTCCTCTACTTTCAGATCACCATCCTCCTGCCCAGTCGAGAAAACCAGATCAAGCGTGTGTCCTTTTATATGCGTTGGGCCGATGACATGTTGGGACAACCCCATGGTTGTCATGGCGGCCATGAAGTCCTGAGCCGCCCTGGATACAGCGGCCTCGGCATGGAAGTTGAGATTCCCCAGGACCATCATCCTGGGGTCCTCAACACCAAGTCCGAGACCACCTCCGTCAGCTCAGGCAGGGAGTCTGATGGGCAGCGGGGTGGGCGGTACACCAACAGAATCCCTAATCTGTCCCGGGTACCCAACACAAGGTACAGACACTCAAGATCTGCACTCGAATGAGCAGGAAGCCTGGAGAGGGAGATTGAATTCCTATAGACCACGGCAACTCCCCCACCCCGACCCTCAAGTCGGTGTTGGTGCTGCACTGAGTACCCAGGAGGGCACAGCAGGGAGAGAGTGACCCCTCCCAGTTCCCCCACCCAGGTCTCAGTAATACATGCCAGGTCAGCCCCCTCATCCACAATCAAATCATGGATGAGGGAGGTCTTATTTTGGGCCGACCTGGCATTCAGCAGCAGCACCACCAGACCCGAGGGCAGACTGGTAAGGCTGCCAGGAACCATCAGGTTGGGGGAAGAACCAGAAGAGGGGACAGCTGTAAGGTGTCTAGCCCCTCTTCTCCTCAGCTGGCCTGTTAATCCCCCAACGCCATACCTCCCCCTGCCCGTGACCACAGTTATGGTGGCACCTCCCCCACCCCCTGAGTTGTCCAATAGTCCTCCCAGGCACATATTAAAATATTAAGATATAAAATATACAACAGTTTAAAAGAATATAAAAGAGATAAAAGAGAACAGCAGCTAAGAAGGAGCAGATAGTCCACGTTTGCCCCTTCCCCTGGTCTTTAAAGCTGCTGCCCTCTGCTGCTGCTGCTATTTGCTGCTGGTGTTGTGGCTGCTGGTGTCTCTGGAGAAGCAGGTGGGTAGATCTTGCGACTCCAAGTGCGACGCTAAGTGCTCCTTCCCGAGCAGCCTCTGGCAGCCCCGCCTTAAGTACCTGTGGCGGGGGCAGAAGCAGGCTCAGGCTCAGGATCACCCGGTGCAGCTGCTGGCTGGTCCTCCTCCCCAGGCTCCTTCCTGAGCAGCCTCTGGCAGCCCTGCCTTAAGTACCAGCCTACTGTGCCTGGGGAGACAGCCTAAATTCCCGACATCCCTCAGCCGTACGCGCTTTTTTTTTTTTTTTTAAGTCACCCGTGATAGGCTACGTGATGATTTACATAGCCTATCATGGCTGACTTTGCAAATCTAGCCGTGATAGGCTACGTTAATCGTCACATAGCCTATCACGGGGGCGTTTCTTTCTTTTTTACTTTTCTTGGAATGGCGGCGGCAGCAGCCGGTTGAAAGACCGGCTGCCACCCCTGCCCCTGTCGAAGCCCTGCCGAACCGCCGCTGCGACCTGCCACCGGGAGCGACATTCGGGAAAGGTAAGTCCCATCCCAGGGGGGTGCAGAGAATTTCTCCCCGAAACTACTTCGGGGGGGGCGAATACGTTGGCACTCGGCCCCCCAAAGTTTCGGGGAGAAATTCTCCCCCATCCCTAGTTTAAACTGATGGATGTGTGTGTGTCCAGTTTTTATTGGAAACACCACAAAAGGAGGGGAAGGGGCTAGAGGGGCTACTCTTTCCTTGGCCACTCTTGCTGTGGAGCTCAGTGATAGCTGCAAATTAACCATGCAGGATGTTCAGATGTCACCTCTTTCCTGTCTCCTAGCTGAGCAGAGCAGAGCAGAGCAGAGCAGAGCAGAGCAGAGCAGAGGAAGCTCTGAACAGGGAGAGCAAACAGGAGTTCTGCAAGGGAGGTCATGTGGGAGGTCCCTAACATTTTTTTAAGGTTTCTTTTTCTTGTAACACACACTTCTATTCCAGTGTTGTTAACCTCCAGTGAATAGAGGAAAAAGCACAGGCTATCCCAGCACAGGCCATCCCAGTATTATCAGAAAGCTACAAACATAAAGGGAATAGAGACTATGGAAGGAAAAGACTCTCCAGTGGCGATGACCTGCAAGGTTTGTGCAATGCTTGTTTTCTGCCTGAGATCAACATGACCTACACATGCAACAAGTGCAAGTTAATTACACTGTTGGAAGAAAAGTAAGACCACTGGAGGGGCAAGTGTTGACCCTCAAGTTATTAAGAGAAGATGAAGAGTTCTTAGACAGAAAGGTTGAACTACAGCAGCAAAGCAAAGTCCAGAAGCTAGCAGAGCAACAGCTAGCTGAGGCAGAAGAGAAAAATGCTGAGGTGAGGAAAAATGAAGTAGAGGATACTCCTTGAAAAGGGTGACAGGAGCAGAAGAACTAAGAGCCATGCTGCACCAGTGGAAGCAGTGGAACTATGACACCATTTTCAGGTACTTGAGGATGAGTCTGGAGGACATTCTGCCAAGGAAGTATTACAGGGGACCCTGCATGAGAGTGAGCAAGAGGCTGAAGGTCAGTCAAACAGAGGCAATGAAACCAAGGCCTACAACAAAAGGAAGAGAAGAGTAGTAGTTGTGGAAGACTCCTTGCTGCATGGGATTAAAACCCAAGTATGTCACAAAGTCCCATGGGCTCACTGGGTATGCTGTCTCCCAGTAGGATGGGTTAGAGGCATGACAGAAGGGTTGCCTACACTCAAAAAGCCCACTGACAGGTAACCCTTTCTTCTCATCCATGTGGGAACAAACAGTACCACCAAGTACAGCTACGAAGAAATCACATAAGGGTTTGAAGCTTTGGGAAGGAAACTCAAGAACGTTGGGGCCCAGATAGTTTTCTCATCCATCCTTCCAGGAGTTAGAAGAGGGATAGAAAGGGAAAGAAAAATACTCCAGGTGAATGACTGGCTACAAAAGTGGTGCCAACAAAAGAGATTTGGATTCTGGGACCACGGGCTATACTTCCTGGAAGATGGACTTCCGGCAAGGGCCAGGTTGCACCTCAGAAAAGCTGGGAAGAATGTGTTTGGCCACAGAGTGAAGAACTTTATCAGGAGGGCTTTAAACTGAATCCTATGGGGAAGGGAGGCATAAAGTTGGGGGTAACAATGGACAAAAGCTCATGCATCACAATGTAGAGAACAGCTCTAATAGCACCCAATAATAGTCCACACAGACATGCAGGAAGAAAGCCAGACTATGAAGAACATGGTCTTCGATGTCTATATACTACTGCCCAGAGTATGGAAAACAAACAAAATGAACTTGGACTCTTAATACAGGAAGGAAATTATGACTAGGGATGTACGAAACACCTACCTGGCTCCGCTCCGGGCAATCTGTGGTGGGGGGGAGGTGCTCCATCCCTCCCCCCAGAATCCTCGACGGGGGGGAGGCGATCCGGTCCTCCCCTCCGGAATCTTGCCTGGCCGGCTCCGCTCCGCGGCCAAGCCACGGAACCGCCCACAGCCGGACATCTGGCCTCTGGGCAGCCCTGCAGGGATGCAAATGGTGGCTGTCGTAGCCACTACCATTTGTCTCTCTGTATTGAGCCATGATAGGCGATGTAAATATTTATGTAGCCTATCACAGCAGGGTAGCTGCCACCATTTGCGTACGCTGGGTTTTTTCCCCCCCTGCCGTGATGGGCTATGTAAATACTTACATAGCCTATCACGGCCTCCGCAGGGATGCAAATGGTGTCCCTGCATTAGCTGTGATAGGCTACGTAAGTATTTACGTAGCCTATCACGGCTATGAAGATGAAGTGAATGGCGGCCGCAGGACAGCTGCCATTCGCAAAGCAGCGCGGACGGGAGCAGGTAAGTGCTCTGTTTCGCGTGCCTTTTGTGGCGTGGGGGCAGCAGGGACTTCATCCCGCGCACCTTTCGTGGGTTGGGGGGGGCTTCGTTCCATGATGGATTTTGGGGGGCGAATGCACTGGCATTCGGCCTCACCAAGATCCATCGCAGAATTCTCTGACATTCCTAATTATGACTTGATAGGTATAATTGAGACCTGGTGGGATGACTCCCATGACTGGAATACAGCAATAGAAGGATATCTCTTGTTCAAAAAGAACATGAGGAACAGAAAGGGAGGTGGGGTTGCACTATATGTGAAAAATACGTATCTCTGCACAGAAATACAGGAGGATGAGCTTGGTAGCCCCATCGAGAGCATCTGCGTTAAAATAAATGGAGCAAAAAATAAAAGGAACATGGTGGTCGGAATCTACTACCGGCCACCCAATCAAGGAGAAGATGAGGATGAAACTTTTGAAAAGCAAATAGCCAATGTTTCAAGGAAGCATGGGGTAGTAGTAATGGGGGGCTTCAATTTCCCTGCTATCTGTTGGGAGACAAATTCTGCAAAACGTGGCCCCTCCAAGAAATTCCTGACTTGTGTTGCTGATAACTTCCTCCTACAGAAAGTAGAGGAAGGAACTAGAGAATCGGCTATCCTTGACTTGATCCTAACCAACAGGGATGACTTAGTGGATCAAGTAGCAGTCACAGGAACTCTGGAGGAAAGCGTCCATGTTATACTTGAGTTCTTGGTCCTAAATGAAGCAAAAGCCGAGTGTAGCCAAATGTGTACCCTGGATTTTAAGAAAGCTGATTTTAATAAACTCAGAACAATGATAAGTAAGGTCCCATGGCAAGCCACTTTAATGAGAAAAGAAGTCCATTATAGGTGGGAGTTTTTTTAAAAAGGAAATTCTCTAGGCACAATTACAAATTATTCCAAAAAGAAAAAAGGTGGAAGACAACAGAAGAAGCCAATGTGCCTTCACAAAAAGCTTAGAGATGACCTGAAAACAAAAAAAGGACACATACAGGAAGTGGAAGTAAGGACAAGCAACAAAGGAAGAGTACAGGCAGGTAGCACAGAATTGCAGGGAAGAACAAAGCTGAGAATGAGTTGAGGTTAGTGAGGGATGCTAAAAGCAACAAAAAGGCTTTCTTCAGGTACATGCATAGTAAAAGACAGAGGAAAGAAATGGTGGTTCAGCTATTAAATAAGGATGGCAAAATGAGAACACATGACAATGAAAAGGCAGAAGTTCTCAATTCTTACTTTGGCTCAGTCTTCTCCCAACAGAGGGTCTATGACCCCCCTGGCAAAGGCGAAGTACAGGCTGAAGGGGCAGGATTGCAGCTTGAGATCGAGAGGCATATGGTCAAGGAACACCTAATTGCTTTGAATGAGTTCAAATCTCCAGGGCCAGATGAATTGCACCCTAGAGTAATAAAGGAACTGGCAGAAGAACTCTCAGGACCACTGTCTATTCTCTTTGAGAAATCATGGAGGACGGGTGAAGTGCCAGATGACTGGGGGAGTGCTAATGTTGTCCCTATCTTCAAAAAGGTTAAAAAGGAGGAACCTGTGAACTACAGACCAGTCAGTCTGACATCGATCCCTGGGAAAATTCTGGAGCAGATTCTAAAGCAATCCATCTGGAAGCACCTAGAAAACAATGCAGTGATTACTTGAAGCCAACATGGATTTGTCAAGAACAAATCCTGCCAGATGAATCTCATCTCATTTTTTTTATCAAGTAACCTCCCTTGTGGCCCGTGGGAATGCTGTAGACATCGTATACCTCAACTTCAGCAAAGCTGAATATACCTCGACTTCAGCAAAGTACAGGCTGAAGGTGCAGGATTGCAGCTTTAGATTGCTAGGTATATGGTCAAGGAACCCCTAATTACTTTGAATGAGTTCAAATCTCCAGGGCCAGATGAACTGCATCCTAGAGTAATACAGGAACTGGCAGAAGAACTCTCAGAACCACTGTTTCTTATCTTTGAGAAATCATGGAGGACGGGTGAAGTGCCAGATGACTGGAGCAGGGCTAATATTGTCCCTACCTTCAAAAAGGGTAAAAAGGAGGAACCTGGGAACTACAGACCCAGTCCGTCTGACATCAGTCCCTGGGGAAATTCTGGCAAAGGTTATAAAGCAATCTAATTGTAAGGACCAACATGTTTTTGTCAAGAAAAATCCCGCCAGACGAATCTGATCACATTTTTTGATCAGGTCACCTCCCTTATGGACTGTGGGAATGCTGTGGACATCATATACCTCAACTTCAGCAAAGCTTTCAACAGAGTGCTCCATGAAATCCTGATTAGGAAACTAGCTAAAAGTGGGCTAGATAAAACAACTCTCAGGTGGATCTACAGTTGGCTACAGAATCGGTCTCAAAGAGAGCTTATCAATGAGATCTCCTCAAACTGGGGAGGTGTAATGGGAAGGGTATTGCAGGGCTCAGTCCTGGGCCCAGTGCTCTTCAAGGAAGGCCATAATCTCTTCTTGATCATCCCAGAGTGCAGGACATGGAATAATGGGCTCAAGTTACAGGAAGCCAGATTCCAGCTGAACATCAGGGAAAAATTCCTGACTGTTAGAGCAAGACGACAATGGAACCAATTACCTATGGAAGTAGTGGGCTCTCCCTCACAGAAGGCATTCAAGATGAGGCTGGAAAGCCACCTGTCAGGGATGCTTTGACTTGGATACCTGCATTGAGCAGGGGGTTGGCCTCCATGGTCTGGTATACCCCTTCCAAACCTACTATTCTATGATTCTATGATTCATAGTTTAATAGTTCTCTCCCCAGCTGCAGGTTCATCCCCCCCTGTACTTATGGAACATGGGAAAAAGCACCTGATTGGCACAATTCCTTTTTTACTAAGTAAAAGTGGGTTAAAAGTGTGGTGTGGGTGTGAGGGGTGAGAGAGAGGTTATTGGTAAACGCACAGCATGGGAGGGAAGGATTAAACATACCACTCCTGCCTAAGGAGTCCAAATAGGACCCCAAGATGAGAAAAGAAAAAGACATAGGTGCTAGCTACACCATTAACGTAACATAGTGTAGTATTTAGAAGTCATTAGGATACTGACTACTGCATGTCACTCCATTGTCCAGTATTTAGACCATGATGTTTGACTTCCATCAGTAAGGACAGGTTACCTGCCAGGGTTCTACACTCTGAGGAGACAGTCTGACTCTGCTCTCCATTGGTTTGTGGTTGACTCCAGCCATGTGCTAGAGTGTAGACAGCATTGTAGATATTGTAGCTGTGGCCGTCGTCATTTCCAAAACACCCCCAGGAAGGCTTTCCAGCATCTCCTCTCCAGTACATGTTCCAGCTATGAGGTTCCTAAATGAGCCTGAAAGTGAACAACCAAATGCTTGTTCCCAGAAATCATGAACAAAACCGTCTTCATTTTCCCAGGAAGGATTTATGAGCTCAACAAATTCTTGGAAGCCTTGAAGCTCCCTTGATGGAATTGTAAAGGCCATAGCACCCTGGAGCATTTGTACATCAAATCCAGCAGTGATTGTGATTTAATGTGAAATGTAGTTGGGTTGTTGTTACCCACACTTTTCCTGCAGAGAACCTCCCCTTATACTGAGGACATATTAGGAGCATTATCCTGCTTCCATATATAATATATTCCAACCACATAACGGCTGAAGATTCTCCATGTATTACAACTGCACTGACTTTGCTCTCCATGGTAGTCTAGAAAACTTTAAATTTGTCAGAGATGATTTGAAGTATATCAGATATAGACAGACTTTTTTCAAGCCTTTCTGTGAATGCTGAACAGATTCTGTTCTGGAAAAGCAGAGGCTCCATGGCGTGCAAAAAATGATCTCCACTCCCATCCTCCGTAGCCAGAAGTCCAACCCAGTTCCATCTGAAATGCCAAAATAACTGGACAAGTCCTTGGTATTGAAGGGCTGCCTTGGGGGCCATGGAGTAAAAGGAAGGGAAATTGGTTTGTTCATTTACTGCTGACTCAAATGAGCCCTGTGAAACCTAAAAACGAAAAGAAAAAGAAGGAAAGGAAAAGAAAAGAAAAGAAAAACAGTGACAGACATTTCAGAATGGGAACAGGGGTATCTGATGGCCTCTTCTCTCATTAAAGGGGAATCAGAAAATGAAATGTTCAGTGATTATACACCTCTAAATTGTATTGCTTATAAAAATGACACCTCTTAAGCTAACAACCATGTTCATGTGCACATTGGGGAAGGGTGGTTAGGCTAGCCATGGTGCATGGTGTTTACTGCTAACCACTGTGAATTCTATTGCCACAGTTGCAGCTAACCACATTCCACAATGTGGTTAGACTAACCATTCTCTAACCACCCTCCCTCCTGCAGGAGCCTGCAGGCCTCCAGATGGGGAGCTATCCATCCCAGCAGCCTTTGCACTGGCAGCAGATTGCTACACAAAATGTGAAGGCATGCCATTTAAGGAGAAGGTGCATGCCCATCATGGTGGCAGCGCAGGGTGCAAGCTGCAAGTGCAAGCTGCAGCTCAAAGGGCACTTTTCTGCTGCTGTGGATCAGGATTGTCATCTGAGTCATGTGTTGCTAGGCAGACCTCAGACATAAAGTTCTGCTGCTCAGGCTAGATGGGTTTCTCCTTCTTTGGCCACTCTTGCTGTGGAGCTCTATTGCTGCTGGAAATTAACCATGGAGGGTGTTCAGATGTCACGCTAAGCCATGGTAGAACCCACTAACCATCTTGCAGAAAGCAGTTAGTAAGCGTGGTTAGTCCGTGGTTAATAAATCACCACCGGCGGGTCTGACCTATGTTAAGATGTCACAGTGAGCGACTATGGCTAGATGAAAATTCCTAACCATCATGGCTTAGCCTGATGTCTGAACAGGGTCAGTAACTTGAGAATTTGTATCCATGATCTAGCCAATGAGACCTACAATTGTACAATAGCGATTTGATAAACATGTCATAGGTAGCAAATGAAAATTAACACATTTGTCATGTTTACTCCGATATCTACAGCTTGGATGTGAGATACAGTATGTCTTTTAAAATTTGGTGAAAACTAATGGTGCATGGTATTCAAGTTGTTAAAGAGGTGTGTCTTTCATTGGTATCATGACGTTCTAAGCAGGAGGACAAACTGATTGAGGTTTTTTTTCCCTATAAAAGCCTCCAGCAGTAACTACTGGGAAAGTTCTGTTGGACATGATCCTATACCCTTCCGTTATGGAATGTAACATCACAAGGTTTGACTACATGTGACTACATGGACCGGAAACCTAGCACGGGAGGGTTAGGCATACTTTAACCCCCCTCCCATGGTCCCAATCTGGATGAGACTCCTTCACTCCTCCAGTTTACATTACCAAAAAGGTATCTGGCTGTATTGTAAATAGCAGGCAAAGGGTTAAAACCCCCCGCCCCCACCCTAGGGTCCTGATCCATATTAAGTTCCAGTGCTTTCTTTTGAGGAAACAAAGGGGGAAAAGCCACATCTTTAAATTAACATGTAATTTGACCCTTGGTGATTTTGGGGGGATGGAATTTACAGACATAAAGAACAGGGCTTCACACCACTTTTCTAAAAGCTGAAAAGCCACACAAGGTCCCCAATCCATTCTTTTCCTTTCCATGTGGTGGGGAAAAACACATACATAGGGACTGGGGCTCATGGGCTGATTTTTTCTTCTGAAGGCAGAAATACAGTGTGAGGCTCAGATCCTTTGATATGTTAACATGTGTTCATCAATTCACACAAATGTCTGTGTTCATTCAACCCAGGTTGAGGTGTACATATCATCCATAGCATTGATTTAGTAGGATTTTCGTACCTATGTAGACAGATGCCCACTAGATTGGAAGGGGAACCTCTTAGAGTGACACATGCTCCAGAGGTTTGCCTCAGGAGCATTTGTAGTATTGGTTTGTTTATTAAATTTCTATACTACCCAATAGTTGAAGGAGTCTGGATGGTTCACACCAATTAAATCCACAAAAGACATTGTAAAGTACAATATAAAATATAAAATTCGAAACTACAGTATACAACTCCCCCCCCCCCTAAGAAAAACCTAAGAGGAATGCAGAGATTAAGAATACAATAACAGATTTAACACAACTGAGCTAAGAGACTGGGATATTAAACATTCTTCACCTGGTGCTGGAAAGAGGGCTACATAGGCACATTTCTGGGAAGTTCATTCCACAACTGGGGTGCCACAGCACAAAAGGCCACCTTCTTGATAGCCAGCCACCTCACTTGCTTTAGCTGTGGCTCTCAGAGAAGGAGTGCTGAAGATTATCTTAAGGTCTGGGCAGGTACATATGGGAGGAGATGATCCTTCAGGTCAGCTGGTCCCAAGCCATTTAGGGCTATGATTGTTAACATCTGCACTTCGAATCAGGCCTGGAAATGGACTGGCAGCCAGTGCAGATGGAAAAGTACTAGTGTAATAGGATCACGTTGGCCAGACCCCATTACAGTCTCACTTCCCAGTTTTGGACCAGCTGAAGTTTTGGGACCGTTTTCGATGTCAGCCAAGCACATACGCGTTGCAGTAATCCCGCTGAAGAGTTATCAGCATGGATAACTGTAGTTAGGCTATCTCTGTCCAGGTGAGGATGTAAATGGTATATCAGCCTAAGCTGATTAAAGGTGCCCCATGCCACTGAGTCAACCTGGCCTCAAGTGACTGTTCTGGGTCGAGGAGTACTCCCAAACTACAAGCCCGATCCTTTAGGACGAGTGCAACCTCCTCCAGAACAGGTAGAACATCACTTAACTGGGCAGATGAACCACCCACTGGCATTACCTCCATCTTTTCTGGAGTGCTTCTGAGTTTACTGGCCCTCATCCAGTCCATTACCATGCCCAGGCACTGATTCAGGACAGCCACTGCCTCACCTGGATTTAATGAAAAGGAGGGATAGAGCTGGGTGTCATCTTTGTGTTAATGACACCTCAGCCCATATCCCCAGATAACCTCCCCCTGTGGTTTCATGTAATTGTTGAACAGCATGGGGAATAGAATAGAGCCCTGTGAAATGCCATAGCATAGCTGCCAAGGCACAGAGCAATAATCCCCCAGCACCACCTTCTGCAATCGGATGTCCAAGTACATTCATAACAAAGTACATACAGTGCAGTGCCTCCAACTCCCAGCCCAGACAACCTATCTAGAAGGGTACCATGATCAATGGTATTGAAAGCCACAGAGATGGTCCAAGAGAATCAGCAGGGTCACACTCTCCCCATCCCTCTCCCAAAAAGATCATCCCACAGGGTGACCAAAGCCATTTCCATTCCAAAACCAGGCCTGAAGCCCGATTGAAATGGATCTACCTAATCCATTTCATCCAAGAGTGCCTGGAGTTGTTCGGCACCTGCCCGCTCAAACACCTTACCCAGGAAGGGGATGACTTCTTAAAACTCAGCTCTTTACAGAGGATTTCCCTGGAATGTGAGCCAGCCAGTTACAGTTTGCAGCACAAAGCAGACTGCGCAGTTTCATTGCTTATTAGTTGTATTGCGTTGCTTTATTGTTACATTTATTGCTGGTTTTATTCCATTGTATCCTCTGTTCACTCCTTTGATACTTTTGTGGAAAGAAGTTTATAATTTGAATAATAAATAAATACATAAATACAGTGGTGCAGCAAGAAAATTTTAAACTCTGGATGTAACAGTCTTATGTCCCATCCCCTTTAGATGGCCATGTGCAATGCTTAGTGATGGTCACCAATCTGGATGAGGATTGGACACATTTCTGAAGGAGATGGTGATCAACGGCTACCTGTCATGATGGCTATGTGCTACCTCCGGTACAAGAGGTAGTAGGCTTTGGTACAGCAGTTGCTGGGGAACTTGGTGGGATGGTGCCAGCTGAAAACAATCATTTTGAGGACAGTGTTGTTAACAAGATCAAGACCAACAAAAATAATTCTTTAAATATATCAGAAGAAGAAAATCAGCTAGGGCACTGTTGGACTGTCGGATGAGGATGCAGCTAGAGGAGTATTAAAGGATGAGAAGGAGGCTGCGGAGAATCCGAATGAATTCTTTTATCTGTTCGCACTGAAGAAGATACCGGACAGATACCTGTTCCTGAACTGATGTTTTCAGGAAGGGACTCTGAGGAACTGAGGTAAATAGCGGTGACAAAAGATTAAGTGCTCAACCTTACTGACAAATGGAAAGTTCATAAATCACTGGGCCCAGATGTTATCCATCGTAGAGTTCTTAACGAACTCAAATATGGTATTACTGATCTTCGAACAAAGTATGTAACATGTCCCTAAGTTCAGCCTGTGTACCAGAATTCTGGAGAATGGCCAAAGTAGGGTGGGTAAAACAAAAAGGGATTGCCAGGAGCTCCAAAGGATCCCTCCAAACTGGAGAAATGGGAATCAAAATGGCAAATGCTGTTCAATGTAAGCAAGTGGGAAATTATGCACATTGGGGCAAACAAATCCCAACTTCAAGGATAAGCTGATAGGATTTGAGCAGCAGTGACTGACCAATAAAGAGATCTTGGGGCTGTGGTGGACAGCTCAATGAAAATGTCGACCCAGTGTGCAGCTGCTGTGAAAAAGGCAAATTTCATGTTAGGCATAATTAGGAAAATAATTGAAAATGGAACTCCTAAGATCATACGACCCTTATACAAATCTATGAAGTGACACCACTTTGAATAGTTTGCAGAGTTCTGGTCACCACACCTAACAAAGGGAATTGCAGAGTTGGAAAAAGTGCAGGAAATGGTAACTAAAATAATGCAGGGCTGGAGCAACTCCCCTATGAGGAGGTTTAAAACAGCTGGGATTGTTCAACTTAGAAAAAAGATGAGTAATGGGAGACATGATAGATGTGTACAAAATTATGCATAGTGTCAAGGAAGTGGATAGGAAGATATTTTTCTCCCTCTCTCTTACAATACAAAAACCCAATGAGGTCATCCCATGATGCAGATTGGTGGGAGATTCAGGACTGATAAAAGGAAGTATTTCCTCACACAGCACATAGTTAAAGTATGCAATTTGCTACCACAAGTGTTGGACACAAATTTGGATGAGGATTGAACAAATTTCTGGGGGAGAAGGCTATCAATGGCTAATAGTCCTGATGGTTATATGCTGCCTCCTGTATCTGAGGCAGTATGCCTATGTACATCAGTTGTTGGTAGGGATGGTGGAGAATTCCGCCACGGATTCCAGTGAGGCCAAATGCACTGGCATTTGGCCCCCTGGAATCCATGGCGGAACGGCCTCCTGCCCCCCCGCCCACCCCGCGGAACCCCCTGGGATGGCACTTACCTGGGGCGGATGCGGCGGATGCGGTGGCGGCTTTGGTGGTGGTGGTGCGGCGGCAGTGCCGGAAGGTGCGGAGGCGGCAGGAGGTGCAGCGGCGGTGGCAGTGGAAGGTGCGGCGGTGGCAGAAGGTGCGGCGGGGCGGCAGGTGTGGTGGCGGGTGCGGCGACGGATGCGGGTGCGGGTGCGGCTGGTCTCCTGGCGAAATATTTTCCGCTATTTTTCTAGTGAAAAATAGCGAACTCAAATGGCGGCCGCTGTAGCCGCTGCCATTTGCGTATGCTTTTTTTTTACTTTGCTGTGATAGGCTATGTAAATATTTATGTAGCCTATCACGGTTAAGTACAGGGATGCAAACGGTGGTGGCTATGGCCGCCGCCATTTGCGTCCCTGCTGCCTAGTGGCTGGATGTCCAGCTGCCAGCGGAGCCGGCCGGCGGCTCCGCAGAATCCCCAGGGAGCAGAGCCGGCCATGCAGGATTCCAGAGGGAGGGATGGAGCGCCTTCCCCCCATCGAGGATTCCGGGGGGAGGGATGGAGCGCCTCCCCCCCACCGCAAAGCAGATCCGCGAAACGGTAAGTGACTTTCGTACCTCCCTAGTTGTTGGGGAACTTGGGAGGGAGGGTGTTGTTGCACTCATGTCCTGCTTGTCAGTTTCCCATGGGCAGCCGGTTGGCTACTGTGTGAACAGAATCCTGGACTAGGTGGGCCTTGCCCTGATCCAGCATGGCTCTTCAGATGTTCTGCTCTTCTTAACCCTGATTTTTGTATGTATTTTTTTAAAAAAACAGTATGAAATATCCTTGTGTGTGAGATTATTCTGGACTTACTCTTGAACCTATGTTTTGACTCTTGGATTTGATAGGCCTTGACACATGTAGCATGGGGGTTTCAACAAAGATTTCAAGGCTGGACTAAATCTCTACATGTGTAGATTTATTTAGGTCTTTTCCTAGAATCCTTATCTTTGATTGTCTGGGATGGATTGCACCAGGTATCCTTCAAGCCCCTTGCTCTGTATTTTGTAAACCCTTGTCTTCGATTGCCAGGGATGGATTATGCCAGGAATCTTCTGAGCCCCTTGCCTTGTATTCTGAGCCTTAGAGATTGCAATGGGAAAACCATGTTGCATGGATCTGTGACACGGTTGTAGTTATTAGCTTTTGACGGTTCTGTAATTACATAGACTCTATAGCTCGCTGATTGGGGCTGTACTGTGTCAGAATGCCACACTGTGTGCTTGAAGGATCAGGCCCATGACAGTAACCTTTAGGTGCTGGTAAAATGGAAAATCTGTTTTCTTTTTTCCTGAATTTTCATATAAGCAACAAAAATGGAGACCTTCCTTGAACATATCTCAAAGCAAGTGGAGATAGAAGGAAATGTTGGACACAAGGTATTCCAGGTCACAGAAAGAAAGGGAGTTAATGGTGGGGGAAACAGGAACAAGTAGAAAAGGGAAATGAGGAATGTCAAACTTGCACTGAAAGTTTAGGAGGACATCCATCTATCAAACAGGAGATCTAGCCAGTAGCTAAAAGAAACAGAATGGATGTGAATTTCTCTCTACCATGGGCCTCTTCCAGCTAGGGATGTACGAATCCCCTTACCTGGGCTCCTCAGGGGGGTCTACAGTGGGGAAATTCCTCCCCCCCAGAATCCTCGCTGACCGGCTCTGCTCTGTGGTGAGTCCGTGGAGCCACCGGCCAGCTCCATTCCACAAGCAAAAAAACAGGGACATTTTTTCATGTGATAGGCTACGTAAGTAGCTATGTAAATGCAGACATGTAGCCTATCGCAAGAAGAAACAGGGACGCAAATGGTGTAGTGGATGCCATTTGCATCCGGATCACTTCCTGTTTCCAGCAGCGATACGGCACGGGAATGGCGGCCATATCGCTTGTGGAATGGAGCCGCTGGAGAAGAGGATTCGGCTCCACGCTGATGCAACAGGAGGCGGAGGTGAGTGCGAATGTTCCGCCACAGACTCCGGAGGCCGAATTCCCTGGAATTTGGCCTCATTGGAGTCCGTGGTGGAATTCTTTGCAATCCCTACTTCCAGCTAAGGCTGCGGAAGGCTGGAAGACAATCTTCTGGATTGGCATTTTCCTACCCTTGTCCTCCTGTGGTAGCGTGCATGTTCAAATTATTATGGTGTGTATTTTGTCTCTTATGTTTCACCCCTAACTTCCGTCTTTGTAGAGCCATGTCCAACACATTTTACACATCCAAACATACACAGAGATGCACACTTGGTCAATGATTCCTCTAGATATTCAGTCCGATCACCACTGGAATAATTCTTCTCTACACATATGAAACACACATTGTTAGTTTGAGATTTAGTTGAAGCAGACCCATGGAAATCAATGGGTCTACTCCAGGTATGACTAAATCTGGATCAACCCCAGAAGGGTTGGAATATTCTACTTCTCATACAAAGATTTGGAAACCCATATGGTATTCCAAATGCAACTCCACATGTCTCAGCTCCCTTTCCTCCCAATACCCTCTGTACCAACCCATTATCAAATTGCTACTAGAAAAAAAGAAGAGTGTATTACAAGTAGGGGTGGGTGGATTCCCAGCTGCTGCTCCTCTGGGGAATCCGCCCTTGAGGGAGATGATCCGTCCCTCCCCCCAGAATCCACACCGTCCGGCTCTGCTCCACAGCAATTCCACAGAGCCGCTGGCCAGCTCCGGAGCACCAGCAATATAGCTGCCATTGCCGTATTGCTGGCTGAGGCTGACTGACTCCGTACGCAAATGGTGTCTACTATGACATTTGTGGCCGTAAAGCTCTTAGATTAAGCTAAATACAGCTGTAAATGGCTGCATTTAGCTTAAACTAAGGGCTTTATGGCTGCAAATGATGTCTGCTACATCATTTGCATCTGTGATTTTTCACGCAATAGGCTAGCAGATAGAGTGATGGGTATGGACAGCACCACAAAGGTGCTCTAGTCCAACCCATGCCAATGGAGGAAATCTCCTGTAAATTGCTGGTGGTGGTGGGGAGTTCACATAAGTAGGTACATTTTTGATGACCCACAGTAGGGATGTCAGAGAAATCCGCTGGGGATTCAAATGAGGCCGGATTCTTTGGAATCCAGCCTCAGAAATCCACAATGGATCAGGACCACTTGCCTCCACTCCAGGAGGACTGGAGGCAGAATGGCACTCGGCTGCTTCTTGCCAGCCAGAGCTGTTCGCCTCCTCCCTGTCCCTGCCGATTGCCATGTCTTAAAAAAAAAAGAAAAAAAAAAGAGGCAATAGCAATCGGCAGGATGTGCCCATAGACTTATATGCAAAATAGAGCCGTGAACCTTGCATATAAGCCTATGGACACATAGACATAGATGCAAGATTCATGACTCTATTTGCATCTAAGTCTATGAGCACATCCTCCTGATCGCCTTTTTTTTTTTTTTTTTTTAAAGACACGGCAATTGGCAGGGACAGGGAGGAGGAGAACGGCTCTGGCTGGTAGGAGGGAAGGTAAGTGGCCCCAAGCTAGTCCGCCCCCCGAATCTGAGCTGAGCGGAGCCGCTCTGGAGGATTCTGGGGGGGAGGAATGGATCACCTCCCCCCCCATGGATTCCCCACTGTAACATGCAGTGGGGAATCCATACACCCCTAACCCACAGTGACTCCAAGAATGGAGTCAATGAATAGGTCAGCATGCTTGGAATAGAACTTCCCCTCCTACAACTGATACTTTTCTGTCTCTGCAAATATAAAACAAGACAAATCAGAAAGTTAAAAAAGTAAAGCCCTATTCTAATCCAGCACTGGAATATAAAATCATTAAAAAAAGCAAATGATGCATTTATAGGAGACATGCTGGATGTTCAAAAACCCTTCTTGGTATCCCGTGTTGTGCACTACTCACTAGAGTTTGGGATCTATGATGAACAGGATCCTAAAAAGCAAGGGAAGTCATGTTGGCCATATGGAAAATTCCACAATCCATATTAATGTAATACCATATTAGTTGAACGAAAGATGATAAAAATGTGCCTGTTTTTAAGATCTTGAGATCTCAGCATCTCTTCATGTGGGAAGATGTTAGGAAAAGCAGGTGAGGGATGAGGGAAAAGCTAGGCGAAAAAGCTAATTTATTGATGAAGTCATGGTGTTCCAAGCTCATGATGGAATGGAGGAAGAACGGGGGTGGCAGGGTCTGCTTTTTTCTCTCCCTTTTATACCACCCCGCCAGCCTTTTGCAACATCTTGCCAGATGAAGAGATCTGGAGATCTTGAAAGCTTGTATTTTTGTTGTGATCTTTTGGGTGACCGAACTGAGGGATTCCACAAACATGGAAAGAGGATGCTATCTATGTCAGTTGGGATGCAGTGAGCCTAGGAAATACAGCTCCCGAGAAGCCTGGCCAATTTAGACACAACACATATGTATTAATATCATTAATATTTACATGTATTACATTTCTATACTGCTCAATAGCCAAAGCAGTCTGGGTAGTTTCAAAAAAGTTAAAACCATTAAAAAGGAGAGGAGCTCCATCATATAGTGCAGTGCTGAGCCTTGTCAGGCTTGATTGGTCAAAACAAACAGATTGAATTAGGCTCAGAGACATACAGGCAGCCAGCGCAAGCAGGCCAAAATGAGTTATGTGTTCAGACCTCTGGTCCCTGCTATCAACCTGGCTGCCACATTTTCAAAAGCTGCAACTTCCAAACCATCTTCAAGGGCTGCCCCATATACAGTGCATTGCAGTCATCTAACTTGGAGGTTACCAGAGCGTAGACTAGTGAGGCCAAGTTGTCCCTGTGCAGATAAGGACGTAGCTGGGCCATCAACAAAAGCTAATGGAAGGGCCTCCATGCCACTGAGGCCACCAGAGCCTCCAGTGTCAATGATAATTCCAGGAAACCCCCAAGCTATGAACCTGCTACTTCAGAGGGACTACAAGCCCTTCCAGAAAAGGTTGAACACCCTCCATCTGGTCAGAAGAACCACCCACAAACAGCAGCTCAGTCTTGGGGTGATTCAGCTTCAGTTTATTAGCCATCCTCCAGTCCATTGTCACTGTCGGGTACCGATGTAGCACACCTGCAGTGTCACCTGAGGATGCTGAAAAGGAGGTACTGGGTACACACAATGTTTACTTCCTCTGCTACTCCTTCTCCCTTCTTTTCTGACTTACAGTTGGATATGTCGCATTTGCTGTCTACCTGGTATGGCTTGCCTGGAGAGAACTGGAACCTTTGCCCCACTGCACTGGCCAGCTCTGACAGAGACAGAGTCCACTGCACCAGATTGGTAGATATGAATTTTGTATATTGCTGGCTTTATTCTAATAATAGTTAATGAATTAGAGGGTGATGCAGGGCTAGGTTCAGGTCTACAACTAACAATCAAAGAAATCAAATTTCATTCATTGGTTTGGTACTGACGTTTCAATCCTATTCGTATTTATTTTATGTATTTTATTCTAAGCTTCTTCCATACTGCTTGACATCCTTGGAATTAGAACTGGTTTACATCATGTGTGATACTATAGGAAAACCAATATACGCATAGCGTAAAACAATGAATATATTAAAAATATTGGGTTGATTAGGTGTATATTGGGGAAGCTATCATAAGTATATCCTTCTTATACCTTTCCTAACCTATTTGTTGTGTTTTTCTGTTTTTTTTTCTTATGACCTTTTCTGAGAATGTATAATATTTTCTTAATACTAATGTCACCATGTTTTCCAAGGTAATAATATGTTCTGTATGAAGCAAATATTATGTTAAGCCTAGTATGTCAATAAACCAATTGACTTTTTTCTATCAAAATCTTGACTAGTCATGCTTTACCATCTGATGCACTGGGTGGAAAAGGTGCAAATGTGAACACTGATTAGACCACAGAATTAACAAATGCTAGTTCTTGGGCCAATCCAGAAGGCTGGCAGCAACCTGTCTTTTGACAAGAATGTAGTGATGTACGAAACTGACTTACCTTTGCTCCATCCCTCTGTGCAGAATCCTCGATGGGGGGGGGGAGGCGATCCGGCCCTCCCCCCCAGAATCCTCGATGGCTGGCTCCGCTCCGCGACCAGGCTGCGAAGTAGCCAGCCAGGGCCGTCCGCAGCTGGATTTTCTGACCACGTACAGCCTGGTGCGGACGCAAATGGTGGCCGCCGTAGCGGCTGCCATTGCCATCCTTGCAGACAGCCATGATAGGCTACATAAGAATTTACGTAGCCTATCACGGCTAACGTAAAAAACAAACAAACCGCAGTCTCTGCAAATGGTGGCGGCTACGGCAGCCACCATTTGCATGGCCTATTTTTCGCTGACTTATCTTACGTCAATATTTATGTAAGATAAAATGGTAAAAAAAAAAGGGGAACACAAATAGCATAGTGGACGCTATTTGCGTTCCTTTATTTTTCCCCATTCTGGACTACGTAAATATTTACATAGGCCAGAACGGCGAAAAATATAGGGATGTACGAAAGGTACTTACCTTTCCGTGGATTATGCTGATTCTGGGGGGAGGAATTCCGTCCCTCCCCCCGGAATCCTGGGCAGGGGGAGGTGCTCCGTTCCTCCTCCCCGGAATACTGGCCGGCCAGCTCTGCTCCGCAGGGATTCTGCGGAACCGCTGGCCGGCTCCGCCAGCAGCCGGACATCTGGCTGCTGGCTAGCAGAGATGCAAATGGCGGCGGCCGTAGCTGCCGCCATTTGCATCCCTGCAGTCAGCCGTGATAGGCTATGTAAATATTTACGTAGCCTATCATGACTGATTAACCCCCCCCGCGTGTGTGCAAATGGCGGCGCCTATGGGTGCCGCCATTTGCGTTCCTTATTTTGGCACATCTTAGTCTACGTAAACATTTGCGTAGACTAAGATGGCGAAAATAAGGGGAACGCAAATAGCGTAGCGTCTACGCTATTTGCGTTCCCCTTCTTTTCGCCGTCTTAGTCTACATAAATGTTTATGTAGACTAAGACATGCCAAAATAAGGAACACAAATGGCAGTACCCATGGGCGCCGCCATTTGCATATGTGCGTTTTTTTTTTTAATCAGATGTGATAGGCTACATAAAGATTTACGTAGCCTATCACGGTGTTTTTTTTTAAATCTAGCCATGATAGGCTATGTAAATCTTTACGTAGCCTATCAGGTTTTTTTGTTTTTGTTTTACCTGGAAATGGCGGCGGCCGCAGCTGGTCAGAAGACTGGCCGCTGCAGCCGCCACTGCTGAACCGCTGCCGGAGCCGCTGCCAGAGCCGCTGCCGCCAGGAAGATCCGCCTAAGGTAAGTCCCATCCCAGGGGGGTGGGGGTGGGGCGTTCTGCCACCGATTTCGAGGGGCCAAATGCGCTGGCATTCGGCCTCCCTGAAATCCGTGGCGGAACTTTTGTACATTCCTAGAAAAATAAAGGAACACAATTAGCGTCCACTACACTATTTGAGTTCCCCCCTTTTTTTTGCCATTTTATCTTAGGTAAATATTGACGTAAGATAAGTCGGCGAAAAATAGGCCACGCAAATGGTGGCTGCTGTAGCCGCCACGATTTGCCTACGCTGCGTGTTTTTGTTTTTTTTACGTTAGCCGTGATAGGCTACGTACATTCTTACATAGCCTATCACGGCTGGCTGCAAGGATGGCAATGGCGGTGGCAGCAGCCCTGCTGCGGTGGGCCAGGAGACCAGCCGCCACCGCTGCCGCTGCCACCGCCGCATCCGCCACTGCCGCATCTGCCACTGCCGCATCTGCCCCAGGTAAGTGCTGTCCTGGGGGGATTCCGCAGGGGGGCGGGGGGGCAGGAGGCTGTTCCGCCATGGATTCCGGATTCCGCAACTGGAATCCGTGGCAGAATTCTCCGCCATCCCTACAAGAATGCAGCCTATTCTGTTCGGATCCCCAAACTGCAAAACAGGTTGAGATGTTTCTTCAGTTCAATTGCCTCTGAGCATGTATGGGAAAACTAATTAACCAACTGCAGAGTGTATTCTCTTTTAACAGAAATCCTGGCTCAATGGAATGATCACTTAGCCTTAATGTATCCGTGAGGAGAATGATAGGTCTGACAAATACTACAAAGTCATATCCAGATGGGCTGCTTTGTCACATTCATTTGCATTGCTTTTATCTTTTTCTATAGGATACCAAGAACATCAATGAAACCACAAACTCTTATTTATATCTTTCTTTGCATTAGCTTCTCTCTATTGTTCAACTCAGGTCTCAGCACAATAATGTAGCATTTGGGGAAAAATATGCAGCACAGTAACCCAGTGCTAGAGGCCAAGATGGAGAATATCTCCACAGCCACCATGTACTTTCCTCTTGTGCTGAGGTAGGTTGGAACAAAGGACAGCCACACACTGCAAAAGACCAACATGCTGAAGGTGATGAACTTGGCTTCATTAAAACTGTCAGGCAACTTCCTGGCCAGGAAGGCCACGTGAAGCTGACAGTGGCCAAGAGGCCCATGTAGCCCAAGACACAATAGAACATGAGGACTGACCCTTCGTTACACAACAGGACAATTTCTTCAGTCATAGAGTACGTGTCCAAATCTGGGAATGGGGGAAAGAATGCCAGCCACAGAGCACCAATCCCTGCTTGAATACTGGAGCAGGAGATGACAATAGCATATGCCAGCCTTTTCCCTACCCATTTCCTCATCTGGGATCCTGGTTTGGTAGCCACGAATGCCAGAACCACAGATACAGTTTTGGCTAAGATGGTTGAGAGCGATACAGAGAAAATGATGCCAAAAGCAGTTTGTCGAAGAAGGCAGGTCACCTGATGAGGCTTTCCGATGAACAGGAAGGAAGAGAGGAAACACAAGAGGAGGGAGATGAGGAGAAATGCCCTACCTGATGCCAGCTTGTCTGGCTGAAAGGGGGGGGGCATTACGGGCGGGTGGGGTGACAAGACGTAGGGGGCCCTGATTGGTGCATCTCAGTGGCACCACCATGCAAGGAGGGGCAGGCTGAGTTGCCTTAAACTCAGCCCTCCTCCCAATCTCAGCTCTCTGGCTTGACGCAGCTAGAGAGGAAACCACGAAAACACTTGCCTCCTGAACACCGGCTTCATCGTTTGCCAGCCACCTGGATGCGGCGTGGAATCTCCGCTTGTGGCGGAGGCGTGCGTGCGCAGGCGCTGCCCCCCCCGGCCGGCGCTTGCCACCCGATGGGAGCAGTGTTCCTGATCTTCATGCGCCCGCCCCCGTTCCCTCCTCCTCAGGTGGTGGCCGCGTGCCTACCCCGCCGTGGCCCCGGGATTACCGGCACTCGAGGTGGGGCCGCGTGTGCACAGGCGCCGCCCCCTTGGCTGGCACTTGCCGCCCGGCGGGAGCGCCGGCGGCTGCCCTGGCGTGTGCCTGGGGGCGGTGCCTCCTGTTTTGGCCTGTTGCCTGCGCTGCCGTGGCCCCGGAGTTGCCGACGCTTGTGGCGGGGTGTAGGTGCCGCCCCCTCGGCTGATGCTTGCCGCCCGGCGGGGGCGCCAGCACCTGTGCAACGCCTCCTGCTTCGGCCTGTTGCCGCGTGCCTGCACCGCAGTGCCCCCGGGGTTGCCGGTGCTCGCGGCAGGGATGCATGTGCGTGGTCACCGCTCCGGTGGCTGGCGCTTGCCGCCCGACGGCGGCGCCAGCGGCTGTGCCGGTGCGCGGTTGCGGCGCCGGCTGTCCTGCTCTCCTGTGGGGACGTCTGGCTCGCGCCGGCCAGGCGCCCGCCCCCCCTTCTCGACTCAGGCGGGGGCCGCGCAGCCGCGGCCCCGGAATTCCCGGCGCTCGTGGCAGGGGCGCATGTGCGCGAGAGTCGCCCCCTCGGCCGGCGCTTGCCGCCCCAGCAGGAGCAGTGGCGGATGCGCGGCGTGCGCCCGGCTGCGGCGGCTGTTGATCCGCTCCCCTGCTGGGGCGGCGGCCGAGCACCCGCACCCCTTTTTCACCACAAACAAAAACCAGGACAGGGCGCAGAGCTGATTGGCGCCGGCTCTCACAGCCTCCCATGAGCGTGGGGCTCTCACGGTGGCAGCACATGCGTCCTCCCCCCCCAAAAAAACCACAGCCACAGCTCCCTGTAGTGTGCCCACCATGGCTCCCAGGTCACGGGCGCTCTTGGCTGGGGGCGCCCGTGCTCAGGAGCGGTTCCCGTGGCCGAGGGCCCTTGCTGCGCCTCTTGGGCGCCGGGCTTGCGGCAGGCAGCAACCGCACCCCTTTCAAAGCCACTGTGTTGTAGCGGCTACAGTGTTGGACTGGGATGTTAGAGACCCAGGTTCTAGTCCCCTTTCCAGGGGTATAGTTTAGGGCTGGAGCCCCTGCTGGGCATGCATAAGATCCCAGGTCCAGCACCTGACATCTCCAGGTAGGGCTAGAAAACCCCAATCTTGAACCCCTGGCAGCGCCAGTGGAGGGGGGCACAGTTTCTCCACTCCTGCCCTATAAACTAATAAGGTTAATGGTTAGACACACGGTGTCTTAAATGTCAACACACAGAGCCATACTGAAAGAGGGTCTATGTTTTTTGGCACTCACCTCTAGTCGCTGCCAGACACAGAGGGTGCCCCTTCTGTCTGGCGGTAGTGGCGGCACTGCTGCCTGTTGCCCGAGGTGCCCAGTGAATAGCCCACAGGAACCTCCTTCTAGATGCTTTGACACCTGCCGCATTTACTTTTAAGGAGTGGTGGTTGGTGTGTTGGACTGGGTCCGGGGTCCTGGGCCCTTGCTTCTTCTTGCCAATGTCGTGCCAAGCTTACCTCACTTTCTACATCTTGCCCCCCGAGAAAGGCCAAGGTTGAAAGAATGGGAGGGGTAGGGCCCCGCCTCCCCTTCCCAACAGATCACTGCCAAGGCCCGATTCCGAGTTTGTTGATGAAACGGACCCGGACAGCAGACCCAATTTTCGCTACTTCTTTCTATTTCAGCTCGTCTCTGGGTTCAGTACACCTGGACGCCATGGAGGCCTCCAACTCGCTTCGCAGGTTCACCATGGCAGCACTCCACCACTACAGGCAGTCCACCTTCCTGCGACATATCTGTCAGCAGTGATCCAAGCAACATCGTCCTCCTTGTGGTTTCGCCCAGGTGACGCACCACAGCTGGAGGCGGTTCGACCTCATAGAGCATCTCCGTCAGGAGCACTGCAAGTGGCATCATCTCCCTGGCTCCTGGATATGGGTGAGATGACTGCACCTCGCCCCACTTGTCCAGACGGGCGACCTTCAGAGCCGTGGGGTTGCCGCCTTAACTTATCTCTCTGGGGCGGCTATCCCTCCCAATGTCATATCCCTATACGATGCCCGGGCCGCCTGCAGCTCCGTCAGTCACACCCCAGTAACCCCAGCCGCTTAACACAGCATCTTACAGGGTTTTGCTGGATTAATTTGGGATCCCTCACCTGCCCCTGCCCGCTCGGGCATCCACTTACCTGTGGTAAGTGGCATATCAGATCCCTACGCTAAGCTGGCGAGTTGTAATGTCACCAGCGCTACTCCTTCTCATAATGACTTTCACCTGAGGAGGTGTGTGACTGGCTTATGTTGAGGCCTTTTGCAGGAGGGCCGCCATTGCCCTTCTCGGTGCAGGGACCTGTTGTACCAGGACCTTTCGTTCCAATTTTGACTCCTTCCTGGCCGGGTCCGGTGACAGTTCTGGCAGTGGCCACATTCACCTGGCTGTCTCCTGCACTGGCCCTCGGCCTAGGGTGGGTCCGCTGCTTCAGCACTGCTGTCTGTGCTGGAAATACAGCCCCAAAGGCACATACTCCCAGGACACGTGCAGTTTCTGTCGTGAGTGCTCCCTTGTAGTAGTCAGCCCTCATGCACCTCTTGTCTAATGCCCGGGGATGGTAGGGTCCCCCTTGGAAAGGCCTAGGCAGTAGGAAGCTCGGGTTGGCCGTGCCTGGTCAGGTTGGCGCCGCTACTCCGGCTTTGAGATGCTACCCCAACTGGGGGAATGCATCTTAACTTGGAACACGGTTTTATGCTAGGTTCTAGGACCCCTACCCCCTTTCTTTAGGTCAACATATGCCATCCTTACCTCGTAAGTAACATTTTTTCCTCGCCAAGCGTCGACAGGTTCATGAGTGGTTAACAAGGCAGTAGTGGTAGAAGGGTTATGCCACCCCCCCTTTCCACACCCCGTTATCTAGGGATCTCCCTTTTCGAAATGGTGCCCAGGAAATCCTCTAGGGCGTTTATCCTAATTCGTAACCTCTCTTCCCTGAGTGTCAGTCAGTTAATCACGAGATCCCTGATCATCTCTGCTCAGTGCAACACACCTCTTCGTTGAGGCAGCTGTCTTGGTCTGGGATCCTGGCCACGGGTCCCTGATGGGCATGTGCTACATGGAGTCCAAAGATGGTGGTCAATGTTCTGACTTAACGCTTGTATTGCTCCCCTTTCCTGTTACCTCGGTGTTCCTTAGCTCACAAAAGGCTGAGGGGCTGTCTCCCACATCAACATTCAGGGAAGCCAATCCGATACCCTTAGGCATTATTCTCTCCTCCCTCAGGACAACTTTCAGGTCCTTTGGGCACAACTCCAAGCAGTTATACATCTTTCTTGGGTTTTCCTTTAGAGAGCCATGCCAGATTTGGTAGGATATCTTCTTTTCACAGTTAGGGTAGCGGCCCCTGACCGTGCCTTCTCACGCCGGCTCAGTTTAGGCAGTGCAGGGACTGTGGCTGCCACACTATCAAACCAGGGTCTTCTGCTGTGTGCATGTATCCATAGGCATGGCTTCAACTTAGTAAGGCTTTAATGGCACCTCCTTCCGGAAGCATGAGCCTCTCCTCAAAGCCGGACTGCGGATTCACATGGTTCCGCCGCTACCCCAAGGGTTTCAGATTCTTAGGGCAGGTCCGATCGTACTGTGGGTAACGGCCTGTAGAGTGGAGGCTGCTGCCGCCGCCAAGCACATTTGGGATGACCTTATAGCCTAGTTAGTAACACCCCCCCTTCAGTATGACAACGTGACCACGTTATTCATTCTCCGTCCTCCTGAAATTGGAAAGTCATGTCATGTGTCAGTGTGTTCGCGCTCCAGAGTCGGTGTTACAACATCAGGTTCTGGGTCCACCAGGTACCGGGTTAGGCAAACCCAATTGTCAGGAAATTAGGTCAATGTCTTCCGGGCCTTAGCCCCGTGGGTGGTCCATTCCTAGATCCCATCCTTGCAGTACCATGGGAGTCCGGGATACTGAAACCAGGCATGCCATCCTACATTCCATGGCTCTCCATATAGGAGCCGCCTGCAACACAGCAGATAGGGGGTGCTGCGCACTAGACAAAGCTTCAGTGATAGGACTCGTGGCCCTTATCTATAGATCATTGGCTGCAATTTCTAGCCTCCTTAAGGAACAACAGACTATCTGAGACCATGAGCCGCAAGCTGGCCATTTAGCCTTCCGGCCCATAACAGTGGGATTCACTGACTCCATGTCAGATTTTAGGTTTGGCGTGCAATATAGTGTTGGGCACAGATGTTGCCAGCTTTAGTAAATTAGCCACTCTCCCTCCCTGGATACCCCTTTCAGGCTCCAGGGGTAACAGCCCTCCATTTGAGCTTTCCAGTAAAACGTTTCCTTCGGAATTCAGAGTTGGTTTGGGCTCCCGAGGCCGACTTGTCCCGGAGGGCCTTGATATGCTTCAAGATACAGGTCTTGACCAATGTAACCCATTTACGTATTTGGTGATCAAACTGATTGGCATGGCAAGGGCACGGCAGTGGCCCCCAGCCAAACGCAAGCCAATGGGTTATGCCCCGTCGGCACCTTATGGGTTTTATGGAATGCTGCGGGTCTGAGGAGGGGTTATCACTTCAATGGCTTACTGTTGTCTTAAAGGCAATTTGGGGCAGTTTCTACATTAGCTCTACCCCGCTAGGCCTAGGTAAGTTGCAGTTCAGAACCCACTGTGGTTGCATTGAAGCAGTCTCCATGGTAGCCGCTGGAGGTTTCTCTCTCAAGCATGTTATGACATTTTAATGTGCTTATTCCTTAGACCAGCAGATTCATCGTACGCCGATATGGGTGCTATTACTTGGGCATGTTATGATGTCTGGAACTGCATGGAGGGCTTGTATGTCATCTTCAGACGTCAGCTTCTGTCACCCTGTCACATTAAGCTCCAGTGGCTTCACAGACGAGGCATACGGTGGGAGTCCCCTCCTCACTCTGTTCCACCAAAGTTTGTCAGTCTTCCTCCACAGGTCCAGGTGCTGCACATTGAGAGGAATGACTCCGGCTGTAAGCCAGGCGAGGACCTGATCGAACAGGCCTTGGTTGAGATGTAGGTGGTCCGGCATACCTGGCCAGAAGTAGCCTATAGCAGGCCTCACTGCTCCCATGGATCAATGGGAAGGAATGGAATGACATTGCCAGTGGCAGGGCACGTCCAAAAGTGCATAGAGAAATGGCTTATGGCCATGTGAATGAAGTGATGGTTGCTCCACCCACCAGGGAATTCTGTGGACATGGAGGGAGCGTTACAGGTAGGACTGTGTCTGCCTGTCTAATGTAGGGAATAGCATATTTCTGTCTGATCTGCAAAGGGGCCTGCAGGAAGTTCTTCTGTGCAGGTGGGGGGAGTTTCACAAGCTCTAGGCTTGTGACTCCTGTGGCGGTTAGGACGGGCAAAGACAGGAAAGTAGGGATGGTGTGCATGCAGAGGCACCTTATGGTGACAGGTGACGCCTGACGCCCCCTGAACGGGTTGTGCGGCTTGGTGGGGGGATAAGGGTTGCCTGGGAGGCCAACCCTACTCACTCACCCAGGTGTTGAGCGGCACTGGGTTGGGGGTGACACCGGAAGGTCTACCTCCCCCAGAAGGGGCAGTCCGGAGGGATGGCGAGATCACCACCACCCCTCAGGCTGGGTATGTTTTCACCCAAGAAGTGCCAGCTAGCCGCTGACACAGTTAGATGCCAGTCCTAGTTACCCCTTTGCAGCTATTTCAATAAATGTGGCCCAATTTTCAACCCAAGCTTGTTGTCTGCGTCTTCTTTAACCCATCTCCGCTCACAGTGTAGGTCAGGCTTCGGTTGTTTGCTTTGACTATGGCTGTGTCCTGGTGCCTAATGAAGATGCCAAGCACCAGAGCTGTGATCAGAGACAATAAAAGTACTGAAGAAACTGAAACGATGGCCAATGTTTCTTCAAAAGCTAGGAAGTTTGGAATCTTAGGAATGCATTTGTCATGGAATTTGTTTGGATAGTAACTTTCTGGACAACTGACATAAGTTTCCACATCTGAGGAACAAACATATATTAATGTATAAAAACCAAAAGAAATATATTCTCACAATTAAGGCAACTGTACCAGAAGTTCAGCTAACACCAGTATTTTATGTTTTACAATGGGAGGATGCAAAAACCTCTATACAACATGCTTCATAATGAATGGTAATTCTGGTATTTCTCCCATGAATGACCTGTGCCTTTGTTGTCATCTTGAATCTCTTCCTTTTTCTGTGAATCAGTTAGTATGGAGTGAAACAAGAGAACATTCGGGCAGTAGACCAAAATTTTAGGGCCAAGAATGGTTATTTTTCTTATTCATTCTGGCTCACTTTGTTAGTGGTAGTGTAGCATGCTCTTTTTTTGTTACTGAAGGCAGCATTTCACACCAAAACATTTGCCATTAAAACACACACATATCTGTTTCTAGTTTTATATATATGTATAATTACTTAAACTGGATGTGCTATCATTGGAATTTTGTTTTGCTTTGGAATGCTCTGCCATGTGCATCACATGGCATAAGCATCAGTTTATTCCCATGGTTTATTTGATACCCTTTCAACCTCTCCACAAGCAACTTCATTCTGAGAGGGATGATCACTTCTTTCCCATCCTGACCTAGCCATTTGATTTTCTTTCATGCTCTTTCATCTCATGCAGTCCTGACTCTGGTGTATCTAATTATTCATGGACCCCCAGCTCTACAGTAATACTGCTAATATGATGGTTAAAATATGGCTTTAATTCTCTCAAAATCTTGCCATAGTATCCTTCATCAAAAATCCTAAAGCAAAATTCTGAAAGTAACTGGAGTACATGCTGAAAAAGGAATATAGCTACTTCGAGTTGCTTTGTCCCAGGGCCTCATGCGGAGGATGGGAAGCAGGCCTGGCTTAGGGTCATATGAGTTGGGACAGAAGGGTGATGTATGACGTGGCTTGCAACCATGTCTCTATTTTCTTTTTCATTGCTATCAGTAGCTCAGCACCATCCAACTTTCTATGGTTGTTCTGTTTTATTGAGCATCAGGAAGCACACTTGAAACACCAGTGGCCTAGATTGGCTTGGGAGGTGGGGGCTTCACTGAACTGGAGCTGATGCTATGATACTTAGGTAACAGTAGGCATTTTCAGTGCAGGTTGTAGGGGACGAAAACCAAAAAGCAAAGTTGGATGAGCATCCTGAGGCTTCTTTGAAGGAGAAGGGGGGTTCCTCAGACCACCTCCTTCAAAGACAAGAGGTTTGTAGGTATAGCGACAGGACCTCCATGTGGGGCATGCCCAATTCACTTATACAAGGATGCAAGACCTGGGCTTGGGTGTGAAGAGAACAGATTTTCCTCAGCAGATCTGTTGTGAGGGTCATGAGGGGATGATGCTATGTGGTAGACTAGGCATAGGTTTCATGTTTGGAAGCTTACTCAGAAAAGACAGACTTAGAAGGTCAAAGCTTCATTCTGATGAAGCATTCCCATTGGAGGGAGTGAGTTGCTTATTATGTTCACTTGTTGCCAATCTCCAGAAAAGCTATTGCTCATTTGAAACTCCAAAAACTCTGGCTTCTCTTCTCTTCATTTGCCGTGCATATGCCAACACCTTCCTTAATCTCCTCTTCACAATAGTCAGGAATGTTAATACCAGTAATGGAAGTTCATTCTATATCTTCCTGCTCACACAAGACCAGCTATTACTACTTCAGGATACTCTGGGGACTTGATTTTTATTAATGCTAAAATGTGTTAGCCATGTTTCTAAAACTGTTTCCCTCAAGAGCGACAAGAGGAAATGTCAATGAAATCACATCTGTAAAGGTGATCTATAATCAAAGAGTGTAACTCAGAATCCATAACATGTTAAAACTCTCAGAAATGTAATTGACTACAAAACATGGAGAAAGGTTGCTTGCAAATAAAATGCATCATCGTTATCATATGTCCTACCATTCTGGTTTGAGAACATCCCGTCTGGACATGGAGCACAATCATAGCAGCAAAATTTCTCCCCCTCTTTCTTTTTCTTGCTGTAACCAGGAGGGCAGTTGTCAGTACACTGAGAAAGAGGTGGCACCTATTCAAAGAGCTTAGTGTTAAGAAAGGTTTGAGGAATCCATTTCACATCAGAGAATGCACCAGTAAACAGGAAGGCCAATTATCCTGCATAGATGGCACTTGAAGTAGGAGGAATACCTCCACCACTTCTCCTACGAACTCCAGAATATTGGAATTTCCATTCCCAGTCTGATCAATGGTACCGTGAGCTTAGAATTCCATTTAACACCATTACCTAGATACATGTCTCAGAATTCAAATGAAAGTAATGATGGGCAACATGATCTTTTCTTTCTTCCACTCCTTCTGTTTCTTACTGTAACCAGGATTGCAGTAGACTTTAGACAAAGGAAGAGGGGGCACCTGTCCAAAATTATTGCAAGAGCACAGTATAAAGGAAATGTTTGGTGAACTCTTCACACATTCAGATCTTCTACCAGGAAACACAGAGGCTGATGACATGGAATATTAGGTGTCAAAGTGCACACGTAGTACATTCAGTTGGAGGATTATCCATTGTACAAAATATCTAGAAGCTTTGAATTTGCATTCTTAGGATGTTTCAGATTTCACATGAAAGGAATAATGGACAACATGATCTCTCCTGTGTTAGCTACTAGTCCATCTTAGTCAAAAGATTCCCTGTCTAGATATTGCATTTTTGTTACCCTGCCTAGTTTCATCTGGAATACCCACTATCCATATATCAATGTACTCCTTTTAAAAAGCTATTTATCCTCTTTCCCAATACCGTATTGCAGTGAATTTCAAATTAATGATGCATTTTGTAAAGAATGGCCATTGTTTCCCCACCTGGGTCAGGTCACTGTGCCATTTGATTCTGTCCTTATGAATGGTGACCCTTTTGCCTGGAGGAGAGTGAGGATCCAGCCTTCCCACTTTGACCCTGATGTAGGACTTATTTGGGAAGGTGACGAAGTTTGTAATATCAAATCCCCCCTCAAATTGTCCATGTTCATTAAATGTAATTTCATCTCCAGCACTGTTGTTGAATGAGATTGCCTGAATTAGTGAGTGGAGCTAGGTGGAAAGAGAAAGACAATCAAGTGCTCTATAAAGTCTTGTAATATTCTCATTGAGATTATTCAAATAGCCTTCCATGAAAGGAGAATATTCTCCTTTTGGTAGTAGATATAGGGAAAGAGTGATAAGTAATGATACCCTATAAATTCTACAGGTGAAAGTATTGCAAGGAGAATTTCAGAAAACATGTGTATCAGGGAAAAACAGAAAAGTATGCAATACTTACATTTTTAGTGTTCTTTACAGATTTAAGGTCACCCTGTTGCTTTAGGATAGCCATACCCAAGGTGGTGGTTTTCAGGTGTTTTGGACTTCAGCTCCCATCAGCCCACGGTAACAAGGCCAGGAATGCTGGGAATTGTAGACCAAAATCTTTGGAGGACACCACAGTGGGGGAAGCCTGTGTAATGATCATAAAATATATTACATATAAATTGGTTTGTTCATCAAATTATCATTACAATTAAACACACTTCGAAGTAAATTCAGTAAATTTGTAATTCTCGCCTCAGTAAGTTATATTTTGATATTCATCATACCAAACACGATAACTTTATGAGCAAAGCAAGTTATACACAATATAGTTGAAGTTCCTATTTTATGTCTGACCAAAGGGAACTTCCAGAAATCGCTCCTGAAACATCCAAATCATCCAAGAAATGGTAAGAAGCAGGAGGATCGGAGGCACGGGAAGACTAGTTTGCAGCATCTATTCATGCTTGCAAGCAAGTTGAGGAAATTCCTAAACCTTTTCCTGTTTGTGGGGCAGAGTTTAGGGAAATCTGATCTGAAGCAAAATCTATGGAAATCTGATTTAGCTGTGGAATAGTCTCTCACCTATTAGGAATGTTAAGCAACCATATTGCCATATTTAACCTGATGGAACTAGAAGAAGTCGACAAAGAAACATAGAAAATGAAACTGTGAAAAATGTACATCTTCTTCCATGTTCTGATATGGTGACTTTATGGAAATGTTGGGGAACTGGGCATCACTTGGAGCATCCCTAAAGTCTGTCATTAAAAGATGCATGAGATTAAGAAGTTTAATTAAGAATGGAAGAATTAATGACGCTGGGAGTCTTACTGAGGATAAAACTAGCACCCCCACTCTGCCCGTGCATTCATTATTTCCAGAAATTTCACTTCTCTAGGCTTCCTAGAAAAAAAATTATTGGATAGTTTTTCGAAATTATTGGGTAAGGGGGGGGGGATAAAGCCTGAGCAGAAACATATAAACACTGTTTTTTTCCTGTTTTTTTTCCCCTGGATTTCATATCCCTAGTCTGGATCCAACACTCTGTCTTTCTTCTATTCACATCTGGCAAGGAAGGGAAGAAAACTGAGAAGATGAGCAAGACCAGATGTGGGTGCTTTGTAGAGACTGAGAGCAAAACACTGTGCTACATTTAAGGAGGTGTGTGTGTGGCTGTGGGAGTGTCCAGATTTATTGGAACCACCAGAACAGGAGGAGAAGTTCAATTCTTTTCTCCCCAGCTGCAGGTTCATCCCCTTTGTACTTATAGAATATGGGGGAAAAGCACCCCATTGGCACGATTTCCTTTTTGCTGAGTTCCATAGCTGTTGTGTCTGTGGGCATGGGGGATACAGAGAGAGATAACTGGTAAACTCATGGCCTGGGAGGGAGGTATTAACCATAACGTTCCTGCATAGGGGGTCCCAATAAATATCAGTCCCCAACTCCAACGATAAGAAAAGGAAAAGTCATAAGTGCTAGCTACGCAAGTAATGTAACACAGTTTAGCATCTAGAGGTCATTAGGATACTGACTACTGCATATTACTCAACTGTCAAGTAACTTGAATGTGACAATTGACTTCCGTGAGGGCAGGTTACCTGCCAGAGTAGACAATAAACATACCACTCCTGCTAGCTACACCATTAATGTAACTAGGGATGTACAAAAGTCACTTACCTTTTTGAAGGGTGACATTCGTGGTGGAGGGGAGGCGCTCCGTCCCTCCCCATGAAATTCTGGCTGGGGGGGAGGTGCTCCATCCCTCCCCCCCGAATCCTGGCCGGCCGCCTCCGCAAATGGCGGCGGCCATAGCCGCTGCCATTTGCATCCCTGCAGTCAGCTGTGATAGGCTACGTAAATGTTTACGTAGCCTATCATGGCTGATTTAAAAGAAAAAAAAATTGGGTATGCAAATGGTGGCACCCATGGGCGCCGCCATTTGCGTTCCTTATTTTGGCATGTCTTAGTCTACGTAAACATTTACGTAGACTAAGACAGCGAAAATCAGGGGAACGCAAATAGCATAGACGCTACACTATTTGCGTTCCCCTTATATTTGCCGTCTTAGTCTACGTAAATGTTTATGCAGACTAAGACGTGCCAAAATAAGGAACGCAAATGGCGGTGCCCATGGGCACCGCCATTTGCGTACACGCGTTTTTTTTCTTTTAAATCAGCCATGATAGGCTACGTAAACATTTACGTAGCCTGTCACGGTGTTTTTTAAAAATCTAGCCATGATAGTCTACGTAAATCTTTACGTAGCCTATCACTTTTTTTGTTTTTTGTTTTTTTTAACTGGAAATGGTGGCGGCAGCAGCTGGTTGGAAGACCGGCCGCCGCCGCTGCCGCACCGCCGCCGCACCGCCGCCGGAGCTGCCGTCGCCGCCAGGAAGATCCGCCCAAGGTAAGTCCCATCCCGGGGGGTGGTGGGGGGGTGGCAGACCATTCCGCCACCGATTTTGGGGGGCCGAATGCGCTGGCATTCGGCCTTGCTGAGATTCGTGGCGAAATTCTCTGACATCCCTAAATGTAACATAGTGTAGCATTTAGAAGTCATTAGGATACTGACTACTGCATGTCACTCCATTGTCCAGTATCTAGACGATGACTTTTGACTTCCTTCAGTAAGGACAGATTACCTGCCAGGGTTCTACCCTCAGAGGTGACAGTCTGACTCTGCTCTCTATTGTTCTTTGGTTGACTTTAGCCGAGTAGAAGGTGTGTAAGGCATAGGCCACACTGTAGACAGCGTTGTAGATACTGTAGCTGTAGCCAGTCATGCTCATTTCAAAAACACCTCCAGGAAGGCTCTCCAGCATCTCCTCTCCAGTACATTTTCCAGCTATGAGGTTCATAATTGAGCTTGAAAATAAACAGGCAAATGCTTGCTCCCAGAAATCATGAAAAAAACCGTCTTCATTTTCCCACGAAGGATTGACAAGCTCAACAAATTCTTGGAAGTCTTGAAGCTCCCTTGATGGAATTGTAAAGGAGATAGCACCATGGACCATTTGTATAACAAATCCAGCAGCTATTGCGGGGGTATTTAATGTGAAATCGATTTGGGCTGTTGTTATCCATACTTTTGTTGCAGAGAACCTCCCCTCATACTGTGGAAATATTAGGGGAATCATTTTGCTTCCATATATTAAATATTCCAACCACACAGTAGCTGGAGATTCTCCATGTATTACAACTGCATTGGCTTTGCTCTCCATGACAGTTTGTAAAACCCTCAATTTGTCAGAGGCAATTTGAAATATATCGAATAGATAGAAATTGTTTTCAAACCTTTCTGTGAATGCTGAACAGATTCTGTTCTGGAAAAGCAGAGGCTCCATGGCGTGCAAAAAATAGTCTCCACCCTCATCGTCCGTAGCCAGGAGTCCAACCCAGTTCCATCTGAAATGCCAAAATAACTGGACAAGTCCTTGGTACTGAAGTTCTTCCTTGGGGGCCATGAAGTAAAAGGAAGGGAAATTGGTTGGATAATTCCCTGCAGCCTGAAATGAGCCATATGAAATCAACAGAAAAGAAGGAAAGGAAAGGGCAAGAAAACCAACAACAGACATTTTAGAATGGGAACAGGGGTATCTAATGAGCTGTTCATTCATTAAAGGGGAATCACAAAACATCAGGTTCAGCGATTATAAGCCTCTAAATTCTGTGGCTTATAAAACTGACACCTGTTAAGTTAATAACTTGAAAATTTTTATCCATGACCTTGCCAATGAGGTCTAAAATTGTGCAATAGCAATCTGATAAAAATGTCGTAGGTAGTAAGGTGAAAAGTGCTGAAAATTAACACATTTGTCCTGTTTACTTGAATATATGCAGCTTCGTGATTATATATTCCTTTTGACATTTGGTGAAAACTATTGGTGTATGGGGTTCAAGCTTGTCCTGGACGTGTGTCTTTCATTATTTTGGTGATGTTCTGAGCAGTGGCTCCAACTGATTGAGATATTTTTTGCCCCATGAAAGTCTACAGCACAGCAGTAACTACTGGCAAAGCTATGTTGGAGATGATCAGTTTGACTCTGAAGTTAGAATGCTGCAAGTTTACCAGGCTTTGGAGAGAAATTCTACTAGGCAAGCTTTCTCTGTACAAGGCCTATTGCCTTTAATTATGGAATGTGACCTCACCAGTTTAGACTACATGTAACTACATGGACTGGAAATCTAGCATGGAGGGTGGGGTAGGGAGACTTTAATCCTCCCCCCCCGCTGTGGTTCCAATCTGGATTAGGCCCGTTTATCCCTCCAATTCACATTACCAAAAATCTACCTGGCTCTAACGTAAATCGGCAAAGGGTTAAATCCTCCCACCCCCACCCTTGGGTCCTGATCCATATTAAGTTCCAGTGTTTACTTTTGAGGAAACAAAGGGAAAGAAGCTGTATCTTTAAACATGTAATTTGGGGATGGAGTTGGAGTTCACAGACATAAAGAACAGGGCCTTACACTGCCTTTCTAAAAGCTGAAATGCCGCACAAGGTCCCCAATCCTTGCTTTTCCTTTCTGTGTGGTGGGGGAAAAAACCATAGGGATTGGGGCTCATGGGCTGATTTTTTCTTCTGAAGGCATAAATACAGTGTGAGGCAAAGATCCTTCTGTATGCTAACATATACTCATCAGTTCTCACAAATGTATGTGTTCATTCAACTTAGGTTGAGCTGTACACATCATCTGTAGCACTGATGAAGAAGGATTGTCATACCTATAAAGACAGATATTGTCCAGAGGGTTGCCTCAGGAGCATTTGCAGTATTTATTTGTTTGTTTGTTTGTTTGCTTATTAAATTTCAATACCATCCAATAGCGGAAGGTCTCTGCGCTGTTCACAACAATTCAAACCACAAAATACATAATAAAATATAATATAAAACATAAAACCTTAAAACTACAGTATAAATGTGCACCCCCCCCCCCGGAAAATGCCCTAGCTGGAATGCATAGATTTAAAATACAATGACAGATTTAACACAACAGATTAAAGGACTGAAAAAATTAAAAGTTCTTCACCTAGTGCTGGAAAGAGGACAACATAGGTCCCAGGTGAGCGACTCTGGGAAGCTCATTCCACAACCGGGGTGCCACAGCACAAAAGGCCATCTTCTTGATAGCCAGCCACCTCACTCGCTTTAGCAGTGGCTCCCACAGAAGCACTGCTGAAGAAGACCTTAGGGTCTGGGCAGGTACATACAGGAGGAGATGATCCTTCAGAGAACCAGGCCCCAAGCCATTTAGGGCTTTGAATGTTAAGACCAGTACTTTGAATCAGGCCCGGAAATAGACTGGCAGCCAGTGGAGATGGACGAGTACTGGCATAATAGGATCACATTGGCCAGACCCCGTTAACAGTCCCACTCCCCAGTTTTGGACCAGCTGAAGTTTCCAGACCATTTTCGAAAGCAGCCACATGTATAATGCATTGCAGTAAACCAGACAAGAGGTTATCCCAGCATGGATAATTGCAGCTAGGCTATCTCTGTCCGCATAAGGATGTACATAGGAGTGGAGCCGGCCGGGGGGAGGGACGGAGCGCCTCCCCCCCCACCGCGGATGTCCCTGGACGAAACCAGGTAAATGTTTTGTACATCCCTGCATGTAAGCAACAAAAATGGAGAACCTCCTTGAACATGAAACTCTGGACGTTAGAGATTCCAAGTCAGAGAAAGAAAGGGAGTTAATGGTGAGGCAAACAGGAACAAGTAGAAAACGTTAATGAGGAGTGTCAAACTTGCACTGAAAGTTTAGGAGGACATCCATCTATCAATGAGGAGCTCTAGCTAGTAGCTAAAAGAAACTGAATGGATGTGAATTTCTCTCTGCCATGGACATCTTCCAGCTAAGGCTGGGGAAGACTGGAAGACCATCTTCTGGAATGGCATTTTCCTACCCTTGTTCTCCTGTGGCAGTCTGCATGTTTGAAATATTATGGTGGTATTTTGTCTCTTATGCCTCATCCCCAACTTACTTCTTTGTAGAACCACATCCCCCAGATTTCACACATACAAACATACACAGCAATGCACATTTAGTCACTGAGTCCTCTAGATATTCAGTCCTACAAGCACTTGAACAATCCTTCTGAACACATATGAAACACACTGTGTTAGCTCGAGAGATAGTTGAAGCAGACCCACTGAAATCAAAAACACTCCTAATCCGATCAATTTTATCTGCAACGTGCCTTGCCAAGGCCTCACAGGAGGCCTTAGAATGCTCCAGCGGTTCTGGAGCAACTGGACCGACCAGGCTCTGGACCACTTGGAACAGCCTCCTGGGACAGCACTCTGCAGATGCAATAGAGGCAGCATAATATTCCTTTTTTTGCTGCCTTCACTGCCACTTGATAGGGTGAAGATACAGCTCTAGCCCATGTCTGATCGCCTTGGAGCGAGACTTCCTCCACCGGCGCTCTAGCTGTCTCACCTCCTGTTTCAGAGCTCGTAACTGCGGATTGAACCATGGTGCAGTTTGAGCCCTGTTCAGGGGGAGATGGCGTTTTGGAGCCACCTGCTGTAATGCCCCAGTGATTGCGGCATTCCACCCACCCACCAGGGTCTCAACCAAGTGGCTGTTGGCGTGCTCCAGAGAATCCCCAAGCGCGTTCAGGAATCCATTCGGATCCATAAGACGCCTGGGGCAGACCATTTTAATGGGTCCTCCACCCCTGCGGAGGGGTTGTGGAACCGAGAAGTCCAATGTCACCAGATAGTGATCTAACCATGACCAGGAGGTGGTGGATATACCCCCGACTTCCAGATCACTCTCCGCTTCTCCAGAAACAAACACAAGGTCTAGTGCATGACCGGCTACATGGGTGGGCCCAGTTGGAATATGGTACAGCTCTCAGGAAGCCATGCTCTCCATGAAGTCCCAAGGTGCCCCTGTGAGGACAGCCCCCAAATGTACATTGAAGTCCCCCAACACCAACAAGTTAAGGGACCGCACATGCACATCAGAGACCACCTCAAGCACCTCAGCCAGGGAGTCAGTCGTGCAGCGGGGTGGACTGTACACGAGCAGAATCCCCAGACTGCCCTTTGGGCCCAACCTCCAGTACATGCACTCAGCAACCTTGGTCTCCCAGAGAAGGGGTCTGGTGAAGACCAAGGACTCTCGATAGATAACAGCCACTCCCCCTCCCCAATCCCCAGCCATCGGCATACGAAAATCCAGCTGGACACATGGCCACAAGAGTTGGAGCAGCGGCCTCGGCCAGCCAGGTGTCTGTAATACATGCCAGGTCTGCACCCTCATCCAGGATCATGTCATGGATGAGGGAGGTTTTCTGGGTAACAGACCTGGCATTGCAGAGCAGCAAATGAAGGCTAGAAGATGGCCTTCTATGTTCCTTTCGCCATTGCAGTAACTTTGGGGAGGAGGGAACATGAGGAGTGTTGACTTGTTGCTGCGATGTGCTAATTTTGTTTCCCAATCAGACGGAGGATATCAGTCAGGTCCCCGTGTTTCCCAATTGAACAATGATCTTTCCTTGTAGTGAATGAATCCGACCATTTTTCATTCTGTAAGCCATTAGCATGATGAGTCATCTCTATGACTCACTCACTGATTCTGCCACGTCTCCTCTCCTTTATTTTGCTAATGCATTGACATTTGACAAGGAGCCTCTGGGACACTGGCCACTTCAGTCTTTTGTTGCCTAAGAATATGCACAATTATGAGCTGGGGGTGGGGGGCCAGGGGTCAGTTCAGTTCAGCGCTATCGCAGATTAGCAGACATGGGAATTTTTGGAATGAAGCTCACTGGGTGACTTAGGGCCAGTCACAGACTCTCAGCTCAACCAACCTCACAGGGTTCATAGAATCATAGAATGGTAGGGTTAGAAGGGGCCTACAAGGCCATCGAGTCCAACCCCCTGCTCAATGCAGGAATCCAAGTCAAAGCATCCCTGACAGACGGCTGTCCAGCTTCATCTCAAATGCCTCCAGTGTGGGAGAGCCCACCACCTCCCTAGAGCATTGTCGTATTGCTCTAACAGGCAGGAATTTTTTCCTGATGTTCAGCCGGAATCTGGCTTCCTGTAACTTGAGCCCATTATTCCGTGTCCTGCACTCTGGGATGATTGAGAAGAGATCCTGGCCTTCCTCTCTGTGACAACCTTTCAAGTACTTGAAGAGTGCTATCATATCTCCCCTCAGTCTTCTCTTCTCAAGGCTAAACATGCCCAGTTCTTTCAGTCTCTCCTCATACGGCTTTGTTTCCAGTCTCATGATCATCTTCGTTGCCCTCCTCTGAACCCTCTCCAGTTTGTCTGCATCCTTCTTAAAGTGTGGTGCCCAGAACTGGACACAGTACTCAAGATGAGGCCTCACCAGTACTGAGTAGAGTGGAACTAGTACTTCACATGATTTGGAAGCTATACTTATATTAGTGCAGCCCAAAATAGCATTTGCCTTTTTTGCAGCCACATCACATTGTTGGCTCATATTCAGCTTGTGATCGACAACAATTCCAAAATCCTTCTTGCTTGTAGTATTGTTGAGCCACGTATCCCCCATCTTGTAACTGTGCATTTGGTTTCTTTTTCCTAGGTGCAGAATTGGCATTTATCCCTATTAAATGTCATTCTGTTATTTTCTGCCCAGTGCTCCAGTCTATCAAGATCACTTTGAATTTTGTTTCTGTCTCCAAAGTATTAGCTATATGGCCCAATTTTGTGTCATCTGCAAATCTGACCAACATTCCCTGCACCTCCTCCTCCAAGTCATTAATACAAATGGTGAAGAGCACTGGGCCCAGAACTGAGCCCTGCGGTACCCCACTCGTTACCTCTCCCCAGTTTGAGAAGGTCCCATTGATAAGCACTCTTTGATCCGATTCTGTAGCCAACTGTGGATCCATCGAATTGTTGTTTCATCTAGCCCACTTTGAGCTAGTTTGCTCATCAGGATATCATGGGGCACTTTGTCGAAAGCTTTGCTGAAGTCGAGGTATATGATGTCTACAGCATTCCCACGGTCCACAAGGGAGGTTACTTGATCAAAAATGAGATCAGATTCATCTGGCAGGATTTGTTTTTGACAAATCCATGTTGGCTTCGAGTAATCATTGCATTGTTTTCAAGGTGCTTACAGATGGATTGCTTTATCATCTGCTCCAGAATTTTCCTAGGCATGGATGTCAAACTGACTGGTCTGTAGTTCACAGGTTCCTCCTTTTTACCCTTTTTGAAGATAGGGACATTAGCCCTCCTCCAGTCATCTGGCACTTCACCCGTCCTCCATGATTTCTCAAAGAGAATAGACAGCAGTTCTGAGAGTTCTTCTGCCAGTTCCCTTATTACTCTTGGATGCAATTCATCTGGCCCTGGAGATTTGAACTCATTCAAAGTCATTAGGTGACCATATTCCATATTCCTTGACCATATGCCTATCGATCTCAAGCTGCAATCCTGGCCCTTCAGCCTGTACTTCGCCTTTGCCAGGGGGGTCATAGACCCTCTTTTGGGAGAAGACTGAGCCAAAGTAGGAATTGAGCACCTCTGCTTTTTCTTTGTCATCTGTTGTGATTTTGCCATCCTTATTTAATAGCTGAACAACCATTTATTTCCTCTGCCTTTTACTATGCATGTAGTTGAAGAAAGCCTTTTTGTTGTTTTTAGCATCCCTCGCTAACCTCAGCTCATTCTCAGCTTTAGCCTTCCTGACGCCATCCCTGCAATTCTGTGCTACCTGCCCGTACTCTTCCTTTGTTACTTGGCCTTTTTTCCACTTCCTATATGTGTCCTTTTTGTTTTCAGGTCATCCCTAAGCTTTCTGTGAAGCCACATTGGCTTCTTCTGTTGTCTTCCACATTTTCTTCTTGTTGGAATTGTTTGTAATTGTGCTTTGAGAATTTCCTTTTTTAAAAGATCACTGCAGACGGTGACTGTAGCCATGAAATTAAAAGACACTTGCTCCTTGGGAGGAAAGCTATGGCAAACCTAGACAGCATAGTAAGAAGCAGAGACATCACCTTGCCGACACAGGTCCCTCTAATCAAAGCTATGGTTTTCCCAGTAGTAATGTATGGCTGTGAAAGCTGAAGTATAAGGAAGGCTGAGCGCCGAAGAATTGATGCTTTCGAACTGTGGTGCTGGAGAAGACTCTTACGAGTCCCCTGGACTGCAAGGAGGTCAAATCAGTCCATCCTAAAGGAAATCAACCCTGACTGCTCATTGGAAGGACAGATACTGAAGCTGAAGCTCAAATATTTTGGCCACCTAATGCGAAGAGAAAACTCTCTGGAAAAGACCCTGAAAGACTGAAGGCAAAAGGAGAAGGGGACGGCAGAGGATGAGATGGCTAGATAGCATCACCGATGCAATGAATATGAACTTGAGCATGCTCCGGGAGAGAGCGGAGGACAGGAAGGCCTGGCGTGCTATGGTCCATGGGGTCACGAAGAGTCGGACACGACTGAACGACTGAACAACAACAACAACAAACCCATCTTGGACTCCTTTTCTCTTTAGAGTCGCTTGCCATGGGACCTTCCTGATCATTGTTCTGAGTTTATTAATATCAGCTTTCCTAAAATCCAGGGTACGCGTTTGACTGCACTTGGCTTTTGCTTCCCTTAGAACCAAGAACTGAAGTACAACATGGGCACTTTCCCCCAGAGTTCCTGTAACTGCTACTTTATCCACTAAGTCATCTCTGTGGGTTAGGATCAAGTCAAGGATAGCTGAACATCTAGTTCCTTCCTCTACTTTCTGTAGGAGGAAGTTATCCGCCACACAAGTCAGGAATTTCCTGGAGGGGCCATGTCCTGCAGAATTTGTCTCCCAACAAATCTCAGGGAAATTGAAGTCCCCCATGACTACTACATCATGCTTCCTTAAAACATTGGCTATTTGCTTTTCAGAAGTTTCATCCTTGTCTTCTCCTTGATTGGGTGGCCGGTAATAGACTCCGACCACCAGGTTGCTTTTATTCTTTGCTCCATTAATTTTGATCCAGATGCTCTCGATGGGGCTACCAAGCTCCTCCTCCTGTATTTCTGTGCAGAGATATGTATTTTTCACATATAGTGCAGCCCCATCTCCCTTTCTGTTCCTCCTGTTCTTTTTTGAACAAGTGATATCCTTCAATTGCTATATTCCAGTCATGAGAGTCATCCCACCAAGGCTCAGTTATACCTACCAAGTCATAATTTCCCTCTTGTATTAAGAGTTCAAGTTCGTTCTGTTTGTTTCCCATACTCTGGGCATTAGTATATAGACATCGAAGACCATGTGCTTCATAGTCTGGCTTTCTTCCTACATGTGTCTGAAGACTATTATTGGGCGCTATTAGAACTGTTCTCTCTGTTGCAGTGCATGAACCTACATCCATTGTTACCCCCAACTTTACATCTCCCTTCCCCATAGGATTCAGTTGAAAGCCCTCCTGATAAAGTTCTTCATACTGTGGCCAAACACATTCTTCCCTTCCTTTGTGAGGTGCAACCCATCCCTTGCCAAGAGCCCATCTTCCAGGAAGTATCGCCCGTGGTCGCAGAATCCAAATCTCTCTCATCGGCACCACCTTCGTAGCCAGTCATTCACCTGGAGTATTTTTTGTTCCCTTTCTAGCCCTCTTCTAACTACTGGAAGGATGGATGAGAAAACTATCTGGGCCCCAAAGTTCTTGAGTTTCTTTCCCAAAGCTTCAAAGTCTGACATGATTTCTTGTAGCTCCGCTTGGCAGTATCATTTGTTCCCACATGGATGAGAAGAAAGGGATACCTGTCAGTGGGCTTTATGAATGCAGGCAACCTTTCAGTCACATCTCTAATCCATCCTCCCGGGAGACAACATACCTGGCGAGTCCACAGGTCTTCGCGACATACTTGGGTCTCGATCCCATGCAGCAAGGAGTCTCCCACTACTACCACTCTTCTCTTCTTCTTCTTGTAGGCCTGGGTTTCATCGCCTCTGTTTGACTGACCTTCAGCCTCTTGCTCACTCTCATGTAGGTTCCCCTGTGATTCTTCCTCTGCAGGCTGTCCTCCAGTGTCATCCTTAAGTACATGGAATGGGTTCCACAGCTCCACTGCTTTCACTGGTGCAGAGTGGCGTCTACTTCTTCTTCTCCTGTCACCCTTTTCCAAGGAGTATCCTCTACTCCATTTTTCTTCACCTCAGCATTTCCCACTTCTGCCTCCTCTTGCTGTTGCTCTTCAAGCTTCTGGTCTTCCCTTTGCTGCTGTAGTTCCCCCATTCTGTCCAAGAACTCTTTGAGTTCTCTTATTCCCCGGAGGGTTGATAGTCGCCGCTCCAGTCCACTTACTTTTTCTTCCAGCAGCTTGATCAACTTGCACTTGTTGCAGGTGTAGGCCATGTTGTTCTCAGGCAAGAAAACAAACATGGCACACACCCTGCAGTTTACCACCACTGGAGAGTCTGGTCCTTCCATAGCCTCTTTTCCCTTTTTTGTCTAGCTTTGTGATTGTTCTTGACTAGCCTGTGCTTGCTCCTCTACTCACTAGAGGTTAAAAGCAGAGTCCCACTGGTGTAGAAGTGTGTGTTACAAGACAAATAAATGAAAAAAAAAGTTTGTTAAAAAGAAAAAAAAATGTTAGGTATCTCCCCCTTGACCTCCCCTGCCGAACTCCCCTGGCCAACTCCTGTTTGCGCCCCCTGTCCGCTCGCTCTGGTCGCTCGCTCTCTGGGATCTTGCTTGCTTCTGTAGTACCTGGAGCAGCTGGAGCAACTTGCTCTGCTCTGCTCAGCTGGGATGCAGGTTGTTGTTGTGAGGATGAAATGGAGAGGAGGAGGTTCATAAGGTGGAATATGGGAAGACCCACTTGCTCAGAAATCAGCAATACTGTTCATCTGGTAACTGAGGGCAGCAAGCAAAATCACCTCTCCCTTGTTTTAAGAATGCATTTCCATGATAAAGGATGGGCTGGGGCAGGTGACTGAGTACCCCATTCATTCTCTTTAGCTGACTACCTGGGGATATAACTGAATGTCTATCGACTATGGTCAGTCAGAGATTCATTCACATGCCTGGCTGTGGAAAGGGCAGGAGGGAGGGGGACTGATTTAGGTGTATGCTGTGTGTCTGAATGGAAGAGGTGCCTTTCCTTTTCTGTATCTAGCAAGCAATACCTCTGCTTGAGAATGTTAAACTGTACACCTTCTGATACAGGTATCATGGGACTGGTGTTAGGGATGGCGGAGAATCCTGCTACGGATTCCAGTGAGGCCAGATTCTGTAGAATCCAGCCCCCCGGAATCTGTGGTGGAACGGACTCTGCCCCCCCCTGCGGAATCCCCTGGGATGGCACTTACCTGGGGCAGATGCAGCGGTGGTGGTGGTGGCTCTGGCGGCGCCTCTGGCAGTGGTGGGTGTGGCGGCGGCAGATTCGGCGGCGGGTGCTGTGGCAGAAGGTGGGTGCGGTGGTGGCAGGGTGGCGGTGGCGGGTGTGGCAGGTGCGACAGCGGTGGGTGTGGTGGGGCGGCAGCAGTGGCGGGTGTCACGGCGGTGGCCTGGAGGCGGCGTGGCAGCAGTGGCGGGTGTGGCGGGTGCGGCGGCGGCGGGTGGCGGCAGTGGCAGGTGCGGCGGTGGCAGGTGCAGCGGCACTATGTAAATATTTACGTAAAAATGGCGAATCAAAAAGGAACGCAAATAGCGCCCACTACACTATTTGCTTTCCCCTTTATTTTCACCGTAATAGTGTATGTAAATATTTACGTAGACTAAAACGGCGAAAAATAAGGAATGCAAATGGCAGCCGCCATAGCTGCTGCCATTTGCATACGTTTTCTTTTTCTTTTTACCCAGAAGTGATAGGTTACGTCAGTCTTTATGTAGCCTATCACGCCTGGGTAAAAAAAAGAGAAAAACACCAGACTGCAAATGGTGGTGGCGGCAGCCGGTCGGAAGACCAGCCGCTGCTGCCACCGCCAAAGCTTCCACTGGAGCTGCCGCTGTCCGGAACATCAGCCCCAGGTAAGTCTCATCCCGGGGGGGATCCGTGGGGTGGCGGGGGTGGCAGGCCGTTCCGCCATGGATTTCAGGGGGCCAAATGCCAGTGCATTCAGCCTCACTGAAATCTGTGGTGGAATTCCCCGCCATCCCTAGCGAAAACACACCCAGCCTGAGGGGTGGCGTCGATTTTGCCACCCCTCTGGACTGCCCCTTCTGAAGGAGGTAGACCTTCCCCTGTCACCCCCAACCCGGTGCCGCACAACACCTGGGTGATTGAGGAGGGTTGGTCTCCCAGGCAACTGTTATCCCCCAGCCAAGCCGCACAACCCATTTAGGGGGCCTCAGGAGTCACCTGTCACCATAAGGTGCCTCTGCATGCACACCATCCCTAATCTCTTTCTGCTTTTGCCCGTCCTAGCCGCCACAGGAGTCACAAGCCAAGTGCTTGCGAAACTCCTCCCACCCATGCAGAAGTTCTTCCTACAGGCCCCTTCGCAGATCAGACAGAAATATGCTATTCCCTACATGAGACAGGTGGACAGCGTCCTGCCTGTAACACTCCCTCCTTGTCCACAGAATTTCCTGGTGGGTGGTGCATCCATCACCCCATTTGCATAGGCTATAAGCCATTTCTCAGATCACTTTCCAATGTGCCCTGCCAATGGCAATGTCATTCCAAGCCTCCCAATTGATCCATGGGAGCAGTGAGGACCGCAATAAGGCTACTTCCGAGCAGGTATGCCGGACCACCTGCACTTTAACCAAGGCCCATATGATCAGATTTATTTATTTATTTCATTTCTATACCGCCCAATAGCTGAAGCTCTCTGGGCGGTTCACAAAAATCCTTGCCTGGCTCACAGCCCAAGTCGTTCCCTGCCACGTTCAGCCTCTGGACCTGCAGAGGAAGACTGCCAAAACCTTGGTGGAACAGGGTGAGGAGGAGGGACTCCCACCATATGCCTCATCTGCGAAGCCACTGGATCGTAACGTGTCAGGGTGACAGAAGCTGAAATCCGAAGTCGATGTAAAAGCCCTTTGTGCAGCTCAAAACATCATACTGTGCTCATGTAAGAGCCCCCACCCTGGCATAGGTCGAGTCCTTTGGTCAAGGAGTAAGAACATTAGGGCAAGGGAAGGAAAAAATTGTTTCAGGAAGGAGCAAACAACTTGTGAACACAAGGCTGGAACACTTTGAAGCACCAGCTTCCAACTGCCATAACGTGCCTGTGAGAGAAACATACAGCGGCAGCCATGGAGACCACTCCAATGCAAAAGGAGTGGGTTCTGAACTGAGAATTACCTAGGCCTAGCGGGGTAAAGCTGATGCAGAAACTGCCCAGATTGCCATTATGTCAACGGTAAGCCGTCAGAGTAATGAACAGAGGTCCCTCCTCAGACCAGCGGCATTCCATAAAAAACCTGTAAGGCCCAGATGGGGCATAACCCATCGACTTGTGCTCTGCCGTGGGCCACTGCCATGCCCTAGCCATACCGATCAGTTTCTAATCTCCAAATGCGTAAGTGGGTTGCATTGGGACGGACCTGTACATTGAAGTATATCAAGGCCCTTCTGGACAAGTCTGACGTGGGAGCCTCGACCAAGCCTGAATTCCTAAGGGCCCCCGAAGAAGACAGTTAAGGCTGTTGTGTGGAACAGGGAAATGTCTTACTGGGAAGTGCAAATGGAGGGCCATAATCCCCGGAGCCCAAAAAGGGTAACCGGGGAGAGAGGGTGGCTAGGAATCTATTAAAACAGGCAACATCTGTGCCCAACCCTACATTGCATGCCAAACCCTGAAATTTGACATGGAATCAATAGCTCCCACCATTGTGGCCTGGAAGGCTAAAACGGCCAACTCGCCACTTATGGTCCTGGCAGGTAGCCCCTTGTTCCTTAAAGAGATGCAAAATCGCGGTAAATGATCTATAGGTAAGGGCCATAAATCCTGTAACTTAAGTTCACCCTGAAGGCACGAAACTACCTACCTGCCCTGTTGGCTCCTGTACTGGGAGCTATGGAATGCAGGACGGGATGCTCGGCTTCAGTACGCTGGTCTCCCCGGCGTACTGAAGGATGGGATCTGGAAATGGACGCACCCACAGGGCTAAGGCCCGGAACCTGTCGATCTGATTTCGTGACATAACGTCGGCAATTGGGTTTGCCCAACCCGGCAAATGGTGGGCCTGAAACCAGACGTTGTGATGCAGACACTAGAGTGTGAATGCTCTGACACACGACATGACCTCCCGATTTCAGGAGAACAGGGAATGAATAACGTACACCGTGGCCATGTTGTCACACCAAAGGGGGGCTACTGACTTGGCTATGAGTTTGGCCGAAATGTGCGTGGCTAGGTAAATAGGGAAGTACTCCAGAGAGGTAACGTCCTGACAAATCCCAGCGGCAGCCCCAAATTGTACGGGCCCCAGCCCACAGCACTATTGGACCTGCCACATGATTCCGAAACCCCCCAGAGTACTGGCGGCACCCAAGTGAATCAGCAAGTCGGCTTTGAGGAGCAGCTCATGCCTCCAGAAGGAGACATACCTGCAGATTCCCTGCTAAGGGATACCCTGCTAAGTTGAATACCCTGCTAAGTTGAAGCCATACCTGCAGATTCATGCGCACAGCAGAAGTGACCCTGGTTCAATGGAGCAGCAGCTGCAGTCCCTGTGCTGCCCAAACATTGCTGGTGCAGAAAGGCCCAGCCAGGGGCCGCTACCCTACATGGGAAATTGAAAATGCCCTACAACATCTTGCAGGGCCCCCTAGGGAGACCCTAGGAAGATGTGTAACTGACTGGAGTTGTGCCCGAAGGACCAAAAATTTGTCCTGAGGGAGGCAAGAACATTGCTTAAGGGTCTCTAACTCGAATCCCAGGAATGTCAACGTGGCAGATGGGCCCTCTGCCTTGTTGTGAGCTAAAGGGACACCGAGGAAAAGGAAAGGGAAACAATGCTTGCATTACGTAGGTCAGAACATTTGTTGTTGTTCAGTTGTTCAGTCGTGTCCGACTCTTCATGACCCCATGGACCATAGCACGCCAGGCCTTCCTGTCCTGCACTTTCTCCCGGAGTGTGCTCAAGTTCATATTCATTGCATCGGTGATGCTATCTAGCCATCTCATCCTCTGTCTAGGAAGACCTGCATCTACAAATGAGGAGTTCTAACCAGCAGCTAAAAGAAACAGAATGGATGTGAATTTCTCTCTGCTATGGACGTCTTCCAGATAAGTCTGGGGCAGACAGGAAGACAATCTTCTGGATTGGCATTTTCCTACCCTTGTCCTCTTGTGGTTGTTTTCATGTTCAAAATATGATGGTGTGTATTTTGTCTCTTATGCCTCATCCCCACCTTACTTCTCTGTAGAACCACGTCCCCCAGATTTTACACATACAAGCATACACAGCAATGCACATTTGGTCAATAATGTCTCCATATATTCAGTCCTATCACCCCTGGCACAGTCTTTCTCTACACATATGAAACACGGAGTGTTAGCTAGAGCTTTAGTCAAAGCAAACCCACTGAAATGAATGAGTCTACTTCAGGTATGACTGAATCTGGATCAAACCTACAAGGTTTGGAACATTCCACTTCTTATACAAAGATTTGTATGCACTGCAAGAAAGCCAAGTGGCTGTCTGATGAGGCTTTACAAGTAGCTCACGAAAGAAGGGAAGCGAAAAGCAAAGGAGAAAGGGGAAGATATATCCAACTGAATGCAGAGTTCCAGAGAATAGCAAGGAGAGACAAGAAGGCCTTCTTAAATGAACAATGCAAAGAAATCGAGGAAAACAACAGAATGGGAAAGACTAGAGATCTCTTCAAGAAAATTGGAGATCTCAAGGGAACGTTTTGTGCAAAGACGGGCATGATAAAGGACAAAGAAGGCAGGGACCTAACAGAAGCAGATGAGATTAAGAAGAGATGGCAAGAATACACAGAAGAATTATACAGGAAAGATCTGAATGTCCCTGATAGCCATGATAGTGCGGTCACTGAACTTGAGCCAGACATCCTAGAGAGTGAAGTCAAGTGGGCCTTAGGAAGCATTAGTAACAACAAAGCTAGCGGAGATGACAGTATTCCAGCCGAGCTATTTAAAATCCTAAAAGATGATGCTGTTAAAGTGCTGCATTCAATATGCCAACAAATCTGGAACACTCAACAGTGGCCACAAGACTGGAAAAGGTCAGTTTACATTCCAGTTCCAAAGAAGGGCAACGCCAAAGAGTGTTCAAACTACCGCACCATTGCGCTCATTTCACATGCCAGCAAGGTGATGCTCAAAATCCTACAAGCTAGGCTTCAGCAGTATGCGAACCGAGAACTACCGGAAGTACAAGCTGGGTTTCGAAGAGGCAGAGGAACTAGAGATCAAATCGCCAACATTCGCTGCATCATGGAGAAAGCAAGAGAATTCCAGAAAAACGTCTATTTCTGCTTCATTGACTACGCTAAAGCCTTTGATTGTGTGGATCACAACAAACTGTGGCAAATTCTGAAAGTGATGGGAGTACCAGACTACCTTACCTGTCTCCTGAGAAACCTGTACGAGGGTCAAGAAGCAACAGTAAGAACCAGACATGGAACAACCGATTGGTTCAAAATTGGGAAAGGAGTACGACAAGGCTGCATATTGTCACCCTGCTTATTTAACTTATATACAGAGTACATCATGAGAAATGCCGGGTTGGATGAATCACAGGTCGGAATTAAGATTGCTGGGAGAATTATCAACAACCTCCGATATGCAGACGATACCACCCTAATGGCAGAAAGCGAAGAGGATCTAAAGAGCCTCTTGTTGAGGGTGAAAGAGGAGAGTGCAAAAGCTGGTTTGAAACTCAACATTAAAAAAACGAAGATCATGGCATCTGGCCCCATCACTTCCTGGCATATAGAAGGGGAAGAAATGGAAGCAGTGACAGATTTTATTTTCTTGGGCTCCAAGATCACCGCAGACGGTGACTGTAGCCATGAAATTAAAAGACGCTTGCTCCTTGGGAGGAAAGCTATGGCCAACCTAGACAGCATAGTAAGAAGCAGAGACATCACCTTGCTGACAAAGGTCCGTCTAATCAAAGCTATGGTTTTCCCAGTAGTAATGTATGGCTGTGAGAGCTGGACTATAAGGAAGGCTGAGCGCCGAAGAATTGATGCTTTCGAACTGTGGTGCTGGAGAAGACTCTTACGAGTCCCCTGGACTGCAAGGAGGTCAAATCAGTCCATCCTAAAGGAAATCAGCCCTGACTGCTCATTGGAAGGACAGATAATGAAGCTGAAGCTCCAATATTTTGGCCACCTAATGCGAAGAGAAAACTCCCTGGAAAAGACCCTGATGCTGGGAAAGACTGAAGGCAAAAGGAGAAGGGGACGGCAGAGGATGAGATGGCTAGATAGCATCATGGATGCAATGAATATGAACTTGAGCACGCTCCGGGAGAGAGCGCAGGACAGGAAGGCCTGGCATGCTATGGTCCATGGGGTCACGAAGAGTCGGACACGACTGAACTACTGAACAACAACAACAATGGTATTCCAACTGCAACTCCACATATTTTAGCTCCCTTTCCTTCCCCCTCCCTCTGTACCACTCCATCCTGACAAATCATCAAATTGCTACCAGAAAGAGAGGAGAGGAGAACATTACAGGGGAGTTTGAGGGAATCAGCATGGGCTGATCCTACCTGTGGAACCTTGTAAGGACCTAAGATGTCTGCCATTCGTGAGGAGGTATCAGAGCTAAGTCCACCGATGTTTCCTATGACATTTTTCTGAAAGCCACATTTATAGTTGGGGAGAAACTGATGGGAGTTAAAGCGAAGGTCCAAAGTGGTGCGATAGGTCATCCTTGAATCAGTGTAGCTTTCATAGATATGGGCCCCAAGAGTGATGTTGGGCAAGATGTTGGGATTGTCATTGATCTCGTCAATGGCAAACACGAAAGCCAGGATGTGCTGGTAGAAATTTGGCACCAACCTGCAAAAAAAGTGGCAACCTGACATGGGAGAGTGTGCAAACTCATTTTTTCTCAGAACAGGTCCATTCGAGATCTGAAAGATTCAGCTGTTCATTCATAAGGAGAGAGCATAAACAGCAAATACAGTAATAAACTAAGTCCCTTTGGAAAGAAGGACAACGTGGTGACATTTTGCTGGATTGTGCTTTTGAACTGGTAAATCTTAATATTAGGCATGTCCTGGTCAATGTTCAGGTCAGATCATGTTTTTCCATCTCAGACCTCATTTTTTTTTTATGGAGATATCTATGTGGAATAGATCAAACATTTCTTGAATTTCACTGTTTTCACTTTCAAAATTTTATCGATATTGTTCTCTGTTACATATTTTCATTTACTAACATCCACGGTGCCACAACATTATGCCCCAGGTGTTTTTTTACCATTGCCACTTTCTTTTTTTCTTTTTTGAATATATTTTTATTTATTTTATCTTTATAAACACTACCAAAATTACCAACAACCTACTCAGTACTTCAATTCTCATCCATACAATATTTTAGTTAGGACACCATAATAACAGAAAGAGAAGAAATAAAGGGAAGAAGAAAAAAGAAAAATAAACTCCAACATCTCCCAACCTCCAATGGTAAAAAACTATATCTATTATACAATCTTACAATTTAGTAAAACAATCTTTTATATCAACGCAACAGTTCTACACTTGATTCCCCAAAGCCTGAATATAAGTAATCATCATCATCATCATCATTATCATCATCATCATCATCAAAAAGTGAGAGTATAGTATTGTATAATAATAAAACCTAAGATAAATCTTCAACAGTCAATAATATTTTTATACTAGATATTTTGTCTATTTTAAAATATAAAATAGAAGATACAGAAAGAGAAAGAGAAAGAAAATAATAATAAAAAAGAATACATAAAAATAAACAAATATATATAAAATCATAACTCTTCTGAGTTAGCCTAGATCATGAAAGCTACACACAAGCAATTAACAGTACTTATTTAGACATTCCATTTCATGGAATTTTGACAGAGTTCTCAGGCATTTTAACATTCAACGAAGCCTCTGCCATTTCATGATTCGCAAACTTCTTCATCTGGTCTTCAGACACAATACAAAACGTAGCAGGATATTTTAAGTAATTTCATTCATTTTCATTTGTTTTGCCAGATTCTTTGCTTTGATAAATTACCTTCTTTTATTCGCCACTTCTTTGATGTAATCTGGGAACAGCATAATTTTATCCTGTTTCCAGGAAAGGCTTCCAGCTTGTTTTGCCAAATTCAGGATATAACATTTTGTGGAGACTTTTGCAAATTGAACTACAATTGTATAATCATTCCCTTTAGGATTTTGCACATGAAATGCCTGCTCAATATCAAGAGAATGATCAGAGGATATAGAAAGTATTTCATGCAAAAGTTTATCCACAAAAGTAGACAATTTCCCATCATTAGACAAGCTTTGAATCCCCACTATACGTACATTGGCTCTCTTCGTACAGGCCTCCAATTGAGAGATTCTGTCAGATATATTTTTAGAAATAACTTGTGTCATAGTTTCATTTCTTGCCACTTGGTCTTCAAGCTCATTAATTATGGACTCCATTTTTTTCTGTGACGCATTAATTAAATCCACAGATCTCTGAATATCAGTGATGGAATTTTGAATTAAGTCCAACCTTTGAACTAGTCCTGAAAATTGCGAAGATAGGGTTTTCATCATCGTAAATAATTCTGCTAAATCTTCTGTTTTCGGCATCTTTGACACAGGAGTTGTGGGAGATGTTGAAGCAAGCCCTTTTTGCCTCCTTGGTTCAGCCATAGTTTTTGCCAATAAATCTTGTTTGTTGTTGTTTATTCGGTCAGTCGCTTCCAACTCTTCGTGACTTCATGGACCAGCCCATGCCAGAGCTTCCTGTTGGCCGTCGCCACCCCCAGCTCCCCCAAGGTCGAGTCTGTCACCTCCAGAATATCATCCATCCATCTTGCCCTTGGTTGGCCCCTCTTCCTTTTGCCTTCCACTTTCCCTAGCATCAGCATCTTCTCCAGGGTATCCTGTCTTCTCATGATGTGGCCAAAGTACTTCAGCTTTGCCTTTCATATCATTCCCTCAAGTGAGCAGTCTGGCTTTATTTCGTTGAGTATGGACTGATTTGATCTTCTTGCAGTCCAAGGCACTCTCAGAATTTTCCTCCAGCACCACAGTTCAAAAGCATCTATCTTCCTTCGCTCAGCCTTCCTTATGGTCCAGCTCTCGCAGCCATAGGTTACTACGGGGAATACCATTGCTTGAACTATGCGGACCTTTGTTGTCAGTGTGATGTCTCTGCTCTTTTCTATATTTTCTATATGAAGCAAACATTATTTTAAGCCTAGTATGTCAGTAAACTAATTGACATTTTTCTATCAAAAGCTTGACTAGTCATGCTTTACCATCTGACATACTGGGTGGAAAAGGTGCAAATGTGAACTCAGATTTAGGGATGTACAAAACCACTTACCTGTTTCGTAAGTGGCATCTGCAGGGGGGGGGGAGGCACTCCATCCCTTCCCCCCCGAATCCTCCTTGGCCGGCTCGGCTCCGTAGCGACTCCGCGGAGCCGCCAGCCGGGTGCATTCGCAACCGGACATCTGGCTGTGGCAGGTCTGCGGACGCAAATGTCGGCCGGCATAGCGGCTGCCATTTGCGTCCCTTTGCTGAGCCGTGATAGGCTACATAAATATTTACATAGCCTATAACGGCAAACAGCCGGGACTCAAATGGTGGCTGCTACGCCATTTGCATCCCCGGTTTTGCCATGATAGGCTACGTAAATATTTACGTAGCCTATCATGGCTCAGCGAAGGGATGCAAATGCCAGCCGGTGTAGCGGCTGCCATTTGTGGGTGCAGCCTGACAGCAGCCGGAGCTGCTGCCGGAGCAGCTGCCGGAGCCGCCACCACCACCGGAGCAGCCACTGGAGCCGCCGCCCCCGCCAGAGCCACTGCTGGGTAGGCTCTGTTCTAGGGGGCTTCCGCAGGGTGGTGGGGCAGGTTGCTCCATTCCGCCATGGATTACGGAGGGCCGAATTCACTGGAATTTGGCCTCCCTGGTATCCGTGATGGAATTCTCTGACATACCTACTCAGATTAGACCACCAAATTAACAAATGCTAGTTTCTGGGCCCCTCCATGAGGCTTGCAGCAACCTGTCTTTTGACCAGAATACGGCCTATTCTGTTTGGGTCCTCAGACCTGCCAAAGAAGTTGAGATGTTTCTTCAGTTGAATTGTTTCTGAGCAGGTATGGGAAATCTAATTAACCAACTGCAGAGTTTATTCTCCTTTAACAGAAATACTGGCTTGATGGGATGATCACTTAGCTAGGGATGTATGAAAGTTCCGCCACGGATCTCGGGGAGGCCGAATGCCAGCGCATTCGGCCCCCCGAAATTGGTGGCGGAATGACCCCCCCACCCCCCCGGGATGGGACTTACCTTAGGCGGATCTTCCTGGCGGCAGCGGCTCTGGTGGCGGCTCCGGCGGCGGTGTGGCGGTGGCGGCTGCGGCAGCCGGTCTTCCAACTGGCCGCCACCATTTCCAGGTAAAAAAACCAAAAAAACAAAAAAAACCATGATAGGCTACGTAAAGATTTATGTAGCCTATCATGGCTAGATTTAAAAAAAAACACCGTGATAGGCTACGTAAATGTTTACGTAGCCATCACTGCTGATTAAAAACAACAACAAAAAAATGCATGTACGCAAATTGTGGCACCCATGGGCACCGCCATTTGCATTTCTTATTTTGGCACGTCTTAGTCTATGTAAACATTTATGTAGACTAAGACGGCGAAAATAAGGGGAACGCAAATAGCGTAGCATCTACGCTATTTAACAGAAAATAAATCTGTTAAACAGAAAATAAACAGAAAACAGAAAATAATAGAAAAAAAATCTGTTATTTATTAATTATTTTAACAGAAAATAAATCCATGCCAAAATATTTAACAGAATATTAACAGAATATTAATATAATATAAACAGAAAACAGTTTATAAACAGAATATAACAGAATATAAACAGAAAACAGAATATAAACAGAAAACAGAAAATAACAGAAAATAAATCCGTTATTTATTAATTATTTTAACAGAAAATAAATCCGTGCCAAAATAAGGAACGTAAATTTGCGTACATGCATTTTGTTTTTTGTTTTTTTTTATCAGCCGTGATAGGCTATGTAAACATTGACATAACCTATCACGGCTGACTGCAGGGACACAAACGGTGGCACCTATGGCTGCCGCAATTTGCATCCCTGCTAGCCAGTGGCCAGTTGTCCAGCTGCTGGCGGAGCCGGCTGGCGGCTCCACAGAATCCCTGCGGAGCGGAGCTGGCTGGCCAGGATTCCGGGGGGGAGGAACGGAGCGCCTCCCCCCCTGGCCAGGATTCCGGGGGGAGGGATGGAACGCCTCCCCTCCAGCATCAGCATAATCCGTGGAAAGGTAAGTACCTTTTGTACATCCCTACACTTAGCCTTAATGTATCTGTGAGGTGAATAATAGGTCTCCCCCCATGTGGAATGATAAGTTCCACATGGATTTTTACCAAGAGCTCTGATTGTAGCTAGAAGCACCCCAAAGGCCCTAAGGACTAAAACTAGGGTTTTACTGATTTTAGGCCTGGTAATGAAGGCAGCTACTCTCTTCTGGATTAGATCAATTTTCCAGCTAACCTCACCATTGCTTCAGTCTGCTTTTGAAGAGATGAATTACGTGGCCAGGTCATGTTCAATTAGAATGGGAGAGAATGTGACGCACATTGGTTTCACATATGAATTTCTTTTATCAAAGGGTGATGACATGGCCAGATCGGTCATAAAGCAGCAGATACATCATGGCAGGTGGACACAGTCAACGTGGCTAATTGGGGAGGAAATGAAATATATGCTTGATTGCCAGCTACGTTTAATCAGGTGGTACAATATCTTGCTGACCCAAGTCCCTATACATTACGGGTACTTATGACTAAATGTCGAATGACCTGTATTCCCTTGAGGGAAGAAGACGGAAAATTTCAAAATGTGCCCAGTCCATGTTGGCTATGTCTGTTCGGTTGCAAGTCAGTAGAAGATAGAATTCGCCTTGTGCTAGAGTGTGCTAATTATGATGATTTGAGACTCAGATATATTCTTTGACTCCTAAAGAAAAAGAGGTTGGAAACATGAAGGGATAAGGTGCAGATGTTATTAAATAGATTGGATTATTATGCTGCTTTTAAAATGGCAAAATATATATCAGATCTGCTCTGAAAGTGAGAAAAGGGGCTTTGAATTCAAACCCGGAAATTTTGTTTACTTCAGTGTATGACAAGCCAAGGTGGTTTGGCCTTAGGTTTTAAATATTACATTTTGAGGGTTGTTGTATTTCTGGATATAACCAGCGACTGTAAGTTAGTCAAATATAGTCTCATGGACTGGTTCACTGTTTCGCAAATGACTGGTTGTCAACACAATAAAATTGGACAGAACAGAATTTCCATTAGATTTATCTTTTTCTATAGGATACCAAGAAGATCAATGAAACAACAAACTCTTTTTTTATTTATATATTTCTACGAATTAGCTTCTCTCTGTTGTTCAGCTCAGGTCTCAGCACAATAATGTAGCATTTGGGGAAAAATATGAAGCACAGTAACCCAGTGCTAGAGGCCAAGATGGAGAAAATTTCCACAGCCACCATGTACTTTCCTCTTGTGCTGAGGTAGGTTGGAACAAAGGACAGCCACACACTGCAAAAGACCAACATGCTGAAGGTGATGAACTTGGCTTCATTAAAACTGTCAGGTAACTTCCTGGCCAGGAAGGCCACAATGAAGCTGACAGTGGCCAAGAGGCCCATGTAGCCCAAGACACAATAGAAATTGAAGACTGACCCTTCATTACACAACAGGACAATTTCTTCAGTCAGAGAGTACGTGTCCAAATCTGGGAATGGGGGAAACGATGCCAGCCACAGAGCACAGATCCCTGCTTGAATACTGGAGCATGAGATGACAATAGAATATGCCAGCCTTTTCCCTACCCATTTCCTCATCCGGGATCCTGGTTTGGTAGCCATGAATGCCAGAACCACAGATACAGTTTTGGCCAAGATGGTTGAGAGCGATACAGAGAAAGTGATGCCAAAAGCTGTTTGTCTAAGAAGGCAGGTCACCTTCTGAGGCTTTCCGATGAACAGAAAGGAAGACAGGAAACACAAGAGGAGGGAGATGAGGAGAATGTAGGTGAGGCTTCGGTTGTTTGCTTTGACTATGGCTGTGTCCCGGTGCCTAATGAAGATGCCAAGCACCAGAGCTGTGATCAGAGATAATAGAAATGCAGAAGAAATTGAAGCAATGGCCAATGTCTCTTTAAAAGCGAGGAAATTTGGAATCTTAGGAATGCATTCGCTGTGGAATTTGTTTGGATAGTCACTTTCTGGACAACTGACACAAGTTTCTACATCTGAGGAACAAACATATAATAATGTATAAAAACCAAAAGAAATATATTCTCAAGATATAGACAGCTGTACCAGAAGTTCAGCTAACACCCAGTATTTTATTGTTTACAATGGGAGGATGCATAAAGCTCCATACAATGTGCTTCATAATGAATGGATAATTCTGGCATTTTTTCCATGAATTACACATGTGTTTGTTGTCATCTTGGATTCTTTACTTTTTCTGTGAACCACAGCTACCACAGTATGAAATGAAAGAACATTCTGGCCCTAGTCAAAAAGTTTAGGGCCAAGAATGGTTATTTTTCTGATTCATTCTGGCTCAGTGTAATAGTGGTATTGTAGCATTCTCTTTTTTTGTGATTGTAGTATGTGTTCCACTCCAAAACATTGCACATTTTTAAAAGATCCGTTTCTAGTTTTATAAAAACCTATAATTACAGAAACTGGATTTGCTATCATTGGAATTTTGTTTTGTTTTGGAGTGATCTGCCATGCACATCACATTGCATATGCATTGACTTACTCGAATGGTTATTTTGATGCCCTTTCAACCTCTCCTCAAGCAACTTCATTCCTACAGCGATGATCACTTCTTTCCCATCCTGGCCTTGCCATTTGCTTTTCATTGAAGCTCTTTCATTTCATGCAATTTGGATTCAGGTGTATCTAATTGTGCATGGACCCCTAGTTCCACACTAATACTACTAATATGTCAGATAAATCCTTCCTTTAACACTCTCAAAATGTTGCCACAGTATCCTTCATCAAAACTGCTTATGCAAACTTTTGAAAGTAAGTGGAGTACATGCTGAAAAAGGAATATCGTTGCTTTGGTGGATGGTGGAGTACCCTTGTCCTAGGAGCTCATGTGGGGGATGGGAGGCGGGCCTGGCTTAGGGTCATATGCATTGGGAGGGGAGGGTGATGAATGAAGTGTCTTACAATCATGTCTCTATTTTCTTGTTCATTCCCATCAGAAGCTCAGCACCATGTGACTTTCCTATGGTTGTTGATTGTTACTGAGCATCATGGAGCACTGTTAAAATGCCAGTGGCCAAGACTGGCTTGGTAGATGGAGCCTTCACTGATCTGGAGCTGTGGTTGTCATGCTTTGGTAACAGTCGGCAGGTTCAGTGCAGCTTCGAGGGGAAGATAACCAGATATCAAAATTTGATGACTATCTTGAGACCCCTTTAAAGGAGAAGGGAGGCTTCCTCAGACCTGCTCCTTCAAAGACAAGAGGCTCAAAGGAATAGAGAAAGGACCTCCATGTGAGGCATGGCCAGCTCGCTGACACAAGGATGCAAGTCCTGGGCATGGGGATGAGATCAGCAGAATTTCTTCCGCAGATCCATGTGAGGGCCGTGAGGGAACAATGCTATGCATTAGACTAGGCGAAGGGCTGGAGCTGGGGAGCTTGCTCAGAAAAGCTGTATTAGAAGGACAAAGCTTCAGTACTATAGAACGATAGTGCACTCCCATCGAAGTGAGGGAGTTTCTTATTATGTTTACTTTCATACTGTGGCAATCTCCAGCGAAACTGTTGCTCATTTGAAACTCCCCAAACTCTTCATTTGGGGTACAGGTGCAAACACCTTCTTTAATCTCTTCTCCACAAAGGCCAGGAATGTTAATCCTATTAAGGGAAAGTCATTTCATGTCTTTCTGCTCACACAGGACCAGCAATTACTTCTTCAGTATTATCTGTTATCTTGATTTTTATTAATGCTAAAATGTGTTAGCTATGTTTCTAAAACTGTTTCCCTCAAGAGGGACAAGAGGAAATTTCAATAAAATCACATCTACAAATTTGATTCATAAACAAAGAGTGCAATGCACAATATATAGGATGTTCAGATCTCTCAAAAATGTAATTGACAACAAAAGATGGGGAAGGGTTGCTTCCAAATAAAATGCATTTTGTTATCATATGTCCTACCATTCTGGTTTGAGAACATCCCATCTGGACATGGAGCACAATCATAGCAGCAAAATTTCTCCCCCTCTTTCTTTTTCTTGCTGTAACCAGGTGGGCAGTTGTCAGTACACTGAGAAAGAGGTGGCACCTATTTGAAGAGCTTAGTATTAAGAATAGTTTGAGGAATTCATTTCACAGCAAATAACTAGAGATGTCAGAGAAATCCGCTGTGGATTCAAATGAGACCGGATTCTTTGGAATCCTGCCTCAGGAATCTGCAGCGGATCGGGACCACTTACCTCTGCTCCAGGATGACTGGCGGTGGAACAGCACTCGGCTGCTTCTTGCCAGCCAGAGCTGTTTGCCTCCTCCCTGTCCCTGCCTATTGCCTTAAAAAAAAAGATTTATAATAATAATAATAATAATAATAATAATAATGGCGATCGGGAGGATGTGCCCATAGACTTATACGCCAAATAGAGTGGTGAATCTTGCATATAAGCCTATGGACACATAGACTTATACGCAAGATTCATGACTGTATTTGCATATAAGTTTATGGGCACATCCTCCTGATAGCCATATTATTTTATAAAAGACATTTTTTTAAAAGGTAATCGTCAGGGACAGGGAGGAGGCGAATGGCTCTGGCTGGCAGGGGGGAAGGTAAGCGCCCCCAAACCAGTCCCCCCCCCCAGAATCTGAGTGGAGCTGAACAGCTCTGGAGGATTCTGGGGGGGGGGAGGAATGGATCCCCTCCCCCCACCATGGATTCCCCACCGGAACAGACGGTGGGGCATCTGTACAACCCTACAGATAACACACAAGTGAACAGGAAGGCCAGTGATCCTGAATAGATGGCACTTGAAGTAGGAGGAGTACCTCAACTCCTCCTCTGAACTCTAGAAGATTAAAATTTCCATTCCTAGTCTGATCAGTGATACAATGAGCTTCGCATTCCATTTAACACCATTAACTAGATACATGTCTCAGACTTCACAAGAAAGTAATGATGGGCAACATTTCCCCCCTTTCCCAATACCACATTGCAGGGAATTTCAAATTAATGATGCATTTTGTAAAGAATGGCCATTGTTTCCCGACCTGGGTCAGGTCTCTGTGCCACTTGATTCTGTCCTCATGAATGGTGACCCCTTTGCCTGGAGGAGCGTGAGGATCCAGCCTTCCCACTTTGACCCTGACATAGGACCTATTTGGGAAGGTGACAAAGTTTGTAATATCAAATCCCCCCTCAAATTCTCCATGTTCATTAAATGTAATCTCATCTCCAGCATTGTTGTTGAATGAGGTGGTCTGAATCAGTGAGTGGAGCTAAGTGGAGAGAAAAAGAGAATCAAATGGTCTATCAAGTTGTGTAATGTTCTCATTCAGATTGTTCAAATAGCCTACGGAGAGAGGAGAATATCCACCTTTCAGTAGTAGATATAGGAAAAGAATGACAAATAATCGATCACAGAAATTCAAGAGGTGAAGATGCTGCAAAGAGAACTTCAGAAATTATATGTATCAGGAAAAATCTTTTCCATTTTTGTAAATACTTCAATTTTTTAGTGTTCTTTGCAGGTTCAGAGCTCACCCTGTTGCTTTAATATACCCATGCCCAAGTTGGTGCCCTTGAGGTGTTTTGGACATAAGCTCCAATCAGCCCTATGTAACAAGGCCAATGGTCAGGAATGCTGGGAATTGTAGATCAACATTTCTGGAGGCACCAGGTTGGGGAAGGCTGCTTAATGAACATAAACTATATTATGTACAACTCGGTTTGCTCATCAAATTTTCATTACAATTAAACACATGTGGAAGTAAATTCAGTAAATTTGTAATTCTTGCCTGAATAAAGTGTATTTTAATATTCATTATACCAAATACGATACGTTTATGAGCAAAGCAAGTTATACACACTATAGTTTAGGTTCCTATTTTATGTCTGATGAAAGAGAACTTCCACAAATAGCTTCTGAAACATCTGAATCACCCAAGAAACTAGAAGAAGCAGGAGGATCGGAGGCACGGGAAGACTAGTTTACAGAATCTGTTCACGTTTGCAGCCAAGTTTAGGGAAATTCCTAAACCTTTTCCTGTTTGTAGGATAGATTTTAGGGCAATCTGATCTGGAGGAAAAACTACTGAGATCTGTTTTGACTGAGGAATGTTCTCTCACCTATTGGGAATGTTAAGCAACCATATTGCAATATTTAACCATATTTAACAACAATATGCTGACAAACACAGAAACTGAAACTGTGAAGGATGTACATACATTCTCATCTATGTTCTGATATGGCGACTTTATTAAAATGTTGGGAATCTGAGAATCGCTTGGAGCATCCCTAAATGCACTTAGCGTCACACTTGGAGTCGCGTAGGATCTGAAGATCTACCCACCTGCCTCTCCAGAGACACCAGCAGCCACAGTACCAGCAGCACATAGCAGCAGCAGAGGGCAGCAGCTTAAAGACAAGGGGAAAGGGGCAAACATGGACTTTATCTGCTCCTTCTTAGCTGCTGTTCTCTTTTATCTCTTTTATATTCTTTTAAACTGTTGTGCATTTTATATCCTAACATTTTAATATGTGCCTGGGAGGACTATTGGGCAACTCAGGGGGTGGGGGAGGTGCCACCATAACTGTGGTCACGGGCAGGGGGAGGTATGGCGTTGGGGGATTAACAGGCCAGCTGAGGAGAAGAGGGGCTAGACACCTTACAGCTGTCCCCTCTTCTGGTTCTTCCCCCAACCTGATGGTTCCTGGCAGCCTTACCAGTCTGCCCTCGGGTCTGGTGGTGCTGCTGCTGAATGCCAGGTCGGCCCAAAATAAGACCTCCCTCATCCATGACTTGATTGTGGATGAGGGGGCTGACCTGGCATGTATTACTGAGACCTGGGTGGGGGAACTGGGAGGGGTCACTCTCTCCCAGCTGTGCCCTCCTGGGTACTCGGTGCAGCACCAACACCGACTTGAGGGTCGGGGAGGGGGGTTTTTCTTGGTCTATAGGAATTCAATCTCCCTCTCCAGGCTTCCTGCTCATTCGAGTGCAGATCTTGAGTGTTTGTACCTTGTGTTGGGTACCCGGGACAGATTAGGGATTCTGTTGGTGTACCGCCCACCCCGCTGCCCATCAGACTCCCTGCCTGAGCTGACGGAGGTGGTCTCGGACTTGGTGTTGAGGACCCCAGGATGATGGTCCTCGGGGATCTCAACTTCCATGCTGAGGCCGCTGTATCCGGGGTGGCTCAGGACTTCATGGCCGCCATGACAACCATGGGGCTGTCCCAACATGTCATCGGCCCAAGGCATATAAAAGGACACACGCTTGATCTGGTTTTCTCGAATGGGCAGGTGGATGGTGATCTGAAAGTGGAGGAATTAACATCTGTCCCTTTGTCATGGTCAGATCACTTCCTGCTGAAGTTTAGACTTCTGGTGGCCTTTCCCCTCTGCAAGGGTGGGGGACCTATTAAAATGGTCCACCCCCGGAGATTAATAGATTCTGATGGATTCCAGAGGGCTCTGGGGGATTTTCCTGCTGGTATGGCTGGTGCTCCTGTTGAAGCCCAGGTCGCTCTGTGGAATGCAGAGATGACTCGGGCGGTTGACACGATCGCGCCCAAGCGCCCTCTCCCTCTGAGCAGAACCTGGCCAGCTCCTTGGTATACACCTGAGCTGAGGGCAATGAAGCAAGAGGGGAGATGGCTAGAACGCAGGTGGAGGAAAACTCGTGCTGAGTCTGACCGAACACAGGTAAGAGCCCACTATCGAGCCTACTCTGTGGCGGTGAGGGTGGCAAAGAGATAGTTCTTTTCCACCAGCATTGCATCTTCTCAGTGTCGTCCAGCGGAGCTTTTCCGAGTGGTTCGCGGCCTGTTACATTCTGGGCCAGGGAGAGAGACGGTGGAACCTTCGGTAGAACGCTGTGACAAGTTTGCGCGGCACTTTGAGGATAAAGTCGCTCAGATTCGTCATGAATTGGACACCACCATTAATGCAGTTCCATTGGTAGAGGCGTTCAGAACACCGTCTGGTCCAGTTTTATTGGATGAGTTTCAGTTACTGAGGCCTGAGGATGCAGACAAGGTGCTTGGCCAAGTCCGATCGACCACTTGTGTGCTTGACCCTTGCCCTTCATGGATTATTACATCAAACAAGGAGAGGCTGTCTGGCTGGGTCCAGGAGGTTGTAAATTCCTCCTTGAGAGAGGGAGTGGTGCCTGCCGCTTTAAAAGAGGCAGTAATTAGACCACTCCTGAAAAAGCCTAACCTGGACCCAGAGGATGTTAACAATTATAGGCCAGTGGCCAACATCCCCTTCCTGGGCAAGGTGCTTGAGCGGGTGGTTGTAGGACAGCTCCAGGCACTGTTGAATGAAACGGATTATCTAGATCCATTTCAATCGGGCTTCAGGCCTGGTTTTGGAACGGAAACTGCCTTGGTCGCCCTGTGGGATGACCTCTGCCGGGAGAGGGACAGGGGGAGTGCGACTCTGTTGATTCTCCTGGACCTCTCAGTGGCTTTCGATACCATCGACCATGGTATCCTTCTGGATAGGTTGTCTGGGTTGGGGGTTGGAGGCACTGCACTACAGTGGTTCCACTCCTACTTGGATGGCCGATTCCAGAAGGTGGTGCTGGGGGATTATTGCTCTGTGCCATGGCAATTGTGCCATGGGGTTCCACAGGGCTCTATTTTATCCTCCATGCTGTTTAACATCTACATGAAACCGTTGGGGGAGGTTATCTGGAGGAGTGGGCTGAGGTGCCATCAATATGCAGATGACACCCAGCTCTACCTCTCTTTCTCATCAAAACCAGGTGAGGCAGTGGCTGTTCTGAACCAGTGCCTGGGCATGGTAATGGACTGGATGAGGGCTAATAAATTGAAACTCAATCCAGACAAGATGGATGTACTGTTAGTGGGTGGTTCGTCTGCCCGGCTAGGTGATATTCAACCTGTTCTGGAGGGGGTTGCACTCCCCCTAAAGGATCAGGTTCGTAGTTTGGGGGTGCTCTTGGATCCAGAACTATCACTTGAGGCACAGGTGAACTCAGTGGCATGGAGCACTTATTATTAGCTTAGGCTGGTATACCAACTACGCCCTTATCTGGACAGAGATAGCCTAGCTACAGTTATCCATGCTCTGATAACTTCTCGTCTGGATTACTGCAATGCATTATATGTGGGGCTGCCTTTGAAAACAGTCCGGAAACTTCAGCTGGTCTAAAATAGGGCAGCAAGATTGTTAACAGGAACTGGCCTGCGAGCTCATATTACGCCAGTACTTTTTCAACTGCACTGGCTGCCAGTCCATTTCCGGGCCCGATTCAAAGTGCTGGTGTTAACATTTAAAGCCCTTAACGGCTTGGGGCAAGGTTACCTGAAGGATCGCCTCCTCCCATATGTGCCTGCCCGGACCTTAAGATCATCATCAGTGGCCCTTCTTTGTGAGCCCCTGCCAAAGGAAGGAAGTGAGGTGGGTGGCTACTAGGAGGAGGGCTTTTTCTGTTGTGGCACCCCGGCTCTGGAATGAGCTCCCTAGTGAGGGTTGCGTGGCGCCTACATTGTACTCCTTTCGGCGCCAGGTGAAGACCTTTTTATTTTCCCAGGCATTTTAGTATTTTAGCTTTCTAAATTTTTATCTTTGCTGTTTTAAATCTGTATTTTAAACTCCTGTACTGCTGCTAGGTTTTATTGTGGTTGTATTGTTATATTTTGGTTTTAATGTTCTATATATCTTAAATTGTTTTATTGTGTGTTGGTTGGTTTTAATTTTTGTGAACCGCCCAGAGAGCTTTGGCTATTGGGCGGTATAGAAATAAAAAAATAAAAAAATAAAAAAATGTCTATCAGTAAATGCTACATTAGATGAAAAAATGTAATAAGGAATGGAAGAATTTATGATGCTGAGAATCTTACAGAGATGTTTTTAAAAAATCACCCCCCCATGAATTCATTACTTTCAGAAATATTGCTTCTCTAGCTTCCATTGTGAAGTTTTATTACATGGTTTTTAGAAACTATAGGGGGGGCGGATGAAGGCTGGGTTGCGACATATAAACTCTGCGTCTTAGATATTTTATTCGTCCATTCAACCAGATTTTTTGTTACTATCCAAACCTGTTTAATTTTTTCCACTCTTACAGAAAAAACAAAACAAAAACAGCCCTTGAGAAAAAAGAGGAAACAACTCTTTCTCTCCTGATTTTTTTTTCTGGTTTGTTGCTGGGACTCCACATCTCTAGTCTGAATCCAACCCTCTGCCCTTTTGCTGTTCACATTTGGCAAGGAAGGGAAGAAAATTGAGAAGATGAGCAAGACATCTTGGGTGCTTTGTAGAGATTGACAGCCAAACCACATATTATGTTTAAATGGATGGTGGCTGTGTCTGTGTCCAGTTTTTATTGGAACCACCAAAAGAGGAGGCGAAGTTTAATACTTCATGCTCCAGCTGTAGGTTCATTCCCTTTGTACTGTGGAATATGGATAAACGCTCCCCATAGAGAGTGAGACCCAAACCATGTGCTATGTTTAAATAGATGGATGTGTGTGTGTGTGTGTCCAATTTTTACTGGAACCACCGCAAGAGGAGGAGAAGTTTAATACTTCTCTCCTCAGGTGCAGGTTCCTCCCCCTTGTACGTATGGAATATGGAAAAAAAGCTTGTGAACCTCCCAGAGAGCTTAGGCTGTTGGGCGGTATCGAAATAAATACATACATAAATAAATAAAAGCACAATTTCCTTTTTGCTGAGTCAAATAGCTGTGGTGTGGGTGTGGGGTGCAGATAGAGATGATTGATAAACTCATGGTCTGGGAGGGAAGGATTAACCATACCATTCCTGCATAGGGAGTTGCGATAAACATTAGTCCCCACCCCCAAAGATAAGAAAAGGAAAAGACATATGTGCTAGCTATGCCATTAATGTAACACAGTTTAGCATTCAGAGGTCATTAGGATACTGACTACTGCATGCCACTCCATTGTCAGTAACTCGACCATGATATTTGACTTCTGTCAGTGAGGAGAGGTTACCTGCCAGGGTTCTACACTCTGAGGAGACAGTCTGACTCTGCTCTCCATTGTTCTGTGGTTGACTCTAGCTAAGTAGAAGGTGTGCAAGGCATGTGCTACAGTGTAGACAGAATTATAGATACTGTAGCTGTGGCCAGTCATCCTCATTTCAAAAACAACCCCAGGAAGACTTTCCAGCATCTCTTCTCCAGTACATGTTCGAGCTGTGAGACTCATAATTGAGTTTGAAAGTGAACAACCAAATGCTTGTTCCCAGAAATCACGAACAAAACCGTCTTCATTTGCCCAGGATGGATTGACAAGCTCAACAAATCCTTGGAAACCTGGAAGCTCCCTTGATGGAATTGTAAAGGAGACAGCACCATGGAGCATTTTTACATCAAATCCAGCAGCTATTGTAAAGGTAGTTAATGTGAAATCGATTTGGGCTGTTGTTATCCATACTTTTGCTGCAGAGAACCTCCCCTTATACTGAGAAAATATTAGAGGAATTATCCTGCTTCCATATATAAAAAATTCCAACCATATAATGGCTGAAGATTCTCCATGTATTACAACTGCATAGGCTTTGCTCTCCATGATAGTTTGCAAAACCTTCAATTTGTCAGAGGCAATTTGAAGTATATCAAAGATATACAGATTTTTTTCAAGCTTTTCTGTGAATGCTGGACAGATTTTGTTCTGGAAAAGCAGAGGCTCCATGGTGTGCAAAAAATGATCTCCACCCTCATCCTCCGTAGCCAAGAGTCCAACCCAGTTCCATCTGAAATGCCAAAATAACTGGACGAGTCCTTGGTATTGAAGTTCTTCCTTGGGGGCCATGGAGTAAAAGGAAGGGAAATAAAGTTGATCATTCACTGATGGCTCAAAGGAGCCATAGGAAACCTAAAAACGAAAAAGAAAAAGAAGGAAAAGAAGGAAAGCAAAAGAAAGACAGCAACAGACATTTCAGAATGGGAGCAGGGGTATCTGATGGTCTCTTCACGCATTAATGGGGAATCACAAAATGAACAATTATATGCCTCTAAATTCTATTGCTTATGAAGATGACACCTGTTAAGCTAACGGTAACAACCTTGTTCATGTGCAGACTGGGGAAGGGTGGTTAGTCTAGCCATGGTGTGTCGTGGTTACCGCTAACCACTGTGAGTGCTATTGCCACAGGTGCATCTAAACAAATGCCGCAACAAGGTTAGACTAACCATTCTCTAGCCACCCTCCCCCCTGCAGGACCCTGCAGTCCTCCAGGAAGGCATCCCAGCAGCCCTTATTCTCGCCGTGGCCATTTCAGCATTTGGTGCTGGCAGCGGATCTCCCCTCAAAATCGGAAGGGGTGGTGCTTGTGGGAGAAGGACCATGCCCATCATGGCGGCAGCCCAGGGCACAGGCAGGCACGAGCCACTGCTCTAAGGGCACATTTCTGCTGGCACAGGTGTGGATTGGCAGCTGTGTCATGTGTTGCTAGGCATATCTTGACCATGGAGATCTGCCACTCAGACTAGATGGGCTACTCCTTCTTTGGCCACTCTTGCCGTGGAGCACTATGGTGGCTGCAAATATATCACGGAGGGTGTTCACATGTCACACAAAGCCATGGTAGATCCCACTAACCATCTTGCTACAAGTACTTAGTGAGCGTGGTTAGTCCCTGGTTAATAAACCCCTGTGGTTGGGTCTGACCTTTGTTCAGATGTCACCCTAAGCCACCATGGTTAGATGAAATTTCCTAACCATCAGGGCTTAGCGTGAAATCTGAACCAGGTCAATAACTTGAAAATTTGTATCCGTGAACTTGCCAATGAGGCTACTATTGTGAATAGTGATCTGATAACCGTGTCATCGGTAGCAAGTTTAAAAGTGCTGAGAATTAACACATTTGTTGTGTTTACTCCAGTATATACAGCTTGGCATATGATATTTTTCTTTCAAAGTTTTCTGAAAGCTACTGGTGCGTGGTATTCAAGCTTGTTGAAGAGCTGTGTTGTTCATTGGTATGGTGAAGTTCTAAGCAGTGGGTCAAACTGATTGGTGTTTTTTGCCCCATGAAAGCTTACAGCATTAACTACTTGCAAAGTTGTGATCGAGATTATCAGTTTCATGCTGAAATTAGAATTCTGCTTCACATCTTTGAATCTTTGAAGATCATGCCTGAATTAGGGGGGAAAAAAGCATCATGGAGAAGCCACGATTCTTTGAAGATAACACCTTAATTTTTTTAAAAAAATCCGGAAGGGGTAAAAGTCTCATTTGAAAGGATAGAACAACCCCCTGGTCAGTGCAGAAAGCCTGATTCCCAGGCGGTCGCCCATCCAACTACTGACCAGGGATGACCCTGCTTCGCTTCCGAGATCAGACAAGCGTGCGCACATCCAGCCCTTTGCTTGTTGTTGAGGAAACACTGAGTGTTGAGGAAGCTATGTGATCAGTAGCCGGAAGGGGCCATGGGGCCATCGAGAACTGTGAGCGTGGTGGATGTGGAATTAGCAGAAGCAGGAAGATTTCTGATCCTCCAATGAGAGCCTCTGTCTTTAAGAGCAGGAAAACAGCACAGCGCTTGAGCGTGAACCAAGCTCGTGCATTCGATGAAGCACCGCAATGGGGAAAATGGGTGAGTGTGAATAATCATGTTTTAATGCGAGAGCGTTTAACCCAACAGGACACCGAATTCATTGCAATGGCAGGTGCAATGTAGATTGGCCCCACCTTTCTGAAAGCTGAAATGGTGCACAAGGCCCCCAATCCCAGCTTTCCTTTTCCATGTGGGGCAGGGGGAAGATAGGGATTGGGGCTCATGGGCTGACTGTTTTTCCCTGAAGGCAGAAAGTGTGAGGCCCAAATCCTACTGTATGTTAACATGTGTTCATCAGTCCATCTGTGTTGGAGATGATCAGTTTCATGCTGAAATTAGAATACTGCAAGCACACAAACCTTTGAGAGAAACAAGGCCTATTCCCTTTCATTATGGAATGTGACATCACAAGTTTAGACTACATGTTACTACATGCACTGGAAACCTGGTATGTGGGGGGGGAGGGAGATTTTAATCCTCCTCCTCCTCCCCCCATACTGTGGTCCCAATATGGATTACCAAAAAGGTATCTGGCAGTATTGTAAATAGTAGGCAAAGTGTTAAAGCCCCCTAACCCCACCCCAGCATCCTGATCCATATTAAGTTCCAGTGCTTACTTTTGAGGGAACAAAGCAAAAAAGCTACATCTTTAAATTAACATGTAATTTGACCCTGGGGCAGCTTGGGGATGGAATTCACACAGACATCAAGAACAGAGCCTCACACCACCTTTCTGAAAGCTGAAATTATGCACAAGGTCCCTAATCCCAGTTTTTCTTTTCCATGTGGGGCGGGGGGGAAAGATAGGGATTAGGGCTCATGGCTGTTTTTCCCTGAAGGCAGAAAGTGTGAGGCCCAAATCCTTCTGTATGTTAACATGTGTTCATCAATTCATGCAAATGCAAGTTTCATTCAACCCAGGTTGAGGTATAGACATCATTTGTAGCGTTGATTTAGTAGGATTCTCATACCTATGCAAGCAGATGCCCAACAAAAAAGAGGGGGAACGTCTGAGGGTGCCACATGCTCCAGAGGTTTGCCTCAGAAGCATTTGTAACATTTGTTTGTTTATTAAATTTCTATCATGCCCAATAGCCAAAGGTGTCTGTGAGGTGCAGAACAATTAAAAGCACAAAATACATGTTAAAATACAACATGAAATGTAAATTTTGAAACTACAATATAAAAGTACCACCCCCCCTCCCCCAGAAAAAGCCAGCAGGAATGCAGATTAAAAGTACAATAACAGATTGAACACAACAGACTAAAAGACTGGGAAAATGAACACTGGGAAATTAAAAAAGTGTAAGTAACACTTGGAAAATTAACAGACTAGAAGACTGGGAAAATTAATTTCCTGGTGCTGGAAAGAGGACAATATAGGTGCCTTTCTGGGAAACTCATTCCACAACTGGGGTGCCATAGCACAAATGCAGTCTTCTTGACAGCGACCCGCCTCACTCGCTTTAGCAGTGGCTCCCAGAGAAGGTCTGCTGGAGAAGATCTTAGGGTCTGGGCAGGTAAATATGGGAGGAGATGATCCTTCAAAGTACCTGGTCCCAAGCCATTTAGGGCTTTGAACGTTAAGACCAGTACTTTGAATCAGGCCTGGAAATAGCCTGGCAGCCAGTGCAGATGGAGGAGTCCTTGTGCAATAGGATCATGTTGGCCAGAACCCGTTCACAGTCTCACTCCCCAGTTTTGGACCAGCTGAAGTTTCCGGACCATTTTTGAAAGCAGCCACACCTATAATGTATTGCAGTAACCCAGACAAGAGATTACTCCAGCCTGGATTACTGTAGCTAGGCTACCTCTGTCCAGATGAGGATGGAAATGGTATATCAGCCTCAGCTGATAAAAGGTGCCCCATGCCACTGAGTCAACCCATGCCTCAAGTGACTGTTCTGGGTCCAAGAGTACACCCAACGACACAGCTGGTACTTTAGGAGGAGTGCAAGCTCTCCAGAACAGGTTGAACCTCACTTGGGCAGACAGACAAACCACCCACTAGCAGTACCTCCATCTTGTCCAGATTGAGACTGAGTTTCTTAGCCCTCATCCAGTCCATTACCATGCCCAGGCACTGATTTAGAACAGCCACTGCCTCACTGGGATTTGATGAAAAGGAGGCATAGAGCTGGGTGTCATCTGCATATTGATGACACCTCAGCCCACATCTCTGGATAAGCTCCCTGTGAGGACCTGGGGCCTTTCTTCTTCTTCTTCTTCTTCTTCTTCTTCTTCTTCTTCTTCTTCTTCTTCTCCTTCTCCTTCTCCTTCTCCTTCTTCTCCTTCTTCTCCTTCCTACTTCATGATCCTACTGCTAGTCACCAGGTCAGGTGCTTTGGTCAGTCTTGCTCCTCACACTGCCACCTTCAGGCTCTCACCCACAACCCCCTGTTGGTGTATTATGATGCTTCACCAGTCTCTCAATTGCTGCCAGTGCCACCAGTAACCCTTTTAGAGCTGCTTTCTTTATTTTTGGTAGCACAGACCAAGCAGCCAGTATGTGGGCTTATTCCATGAAACCCTTCCTAATCACAAAAAAGGAAACCGACTTTTAACATTGAAAACGAAGAAGGTTTACTTGGTACAACAGGACTGGAAACAGGAACTGGGTTGGGATGAGGAAACGATATCAGGGATGATGATTAAAATAAGGGTTATTGTCTGTCCGTTCCCCATGATATCTTGATGAGCAAACTAGCTCAAGGTGGGCTAGATGAAACAACTCTCAGGTGGATCCACAGTCAGCTACAGAATCGGATTGAAAGAGTGCTTATCAATGGGATCTTCTCCAACTGGGGAGAGGTAACGAGTGGGATACCGCAGGGCTCAGTCCTGGGTCCAGTGCTCTTCACCAGTTTTATTAATGACTTGGAGGAGAAGGTGCAGGGAGTGCTGCTGATCAAATTTGCAGATGACATAAAATTGGGCAGGGGAGCTAATACTTTGGAAGACAGAAACAAAATTCAAAGTGATCTTGATAGACTGGAGCACTGGGCAGAAAACAACAGAATTAAATTTAATAGGGATAAAGGGCAAGTTCTGCACCTAGGAAAAAGAAACCAAATGCACATTTACAAGATGGGGCATACTTGGCTCAACCACACTACAAGCGAGAAGGATCTTGGAATTGTTGTTGATCACAAGCTGAATATGAGCCAACCATGTGTGGTTGTTCAGTTGTTCAGTCATGTCCGACTCTTTGTGACCCCTAGGGATGTCAGAGAATTCCGCCACAGATCTCGGTGAGGCTGATGTTCTGGGCGGCGGTGGCTTTGGCTGCAGCGGCTGCGGTGGCTAGTCTTCTGACCGGCTGCCACCGCCGCCATTTGCAGTCTTGTCTTTTTTTTTTTTTTTTTTTACAGAGATGTGATAGGCTACGTAAGTTTTTACATAGCCTATCACGTCTCTGTAAAAAAAAAAAAGACGAAGAAAAATAAGGAACGCCAAAGGCAGCGGCCATAGCCGCCACCATTTGCATACGCGTTTCCCCCCCCCTTACCCAGAGCCCTCCGCCGCCAGAAATCAGGCTGCCGACGGCCCTGGCCTGGTCCTGGTTGGCTGCTCTGTGGAGCCGCCGCGGAGCACAGCTGGCTTTCGAGGATTCCAGGGTGGAGGACCGGATCGCCTCCCCCCCCAGCGAGGATTTCGGGGGGAGGGACGGAGCGCCTCCCCCCCCCAGCGGAACCCAGCAGAGCAAGGTAAGCGGGGTTTTATACACCCCTAGTGACCCCATGGACCATAGCATGCCAGGCCTTCCTGTCCTCCTCTCTCTCCCAGAGCGTGCTCAAGTCCATATTCATTGCATCAGTGATGCTATCTAGCCATCTCATCCTCTGCCGTGGCTGCAGAAAAAGCAAATGCTATTTTGGGCTGCATTAATAGAAGCACAGCTTCCAAAACTCCTGAAGTACTAGTCCCCCTCTACTTAGCACTGGTTGGGCCTCATCTGGACTACTGTGTCAGTTCTGGGCACTGCACTTTAAGAAGGATTCAGACAAGCTGGAGAGGGTTCAGAGGAGGGCAACAAAGATGATCAGGGGACTCGAAACAAAGCCCTATGAAGAGAGACTGAAAGAACTGGGAATGTTTAGCTTTGAGAAGAGAAGACTGAGGGGAGATGTGATAGTGCTCTTCAAGTACTTGAAAGGTTGTCAAAGAGAGGAAGGCCAGGATCTCTTCTTGATCATTCCAGAATGCAGAACACAGAATAATGGGCTCAAGAAGCCAGATTCCGGATGAACATCAGGAAAAACGTCCTGTTAGAGCAATGTGACAATGGAACCAATTCCCTAGGGAGGTGGTGGGCTCTCCCACACTGGAGGCATTGAAGATGAGGCTGGACAGCCACCTGTCGGGGATGCTCTGATTTGGATTCCTGCACTGAGCAGGGGGTTGGACTTGATGGTCTTGTAGGCCCCTTCCAACCCTACTATTCTATGATTCTCCAGCCAGACACTCTCGCGATGGTTTGCATTCACAAGCGTGAGCAGTATGTGCCTCACCATTGCTCCGAAATGGTGGCTGGAGAGAAGTTGGTCCTCTGCCAAGACCCCTCCTGGCCCTTGGGCACTTAGTCCAAAAGCAACTGTTGTGAAGATACGATGCTGCAAAAATGTGTGAAAGTGTGATTAAGTGGATGAAAAGCCCCCTCTGTAACTGCAAAGCTGTGAAGGGATAAAGGAGTAAAAAGGCATCACAGATCGATGCAAGCACTATGTGCACCTACAACATACCCACCGCAAAATGTGAAGTTGGTTTGGGGAAGGGACAGACAGCTCGCAACTGCGGGGAAACTTGCAGCAAACCAAAAACATCGCTACAAACCCCCTCCTCGGAAATCTGCATTTTCCGGGAGAAAACCACGGATGGCTGCAAAGTGGCAACTGCGTTGTCTGTTTTACTCCATGGTGGCAACTCACAGCCACCATGGAGTAAAAGCTCATGCAGTGTATTACATTCTAGTATATTGCTTAGTGATGGCCACCAATTTGGATGAGGATTGGACAAATTCCTGAGGAGAAAGCCATCCATGGCTACCAGTCCTGATGGCTACGTGCTACCGCCAGGATCAGAGGTCAGTAGGCCTAGGTACAACATTTGCTTTGGAACATGGGCAGGAGAGCTCTGATGCACTTGTGTCCTGCTTGTGGGTACCCAGTCAACAGCTGGTTGGTCACTGTGTGAACAGAATGCTGTACTAGATGGCCCCTTCTTCTGATACAGCTGGGCTCTTCTTATGTTCTGATGTTCTTAACCCTGATTTCTATTTTTTTAAACGCTATGCAATCTCTCTGTGTGAGATTACTCTGGACTTACTCTTGAACTTATGTTTTGATTCTTGGATTTGATAGGTGATGTAGTGTGGAGGTTCCAACAAAGATTTCAAGCTTGGACTAGAGCTCTGCATGTGTGGATTTGTTGAGGTTTTTTTTTCTAGAACCCTTGTCCTGGATTGACTGGAATGGATTATGCCTGGAATCATTCAAGCCCCTTGCTCTGTATTGGACTCCTGTTTTGGATTGCCTGGGATAGATTTTGCCAGCAGTCTTTTGAGCCCCTTGCTTTGTATTCTGAGCCTTAGAGATTGCAATGGGGAAACCACGTCGTATGGACCTGACACATGGTTATAGTTATTATCTTTTGACTGTTGTGGAATTACATAGAGCCTATAGCTCACTGATGGGGTTGTACTGTGTCAAAATGCCACACTGTGTACTTGAAAGGACAGGCCCATGACAGTAACATTTAGGTCCATGTAAAATGGAAAGTCTGTTTTTTTTCTGAAATTTTGCAACAAAAATGGAGACCCTCCTTGAACATACCCCCAAAAAAGGGGAGATAGAAGAAAACTTTGGACACAAGGTATTCCAATTCAGATAAAGGAAGGGAGTTAATGGTGGGGCAAATAGGAACAAGTAGAAAAGGTGTATAAAGAGTGTCAAACTTGCACTGAAAGTTTAGGAGGACATGTATCTATAAATGGGGAGTTCTAGCCAGTAGCCAAAAGTATGGATGTGAATTTCTCTCTGTCATGGTCCTCTTCCAGCTAAGTGTGGGGAAGGCTGGGAGACAATCTTCCGGATTGGCATTTTCCTACCCTTGTCCTCCTGTGGTAGTGTTCATGTCCAAAATAGTATGGTGTGTCTTTTGTCTCTAATGCCTTATCCCCAACTTCCTTCTTTGTAGAACCACGTTCCCCAGATTTTACACATACAAATATACACAGAGATGCACATTTGGTCAATGATTTCTCTAGATAGTCAGTCCTGTCACCAAAGAACAATCCTTCTCTACACATATGAAACACGCATTGTTAGCTTGAGATTTAGTTGAAGCAGACTGACTGAAATCAATCGGTCTATTTCAGGTATGACTAAACCTGGATCAAACCCACTTCTCATACAAAGATTTGGAAACCCATGGGGAATTCCAAATGCAACCCCACATATCTCAGCTCCCTTTCCTCCCCGCTCCTTCTGTCCCAGTCCATCCTGACAAATCATCAAATTGCTACTGGAAAGAGAGGAGAAGAGTTCATTACAGGAGAGTTGGGGGAATCACCATGTGCTGATCCTACCTGTGGAACCTTGTAAACAGATAAGATGTCTGCCATGCATGAGGAGGTATCAGAGCTAAGTCCACCGATGACTCCTATGACATTTTTCTGAAAGCCACATTTATAGTTGGGGAGAAACTGATGGGAGTTAAAGAGAAAGTCCAAAGTGGTGCGATAGGTCATCCTTGAATCAGTGTAGCTGTCATAGATGTGGAACCCGAGAGTGACATTGGGCAAGATGTTGGGATTGTCATTGATCTCATCAGTGGCAAACACCAAAGCCAGGATGTGCTGGTAGAAATTTGGCACCACACTGCAAAAAAGAAGAAGTGACATCCTGTTTTATAGGAGTGTGCACAAACTCATTTTATCTCAGTACAGGTCTACTGGAGATCTGAAAAATTCACCTGCTTGTTCATAAGGAGGGAGTATAACCCACAAATTTAGTCATAAACTAATTGCCTTTGAAAAGAAGGACAACATGGTTACATGTTGCTGGATTGTGCTTTTGGGCTTAAATATCCTAATATTAGGCATGTCGCTGTTAATGTTCAGCTCAGATCATATTTTAACGTGTCAGACATCACTTTTTATGCAGACATCTAGGTAGAATAGATAAAACATTTTCTTGGATTTCACTGTTTCACTTTCAATATTTCATCTATGTTGTTCTCTATTATATATTTTCAGCTACTAACATCCACGGTGTCACAGCATTATGCTCCAGTGTTTTGACCATTGCCACTTTCTAGGTGCTTCTGAAACTGCATCTGCTTCACACAATTTGAGATCACCTTGTACCTTCAGCATCTAGCTTTTCATAGCTTTAAATGAATGAATCTAAGAAGGAATACAGGACGTTGGCCTATACAGAACTTAGTTTAAAATAACTACTGCCATTATATTCCAAGATCATAACTACTGTGCTGTCAGTCATATAAAGACTCACTCAAGTAACCCTAAATGTCATTTTGGGATGGGTGAGGGGGGAGACTTCCTTACATGGGTATGTTAATCTTCTCCTGAGAAGGATGTCTGATGAATAACACTTTGGGGGGAAGGTAATGGAGATGAGATGCCATCCCACCAATGAGGACGTCACCTGGCTGGTACCACTCGTGTGGAATATACGGAGGCTCGTTTCCGCTGCACTTAGTAGCATGCATGTTCCAGACCACATTTGGCAGTAGCAGTAGGAGCAGCAGCAGCAGCAGCAGCGGCATCCTTGTGTCAAACTCCCCTCCACACATCAGAGTCTCCTGTCTCTCTCTCTACATCACACCATTACTACCATCAGTCTGACTTGAACAAGGTGCATGGCAGCTGATGCTGAAAACACAACTTAGTGAAGGTACAGGTGTCCTCTGTATCCTTAAGCTCAAGAGGGTAACAAAAGCAAGGCTTGAGTGCCAATTGAGAGTTACCATCCGAAGGTTGAGGTGCACGATGGAAGAGGGAAAGCGATCAGCACGAGGGAGCCCTGGTTCTCTGTTCTCATGATCCTTAGCAGTCAATGGCCCTTCATTAGCCTTATAAATATTTCAGACTTGGCTGATGATTTTCTTTTTCCTAGAAAGCTCTTTGAGCACATAAATCAATTACAGCAATTTTATTAATTACAGGGAAGATAAACACATCTGCAATGTTTTTGGACTCCATGATGCAACATCCGTAGCAGAAGTGCCGAAACAAACATGTTTTTCTGATCTCCCTGCTCCATTCTGCTGCCCACTGATGGTGAGGAAGGAATAGCAGGTAGAATCATGGAGTTTGAAGGGAGGTCAAAGGTCCTCTAGTCCAACCCATGCCAATGGAGGAAATCTCCTGAACAGTGCTGCTGGCGGTGGGGAGTTCACATAAGTAGGTACATTTTTGATGACCGATAGTACTCCAAGAATGGAGTCAATGAAGAGGTCAGCATGTTTGGAATAGAACTTCCCCTCCTACAATTGATATTTTTCTGTCTTTGCAAATATATAGCAAGACAAATCAGAAAAGTAAAAAAAAGTAAAGCCCTATTCTAACCATGCAGTAGAATATAAATTCATTAAAGAAAAGAGGGCAAATGATGCATTTATAGTAGACATGCTGGATATTCATATACATATACATATACATATACATACATATATATATATAGAGAGAGAGAGAGAGAGTGAGAGAGTGAGAGAGAGAGAGAGAGAGAGAGAGAGAAACATAAATTCATTAAAGAAAAGAGAGCAAACGATGCATTTATAGGAGACATGCTGGATGTTCATACACACACACACACACACACACATATATATATATATATATAGAGAGAGAGAGAGAGAGAGAGAGAGAGAGAGTTCCTAGTCTAACTTGCCTCTGCAAGAGTTCACATCACCCTCTGTTCCATTTAACATTGATGCTTCTTTGTATCCTGTGTTGTGCACTACTCACTGGAGTTTGGGACCTATGATAAACAACATTCTAAAAAGCAAGGGAAGTCATATTGGACATACAGGAAATTCCACAATCCATATTAATGGAATACCACATTAGTCCAACAAAAGATGATAAAAATGTGCCTGTTTTTGAGATCTCTAGATCTCTAGTGGTGCACGAAAGTCACTTACCTGGTCTCGCAGCTTGCTTTGCGGTGGGGGGGAGGCGCTTCGCTGCTCCCCCCGAAGTTCAGGCCGGGGGGGGAGGCTTTCCTCCTCGCCCGGCAGAAATTCAGGCCGGGGGGGGAGGCTTCCCGCCTCGCCCAGCTGAAATTCAGGCCGGGGAGGAGGTGACTCGCCTCGCCCGGCCGCAAAATAAAAAATAAAAAAAAAAAGCCCCCGTGATAGGCTACGTGACGATTTACGTAGCCTATCACGGCTAGATCTGCAAAGTCAGCCGTGATAGGCTATGTTAATCATCATGTAGCCTATCACGGGTGACTTAAAAAAAAAAAAAAGCGCGTACGCAAATGGCGGCCCCCATAGGGAGCCGCCATTCGCGTTCCTTATTTGGTCGCTGTAGTCTACATAAATCTTTACGTAGATTTCGGTGAAAATAAGGGCAACGCAAATACCCCACCTGCTTTTTGCAACATCTTGCCAGATGAAGAGATCTGGAGATACTGAAACCTTGTATTTCTGTTGTGAACGTTTGGGTAGGGATGTACGAAAGTCACTTACCTTTCCGCAGATTATGTTCATGGTGTGGGGGGGGGAGGCATTCCATCCCTCCCCCTGGAATCCTCAATGGGCGGGGAGGCGATCCGGACCTTCCCGCCGGAATCCTCGACGGCCGGCTGTGCTCCATGGCGGCTCCGCGGAGCAGCCGGCCAGGCACAGGCCAGGGCCATCCGCAGCCGGATTTCCGGCTGCGGAGGGCTCTGGGTAAAAACAAACAAACAAACACAAAACGTAGGGATGGACGAAAGGGACTTACCTTGTCCCGCAGCTTGCTTCGCGGTGGGGGGGAGGCGCTTCGCTTCTCCCCCCGAAGTTCAGGCTGGGGTGGGAGGCGCCCCACCTCACCTGGCTGAAATTCAGTCTGGGGAGAAACGCCCCGTCTCCCCGGCCGTGAAAGGAAAAAAAAAAAAAACGTGATAGGCTACATAACGATTTACGTAGCCTATCACGGCTAGATTTCCAAAGTCAGCTGTGATAGGCTATGTAAATCGTCACGTAGCCTATCACGGGTGACTTCGAAAAAAAAAAAGTGCGTATGCAAATGACGGCGCCCATGGGGCGCCGCCATTTGCGTACTTGCTTTTTTTTTTTCAAAGTCACCTATGATAGCCTACATGACGATTTACGTAGCCTATCACGGCTGACTTTGGAAATCTAGCCGTGATAGGCTATGTAAATTGTCACGTAGCCTATCACGGGTGTGTGTGTGTGTGTGTTTTTTAACTTTTGTATTTTATAATGGCGGTGGTGGCAGCTGGTCGGGAGACCAGCCGCCGCCCCCGCCCTCGCCGAACTGTCGCTGAACCGCCGCCGGGACCCGCCGCAGGGAGGGACATTCGCCGAAGGTAAGTCCCATCCTGGGGGGGGCAGGGGGCCGGCGGAGAATTTCCCCAACACTTTCGGGGGGCCAAATGCGTCTGCACTCAGCCTCCCAAAGATTCGGGGAGAAATTCTCCGCCATCCCTAAAAAAACGTGTTTGCAAATGGTGGCAGCTATGGCCGCCGCCATTTGCGTTCCTTACTTTTCGCCGTCTTAGTCCATGTCAATATTTACATAGAATATTATGGCGAAAAGAAAGGGGAACGCAAATAGCGTAGTGGGTGCTATTTCCGTCCCCTTTTGATTCACAATTTTAGCCTACGTAAATATTTCATTTTTTTTAACCGGGACGTGATAGGCTACATAAGTCTTTATGTAGCCTATCACGTCTCTGTAAAAAAACAACAACACAAACCTCCAGACTGCAAACGGCGGCGACGGCAGCTGGTTGGAAGACGAGCCGCCCAAGCTGCCGCCGCCGGAGCCGCTGCCGGAGCCGCCGCCGCCCTGAACATCCGCCCCAGGTAAGTCTCATCCCGGGGGGGATCTGTGGGGGGGGAGGGGGGGCAGGCCATTCCGCCACAGATTTTGGGGGGCCAAATGCACTGGCATTTGGCCTCACCGAGATCCGTGGCTGAAGTCTCTGACATCCCTACTTTTGGATGACCGAACTGAGGCATTCCAGACACATGGAAAGAAGATGCTATCTATGTCAGTTGGGATGCAGTGAGCCTAGGAAATACAGCTCCAGTGAAGCCCAGCCAATTTATTAGGGATGGCAGAGAATTTCTCCACGAATCTCGGGGAGGCTGAATGCCAAAGCATTCGGCCCCCCGAAATTGGTGGTGAAATTCTTGCCTTCCCGCCCCCTTGGGATGGGACTTACCTCCCTCGAATGTCCCTCTGGGCGGTGGGTCCTGGTGGCGGTTGGGCAGCGGTTCGGCGGGGGTGGGGACGGCGGCCGGTCTTCCGACTGGCTGCCGCTGCCGCCATTTCAAAATAAAGTAAAAAAACCACAAAAACACGTGATAGGCCACGTAACGATTTACGTAGCCTATCATGGCTAGATTTCCAAAGTCAGCCGTGAAAGGCTACGTAAATCGTTACGTAGCCTATCACGGGTGACTTTGAGGAAAAAAAAAACCCGTGGCAGACGCAAATGGCGGCACCCATGGGCGCCGCCATTTGCGTTCCTTATTTGGTCCTGGGTAGTCTATGTAAAGATTTACGTAGACTATGGAGAAAATAAGGGCAACGCTATTTGTGTACGCACTTTTTTTTTTTTTGCAAGTCACCCGTGATAGGCTACGTAATGATTTACGTAGCCTATCATGGCTGACTTTGGAAATCTAGCCGTGATAGGCTATGTAAATCGTTACGTAGCCTATCACGGGTGTTTTTTTTTTTTTTTTACTTTTTATTTCACGGCCAGGGAGACGGGGCGCTTCTCCCCGGCCTGAATTTCGGCCAGGCGAGGCGGGGCGCCTCCCCCCCCGGCCTGAACTTTGGGGGGAGAACCAAACCGCCTCCCCCCCATCGCGAAGCAAGCTGCGGGACCAGGTAAGTCCCTTTCGTACATCCCTAGTTTTCCAAGGTAATAATATTTTCTATATGAAGTGAATACTATATTAAGCCTAGTATGTCAATAAACTAATTGATTTGTTTCTATCAAAACCTTGACTAGGCATTCTTTACCATCTGACACACTGGGTGGAAAAGGTGCAAATGTGAACACCGATTAGACCACCACATTTACAAATGCTAGTTCCTGCCCCCCCCCCCCACAAGGCTGGCAGCAACCTGTCTTTTGACAAGAATGCAGCCTATTCTGTTTGGGTCCCAAACTTGTAAAACAGGTTGAGATGTTTCTTCAGTTCAATTGCCTCTGAGCACGCATGGGAAAACTAATTAACCAACTGCATAGTGTATTCTCTTTTAACAGAAATCCTGGCTCGATGGAATGATCACTTAGCCTTAATGTATCTATGAGGAGAATGATAGGTCTGACAAATACCACAGAGTCATATTCAGATCGGCTGCTTTGGTCACATTCATTTGCATTGCTTTTATCATTTCTATAGTATACCAAGAACATCAATGAAACCACAAACTCTTGTTTTATTTATTTCTTTCTTTGCATTAGCATCTCTCTTTTGTTCAACTCAGGTCTCAGCACAATAATGTAGCATTTGGGGAAAAATATGCAGCACAGTAACCCAGTGCTAGAGGCCAAGATGGAGAAAATCTCCACAGCCACCATGTACTTTCCTCTTGTGCTGAGGTAGGTTGGAACAAAGGACAGCCACACACTGCAAAAGACCAACATGCTGAAGGTGATGAACTTGGCTTCATTAAAACTGTCAGGCAACTTCCTAGCCAGGAAGGCCACAGTGAAGCTGACAGCGGCCAAGAGGCCCATGTAGCCCAAGACACAATAGAACATGAAGACTGACCCTTCATTACACAGCAGGATAATTTCTTCAGTCAGAGAGTGCATGTCCAAATCTGGGAATGGGGGAGATGTTGCCAGCCACAGAGCACAGATCTCTGCTTGAATACTGGAGCAGGAGATGACAATAGAATATGCCAGCCTTTTCCCCACCCATTTCCTCATCTGGGATCCTGGTCTTGTAGCCATGAATGCCAGAACCACAGATACAGTTTTGGCCAAGATGGTTGAGAGCGATACAGAGAAAATGATGCCAAAAGCCGTTTGTCGAAGAAGGCAGGTCACCTGATGAGGCTTTCCGATGAACAGGAAGGAAGAGAGAAAACACAAGAGGAGGGAGATGAGGAGAATGTAGGTGAGGCTTTGGTTGTTTGCTTTGACTATGGCTGTGTCCCGGTGCCTAATGAAGATGCCAAGCATCAGAGCTGTGATCAGAGACAATAAAAGTACTGAAGAAACTGAAATGATGGCCAGTGTTTCTTCAAAAGCTAGGAAGTTTGGAATCTTAGGAATGCATTTGTCATGGAATTTGTTTGGATAGTAACTTTCTGGACAACTGACACAAGTTTCCACATCTGAGGAACAAACATATATTAATGTATAAAAACCAAAAGAAATATATTCTCACAATTGAGGCAACTGTACCAGAAGTTCAGCTAACACCCAATATTTTATTTTTTACAAAGGGAGGATGCATACACGTCCATACAACATGCTTCATAATGAATGGATAATTCTGGTATTTCTCCCATGAATGACAGATGTCTTGGATCCCTCCCCTTTTCTGTGAATCAGTTAGTATGGAGTGAAACAAGAGAACATTCTGGCAGTAGACCAATATTTTGGGGCCAAGAATGGTTATTCTTCTCATTCATTCTGGCTCACTTTATTAGTGGTAGTGTAGCATGCTCTTTCTGGGGACTGAAGGCAGCATTTCACACCAAAACATTTGCCATTAAAACACACACATATCTGTTTCTAGTTTTATATAAATGTATAATTACTTAACCTGGATGTGCTACCACTGGAATTTTGTTTTGCTTTGGAATTCGCTGCCATGTGCATCACATGGCATAAGCATCAGTTTATTCCCATGGTTTATTTGATACCCTTTCAACCTCTCCTCAAGCAACTTCATTCTGAGAGGGATGATCACTTCTTTCCCATCCTTGCCTTGACATTTGTTTTTCTTTCACACTCTTTCATCCCATGCAGTCTCAACTCTGGTGTATCTAATTATTCATGGACCCCCAGCTCCACAGTAATACTGCTAATATGATGGATAAAATGTGGCTTTAATTCTCTCAAAATCTTGCCATAGTATCCTTCATCAAAAATCCTAAAGCAAAATTCTGAAAGTAACTGGAGTACATGCTGAAAAAGGAATATTGCTACTTTGGTGGACGGTGGAGTCGCTTTGTCCCAGGACCTCATGTGGAGAATCGGAGGCAGGCCTGGCTTAGGATCATATGAGTTGGGACAGAAGGGTAATGTATGACGTGGCTTGCAGTCATGTCTCTATCTTCTTTTTCATTTCCATCAGTAGCTCAGCACCAACCAACTTTCTATGGTTGTTCTATCAAACATCAGGGAGCACTCTTAACACTCCAGTGGCCTAGATTGGCTTGGGAGGTGGAGGCTTCACTGATGTGGAGCTGATGCTGTCATACTTAGGTAACAGTAACATTTACAAGGTAACATTTTCAGTGCAGGTTGAAGGGGAAGAATACCAAAAATCAAAGTTGGATGAGCAGCCTGAGGCTTCTTTGAAGGAGAAGGGAAGCGTCCTCAGACCTCCTCCTTCAAAGACAAGAGGCTTGAGGGAATAGCGACAGGACCTCCATGTGAGGCATGCCCAACTCACTTATACAAGGATTCAAGACCTGGGCATGGGTGTGAAGAGAGCAGAATTTCCTTAGCAGATCCATGTAAGGGCCATGACGGGATGATGCTGTGAGTTAGACTAGGCATAAGTTTTAAGTTTGGAAGCTTACTCAGAAAAGACAGACTTTGAAGGTCAAAGCTTCATTCTGATGAAGCACTCCCATTGGAGGGATCAAATTGCTTATTATGTTTACTTTCATACTGTTGCCAATCTCCAGAAAAACTATTGCTCATTTGAAACTCCAAGAACTCTGGCATCTCTTCTCTTCATTTGCGGTGCATATGCCAATACCTTCCTTAATCTCCTCTTCACAATAGTCAGGAATGTTAATACCATTAATGGAAGATTATTCTTGCTCACACAAGACCAGCGATTACTACTTCAGAATACTCTGGGGACTTGATTTTTATTAATATTAAAATGTGTTAGCTATGTTTCTAAAACTGTTTCCCTTAAGAGGGACAAGAGGAAATGTCAATAAAATCACATCTGTAAAGTTGATCTATATAGAAAGAGAGCAATACGTAATACATAAGATGTTAAAAACTGTCCAAAACATAATTGACAGCAAAACATGGAGAAAGGTTGCTTGCAAATAAAATGCATCATCGTTATCATATGTCCTACCATGCTGGTTTGAGAACATCCCATCTGGACATGGAGCACAATCATAGCAGCAAAATTTCTCCCCCTCTTTCTTTTTCTTGCTGTAACCAGGAGGGCAGTTGTCAGTACACTGAGAAAGAGGTGGCACCTATTCAAAGAGCTTAGTATTAAGAAAGGTTTGAGGAATCCATTTCACATCAGAGAATGCACCAGTAAACAGGAAGGCCAATTATCCTGCATAGCTGGCACTTGAAGTAGGAGGAATACCTCCACCACTTCTCCTATGAACTCCAGAATATTGGAATTTCCATTCCTAGTCTGATCAATGATACAATGAGCTTAGCGTTCCATTTAACACCATTACCTAGATACATGTCTCAGAATTCAAATGAAAGTAATGATGGGCAACATGATCTTTTCTTTCTTCCACTCCTTCTGTTTCTTATTGTAACCAGGATTGCAGTAGACTTTAGACAGAGAAAGAGGGGGCACCTGTCCAAAATTATTGCAAGAGCACAGTACAAAGGAAATGTTTGGTGAACTCTTCACACATTCAGATCTTCTACCAGGAAACACAAAGGCTGATGACATGGAATATTAGAGGTCAAAGTGCACAAGTAGTACATTCAGTTGGAGGAGTATCCATTGTACAAAGCATCTAGAAGATTTGAATTTGCATTCTTAGGATGTTTCAGATTTCACATGAAAGGAATGATGGGCAACATGATCTCTCCTGTGTTAGCTACTAGTCCATCTTAGTCCAAACATGTCCTATCTAGATATTGCATTTTTGTTACCCTGCCTAGTTTCATCTGGAATACCCACCATCCATATATCAATGTACTCCTTTTAAAAAGCCATTTATCCTCTACCCAATACTGTATTGCAGTGAATTTCTAATTAATGTTGCATTTTGTAAAGAATGGCCATTGTTTCCCCACCTGGGTCAGGTCACTGTGCCATTTGATTCTGTCCTTATGAATGGTGACCCTTTTGCCTGGAAGAGCGTGAGGATCCAGCCTTCCCACTTTGACCCTGACGTAGGACTTATTTGGGAAGGTGATGAAGTTTGTAATATCAAATCCCCCCTCAAATTGTCCATGTTCATTAAATGTAATTTTATCTCCAGCATTGTTGTTGAATGAGATTGTCTGAATTAGTGAGTGGAGCTAGGTGGAAAGAGAAAGACAATCACATGCTCTATAAAATCTTGTAACATTCTCATTCAGATTGTTCAAATAGCTTTCCATGAAAGGAGAATATTCCCCTTCTGGTAGTAGATATAGGGAAAGAGTAATAAATAATGAATCACTGTAACTTCTACAGGTGAAGGTATTGCCAGGAGAATTTCAGAAAACATTGAAATCATTGTATCGTTGAAAAACAGAAAAGTATGCAATACTTACATTTTTAGTGTTCTTTAAAGATTTAAGATCACCCTGTTGCTTTAGGATAGCCATACCCAAGCTGGTGCCCTTAAGGTGTTTTGGACTTCAGCTCCCATCATCCCATGGTATCAAAGCCAGGTATGCTGGGAATTGTAGATCAAAATCTTTGGAGGACACCACAGTGGGGGAAGCCTGTGTAATGATCATAAAATATATTACATATAAATTGGTTTGCTCATGAAATTATCATTACAATTAAACACATTTCTAAGTAAATTCAGTAAATTTGTAATTCTCGCCTCAATAAGGTATATTTTGACATTCATCATACCAAACATGATACGTTTATGAGCAAAGCAAATTATACACAATATAGTTCAGGTTCTTATTTTATGTCTTACCAAAGGGAACTTCCAGAAATCACTCCTGAAACCTCTGAATCATCCAAGAAACAGTAAGAAGCAGGAGGATCGGAGGCACGGGAAGACTAGTTTGCAGCATCTATTCATGCTTGCAAGCAAGTTGAGGAAATTCCTAAACCTTTTCTTGTTTGTGGGGCAGAGTTTAGGGAAATCTGATCTGAAGCAAAATCTATGGAAATCTTTTTTAGCTGTGGAATAGTCTCTCACCTATTAGGAATGTTAAGCAACCATATTGCCATATTTAACCTGATGGAACTAGAAGAAGTCGACAAAGAAACATAGAAAATGAAACTGTGAAAAATGTACATCTTCTTCCATGTTCTGATATGGTGACTTTATGGAAATGTTGGGGAACTGGGCATCACTTGGAGCATCCCTAAAGTCTATCATTAAAAGATGCATGAGATTAAGAAGTTTAATTAAGAATGGAAGAATTAATGATGCTGGGAGTCTTACTGAGGATAAAACTAGCACCCACACTCTGCCCGTGCATTCATTATTTCCAGAAATTTCACTTCTCTAGGCTCCTTAGAAAAAAAAATGGATAATTTTTTGAAATTATTGGGTAAGGGGGGTGGAATAAAGCCTGAGCAGAAACATATAAACACATTTTTTCCTGGTTTGTTCCCTGGATTTCATATCCCTAGTCTGGATCCAACACTCTGTCTTTCTTCCATTCACATTTGGCAAGGAAGGGAAGAAAATTGTAGGGATGTACGAAAGTCACTTACCTTTTATGAAATTTGATTCGCGGTGGGGGGGAGGCATCCCGTCCCTCCCCCTGAAATTCTGGCTGGGGGGGAGGCGCCCTGTCCCTCCTGCCGCGAATCCTGGCTAGCCAGGTCTGCAAATGGTGGCGGCTGTAGCCGCTGCCGTTTGCGTCCCTGCAGTCAGCCATGATTGGCTACGTAAATGTTTACGTAGCCTATCACGGTATATTTTAAAAATCTAGCTGTGATAGGCTACGTAAACATTTACGTAGCCTATCACAGTATTTTTTTAAAATCTAGCCGTGATAGGCTATGTAAATCTTTACGTAGCCTATCATGTTTTTTTTTTTTTAACTTGGAAATGGAGGTAGTGGCAGCCGGTCGGAAGACTGGCCACTACAGCTGCTGCTGCCGAACCGCCGCCGGAGCTGCCGCCGCCAGGGAGATTTGCCCAAAGTAATTCCGTCTTGGGGGGGGCGGGGGGGCAGACCGTTTTGCCACCAATTTCGGGGTGCCAAATGCGCTGGCATTCGGACTCCCCGAGATTCATGGCAAAATTCTCTGACATCCCTAGAAAATTGAGAAGATGAGCAAGACCAGATGTGGGTGCTTTGTAGAGACTGAGAGTGAAACACTGTACTACATTTAAGGAGGTGTGTGTGGCTGTGGGCGTGTCTAGATTTATTGGAACCACCTCAAGAGGAGGAGAAGTTTAATACTTTTCTCCCCAGCTGCAGGTTCATCCCCTTTGTACTTATAGAATATGGGGAAAAAAGCACCCCATTGGCACAATTTCCTTTTTGCTGAGTTCCATAGCTGTTGTGTGGGCATGGGGGGTACAGAGAGAGATAACAGGTAAACTCATGGTCTGGGAGGGAAGTATTAACCATAACGTTCCTGCATAGGGAGTCCCAATAATTATCAGTCCCCAAATGCAACTATAAGAAAAGGAAAAGTCATAAGTGCTAGTTACGCAAGTAATGTAACACAGTTTAGCGTTTAGAGGTCATTAGGATACTGACTCCCCTTCATGGATCACTGCCTTGTTGTGGCGAAGAGACTTGTGTAACTCAGTGAAGCCATAAGCTATGCCGCGCAGGGCCACCCAAGATGGACAGGTCATGGTAGAGAGTTCTGACAAAATGTGGTCCACTGGAGAAGGAAATGGCAACCCACTCCAGTATTCTTGCCAAGAAAACCCCATGGAACATATCACAAGGCTAAAAGATATGACGCTGGAAGATGAGACCCTCAGCTCGGAAGGTGTCCCATATAATACTGGGGAAGAGCAGAGGGAATTTCCAAGTAGCGCCAGAAAGAGTGAAGCGGCTGGGCCAAAGCCGAAAGGACACTCAGCTGTGGATGTGTCTGGTGGTGAAAAGAAAATCTGATGCTGTAAAGAACAATATTGTTTAGGAACCTGGAATGTCAGATCAATGAATCAAGGTAAGCTGGAGGTGGTCAAACGTGAGATGGCAAGATTGAACATCGACATCTTGGGAATCAGTGAACTAAAATGGACAAGCATGGGCGAATTTAATTCAGGTGACCATTATATCTACTACTGTGGCCAAGAATCCCTTAGAAGAAATGGAGTGGCACTCATAGTCAACAAAAGGGTGGGAAAAGCAGTACTGGGGTACAATCTCAAAAACGATAGAATGATCTCAGTACGAATCCAGCGCAAACCATTCAACATCACAGTAATTCAAGTCTATGCCCCAACCACTGATGCCGAAGAAGCTGAGGTTGATCAGTTCTATGAAGACCTACAACACCTTCTAGAACTAACACCAAAAAAAGATGTCCTCTTCATCATAGGGGAATGGAATGCTAAAGTAGGAAGTCAAGAAATCACCGGGATAACAGGCAAGCATGGCCTTGGTATACAAAATGCCAGTGTGGTGTAGTGGCAAGAGTGTTGGACTAGGAGCTGAGAGATCTGCGTTCTAGTCCCCACTCGGCCATGGAAACTCAATGGGTGACTTTGGGCCAGTCACAGACTCTCAGCCCAACCCACCTCACAGGGCTGTTGTTGTGAGGATAAAATCGAGAGGAGGAGGATAATATAAACCACCTTGGGTTCCTTGCAAGAGGAAAAAAGGTGGGGTATAAATGCAATAAATAAATAAATAAATAAATAAAATGAAGCAGGACAAAGGCTAATAGAGTTTTGCCAAGAGAACACACTGATAATAGCGAACACTCTTTTCCGACAGCACAAGAGGCGACTCTACACATGGACATCACCAGATGGTTAATATCAAAATCAGATTGATTATGTACTTTGCAGCCCAAGATGGAGAAGCTCTATATAGTCAGTAAAAACAAGACCTGGAGCTGACTGTGGCTCAGATCATGAGCTTCTTGTGGCAAAATTTCAGCTTAAATTGAAGAACTTAGGGAAAACCGATAAACCATTCAGGTATGACCTAAATCATATCCCTTAGGAATATACAGTGGAGGTGAGGAATAGATTTCAGGGATTAGACCTGATAGACAGAGTGCCTGAGGAACTATGGACAGAGGTCTATAACATTGCTCAGGAGGCAGCAACGAAATCCATCCCAAAGAAAAAGAAATGCAAGAAAGCCAAGTGGCTGTCTGATGAGGCTTTAGCTGAAGAAAGAAGGGAAGCGAAAAGGAAGGGTGAAAGGGGAAGATATATCCAACTGAATGCAGAGTTCCAGAGAATAGCAAGGAGAGACAAGAAGGCCTTCTTAAATGAACAATGCAAAGAAATCGAGGAAAACAACAGAATGGGAAAGACTAGAGATCTCTTCAAGAAAATTGGAGATCTCAAGGGAACGTTTTGTGCAAAGATGGGCATGAAAAAGGACAAAGAAGGCAGGGATCTAACCAAAGCAGATGAGATTAAGAAAAGGCGGAAATAATACAAAGAAGAACTATACCGGAAAGATCTGAATGTCCCTGATAGCCATGATAGTGCGCTCACTGAACTTGAGCCGGACATCTTCGAGAGTGAAGTCAAGTGGGCCTTAGGAAGCATGACTAATAACAAAACTAGTGGAGATGGCAGTCTTCCAGCTGAGCTATTTAAAATCCTAAAAGATGATTCTGTGAAAGTGCTGCACTCAATATGCCAACACATTTGGAACACTCAGCAGTGGCCACAAGACTGGAAAAGGTCAGTTTACATTCCACTTCCAAAGAAGGACAATGCCAAAGAGTGTTGAAACTACCATACAATTCTGCTCATTTCACATGCCAGCAAGGTGATGCTCAAAATCCTACAAGCTAGGCTTCAGCAGCATGTGAACTGAGAACTACCAGAAGTACAAGTGCGGTTTCGAAGAGGCAGAGGAACTAGAGATCAAATCGCTAGGGATGGCCGTGAATTTCTCCACGAATCTCGGGGAGGCCGAATGCCAATGCATTCGGCCCCCCGAAATTGTTGGTGAAATTCTCCGCCCCCCCGCCCCCCCGGGATGGGACTTACCTCCCTCGAATGTCCCTCTCGGCGGTGGGTCCCGGGGGCGTTTCGGCGGCGTTTCGGCAGGGGCGGGGGCAGCGGCCGGTCTTCCGACTGGCTGCCGCCGCCGCCATTACAAGGTGAATGAAAACAACAACAACAACACCCGTGATAGGCTACATAACGATTAACATAGCCTATCACGGCTAGATTTCCAAAGTCAGCCGTGACAGGCTACGTTAATCATTATGTAGCCTATCACGGGTGTGTGTGTGTGTTTTTTTCATTCACTTTTTATTTCGCGGCCGGGGAGACGGGGCGCTTCTCCCTGGCCTGAATTTCGGGGGGAGAACCGAAGCGCCTCCTCCCCACCGCGAAGCAAGCTACGGGACCAGGTAAGTGACTTTCGTACATCACTACAAATCGCCAACATTCGCTGGATCATGGAGAAAGCAAGAGAATTGCAGAAAAACGTCTATTTCTGCTTCAATGACTATGCTAAAGCCTTTGATTGTATGGATCACAACAAACTGTGGCAAATTCTTAAAGAGTTGGGAGTACCAGAGCACCTTACCTGTCTCCTGAGAAACCTGTACGAGGGTCCAGAAGCAACAGTAAGAACTGGACATGGAACAACCGATTGGTTCCAAATTGGGAAAGGAGTACAACAGGGCTGCATATTGTCGCCCTGCTTATTTAACTTATATGCAGAGTACATTATGAGAAACGCCGGGTTGGATGAATCACAGATCGGAATTAAGATTGCCAGGAGAATGATCAACAACCTCAGATACGCAGATGATACCACCCTAATGGCAGTAGGGATGTACGAAAATCACTTACCTTTTGGGGATTATGCTGATCGTGGTGGGGGGAGGCGCTCCGTCCCTCCCCCCAGAATCCTGGCCGGCTGGCTGTGCTCCGCAGCAATTCTGTGGAGCCGCTGGCCCGCTCCGCCAGCAGCCGGACATCCGGCTGCCGGCTAGCAGGGACGCAAATGGCGGTGGCCATAGCTGCCGCCGTTTGTGTCCCTGAAGTCAGCCGTGATAGGCTACGTAAATGTTTATGTAGCCTATCACGGCTGTCTTAAAAAACCCCAAAATTTGCGTTCCTTATTTTGGCACGTCTTAATTTACATAAACAGCCTATCACGTAGCTTATCACGTTTTTTTTTTTTTAACTGGAAATGGTGGTGGCGGCAGCCGGTCGGAAGAACGGCCGCCGCCGCCACCACCGCCACACTGCTGCCAGAGCTGCTGCCGGAGCCGCCACTGCCAGGAAGATCCACCCAAGGTAAGTCTCATCCTGGGGGGGGGTGGCGGGGGGGGTGGCAGGCCATTCTGCCACCAGTTTTGGGGGGCCGAATGCGCTGGCATTCGGCCTCCCTGAGATCCGTGGCAGAACATTCGTACATCCCTAAATGGCAGAATGCGAAGAGGATCTAAAAAGCATCTTGTTTGGTGAAAGTGGAGAGTGCAAAAGCTGGGGAAGAAATGGAAGCAGTGACAGATTTTATTTTCTTGGGCTCCAAGATCACTGCAGACAGTGACTGTAGTCATGACGTTAAAAGACGCTTGCTCCTTGGGAGGAAAGCTATGGCAAACCTAGACAGCATAGTCAGAAGCAGAGACATCACCTTGCCGACAAAGGTCCGTCTCATCAAAGCTATGGTTTTCCCAGTAGTAAAGTATGGCTGTGAGAGCTGGACTATAAGGAAGGCTGAGCGCCGAAGAATTGATGCCTTCAAACTGTGGTGCTAGAGAAGACTCTTACGAGTCCCCTGGACTGCAAGGATGTCAAATCAGTCCATCCTAAAAAAAATCAACCCTGACTGCTCATTGGAAGGATAGATACTGAAGCTGAAGCTCAAATATTTTGGCCACCTAATGCGAAGAGAAAACTCCCTGGAAAAGACCCTGATGCTGGGAAAGACTGAAGGCAAAAGGAGAAGGGGATGGCAGAGGATGAGATGGCTAGATAGCATCACCGATGCAATTAATATGAACTTGAGCACGCTCCGGGAGAAAGGGGAGGACAGGAAGGTCTGGCATGCTATGGTCCATGGGGTCACGAAGAGTCGGACACGGCTTAACGACTGAACAAGGATACTGACTACTGCATATTACTCAACTGTCGAGTAACTTGAATATGACATTTGACTTCTGTGAGTGAGGGCAGGTTACCTGCCATGGTAGACATTAAACATACTGCTCCTGCTAGCTACACCATTAATGTAACATAGTGCAGCATTTAGAAGTCATTAGGATACTGACTACTGCATGTCACTCCATTGTCCAGTATCTAGACCATGACTTTTGACTTCCTTCAGTAAGGACAGGTTACCTGCCAGGGTTCTACCCTCAGAGGTGACAGTCTGCTCTCTATTGTTCTTTGGTTGACTCTAGCTGAGTAGAAGGTGTGTAAGGCATGGGCCACACTGTAGACAGCGTTGTAGATAATGTAGCTGTGGCCAGTCATGCTCATTTCAAAAACACCTCCAGGAAGGCTCTCCAGCATCTCCTCTCCAGTACATTTTCCAGCTATGAGGTTCATAATTGAGCTTGAAAGTGAACACGCAAATGCTTGCTCCCAGAAATCATGAACAAAACCGTCTTCATTTTCCCACGAAGGATTGACAAGCTCAACAAATTCTTGGAAGTCTTGAAGCTCCCTTGATGGAATTGTAAAGGAGATAGCACCATGGAGCATTTGTATATCGAATCCACCAACTATTGCGAGAGTATTTAATGTGAAATCGATTTGGGCTGTTGTTATCCATACTTTTGTTGCAGAGAACCTCCCCTTATACTGCGGAAATATTAGGGGAATTATCTTGCTTCCATATATTAAATATTCCAACCATATAGTGGCTGGAGATTCTCCATGTATTACAACTGCATTGGCTTTGCTCTCCATGACAGTTTGTAAAACCCTCAATTTGTCAGAGGCAATTTGATATATATCTAATATATACAAATTGTTTTCAAACCTTTCTGTGAATGCTGAACAGATTCTGTTCTGGAAAAGCAGAGGCTCCATGGCATGCAAAAAATGATCTCCACCCTCATCCTCTGTAGCCAGGAGTCCAACCCAGTTCCATCTGAAATGCCAAAATAACTGGACAAGTCCTTGGTATTGAAGTTCTTCCTTGGGGGCCATGAAGTAAAAGGAAGGGAAATTGGTTGGATAATTCCCTGCAGCCTGAAATGAGCCATATGAAATCTACAGAAAGGAAGGAAAGGAAAGGGCAAGAAAACCAACAACAGACATTTTAGAATGGGAACAGGGGTATCTAATGAGCTGTTCATTCATTAAAGGGGAATCACAAAACATCAGGTTCAGCAATTATAAGCCTCCAAATTCTGTGGCTTATAAAACTGACACCTGTTAAGCTAATAACTTGAAAATTTGTATCCACGATCTTGCAAATGAGGTCTAAAATTGTGCAATAGCAATCTGATAAAAATGTCATAGGTAGTAATGTGAAAAGTGCTGAAAATTAACACATTTGTCCTGTTTACTTGAATATATGCAGCTTCATGTATTATATATTCCTTTGGACGTTTGGTGAAAACTATTGGTGTATGGTGTTCAAGCTTGTCCTGGACGTGTGTCTTTCATTACTTTGGTGATGTTCTGAGCAGTGGCTCCAACTGATTGAGATATTTTTTGCCCCATGAAAGTCTACAGCACAGCAGTAACTACTGGCAAAGCTATGTTGGAGATGATCAGTTTGACTCTGAAGTTAGAATGCTGGAAGTTCACCAGGCTTTGGAGAGAAATACTACGAGGCAGGCTTTCTCTGTACAAGGCCTATTGCCTTTAATTATGGAATGTGACCTCACCCGTTTAGACTACATGTAACTACATGGACTGGAAATCTAGCATGGAGGGTGGGGCAGGGAGACTTTAATCCCCCTGCCCTGCTGTGGTTCTAATCTGGATTAGGCCCATTTATCCCTCCAATTCACATTACCAAAAATCTACCCGGCTCTAACGTAAATCGGCAAAGGGTTAAAGCCTCCCACCCCCACCCTTGGGTCTTGATCCATATTAAGTTCCAGTGTTTACTTTTGAGGAAACAAAGGGAAAGAAGCTGTATCTTTAAACATGTAATTTGCAGATGGAGTTCACAGACATAAAGAACAGGGCCTCACACTGCCTTTCTAAAAGCTGAAATGCCGCACAGCGTCCCCAGTCCATGCTTTTCCTTTTCGTGTGGTGGGGGAAAAAACCATAGGGATTGGGGCTCATGGGCTGATTTTGTCTTCTGAAGGCATAAATACAGTGTGAGGCCAGATTCTTCTGTATGCTAACATGTACTCATCAGTTCTCACAAATGTATGTGTTCATTCAACTTAGGTTGAGCTGTACACATCATCTGTAGCATTGATTAAGAAGGACTGTCATACCTCTGAAGACAGATATGTTCCAGAGGGTTGCCTCAGGAGCATTTGCAGTATTTGTTTGTTTGTTTGTTTGTTTGCTTATTAAATTTCAATACCATCCAATAGCGGAAGCTCTCTGGGCTGTTCACAATTCAAACCACAAAATACATAATAAAATATAATATAAAATATAAAACCACATACAAATGTGCCACAGTATAAATGTGACCCCCCCCCCTCCGGAAAAAGCCCTAGCTGGAATGCATAGATTTAAAATACAATAACAGATTTAACACAACAGATTAAAGGACTGACAAAATTAAAAGTTCTTCACCTAGTGCTGGAAAGGGGACAACATAGGTACCAGGTGAGCGACTCTGGGAAGCTCATTCCACAACCGAGGTGCCACAGCACAAAAGGCCATAATTCCACAGGGGGCCCAAAGCAATTTTCATTCCAAATCCAGGCCTGAAGCCTGTTTGAAATGGATCTACCTAATCAATTTCATTCAAGAATGCCTGGAGTATTGTGTTGCTTTATTGTCATATTTATTGTTTATTGATATTTATTGATATTTTTTATTCCATTGCATCTTATGTTCATGGCTTTGATACTTTTGTGGAAAGTAGGTTTATGATTTGAATAATAAAAAAATACAGTGGTTCAGCAAGAAAATCTTAAACTCTGGATGCAATGGTCTTATGTCCCCCCCCCCCTTTGTGGCTATGTGTATTGCTTAATGATGGCCACCAATTCTGATGAAGATTGGACAAATTCCTGGAGAAGGCTATCAATGGCTATTAGTCCTGATGGTGATGTGCTACCTACCTCTAGAATCACAGGCAGTAGGTCTAGGTACACTATTTGCTTTGGAACATGGGCAGAAGAGTGCTGATGCACTTGTGTCCTGCTTGTGTATTTCCAGTCAACAGCTGGTTGGCCACTGTGTGAACAGAATCCTGGACTAGATGCACCTTGGCCTGATCCAGCAGGGCTCTTCGTATGTACTTAACGTGTGTGTGTGTGTGTGTATGTATATATATATATATATATATATATATATATATATACATTTTTTGTTGTTGTTCAGTCGTTCAGTCGTGTCCGACTCTTTGTGACCCCATGGACCATACACACACACATATACATATACACACACAATGAAATCTCTCTGTGTGAGATTACTCTGGACTTACTCTTGAACCTATGTTTTGATTCTTCGGTTTGATAGGCCATGTAGCATGGAGGTTCCAACAAAGATTTCAAGTTGGACTAGAACTCTGCATGTGTGGATTTTTCTAGTCTTTTTCTAGAACCCTTGCCTTTGATTGCCTGGAATGGATTATGCCTGGAATCATTCAAGCCCTTGCCTGTATTTTGTAAACCCTTGTCATGGAATGCCTGGGATGGATTACACCAGGAATCTTTTTGAGCCCCTTGCCTTGTATTCTGAGCCTTAGGGATTGCAATGGGGAAACCACGTCATATGGATCTGTGACCCGGTTATAGTTATTAGCTTTTGACTGTTCTGGAATTACATAGAACCTATAGCTCACAGATTTGAGCTGTCCTGTGCCAGAATGCCAGACTGTGTACTTGAAGGATTGGGCCAATTACAGTAACCTTGAGATGCTTGTAAAATGGAAAGTCTGCTTTTTCCTAAATTTTCATATAAGCAACAAAAGACCCTCCTTGAACGTGAAACTCTGAACATTAGAGATTCCACGTCAGAGAAAGAAAGGGAGTTAATGGGGAGGCAAACAGGAGCAGGTAGAAAAGGTAACTGAGGAGTGTCAAAATTGCACTGAAAGTTTAGGAGGACATCCATCTATCAATGAGGAGCTCTAGCCAGTAGCTAAAAGAAACTGAATGGATGTGAATTTCGCTCTGCCATGGACATCTTCCAGCTAAGGCTAGGGAAGACTGGAAGATCATCTTCTGGATTGGCATTTTCCTACCCTTGTTCTCCTGTGGCAGTCTGCATGTTTGAAATATTATAGTGGTATTTTGTCTCTTATGCCTCATCCCCAACTTACTTCTTTGTAGAACCACATTCCCCAGATTTCACACATACAAACATACACAGCAATGCACATTTGGTCAATGAGTCCTCTAGATATTCAGTCCTATGAGCACTTGAACAATCCTTCTGTACACATATGAAACACACTGTGTTAGCTCGAGAGGTAGTTGAAGCAGACCCACTGAAATCAATGGGCCTACTTCAGGTAGGGATGCACGAAAGTCACTTACCTGGTCTCGCAGCTTGCTTCGCGGTGGGGGGGAGGCTCTTCGCTGCTCCCCCCGAAGTTCAGGCCGGGGGGGGGGAGGCTTCCCTCCTCGCCCAGCCAAAATTCAGGCCAGGGGGGAGGCTTCCCGCCTCGCCCGGCCGAAATTCAGGCCGGGGAAAAGCGCCCCGTCTCCCCGGCCGCGAACTTCAAAAGAAAAAACAAACAAAACGCCCCTGTGATAGCCTACGTAACGATTAACGTAGCCTATCACGGCTAGATCTGCAAAGTCAGCCGTGATAGGCTACGTTAATCATCACGTAGCCTATCACGGCTGACTTTGAAAAAAAAAAAAAGCGCGTACGCAAATGGCGGCCCCCATAGGGAGCCGCCATTCGCGTTCCTTATTTGGTCCCTGTAGTCTACGTAAAGATTCACGTAGACTACGGCGAAAATAAGGGAAATGCTATTTGTGTTGTCCTTATTTTTGCCGTAGTCTACGTAAATCTTTACGTAGACTACAGGGACCAAATAAGGAACGCGAATGGTGGCTCCCTATGGGGGCCGCCATTAGCCGTACGCGCTTTTTTTTTTGTTTTAAGTCACCCGTGATAGGCTACGTGACGATTAACGTAGCCTATCACGGCTGACTTTGCAAATCTAGCCATGATAGGCTATGTTAATCGTTACGTAGCCTATCACAGGGGTGTGTTTTTTTTTAACTTTTCTTGTAATGGCGGCGGCGGCAGCTGGTCGAAAGACCGGCTGCCGCCCCCACCCCTGACGAAGACCTGCCGAACCGCCGCCGGGACCCGCCACCGGGAGGGACATTCGTGAAAGGTAAGTCCCATCCCGGGGGGGCAGGGGGGCGGAGAATTTCTCCCCGAACAACCTTCGGAGGACCGAATGCGTTGGCACTCGGCCCCCCGAAGTTTCGGGGAGAAATTCTCCCCCATCCCTAACTTCAGTTATGGCTAAATCTGGATCAACCTCAGAAGGTTTGGAACATTGCACTTCTCATACAAAGATCTGGAAACCCATATGGTATTTCAATTGCAACTCCATATATTTCAGCTCCCTTTACATCTCCCCCCTTCTGTACCACTCCATCCTGACAAATCATAAAATTGCTACCAGAAAGAGAGGAGAAGTGTGCATTACAGGGGAGTTTGGGGAATCACCATGTGCTGATCCTACCTGTGGAACCTTGTAAACAGGTAAGATGTCTGCCATGCATGAGGAGATATCAGAGCTAAGTCCCCCAATGACTCCTATGACATTTTTCTGAAAGTCACATTTATAGTTGGGGAGAAACTGAAGAGAGTTAAAGAGAAAGTCCAAAGTGTTGCGATTGGTCATCCTTGAATCAGTGTAGCTGTCATAGATGTGGAATCCAAGAGTGACATTGGGCAAAATGTTGGGATTGTCATTGATCTCATCAATAGCAAACACGAAAGCCAGGATGTGCTGGTAGAACTTTGTCACCACCCTGCAAAACAAATGACATCATGTTTCATGGGAGAGTTAAATGATTTTATCTCAAAATCATTTTATCTCACTATAGGTCCACTTCAGATCTGAAAGATTCAGCTGCTTATTTATTAGGAGAGCAATAATCAGCAAATTTCATCATGAAGTAAGTTGTTTTGGAAAGAAGGACAACGTGGCTACATTTTGCTGGATTGTCGTTTTAGGCTTCTATAGCCTCATATTAGGCATGTCCTGGTCAATGTTCAGCTCAGATCATATTTTTAACGTCTCAGATATCAAACTTTATGGAGACATCTAGGTAGAATAGATCAAACATTTTCTTGGATTTCACTGTTTTCACTTTCATTATTTATTTCCATGTTGTTTTCTATGAAACATTATATATTTTCAGCTACAAACAACCACTGTGCTGCTGCATCATGCTCCAGCTTTTTTTTAAACCATTGCCACTTTCTGAGTGTTCCCGAAACTGCATCTGCTTCATACACTTTGAGATCTCTTTGTACCTTCAGCATCCAGCTTTTCCTAGGTTTTAATGAATGAACCTAAGAAGGGATATCAGAAGTTGGCCTATATGGATGTTGCAAAGATATCTGTGTCATCATCCAAGAACATTTTGTGAATGGTAACTGCCAGGGCAGTCGTGACTGCATGTCAATTCTGTCTGACAACACAGTATCCATCTCCCCCCCGCCACATGTGTGTATAGATTTGCCAATTTGAGGTTAACACTTTATCCACATGACAAGGTATACAGTCTCTGTGAAAGCTTAGGGCAACACAAATATGTTCAGTTTGAAGCTGCTATATAAATCTTTTGTTTTTGGGTTTGCTGTAGCAGACTAAGTCAGCTACCCATCTGGAAAGCAGAGAAATGTTATTTATGTGCTTCACCAGTGAAGTAATACAGATGGACATTTATAGGGCTCCCCATAAGATCATTAAGTCCAGTTTGTAAAACGTCCTAGCTCCACCACTGTGAACATTGGACTTAATAAAGTCTTGCAGATCTATATTCTCATTCCTTCTTTCCATTTCAGAATGGATGAAGGTTCTAACTTGTCACATCACCCTATGGAAGAGGGAGCCCATCCAACATTACACCATTTTTCTATTTCTGTAAAAAGATCTACTCTCACTATTTACCAAGACCATAAGTACTTTACAGTCAGTTATAAAAATATGAAGAATCACTAAAATAAAAATAGATAATTCAGTGTGTGTGTGTGTGTGTGCATGTGAGAGAGAATTCCTTACACAGGTAGGTTAATCTTCTCCTGAGAAGGATGTCTGATGAATAAAACTTTTGGGGGAAAGTATTGGAGATGAGATGTCATCCCACCAATGAGGAAGTCACCTGGCTGATACCACTGATGTGGAATAGTTGGAGGCTCATCTCCTCTGCACTCAAAAGCATGCACTTTCCACACTGCATTTGGCAGTAACAGCAGCACCACCATCCTCATGGCAAATTCTCCGGTACACGTCGGGTCTCCTGTGTCTCTCTCTACATCAACATCATTACCGTCACCAGTCTGACGAACAAGGTGCATGGCAGCTGACGCTGAAAACGCAACTCAGAGAAGCGACTGGTGTCCTCTGTATCTGCAAGCTCAACAGGGTAACAAACGCAAGCCTTCAGTGCCAACTGAGAGTCACCATCGGACGCTTGAGGTGTACAGTGGTGGAGGGAACACAGTAAAAGTGACAGAGCCCTTGTTGCCTTTTCTCATGATTCTTAGCCATCAGGGAGCAATCTGGAGACTTATAAATATGTCAGTCTTGCCCAATGATTTTCTTTTTCCTAGAAAGCTCTTTGAGCCACTTAAACAATCATAGCAATTTTGGTAATTACAGGGGACAGCAACACTTCTGCAATGTTTTTGGACTCCATGATGCAACGTTAGTAGGAGATGTGGTGAAACAAACATGTTTGTCTGATCTCCCTTCTCCATTCTGCTGTTCTGTAATGGCAAGGAAGGAAAAGCAAGTAAAATCATGGCACTGGAAGGGACCTCAAAGCTCATGTAGTCCGACCCATGCCAATGCAGGAAATCTGCTGTGCTGTGCTTTGCTGTGTGTGTGTGTGTAGAGTTCACCTAAGTTATGATGAGCCACAGTGACTCCTAGAATGGAGTCAATGTGGAGATGTGCATGCTTGGAATAGAAATGCCACTCATTCAACTGACCTCTTCCTCTCTTTGGAAATATAAAACAAATAGCAAGTATAAAACAAGACAAAAGAAAAAGAAAAATGTAGTAGAACTGTATCCTAATCCTGCACTTAAACCGACATTAAATAAACAACAACCACCCATTAATTTATTGGACGCTTGCTTGTAGGTTTACACCAGGAGTGGCACTCTTTCATGAAGCCCTCATCCAGTCTGTCCAGACAAATGGACTCTCTTAAAACAATATAAGATGTCTTATTATGAAATGAAATACCAAATGTTAATGAAAAATAATTAAGAATTTGAAAATGTAAATAAGTAAAAGTATTTTATTAAATTCTAATAAAGAGAAGCCAACACAGAGACACAAGTAAGTTCACAAGGAATTCTGGGTAACTGGCATAAAAATAATAGTCAAGATGATCTGGGTGGTATCCAAAGAGAAAAGGTTGATTTAAAACCCTAGCACTTGGGTAAAAAGTTATTTGAGTAATGAACAGGTGTAAGACTGCAGTATGCCAGGTCAAAAGTGTACTTAAAGTTTTTGCTTATTCATCAATGAGCAAAAAATATTTTGTAGTGTATATACATGAGAAAGCTTGATATACAGATGTCTAGAAAAAATATAGAGTTAAATTTAAGTGGCAAATGTATAATTCAAAATTGATCTTATGTAGCTTGAAAGCTGCACGTTGTAAGCCTTTTATGTATGTTCTAATTTTTAAGAATGTTTAATAATAATGAGATAATTAAGACTGTGAGCCCTCATTTATGGGACAGTAGATAATATTAGTTATGAGGAAATTTCTGCACAAAAAGGTATATATATGTGCTGATTTTAGAATTTATGAGCTTTTTATTAGAAGCTCGCCAGGCCTGTGTTCCTGTCAGCTTAACAGGCTATTCAGAATTGAACAGGGAACTTGGTACTTGGAATGAGAGCTCTCTTTTTCAAGGTATTAAGGCTAAAAGTCTAAGAAAAAGAAATGTTGAGGAAATTGTATTTCCTTTTCAGCTGTTAAGATCTAGGGATCTTAAGCAAAGCTCTGTTTAACAACAAAAAAAGTTTTTATATGCACAATATTTTTTGATGTGATATTACAAGCATACAGTATTTTTTAAAATAAAAATGAGAAATAGATCAAAAAGATTTTCCTTTCCTAATTCATGTTAGTACAAAACCTAGACTGGAACCCACCAAACAATCTTAGGCATACACTTTGTATTTCTATCTGCTATAGGGTGTAAACAGGCGGCGAAAGCTCCCAGAGTACCGAACTATAGGCAGACAGCTCAGACAAAGTCAAACGGTGACAGCTGAACAGGGAAGAGGGTGTGATCACTTCTGGCATGGGCACCCCACTATCAGCTTCATCAGGATGTGGGGAGGTGTCAGAAGGGGTGAGGACACTGGCAAGTGTCAGGTCAAGGCACAATAGTGAGAGGACGGCATTGCCAAGTGGGAGGGATTGCCCCAACCTTTGGTTCAACTTTTTGAACTTGGTTCACATATTCTTTTTTCTTTTTCAGTGCTTCTGAATTGGATAATGGGCTCATACTTTCTCTGAGTATGTGTGTCCCTTGGTCCTTCTATGTGCAGCTAAGTCTATGTGCAGTCTTGCTGTGTCAGTTTCCTAGTTTATTACCTACTACATTTCAGGGCTTCCCTCTACAGTTGTGACATACAAGGAAATAGACAAAGTGAGATGATGCATAGTGGACAGGCGAATGTGCACACTTGCGAAGACTGGAGAAAAATACTAACAAAAAAAATTCTGGACCCATTTGTGTACTTCTGAAACACCCCCCCCCCACACGGTGGCCCCTTAATGGCTTGGGCCAGGTTATCTGAAGGATCGCCTCCTCGCATATGCGTCTGCCCAGATCTCAAGATCATCCTCAGCGGTCCTTCTCCATGTTGTTGTTGTTAGGAAGTGAGGTGGGTGGCTACTAGGAAGAGGGCCTTTTCTGCTGTGGCACTCCGGCTGTGGAATGAGCTCCCTAGGGAGGTTCACCTGGCACCTACGTTGTATTCCTTCCAGTGCCAGGTGAAGACCTTTTTATTCTCCCAGGGATTGTAGTATTTCAGCTTTCTAGTCTTTTAGCTTTGGTGCTTTACATCTGTGTTTTAAATCTCTGCATTGTTGCTAGGTTTTATTTTGGTTTTATTCTGGTTGTATTGATATATTGTGGTTTTAATGCTTTTATATTTTATATTGTTTCACCCTGTGCTTTTTGGTTTTAATTTCTGTGAATCACCCAGAAAGCTTTGGCTATTGGGTGGTATAGAAATTAGATAAATAAACAAACCCTGAGTTCTGGTCCTTCCAAAGTGCCATTTCAGTGTAAGTGGAAGAGCAGACATCACTGGCGAGGGAGGAGGGAGGCTGGAGGTGGCATTGGTGAAACTGTGAGGCACAGCATGGACTTTTTTGGTGCCCTTGCCAGGCAACTCTATAGATTCTTGGGACTAGCCACAGTGCCAGGTTTGAATGTCATGACAAGCCACTGTGAGAGCAAGCCACCCTCAACAACCCAACAACAAGCCATGGGTTCTCAGGGTGTCTTGTGTGTGGTTAACCAACCACAGTGAATAGGAAGTCACACGTCAGGGTAAAACACACTGACACTAAAAGGCTAGGGATGTGAGACCTCCCCGCTGCTCGCATCTCCTTCTGTTTGTTGAAGAAGCACTCAAGGGATCGACCATGAGCGATGATCACCCCGATGAATCAATCATGCCTTGGCCGATTTTTTTTTTACTTGTTGATTAATATGCACAAAACGGGGGATGTTCACATACAAAGCCTCAAATATGAGCACTTTTAAATCTCTGAAATGCGCACTCCTGGCTACATCTGTGCAACATTTGCATACAGTATTGCTCAATCATCAGTATTGCTCAATCAAGAAGAAAATGTGGAAGCCAATAGAAGAAGCCAATGTGGCTTCACAAAAAGCTTAGAGATGACCTGAAAACAAAAAAAGGACACATACAGGAAGTGGAAACAAGGTCAAGCAACAAAGGAAGAGTAGAGGCAGGCAGCACAGAGTTGCAGGGATGGTGTCAGGAAGGCTAAAGCTGAGAATGAGCTGAGGTTAGCGAGGGATGCTAAAAACAACGAAAAGGCTTTCTTCAGCTACATGCATAGTAAAAGGCAGAGGAAAGAAATGGTGGTTCAGCTATTAAATAAGGATGGCAAAACAATAACAGATGACAAAGAAAAGGCAGAGGTGCTCAATTCCTACTTTGGCTCAGTCTTCTCCCAAAAGAGGGTCTGTGACCCCCCTGACAAAGGCGAAGAACAAGCTGAAGGGGCAGGATTGCAGCTTGAGCTCGATAGGCATATGGTCAAGGAACACCTAATTACTTTGAATGAGTTCAAATCTCCAGGACCAGATGAACTGCACCCTAGAGTAATAAAGGAACTGGCAGAAGAACTCTCAGGACCACTGTCTATTCTCTTTGAGAAATCATGGAGGATGGGTGAAGTGCCAGGAGGAGGAGGGCTAATGTTGCCCCTATCTTCAAAAAGGGTAAAAAGGAGGAACCTGCGAACTACAGACCAGTCAGTTTGACATCCATGCCTAGGAAAATTCTGGAGCAGATGATAAAGCAATCCATCTGGAAGCACCTTGAAAAGAATGCAGTGATTACTCTAAGCCAACATGAATTTGTCAAAAACAAATCCTGCCAGATGAATCTGATCTTATTTTTTGATCAAGTAACCTCCCTTGTGGACCATGGGAATGCTGTAGACATATACCTCAACTTCAGCAAAGCTTTCGACAAAGTGCCCCATGATATCCTGGTGAGCAAACTAGCTCAAAGTGGGCTAGATGAAACAATGATCCGGTGGATCCACAGTTGGCTACAGAATCGGACTCAAAGAGTGCTTCTCAATGGGACCTTCTCAAACTGGGGAGAGGTAATGAGTGGGGTACCGCAGGGCTCAGTCCTGGGCCCAGTGCTCTTCCACATTTTTATTAAGGACTTGGAGGAGGAGGTGCAGGGAATGCTGATCAAATTTGCAGATGACACAAAGCTAAGATTTCAAACAGGACAATCCTGATGTTTTCAGCAGGGAGGGGAGGGCACTGAATTTCCCCACTTTTGGAGCTTTATCGTTGTAAACTACTGCCACAAATGCTTTATTGGGCTGCGCTATGGGTAAATTCAAACCTGGCTGAGCTGGAGTCAGTTCAACATGGATGTTCAACGAGAGCTCTAAATGTAAGTAGAAGCATCCTGAGGGCCATCATAAGAACTGAAAGTGAGGTTTTCTCCATTTTGGGCCTGATAATGAAAGCAGCGGCTCACCTCTGTATTAGATTGATTTTCCAGCTAACCTCAGCAATGCTTCAGTCTGCTTTTGAAGAGATGAATTACGTGGCAGGGTCATAGACAGGAAGAATGAGGGAGTATGTGACCCAGATTGTTTCTCATATGAATTTCTTTTATCAAAGGGTGATGACATGGCCAGATTGGTCATAAAGCAGAGGACAGCAGATATATCGTGGCAAGTGGACACAGCCAAGGTGGCTAATGGTAGGTCAAATGAATTATACGCTGGATTGCGAGCTACTAGGTGTGTACGGATTCCTCACCATCTGTTCCGTTGGGTTCCATTCCTCCCCCCCAGAATCCTCCAGAGTGGCTCCGCTTGGATTCCGGGGGGGGGGGGCTGGCTTGGGGGCCGCTTACCTTTCCTCCTGCCAGCCAGAGCCATTCGCCTCCTCCCTGTCCCTGCTGATTGCCATTTCTTTAAAAATAAAAAAATAAAAAATAGCGATCGGGAGGATGTGCCCATAGACTTAGACACAAATAGAGTCATGAATCTTGCATCTAAGTCTATGTGTCCATAGGCTTATATGCAAGATTCATGGCTCTATTTGCGTATAAGTCTATGGGTACATCCTGCTGATTGCTTTTTTTTTTTTTTTTGAAGACATGGTAATCGGCAGGGACAGGGAGGAGGCGAACAGCTCTGGCTGGGAAGAAGCAGCCGAGTGCCGTTCTACCTCCAGTCCTCCTGGAGCAGAGGTAAGTGGTCCCGATCCGCTGCAGATTCCTGAAGCTGGATTCCAAAGAATCCAGCCTCATTTGAATCTGCAGCGGATTTCTCTGACATCCCTACGAGCTACATTTAATCAGGCGGCACAGTATCTGGCAGACCCAAGTCCCTATTCATTACGGGCACTTATGACTAAACGTTGACTGAACTGTATTCCCTTGAGGAAAGTAGAGGGAATATTTCAAAGCTGGCTATGTCTGTTCAGTTGCGAGACAGTAGAAGATCGAATTCATTTTCTGCTAGAGTGTGCTAAATACGATGATTTGAGACTCAGATATATGTTTTGACTCCTAAAGAAAAAGAGGTTGGAAATCTCAAGGGATAAGGTGCTTATGTTATTAAATGGATTGGATTATTATGCTGCTTTTAGAATGGCATAATGTATGAATTCTGCTCTGCAAGGGCCACAAGGGGCTTTGAATTCAAACCCCGACATTTTGTTTAGTTCAATGTAAGACAAGACAAGATGCTTTGGCCTTAGGGTTTAATTGTCAGATGTTAAGGGTTGTTGTTTTTCTGGATGTAACCAATGACTGTATTTTAGTCAAATATGCTTTAGTTTCAAGGACTCGTTCACTGTTTTGCAAATGACTGCAACCATGTACTTTCCTCTTGTGCTGAGGTAGGTTGGAAGAAAGGACAGCCACACACTGCAAAAGACCAACATGCTGAAGGTGATGAACTTGGCTTCGTTAAAACTGTCAGGCAACTTCCTGGCCAGGAAGGCCACGGTGAAGCTGACAGCGGCCAAGAGGCCCATGTAGCCCAAGACACAATGGAACGTGAAGACTGACCCTTCATTACACAACAGGACAATTTCTTCAGTCATAGAGTATGTGTCCAAATCTGGGAATGGGGGAAATGATGCCAGCCACAGAGCAAAGATCCCTGCTTGAATACTGGAGCATGAGACGACAATAGAATATGTCAGCCTTTTCCCTACCCATTTCCTCATCTGGGATCCTGGTTTGGTAGCCACGAATGCCAGAACCACAGATACAGTTTTGGCCTAGATGGTTGAGAGCGATACAGAGAAAATGATGCCACAAGCCATTTGTCGAAGAAGGCAGGTCACCTGATGAGGCTTTCCGATGAACAGGAAGGAAGAGAGGAAACACAAGAGGAGGGAGATGAGGAGAATGTAGGTCAGGCTTCAGTTGTTTGCTTTGGCTATGGCAGTGTCCCAGTACCTAATGAAGATGCCAAGCAGCAGAGCTGTGATCAGAGACAATAAAAGTACTGAAGAAACTGAAACGATGGACAATGTTTCTTCAAAAGCTAGGAAGATTGGAATGTTAGGAATGCATTCGTTCTGGAATGTGTTTGGATAGTGCCCATCTGGACAAGTGACACAAGTTTCCACATCTGAGAAACAAACGTAGTATAATGTATGAAAAATGAAAAGAAATATATTCTCAAGATTCAGACAGCTGTACCAGAACTTCAGCTAACACCCAGTATTTTATGTTTTACAATGAGAGGATGCAAAATCCTCTATAAAACATGCTTCATAATGAATGGATAGATAATGGCATTTCTTCCATGAATCACATGTGTCTTTGTTGTCATCTTGGATCCTTTCCTATTTCTGTGAATCAGAGCTATTATGGAGTTAAATGAGAGATCATCCTAGCAGTAGTCTAAAACTCTGGGGGCCAACAATGGTTATTTTTCTGACTCACTCCAGCTCAGTTTATTAGTGGTATTTTAGCACTCTCTTTTTTGTAAGTGAAGCTGGCATTTCATACAAAACATTTCACTTTAAAAACAAAAACAAAAAAACCCTGTTTCTAGGTTTTTAAAAAATCTACAATTACGTAATCTAGCTGTGCTATCACGGGAATTTTGTTTTGTTTTGTAGTGGTCTGCCACACGTATCACATGTATCACATGATGCAAAGGTGCAGATGCATTTATTCAAATGGTTATTTTGATGCCCTTTCAACCTTTCCTCAAGCAACTTCATTCTTAGAGGGATGATGACTTCTTTCTAGGGATGGCGGAGATTTCCGCCATGGACTCCAATGAGGCCGGATTTTAAAGAATCTGCCCCCCCCCCGGAGACTGTGGCGGAATGGAATACTTACCTCTGCCTCCCCATGGAATTCTCTTCGGCTGGATCCTCTGGCTCTGGATTGCCAGCGATACGGCCGCCATGCCATATTGCTGGCTGAAGGAGACTGACTGCAGATGCAAATGGTGTCCAGGACGCCATTTGCAGCTGTAAATGCCTTAGTTTTAGGTAAATGCAGGAGTAAATGGCTGCATTTAGCTTAAACTAAGACCTTTACAGCCACAAATGGCATCCTGGACACCATTTGAGGCCGTGCTTTTCATTCACACAATAGCCTATGCAAATATTTGCGTAGCCTATCACGTAAAACAGAAATCAAAATATGATGAGAATCTTGAGGCCTCTTTGAAGGAGAAGGGAGGCTTCCTCAGACCTCCTTCTTCAAAGCCAAGAGGCTTGAGGGGAAAGCGACAGGACCACCATGTGAGGCATGCCTAACTCACTTACACGAGGATGCCATAACTGTGCATGGGGGTGAAGTCAGCATGGGGGTGAAGTCAGCATAACTGTGCATGGGGTGAAGTCAGCTGTGAGGGGACAATGCTATGGGTTAGACTAGGCATAGGCCGGTAGCTGGGGAGCTTGCTCAGGAGAGGCAGAATGAGAAGGACAAAGCTTCACTACTGTCGAATGATAGACCATTCCCATTGGAGTGAGGGAGTTTCTTACATTTACCTTCATAATGTTGCCAATCTCCAGAAAAACTGCTGCTCATTTGAAACTATAAACTTCATTTGGGGTACAGGTGTGAACACTATCTTTAAGCTCTTCTTCACAATATTCAGGAACGTTAGCAGTCTTAATGGTATTAATGTTAATTCTATGTCTTCCTGCTCGCACAGGACCAGCAATTACTACTCTAGAGTCCTCTGGGAACTTGACTTTTATTAACGCTAAAATGTGTTACCTATGTTTCTGAAACTGTTTCCCTCAAGGTGGAGAAGAGAACATGTCAATGAAATCACATCTTTAAAGGTGATCTATAAACAAAGAGTGTAACTCATAATCCATAACATGTTAAAACTCTCAGAAATGTAATTGACTACAAAACATGGAGAAAGGTTGCTTGCAAATAAAATGCACCATCGATATCATATGTCCTACCATTCTGGTTTGAGAACATCCTGTCTGGACATGGAGCACAATCATAGCAGCAAAATTTCTCCCCCTCTTTCTTTTTCTTGCTGTAACCAGGAGGGCAGTTGTCAGTACACTGAGAAAGAGGTGGCACCTATTCGAAGAGCTTAGTATTAAGACAGGGCTGAGGAATTCATTTCACATCAGAGAATGCACCAGTAAACAGGAAGGCCAATGATCCTGAACAGATGGCACTTAAAGTAGGAGGAGTACCTAAACCCTAAGTACCTAAGTACCTATGAATGCTAGAAGATTAGAATTTCCATTCCTAGTCCAATCAGTGATACAACTGGCTGAGCATTCCATTTAACACCATTAACTAGATACTTGTCTCAGAATTCACATGAAAATAATGATGGGCAGCACTATCTTTTCTTTTTTTCCACTCCTTCTTTTTCTTACTGTGACCAGGATTGCAGTAGACATTAGGCAGAGAAAGAGCTGGCACCTGTCCAAAATTATTGCAAGAGCACAGTATGAAGGAAATGTTTAGAACCCATCACACATTCACATCTTTACCAGTAAACACAAAGGCCATTGACATGGAATGTTAGATGTCTAAGTGCCCAGGTGGTAAATTCAGTTGGAGGAATAGCCATTGTACAAAGCATCTAGAAGAACTGAATTTGTGTTCTTAGGCTGTCTCAGATTTCACATGAACATAACATTGATGGGCAACGTAATCTCTCCTGTGTTAGCCACTAGACCATCTTAGTGAGGACTTGTCCTGTCTAGATATTGCATTTTTGTTATCCTGCCTTTTTTCAGCTGGAATACCCACTGTCCGTGTATCAATGTGCTCCTTCAAAAAAGGCATTTATCCCCTTTCCCAATACCACATTCCAGTGAATTTCAAAGTAATTGTGCAGTGTATGAAGAAATGCACTTGATTCCCCACCTGGGTCAGTTCTCTGTGCCACTTGATTCTGTCCTCATGAATGGTGACCCCTTTACCTGGAGGAGCGTGAGGATCCAGCCTTCCCACTTTGACCCTGACAGAGGACTTATTTGGGAAGGTGACAAACTTTGTAATATCAAATCTCCCCTCAAATTCTCCACATTCATTAAATATAATTTCATCTCCAGCATTGTTGTTGAATGAGATCGTCTGAATCAGTGAGTGGAGCTAGGTGGGGACAGGAGGAGAGAATCAAATGGTCTATAAAGTCCTGTAATATTTTCATTCAGGTTGTTCAAATAGCCTTCCATGAAAGGAGAATATTCCCCTTTCGGAAGCATACATAGGTAAAGAGTGACAAATAATAAATCCCTTTAATTCAGCAGGTGAAGATGAGAACTTTGGAAAATATGTATATGTGCCAGGAAAAATGGGAAGATACGCAGTACTTCTGTGTTTTGTGTTCTGTACAGATTTAAGGTCACCCTGTTGCTTTAGGACAGCCATAGCCATGTTGGTGCCCTTTAGGTTTTTTGGACTTCAGCTCCCATCAGCCCATGGTAACAAGGCCAATGGTCAGGAAAATTGTAGACAAAATTTTCTGGAGGACACCAGGTTGGGGAAGGCTGTGTAATGAACCTAGTCTGCAGCATCTTTTCATGTTTGCAAACAAGTTTAGGGAAATGCCTAAAGCGTTTCCTTTTTGTAGGATAGATTTTAGGGAAATCTGATCTGAAAGAAAAGCTATTGAGAGCTGATTTAGGGACGGCAGAGAATTCTACTGCAGACTCAAATGAGGTTGGATTCCAAAGAATGGCACCACTTACCTTCAGCTCTGGAGGATTTTGTGTGGAGCGGCTGTCCGGCTCCCTATACAAAGCGATATGCTAATGGCAGTTGCCATTAGCCTATTGTGGGAAAAAGTGCAGATGCAAATGGCATATTGTACAGCACTTGCATCTGTAAAGCACTGATTTTGACCTAAATACAGCCCTAAATGGCTGCAATGAGGTCAAAGCCAGGGCTTTATGGCCACAAGTGGCATCCAATCCTCTATTTACGTCTGTATTTTTTCCTGCGATAGGTTAATGGCGGCCTGAAAGGTTAATGGCAGCCACCATTAGCGTATTGCCTTGTATTCAGAGATGGAGAGCTGCTCCGTGAACTGCCCCGGATGCAGAGCAGCTCTGGAGGATTTGCATTGCATGACAATGGAAGGAGAAGCTAACGGAGGAGTACTGGTTTGTTTAAAAGGAATCGGCTTTGCTGCTTTGCTCCACAGCAGATTCTCCTGACCAGTCAAAATCGCTTTTCAGGATATACTTCCTGGTGGGGCTTGGATAACAGTCAGTTATCTGACTGGCAGGGGCTGCTCAGCTACTAAGAGAGGCTTCCCCCATCTCCCCGCCTTTCTACTTTGTCCTGACAATCCAGATGCACCTGCATTTCAGGACCGAACCTCATTGAGCACAATTGGACTTACTTCTGAGCAGACACACATATTCTTGTGCTGGGAGGCGGGGGGGGGGGATAATGCAAAGATGGAAACCCAGCCCCATTTTAACCCACAGGACTTCATTGACCACAATGGGAGTTACTTCTGAGGTGATAAAAATGGGTTTGTTGTGGGAAAGAGATGGAAATCTGCCTCCATTTTAATGCACAGGATGTCTATAAGGAAGCTGTGAAATAGTTACTTCCTAAGGCAATGGATTGGAGCCCTGAGAACGCACTTAACCGCACTTAAGGAATTGGGCTTTACAATGTGCCATGTCAGTTGAGGGGATTCTCTGTAACTTCTGTGGTCATTAAGATGGCAAAACTCATTCAGCACAATGGGAGGAAACACCCCTTGACTGGGGTCATGGTGAAAGGCACAGCCCTGGGTAGGGCTAGCATGCCTGAGCTAAATGTGGGGGTTCGGGCATACAACAACTATACCCGGGAGAACCCGACTTAAGGAAAAGAATCAGACTTCAAGCAGTCCCAGGAAATCCAGTTGTTCCCTGATAGGCTCCAGGGTGGCTGCTGGATGGCTACAACGTCATCTAACCCTAACGACCTCAACACACAGCTGGCTTGGAGTGAATCACTGGTGGAAACACCCTCCATGGTACGTGGTGGTTACTGCTAACCACTGCGAGTGCTGTTGCCACACGTGCAGCTAACCACATTCTGCAACGTGGTTAGACTAATCATTCTCTAACCACCCTCCCAACCGCAGGAGCCCGCAGTCCTCCAGATAGGCAGCCAGGCATCCCAGCTGCCTTTGGGCTGCAAGTGGCCATTTCAGCACTCGGCTCTGGCAGAGGATCCCCCCTCACAATCGGAAGGAATGCTGCTCATGGGAGATGGAGCATGCCCATCATGGTAGTGGCCCAAGGCATAGGCAGGTGCGAGCTGCAGCTTGAGGGGCACTTTTCTGCTCATGCAGATGGCGATTGGCAGATGTATCATGTGTTGGTAGGCAGATCTCAACCATAGAGATCTGCCACTCAGGCTTGAAGGGCCACTCCTTCTTTGGCCTCTGTTGCCACAGAGCTCTATGGTAGTTGCAAATTAAACACAGAGGGTGTTCAGATGTCTCTCTTAGCCACAAGTGGTTAGTGAGTGTGGTTAGTTTGTGGTTAATAAACCACCTTGGTTGGGTCTGACCTCTGTTCAGACGTCACACTAAGCCACCATGGTTAGATGAAAACTCCCAATGATAATGGTTTAGTGTGATATCTGAACTGGGTCAATAACTTCAAAATTTGTATCCATGATCTCTCCAATGAGGCCTACAATTGTGCAATAGCGATCTGATAAATATGGCGTAGGCAACAAGTTAAAAAGTGCTGAAAACTAACACATTCGTTATGTTTACTCCGATATATACAGCTTGGCACATGATATATTTCTTTCAAAGTTTGGTGAAAACTACTGGTGCCTGGTATTCAAGCTTGTTGAAGAGCTGTGTCTTTCATTGGTATGGTGAAGTTCTGAGAAGTGGGCCAAACTGATTGAGGTTTCTTTGCCCCATGAAAGCCTCCAGCAGTAACTACTGGGAAAGTTCTGTTGGAAATGATCAGTTTCACTCTGAAACTAGAATACTGCAAGCACACCAAACATTTGAGAGGAATTCTGTTAGACAGGCTTCTCCTACAAGGCCTATTCCCTTTCATTATGGAATGTGACATCACAAGGGTACACTACATGCTACTACATGGACCAGAAACCTAGCAGGGGAGTTAGGCAGACTTTAATCCTCCCATCCTCGTGGTCCTTCACCTCTCCGAAAAGGTATTTGGTGGTACTGTAAATAGCAGGCAAAGGGTTAAAGCCCCCACCCCCACCTTAGTGACCTGATACAGATTAGGTTCCAGTGCTTTCTTTTGAGGAAACAAAGGGGGGAAAGCTGCATCTTGAAATTAACATGTGAGCTGACCCTTGGGGTGTTTGGGGGATGGAATTCACAGACATAAAGACCAGGGCCTCACACCACCTTTCTCAAAGCTGAAATGCAGCACAAGGTCCCCAATCCCAGCTTTTCCTTTCTGGGGATGTCAGAGAATTCCGCCACGGATCTCGGTGAGGCCGAATGCCAGTGCATTCGGCTCCCCAAAATCCGTGGTGGAACGAAGCCCCCCGCCCCCCCCTGCTGTAAGTGGACACCTACCTGCTGCCATTCATGCTGCTTTGCAAATGGTGGCCGCATCCACGGCCACCATTCGCTTCTTCATTATAGCCGTGATAGGCTACGTAAATACTTATGTAGCCTATCATGGCTAACGCAGGGATGCCATTTGCATTCCCGCAGAAGCCGTGATAGGCTGCGTAAGTATTTATGTAGCCTACCACGGCAAAATACAGGGATGCAAATGGCGGCTGCTATGGCAGCCGCCATTTGCGTCCCTGCGCAGGCTGCCCAGTGGCCGGATGTCCGGCTGTGGGTGGCCCCAGCCGGCGGCTCCACAGAATCGCTGTGATGTGGAGGTGGCCAGAGAGAATTTTGGGGGGAGGGACAGAGCGCCTCCCCCCCACTGCGAATGTCACCCTTCGAAAAGGTAAGTGACTTGCGTACATCCCTATGCCTTTCCATGTGTGTGTGGGGAAAACCATAGGGATTCATGGGCTGATACTTTTTCCTGAAGTCAGAAAGAGGGAGGCCCAGATCCTTCCGTATGTTAACATGTGTTCATCAATTCGTTCAAATGTATGTTTCATTCAAGCCAGGCTGAGGTGTAGACATCATTTGTAGTATTGATTTAGTAGGACTGTCATATCAACGTAGACAGATACCCACTACATCAGAGGGAGCACTTCTGAGAGGACCACGTGCTCCAGAGGAGCCTCAGGAACATCTGTACTATTTGTTTGTTTATTAAATATCTATACTACCCAATAGCCGAAGGACTCTGGATGGTTTACAACAGTTGAAACCACAAAATACATCTTAAAATACAATATAAAAGGTAAAAATGTGGAACCACAGCATAAAAGTCACCCCCCACCCCAGGAAAAATTAGCAGGAATGCAGAGATTAAAAATACAACAGCAGTTTTAACACACGAGACTAAAAGACTGGGGAAATTATCACTGGGAAATTAACAGACTAAAATTAACACTGGGAAAATTAACAGACAAGAAGACTGGAAACATTAAATTTAACACAATGGACTAAAACAATGGGCAAATTTCCTGATGCTGCAAAGAGGACAGCTTAGGTGTCCTTCTGGGAAACTCATTCCACAACCAGGGTGCCACAGCACAAATGTGGTCTTCTTGATAACCACCTGCCTCACTCGCTTTAGAGATGGCTCTCAGAGAAGACCATCGAAGAAGATCTTAGGGTCTGGGCAGGTACATATGCGAGGAGATGATCCTTCAGATAATCTGGCTCCAAGCCAATTAGCGCCTTGAATGTTAATAGCAGTACTTTGAATCAGGCCTGGAAGTGGACTGGCAGCCAGTGCAGATGGAAAAGGGCTGGAGTAATAGGATCACGTTGGCCGGACCTCATTAACAGTCTCGCTGCCCAGTTTTGGACCAAATGAAGTTTCCGGACCATTTTTGAAATGGTTAATTCCAAATTAACAGACGAATAGACTGTGGCAATTAAATTTAACACAATGGATTATATGAGTTGGAAAATTCTTTTCTCTTGCCTTATATTCTGAGTCCTAGAGATTGCAATGGGGAAACCACATTGTATGGATCTGTGACAGTGTTATAGTTCTTAGCTTTTGACTGTTCTGGATTCACATAGAGCCTATGGCTCACTGACTGGGGTTGTACTGTGTCAGAATAACACACTGTGTGCTTGAAGGATTGGGCCCATGACAGTAACCTTTATGTGCTTGTAAAATGGAAAGTCTGTTTTTTTTTTTTTTGCGTAAGCAACAGAAATGGGCACATTCCTTCAACATATCTTAAATCAAGTAGAGATAGAAGGAAACTTTGGACACAAGCTATTCTAACTCAGAGAAAGAAAGGGATTTAATGGCAGGGCAAACAGGAACAAGTAGAAAAGGTGAATAAGGGGTGTCAAACTTTGATGGAAAGTTTAGGAAGACCTGCATCTACAAATGAGGAGTTCTAACCAGCAGCTAAAAGAAACAGAATGGATGTGAATTTCTCTTTGCTATGGACGTCTTCCAGCCAAGTCTGGGGCAGACAGGAAGACAATTTTCTGCATTGGCATTTTCCTATCCTTGACCTCTTGTGGTCGTTTTCATGTTCAAAATATGATGGTGTGTATTTTGTCTCTTATGCCTCATCCTCACCTTACCTCTCTGTAGAACCACGTCCCCCAGATTTTACACATACAAGCATACACAGCAATGCACATTTGGTCAATGATGTCTCCATATATTCAGTCCTATCACCCCTGGCACAGTCTTTCTCTACACATATGAAACACAGAGTGTTAGCTTGAGATTTAGTCAAAGCAAACCCACTGAAATGAATGAGTCTACTTCAGGTGTGACTGAATCTGGATCAAACCTACAAGGTTTGGAACATTCCACTTCTTATACAAAGATTTGTATACCAATATGGTATTCCAACTGCAACTCCACATATTTTAGCTCCCTTTCCTTCCCCCTCCCTCTGTACCACTCCATCCTGACAAATCATCAAATTGCTACCAGAAAGAGAGGAGAGGAGAACATTACAGGGCAGTTTGAGGGAATCAGCATGGGCTGATCCTACCTGTGGAACCTTGTAAGGACCTAAGATGTCTGCCATTCATGAGGAGGTATCAGAGCTAAGTCCACCGATGTTTCCTATGACATTTTTCTGAAAGCCACATTTATAGTTGGGGAGAAACTGAAGGGAGTTAAAGAGAAAGTCCGAAGTAGTGCGATAGGTCATCCTTGAATCATTGTAGCTGTCATTGATATGGAACCCGAGAGTGACGTTGGGCAAGATGTTGGGATTGTCATTGATCTCGTCAATGGCAAACACTAAAGCCAGGATGTGCTGGTAGAAATTTGGCACCACCCTGCAAAAAAAGTGACATCCTGTTTCATGGGAGAGTGTACAAACTCATTTTATCTTAGAACAGGTCCATTCGAGATCTGAAAGATTCAGCTGTTGATTTATAAGGAGAGAGCATAAACACTAACAGCAAATACAGTATTAAACTAAGTCCCTTTGGAAAGAAGGACAACGTGGTGACATTTTGCTGGATTGTGCTTTTGAACTGGTAAATCTTAATATTAGGCATGTCCTGGTCAATGTTCAGGTCAGATCATGTTTTTCCATCTCAGATCTCATTTTTTTAATGGAGATATCTATGTGGAATAGATCAAACATTTCTTGAATTTCACTGTTTTCACTTTCAAAATTTTATCGATATTGTTCTCTGTTATATATTTTCATTTACTAACATCCACGGTGCCACAACATTATGCCCCAGTTTTTTTTTTTACCATTGCCACTTTCTTTTTTTCTTTTTTGAATATATTTTTATTTATTTTATCTTTATAAACACTACCAAAATTACCAACAACCTACTCAGTACTTCAATTCTCATCCAAATAATATTTTAGTTAGGACACCATAATAACAGAAAGAGAAGAAATAAAGGGAAGAAGAAAAAAGAAAAATAAACTCCAACATCTCCCAACCTCCAATGGTAAAAAATTATATCTATTATACAATCTTACAATTTAGTAAAACAATCTTTTATATCAACGCAACAGTTCTACACTTCATTCCCCAAAGCCTGAATATAAGTAATCATCATCATCAAAAAGTGAGAGTATAGTATTGTATAATAATAAAACCTAAGATAAATCTTCAACAGTCAATAATATTTTTATACTAGATATTTTGTCTATTTTAAAATATAAAATAGAAGATACAGAAAGAGAAAGAGAAAGAAAATAATAATAAAAAAGCATACATAAAAATAAACAAATATATATAAAATCATTTCTTCTGAGTTAGCCTAGATCATGAAAGCTACACACAAGCAGTTAACAGTACTTATTTAGACATTCCATTTCATGGAATTTTGACAGAGTTCTCAGGCATTTTAACATTCAACCAAGCTTCCACCATTTCATGATTCGTAAACTTCATCTGGTTTTCAACACAATACAAAATGTAGCAGGATATTTTTAGTAATATTATAAGTTCATTTGTTTTGCCAGATTCTTTGCTTTCATAAATTGCCTTCTTTTATTCGCCACTTATTTGATGTAATCTGGGAACAGCATAATTTTATCCTGTTTCCAGGAAAGGCTTCCAGCTTGTTTTGCCAAATTCAGGATATAACATTTTGTGGAGACTTTTGCAAATTGAACTACAATTGTATAATCATTCCCTTTAGGATTTGGCACATGAAATTCCTGCTCAATATCAAGAGAATGATCAGAGGATATAGAAAGTATTTCATGCAAAAGTTTATCCACAAAAGTAGACAATTTCCCATCATTAGACAAGCTTTGAATCCCCACTATACGTACGTTGGCTCTCTTCGTATAGGCCTCCAATTGAGAGATTCTGTCAGATATATTTTTACAAATAACTTGTGTCATAATTACATTTCTTGCCACTCGGTCTTCAAGCTCATTAATTATGGACTCCATTTTTTTGTGTGACGCATTAATTAAATCCATGGATCTCTGAATATCAGTGATGAAATTTTGAATTAAGTCCAGCCTTTGAACTAGTCCTGAAAATTGCGAAGATAGGGTTTTCATCATCGTAAATAATTCTGCTAAATCTTCTGTTTTCAGCATCTTTGACACAGGAGTTGTGGGAGGTGTTGAAGCAAGCCCTTTTTGCCTCCTCGGTTCAGCCATAGTTTTCTCCAATAAATCTTACAGGTCCTCAGATGATCTAAAATATTGTTCAAAGTTCTTAAATCATCTCTCATGGGTTGCTGATTTTTCTTGCAGGATATATTGTTATGGAACACACCAGCCCTGTTTTCTCCTATAAAATAGGAGTCTCATTACAGCTTTTCGTGGTGGTACAGCCCTGGGGGAAACCCTGGCATCCAGCTCCTCCACTATCGCGTGGGGGTTACCTTACTCCAGGCAAAAATCCAGAGCTATTTGCCTTGCCCCCTTTTTCATTTCTAGGGGGGAGATGAAAAGGTTTTTCAACCTTTTAAAAAGCTGTTTGAGAAAGCTCCCACGGGAAGTCTGAGGAAGCTGCCAGGACTACAGCGGTCCCAAACCGGAAGTCACCATTGCCACTTGCTGAGTGATTCTGGAGCTGTATCTGCTTCACCCACTGTGAGATCTCTTTGCACCTTCAGCATCTAACTTTTCATAGCTTGAAAGAAATGAATCTAAGAAGGAATCTAAGAAGTCGGCCGATACAGATCTTGCAGTGATGTCTGTGTTATCAACCAAGAACATGTTGTGAATGGTAACTGCTAGGGTAATCATGACTCTCCTGTTTGGCATGTCAATTCTGTCTGACAACACAGTTTACGTCTCCCTCCAGCCCTGCAAGCATATAGAGGTCTGCCAGATCGAGGTAACACTTCATGGACATGACAAACTGGACAGTGTCCATGAAAGCGTATGCCAGAATAAATGTATTTAGGCTTAAGGTGCTACAAGAATCTTACGTTTCTGTTTTTGCTGCAGCAGACTATCCTGGCTACCTGTCTGGAAACCAGAGAAATGTGATTTCTGTGCTTCACAAGTGAAGTAATACAGCTGGACATCTATAGAGCTCCCCCATAAGATCATTAAGTCCAGCATGTACAACTCCCTAGCTCTGCCACTGTGAACATCAAACTTTTTAAAGTCCTGCAGACCTATCTTCACATTCCTTTGTTTCATTTAGGAATGGATGAAGGATATTCCAACTAGTCACATCACCCTATGGAAGAGGCAGCCTATCAAACACCACACCATCCTTGTATTTCTTTAAATGATCTAGTGCCATTATTTACCAAGATCATGAATACTTTATAGCCAGTCAAGAATCAATATCAAGAATCACTAAAATAACAGTAAATATCATTTTGGGGTGGGTGTGGGGGAAAAATTCCTTACAGGGGTAAGTTAATCTTCTCCTGAGAAGGATGTCTGATGAATAACACTTTGGGGGGTAAGTAATGGATATGAGATGCCATCCCATCAATGAGGAGGTCACCTGGCTGGTACCACTCATGTGGAATATCTGGAGGCTCATCTCCTCTGCCCTCAATAGCATGCACTTTCCACACCACATTTGGCAGTAGCAGCAGCAGCAGCCGCAGCCGCAGCCGCAGCACCATCGTCATGGCAAATTCTCCGGTACACGTCGGGTCTCCTGTGTCTCTCTCTACATCAACATCATTTCTGTCATCAGTCTGACTTAGGGATGTATGAAAGGCACTTACCTTTCACGGATTATATTGATGGTGGGGGGGGGAGGCACTCCATCCCTCCCCCCGGAATCCTGGATGGGGGGGAGGCGCTCCGTTCTCCCCCCCGCGGAATCCTGGCTGGCCGGCTGTGCTCCGCAGGGATTCTGTGGAGCCGCCGGCTGGCTCCGCCAGCAGCCGGACATCCGGCCGCTGGCTAGCAGGGACGCAAATGGTGGCAGCCATAGCCACCGCTGTTTGCGTCCCTGCAGTCAGCCGTGATAGGCTACGTAAATGTTTACGTAGCCTATCACGTCTGACTTAAAAAACAACAACGCACGTACGCAAATGGTGGCGGCCACGGCCGACACCATTTGTGTTCCTTATTTTGGCACGTCTTAGTCTACGTCAAGATTTACATAGACTAAGACGGCAAAAATAAGGGGAATGCAAATAGCATAGCGTCCGCTACACTATTTGTTTTCCCCTTATTTTTGCTGTCTTAGTCTACATAAATCTTGACATAGACTAACACGTGCCAAAATAAGGAACGCAAATGGCGGTGGCTGTGGCTGCCGCCATTTGCGTATGCACATTGTTTCTTTTTTTTTTAAAGTCAGCCATGATAGGCTACGTAAACATTTACATAGCCTATCACTTTTAAAAAAATAACTTAGCCGTGATAGGCTATGTAAATCTTTATGTAGCCTATCACTTTTTTTTTTTTTTAACTGGAAATGGTGGTGGCGGCAGCTGGTCAGAAGACCGGCGGCCGCTGCTGCCGCCGGAGCCGCTGCTGGAGCCACCGCTGGAGCCGCCGCTGGAGCCGCCACCAGAGCTGCCACTGGAGCTGCCGCTGCCGGGAAGATCCGCCCCAGGTAAGTCTCATCCCAGGGGGGGCAGGGGGGCAGACCATTCCGCCACCGATTTCAGGGGGCCGAATGCGCTGGCATTCGGCCTCCCCGAGATCTGTGGCGGAATTCTCTGACATCCCTAGTCTGACTTGAACAAGGTGTGTGGCAGCTGACTCTTGAACGCAACTTAGTGAGGAGACATGTGTCTTCTGTATCCTTAAGCTCAGCAGTGTAACAAAAGCAAGCCTTGAGTGCCGATTTAAAGTTACCATCAGAAAGTACTCAAATGACGGAGCCCTTGTTCTCTGTTCTCATGACACTTAGCAGTCAGTGGCCCTTTGTTAGACTTATCAATATTTCAGACTTGCCCGATGATTTTCTTTTTCTTAGAAAGCTCTTTGAGCAGGTAAATCAATTATAGCAATGTTGATAATTACAGGGGAGATAAACACATCTGCAATGTTTTTGGACTCCATGATGCAACATCCATAGCAGAGGTGCTGAAACAAACATTTTGTCTGATCTCCTTGCTCCGTTCTGCTGCCCCCTATGGCAAGGAAGGACTAGTAGGTAGAACAATGGGTATGGACAGGACCACAAAGGTCCTCTAGTCCAACCCATGCCAATGCAAGAAATCTCCTGTACATTGCTGCTGGTGGTGTGAAGTTCACATAAGTAGGTACATTTATGAGCCACAGCGACTCCTAGAATGGAGTCAATGAAGAGGTCAGCATGCTTGGAATAGAAAGGCCACTCCTACAACTGATGTTTTCCTCTCTTTGAATATGTGAAACAAAACAAATACAAACAGTAAACAAAAGGGTAGAGCCGTATCCTAATCGTGCACTAGAATATAAATTGATCAAAAAAACAAAACAGCAAACGATGCATTTATAGGAGACATGCTGGATGTTCAAAAATAAATAAATAAATAAATAAATATATTTTGTGCTAGTATAACTTTGAAATGATAGAGTTCCCAACACCCTCTGTCCCATCTAACATGGACCCTTTTGGTATCCCATGTTCTACGCTGCTCACTGGAATTTGGGTACTATGATAAACAGTATCCTAAAACCCAAGGGAAGTCATGTTGGCCATATGCAAAATTCTACAATCCATATTCATGTAATACCATATTAGGCCCACAAGAGATGATAAAAATGTGCCTGTTTGTGAGATCTTGAGATCTCAACATCTCTTCATGTGGCAAGATGTTAGGAAAATCAGGTGAGGGTTGAGGAGAAAGCTTGGCAAAAAAGCTAATGTATTGATGAAGTCATGGTGGCCCATGATCTCCAGCTTGAGATGGAATGGAGGTGGAAGGGTGTGCTTTTTCTCTCCCTTTCTCCCCACCCCACCAGCTTTTTGTTACATCTTGCCAGAAGAAGAGATATGGAAATCTTAAAGCTTGTTTTTTTGTTTTGGTCTTTTGGTTGCCACAACTGAGGCATTCCACAAACATGGAAAGAGGATGCTATCAATGTCAACTGGGATGCAGTGAGCCTAGGAAATACAGCTCCCAACTTAGACACAACACATATGCATTAATATTATTTTTATTGCTTATGTGTATTGCATTTCTATACTGCCTAATAGCCAAAGCAGTCTGGGTACTTTACAAAAGGTTAAAACCATTAAAAAGGAGAGGAGCTCCATCATGTAGTGCAGTGCTGAGCCTTGTCAGGCTTGGTAGGTCAAAGCCAGCATGCTGAATTAGGCTTGGAGACATACAAGCAGCCAGTGCAAGCAGGCCAGAATTGATGTTATCTGTTCAGACCTCCTGGTCCTTGGTGTCAACTAGGGTTGGCGGAGAATTTCTCCCTGAAACTTCGGGGGGCCAAGCGCCAACGTGTTCGGCCCCCCGAACAAGTTTTGGGGAGAAATTCTCCGCACCCCCCTGCCCCCTGCACCCCCCCGGGATGGGACTTACCTTTGCCGAATGTCCCTCCTGGTGGCGGGTCCTGGCGGTGGTTCGTCGGGTCTTCGTCAGGGGCGGGGGCGGCAGCCGATCTTTCGACCGGACTTACCTTTCCCGAATGTCCCTCCCGGCAGCGGGTCCGGCCGGCAGTTCGGCGGGTCTTCATCTGGGGCGGGAGCGGTAGCCGGTCTTTTGACCGGCTGCCGCCGCCGCCATTCCAATAAAAGAAAAAAAAAACATGCCCCCATGATAGGCTACGTGACAATTAACGTAGCCTATCATGGCTAGATTTGCAAAGTCAGCCATGATAGGCTACGTAAATCGTCACGTGGCCTATCACGGGTGACTTAAAAAAAAAAAAAAAGCACATACAGATAATGGTGGCCCCCATAGGGAGCCGCCATTCCCATTCCTTATTTGGTCACTGTAGTCTACGTAAAGATTACGTAGACTACGGCGAAAATAAGGGCAACGCTATTTGCGTTGCCCTTATTTTCGCCGTAGTCTATATAAAGATTTATGTAGACTACACTGACCAAATAAGGAAAGCGAATGGCGGCTCCCTATGGGGGCCGCCATTTGTGTATGCGCTTTTTTTTTTTAGTCCCCCGTGATAGGCTACATGACGATTTACGTAGCCTATCACGGCTGACTTTGCAGATCTAGCCGTGATAGGCTACGTTAATCATCACGTAGCCTATCACGGGGGCATTTTTTTTTTAACTTTTAATTTCGCGGCTGGGTGAGGCGAGGCGCCTCCCCCCCGGCCTAAATTTCGGCCGGGAGAGGCGGGAAGCCTCCCCCCCCGGCCTGAACCTCGCGGGGAGAGCAGCGAAGCGCCTCCCCCCCACCGCGAAAAGCTGCGAGACCAGGTAAGTGACTTTCATGCACCCCTAGTTTGGCCTTAGGTTTTAAATATTACATTTTGAAGGTTGTTGTATTTCTGGATATAACCAGTGACTGTATGTTAGTCAAATATGTTTTAGTCTCATGGACTGGTTCACTGTTTCGCAAATGACTGGTTGTCAACACAATAAAATTGAACAGAACAGAATTTCCATTACATTTATCTTTTTCTATAGGATACCAAGAAGATCAATGAAACAACAAACTCTTTTTTTATTTATATATTTCTACGAATTAGCTTCTCTCTGTTGTTCAGCTCAGGTTTCAGCACAATAATGTAGCATTTGGGGAAAAATATGAAGCACAGTAACCCAGTGCTAGAGGCCAAGATGGAGAAAATCTCCACAGCCACCATGTACTTTCCTCTTGTGCTCAGGTAGGTTGGAACAAAGGACAGCCACACACTGCAAAAGACCAACATGCTGAAGGTGATGAACTTGGCTTCATTAAAACTGTCAGGCAACTTCCTGGCCAGGAAGGCCACAGTGAAGCTGACAGCGGCCAAGAGGCCCATGTAGCCCAAGACACAATAGAACATGAGGACTGACCCTTCATTACACAACAGGACAATTTCTTCAGTCATAGAGTAAGTGTCCAAATCTGGGAATGGGGGAAACAATGCCAGCCACAGAGCACAGATCCCTGCTTGAATACTGGAGCAGGAGACGACAATAGAATATGCCAGCCTTTTCCCTATCCATTTTCTCATCCGGGATCCTGGTTTGGTAGCCATGAATGCCAGAACCACAGATACAGTTTTGGCCAAGATGGTTGAGAGTGATACAGAGAAAATGATGCCAAAAGCCATTTGTCGAAGAAGGCAGGTCACCTGATGAGGCTTTCCGATGAACAGGAAGGAAGACAGGAAACACAAGGGGAGGGAGATGAGGAGAATGTAGGTCAGGCTTCGGTTGTTTGCTTTGACTATGGCAGTGTCCCGGTGCCTAATGAAGATGCCAAGCACCAGAGCTGTGATCAGAGACAATAGAAATGCAGAAGAAATTGAAGCAATGGCCAATGTCTCTTTAAAAGCGAGGAAATTTGGAATCTTAGGAATGCATTCATCGTGGAATTTGTTTGGATAGTAACTTTCTGGACAACTGACACAAGTTTCCACATCTGAGGAACAAACATATATTAATGTATAAAAACCAAAAGAAATATATTCTCAAGATTCAAACAGCTGTACCAGAAGTTCAGCTAACACCCAGTATTTTATTGTTTACAATGGGAGGATGCATAAAACTCCATACAGTGTGCTTCATAATGAATGGATAATTCTGGCATTTTTTCCATGAATGACACATGTCTTTGTTGTCATCTTGGATTCTTTCCTTTTTCTGTGAACCACAGCTACCACAGTGTGAAATGAAAGAACATTCTGGCCCTAGTCCAAAAGTTTGGGGCCAAGAATGGTTATTTTTCTGATTCATTCTGGCTCAGTTTAATAGTGGTATTGTAGCATTCTCTTTTTTGTGATTGTAGTATGTGTTCCACACCAAAACATTGCACATTTTTTTAAAAAGCTGTTTCTAGTTTTATAAAAACGTATAATTACAGAAACTGGATTTGCTATCATTGGAATTTTGTTTTGTTTTGGAGTGATCTGCCATGCACATCACATTGCATATGCACTTACTTACTCGAATGGTTATTTTGATGCCCTTTCAACCTCTCCTCAAGCAACTTCATTGCTACAGCGATGATCACTTCTTTCCCATCCTGGCCTTGCCATTTGCTTTTCGTTGAAGCTTTCATTTCATGCAATCTGGATTCGGGTGTATCAAATTGTGCATGGACCCCTAGTTCCACACTAATACTACTAACATGTCAGATAAAACTTCCTTTAATGCTCTCAAAATGTTGCCACAGTATCCTTCATCAAAACTGCTTATGCAAACAGGGAGGTGGGCCTGGCTTAGGGTCATATGCATTGGGAGGGGAGGGTGATGAATGAAATGTCTTACAATCATGTCTCTATTTTCTTGTTCATTCCCATCAGAAGCTCAGCACCATCTGACTTTCCTATGGCTGTTGATTGTTACTGAGCATCATGGAGCACTGTTAAAATGCCAGTTGCCAAGACTGGCTTGGTAGATGGAGCCTTCACTGATCTGGAGCTGCGGCTGTCAGGCTTTGGTAACAGTCGGCAGTTTCAGTGCAGCTTCGAGGGGAAGATAACCAGATATCAAAATTTGATGACTCTCTCTCTTGAGGCCCCTTTAAAGGAGAAGGGAGGCTTCCTCAGATCTGCTCCTTCAAAGACAAGAGGCTCAAGGGAATAGCGAAAGGACCTCCATGTGAGGCATGGCCAGCTCACTGACACAAGGATGCAAGTCCTGGGCATGGGGATGAGATCAGCAGAATTTCTTCCGCAGATCTATGTGAGGGCCGTGAGGGAACAATGCTATGCATTAGACTAGGCGTAGGGCTGGAGCTGGGGAGCTTGCTCAGAAAAGCTGTATTAGAAGGACAAAGCTTCAGTACTATAGAATGATAGTGCACTCCCATCAGAGTGAGGGAGTTTCTTATTATGTTTACTTTCATACTGTGGCAATCTCCAGCGAAACTGTTGCTCATTTGAAACTCCCCAAACTCTTCATTTGGGGTACAGGTGCAAACACCTTCTTTAATCTCTTCTCCACAAAGGCCAGGAATGTTAATACCACTAATGGAAAGTCATTTCATGTCTTTCTGCTCACACAGGACCAGCAATTACTTCTTCAATATTATCTGTTATCTTGATTTTTGTTAATGCTAAAATGTGTTAGCTATGTTTCTAAAACTGTTTCCCTCAAGAAGGACAAGTGGAAATTTCAATAAAATCACATCTACAAATTTGATTCATAAACAAAGAGTGCAATGCACAATATATAGGATGTTCAAATCTCTCAAAAATGTAATTGACAACAAAAGATGGGGAAGGGTTGCTTCCAAATAAAATGCATCTTGTTATCATATGTCCTACCATTCTGGTTTGAGAACATCCCATCTGGACATGGAGCACAATCATAGCAGCAAAATTTCTCCCCCTCTTTCTTTTTCTTGCTGTAACCAGGTGGGCAGTTGTCAGTACACTGAGAAAGAGGTGGCACCTATTTGAAGAGCTTAGTATTAAGAATAGTTTGAGGAATTCATTTCACAGCAAATAACTAGGGATGTCAGAGAAATCCGCTGCGGATTCAAATGAGGCCGGATTCTTTGGAATCCTGCCTCAGGAATCCTCAGCGGATCGGGACCACTTACCTCTGCTCCAGGATGACTGGCGGCGGAGCGGCACTCGGCTGCTTCTTGCCAGCCAGAGCTGTTTGCCTCCTCCCTGTCCCTGCCTATTGCCTTAAAAAAAAAAGGATTTAAAATAATAATAATAATAATAATAATAATAATAATAATAATAATAATGGCGATCGGGAGGATGTGCCCATAGACTTATATGCAAATACAGTCATGAATCTTGCATATAAGCCTATGGACACTTAGACTTATACTCAAGATTCATGACTGTATTTGCATATAAGTTTATGGGCACATCCTCCCGATCACCATTTTTTTTAAATAAAAGACTTTTTTTAAAAGGCAATCGTCAAGGACAGGGAGGAGGCGAACGGCTCTGGCTGGCAGTGGGGAAGGTAAGCGCCTCCAAACCAGTCCCCCCCCGGAATTTGAGTGGAGCAGAATGGCTCTGGAGGTTTCTGGGGGGGGGAGGAACGGATCGCCTGCCCCCACCATGGATTCCCCACTGGAACAGATGGTGGGGCATCCGTACAACCCTACAGATAACACACCAGTGAACAGGAAGGCCAATGATCCTGAATAGATGGCACTTGAAGTAGGCGGAGTACCTCAACTCCTCCTCTGAACTCTAGAAGATTAGAATTTCCGTTCCTAGTCTGATCAATGATACAACTAGCTTCGCATTCCATTTTACACCATTAACTAGATACATGTCTCAGGCTTCACAAGAAAGTAATGATGGGCAACATTATCTTTCCTTTTCCCACTCCTTTTTCTTATTGTAACCAGGATTGCTGTAGACATTAGACAGAGAAAGAGGGGGCACCTGTCCAGAATTATTGCAAGAGCACAGTATGAAGGAATTGTTTGGAGAACCCATCACACATTCCAATCTTTACCAGTCAACATGAAGGCCAATGACATGGAATATTAGATGTCTAAGTGCATAGGTGGTAAATGCAGTTGGAGGAATAGCCATTGTACAAGGCATCTAGAAGATTTGAATTGCCATTCTTAGGCTGGCTCAGATTTCTCATGAAGGTAATGATGGGCAACATGATCTCTGCTGTGTCAGCCACTAGACCATCTTGGTCAGAACATGCCCCGTCTAGAGACTGCATTTTTATTTCCTTATCTATTTTTATGTGGAATATCCACCATCCGTATATCAACATACTCCTTTAAAAAGCCATTTCCCCCCTTTCCCAATACCATATTGCAGGGAATTTCAAATTAATGATGCATTTTGTAAAGAATGGCCATTGTTTCCCCACCTGGGTCAGGTCTCTGTGCCACTTGATTCTGTCCTCATGAATGGTGACCCCTTTGCCTGGAGGAGCGTGAGGATCCAGCCTTCCCACTTTGACCCTGACATAGGACCTATTTGGGAAGGTGACAAAGTTTGTAATATCAAATCCCCCCTCAAATTCTCCATGTTCATTAAATGTAATCTCATCTCCAGCATTGTTGTTGAATGAGGTGGTCTGAATCAGTGAGTGGAGCTAGGTGGAGAGAAAAAGAGAATCAAATGGTCTATCAAGTTGTGTAATGTTCTCATTCAGATTGTTCAAATAGCCTACGGAGAGAGGAGAATATCCACCTTTCAGTGGTAGATATAGGGAAAGAATGACAAATAATTAATCACAGAAATTCAAAGATGCTGCAAAGAGAACTCTGGAAATTATATGTATCGGGAAAAATCTTTTCCATTTTTGTAAATATTTCAATTTTTTAGTGTTCTTTGCAGGTTCAGAGCTCACCCTGTTGCTTTAATATACCCATGCCCAAGTTGGTGCCCTTCAGGTGTTTTGGACATCAGCTCCCATCAGCCCTATGTAACAAGGCCAATGGTCAGGAATGCTGGCAATTGTAGATCAACATTTCTGGAGGCACCAGGTTGGGGAAGGCTGCTTAATGAACATAAACTATATTATGTACAACTCGGTTTGCTCATCAAATTTTCATTACAATTAAACACATGTGGAAGTAAATTCAGTAAATTTGTAATTCTTGCCTGAATAAAGTGTATTTTAATATTCATTATACCAAACACGATACGTTTATGAGCAAAGCAAGTTATACACACTATAGTTTAGGTTCCTATTTTATGTCTGATGAAAGAGAACTTCCACAAATAGCTTCTGAAACATCTGAATCACCCAAGAAACTAGAAGAAGCAGGAGGATCGGAGGCACGGGAAGACTAGTTTACAGAATCTGTTCATGTTTGCCGTCAAGTTTAGGGAAATTCCTAAACCTTTTCCTGTTTGTAGGATAGATTTTAGGGCAATCTGATCTGGAGGAAAAACTACTGAGATCTGTTTTGACTGAGGAATATTCTCTCACCTATTGGGAATGTTAAGCAACCATATTGCAATATTTAACCATATTTAACAACAATATGCTGACAAACACAGAAACTGAAACTGTGAAGGATGTACATACATTCTCATCTATGTTCTGATATGGCGACTTTATTAAAATGTTGGGGATCTGAGAATCGCTTGGAGCATCCCTAAATGTTTATCAGTAAATGCTACATTAGATGAAGAAATGTAATAAGGAATGGACGAATTTATGATGCTGAGAATCTTACAGAGAGGTTTTTAAAAAATCAACCCCCCCATGAATTCATTACTTTCAGAAATATTGCTTCTCTAGCTTCCATTGCAAAGTTTTATTACATGGTTTTTAGAAACTATAGGGGGGGGGGCGGATGAAGGCTGGGTTGCGACATATAAACTCTGCGTCTTAGATATTTTATTCGTCCATTCAACAAGATTTTTTGTTACTATCCAAACCTGTTTAATTTTTTCCACTCTTACAGAAAAAACAAAACAAAAACAGCCCTTGAGAAAAAAGAGGAAACAACTCTTTCTCTCCTGATTTTTTTTCTGGTTTGTTGCTGGGACTCCACATCTCTAGTCTGAATCCAACCCTCTGCCCTTTTGCTGTTCACATTTGGCAAGGAAGGGAAGAAAATTGAGAAGATGAGCAAGACATCTTGGGTGCTTTGTAGAGATTGACAGCCAAACCACATATTATGTTTAAATGGATGGTGGCTGTGTCTGTGTCCAGTTTTTATTGGAACCACCAAAAGAGGAGGGGAAGTTTAATACTTCACGCTCCAGCTGTAGGTTCATTCCCTTTGTACTGTGGAATATGGATAAAAGCTCCCCATAGAGAGTGAGACCCAAACCATGTGCTATGTTTAAATAGATGGATGTGTGTGTGTGTGTGTGTGTGTCCAATTTTTACTGGAACCACCGCAAGAGGAGGAGAAGTTTAATACTTCTCTCCTCAGGTGCAGGTTCCTCCCCCTTGTATGTATGGAATATGGAAAAAAAGCTTGTGAACCTCCCAGAGAGCTTAGGCTGTTGGGCGGTATCGAAATAAATACATACATAAATAAATAAAAGCATAAACTCAAGTTTAGGGAAATTCCTAAACCTTTTCCTGTTTGTAGGGTAGATTTTAGGGAAATCTGATCTGGAGGAAAAACTACTGAGATCTGTTTTGACTGAGGAATATTCTCTCACCTATTGGGAATGTTAAGCAACCATATCGTGATATTTAAGCCTATTTAACAACAATATGCTGACAAACACAGAAACTGAAACTGTGAAGGATGTACATACATTCTCATCTATGTTCTGATATGGCTAGGGATGTATGAAAGTTCCACCATGGATCTCGGGGAGGCCAAATGCCAGCACATTCAGCCCCCCGAAATTGGGGGTGGAATGCCCCCCCCCCAAGATGAGACTTACCTTGGGCGGATCTTCCTGGAGGTGGTGGCTCCGGCGGTGGCACGGCGGCGGCGCGGCAGCAGCGGCTGTGGCGGCCGGTCTTCCGACCAGCTGCCGGTGCCACCATTTCCAGGTTAAAAAAACCCACACACACACAAAAACATCATAGGCTACGTAAAGATTTACGTAGCCTATCACAGCTAGATTTTAAAAAAACACCATGATAGGCTATGTAAATGTTTACGTAGCCTATCACGGCTGACTTAAAACAACAACAACCCCAAAATACGCATGTACGCAAATGGCGGCGGCCATGGTTGCCGCCATTTGTGTACGCGCGTTTTTTTTTAAAAATCAGCCATGATAGGCTACATAAACATTTACGTAGCCTATCACAGCTGACTGCAGGGATGCAAACAGTGGTGGCTACGGCCGCTGCCATTTGCGTCCCTGCTAGCCAGCGGCAGGATGTCCGGCTGCTGGCGGAGCTGGCCGGCAGCTCCGCAGAATCGCTCCGGAGCACAGCTGGCCGGCCAGGATTCCGGGGGGGAGGAACGGAGCACCTCCCCCACCAGGCAGGATTCCGGGGGGAGGGACGGAACGCCTCCCCCCCAGCATCAGCAAAATCCACGGAAAGGTACGTCACTTTCGTACATCCCTAGATATGGCAACTTTATTAAAATGTTGGGGATCTGAGAATCGCTTGGAGCATCCCTAAATGTTTATCAGTAAATGCTACATTAGATGAAGAAATGTAATAAGGAATGGAAGAATTTATGATGCTGAGAATCTTACAGAGAGGTTTTTAAAAAATCACACCCCCCATGAATTCATTACTTTCAGAAATATTGCTTCTCTAGCTTCCATTGTGAAGTTTTATTACATGGTTTTTAGAAACTATGGGGGGGGGCGGATGAAGGCTGGGTTGCAACATATAAACTCTGCATCTTAGATATTTTATTCATTCATTCAACCAGATTTTTTGTTACTATCCAAACCTGTTTAATTTTTTCCACTCTTACAAAAAAAACAAAACAAAAACAGCCCTTGAGAAGAAACAGGAAACAACTCTTTCTCTCCTGATTTGTTTTTCTGGTTCGTTGCTGGGACTCCACATCTCTAGTCTGAATCCAACCCTCTGCCCTTTTGCTGTTCACATTTGGCAAGGAAGGGAAGAAAATTGAGAAGATGAGCAAGACATCTTGGGTGCTTTGTAGAGATTGACAGCCAAACCACAAGGGATGGTGGCTGTGTCTGTGTCCAGTTTTTATTGGAACCACCAAAAGAGGAGGGGAAGTTTAATACTTCTCTCCTCAGGTGCAGGTTCCTCCCCCTTGTACTTATGGAATATGGAAAAAGCTTGTGAACATCCCAGAGAGCTTCGGCTATTGGGCGGTATCGAAATACATACATATATAAATAAATAAAAGCAAAATTTCCTTTTTGCTGAGTCGAAAAGCTGTGGTGTGGGGGTGCAGATAGAAATGATTGGTAAACTCATGGTCTGGGAGGGAAGGATTAACCATACCATTCCTGCATTGGGAGTTGTGATAAACGTTAGTCCCCACCCCCAAAGATAAGAAAAGGAAAAGACATGTGTGCTAGCTATGCCATTAATGTAACACAGTTTAGCATTTAGAGGTCATTAGGATACTGACTACTGCATGCCACTCCATTGACAGTAACTCGACCATGATATTTGACTTCTGTCAGTGAGGAGAGGTTACCTGCCAGGGTTCTACACTCTGAGGAGACAGTCTGACTCTGTTCTCCATTGTTTGGTGGTTGACTCTAGCCAAGTAGAAGGTGTGCAAGGCATGTGCTACAGTGTAGACAGAATTATAGATACTGTAGCTGTGGCCAGTCATCCTCATTTCAAAAACAACCCCAGGAAGACTTTCCAGCATCTCCTCTCCAGTACATGTTCGAGCTGTGAGACTCATAATTGAGTTTGAAAGTGAACAACCAAATGCTTGTTCCCAGAAATCATGAACAAAACCGTCTTCATTTGTCCAGGAAGGATCAACAAGCTCAACAAATCCTTGGAAGCCTGGAAGCTCCCTTGATGGAATTGTAAAGGAGACAGCACCATGGAGCATTTTTACATCAAATCCAGCAGCTATTGTAACGGGAGTTAAAGTGAATTCGATTTGGGCTGTTGTTATCCATACTTTTGCTGCCAAGAACCTCCCCTTATACTGAGAAAATATTAGTGGAATTATCCTGCTTCCATATATAAAAAATTCCAACCATATAATGGCTGGGGATTCTCCATGTATTACAACTGCATTGGCTTTGCTCTCCATGATAGTTTGCAAAACCTTCAATTTGTCAGAGGCAATTTGAAGTATATCAAAGATATACAGATTTTTTTCAAGCCTTTCTGTGAATGCTGGACAGATTTTGTTCTGGAAAAGCAGAGGCTCCATGGTGTGCAAAAAATGATCTCCACCCTCATCCTCCGTAGCCAAGAGTCCAACCCAGTTCCATCTGAAATGTGAAAATAACTGGACAAGTCCTTGGTATTGAAGTTCTTCCTTGGGGGCCATGGAGTAAAAGGAAGGGAAATAAAGTTGATCATTCACTGCTGGCTCAAAGGAGCCATAGGAAACCTAAAAACGAAAAAGAAAAAGAAGGAAAAGAAGGAAAGCAAAAGAAAGACAGCAACAGACATTTCAGAATGGGAGCAGGGGTATCTGATGGTCTCTTCACTCATTAACGGGGAATCAGAAAACGAACTGTTCAGCAAATCCCCTGGATTGCAAGGAGTGCTCACTGGAAGGACAGATACTGAAGCTGAAGCTCAAATATTTTGGCCACCTAATGTGAAGAGAAAACTCTCTGGAAAAGACCTGGATGCTGGGAAAGACTGAAGGCAAAAGGAGAAGGGGATGGCAGGGGATGAGATGGCTAGATAGCATCACGGATGCAATGAATATGGACTTGAGCACGCTCCGGGAGAGAGCGCAGGACAGGAAGGCCTGGCGTGCTATGGTCCATGGGGTCACGAAGAGTCGGACACGACTGAACGACTGGACAACAACAAATTCTATTGCTTATGAAAATGACATCGGTTAAGCTAACAGCCTTCTTCATGGGCAGATTGGGGAAGGGTGGTTAGGCTAGCCATGGTGCGTGGTGGTTACCACTAACTACTGTTTGTGCTATTGCCACACGTGCAGCTAACCAAATTCCGCAACACAGTTAGGCTAACCATTCTCTAAGCACCCTCCCTCCTGCAGGACCCTGCAGTCCTCCAGATGGGGAGGCAGGCAGCCTAGCAGCCTTTGTTCTTTCTGTGGCCATTTCAGCATTTGGTGCTGGCAGCAGATCTGCCCTCAAAATCAGAAGGGATGGTGCTTGTGGGAGAAGGACCATGCCCATCATGCCATGGAGCACTATGGTGGCTGCAAATATATCACGGAGGGTGCTCACATGTCACACTAAGCCATGGTAGATCCCACTAACCATCTTGCCACAAGTAGGGAAGTACGAAAGTCACTTACCTTTTCGAAGGGTGACATTTGCGGTGGGGGGGAGGCGCTCTGTCCCTCCCCCCGAAATTCTGGCTGGGGAGGGAGGTGCTCCATCCCTCCCCCTGAAATTCTGGCCGGGGCGGGAGGCGCTCTGTCCCTCCCCCCCTGAATCCTGGCCGGCTGGGACGCAACTGGCAGCGGCCATAGCCGCCGCTGTTTGCATCCATGCAGTCAGCTGTGATAGGCTACGTAAATGGTTACGTAGCCTATCACGGCTGATTTAAAAGAAAAAACACACACGCACGTACGCAAATGGCGGCGCCCATGGATGCCGCCATTTGCGTTCCTTATTTTGGCTTGTCTTAGTCTATGTAAACATTTACGTAGACTAAGACGGCGAAAATAAGGGGAACGCAAATAGAGTAGCGTCTATGCTATTTGAGTGCCCCTTATTTTCGCCGTCTTAGTCTATGTAAATGTTTACATAGACTAAGACAAGCCAAAATAAGAAACGCAAATGGCGGCATCCATGGGCACCGCCATTTGCGTATGCGCAGGTTTTTTTTCTTTTAAATCAGCTGTGATAGGCTACGTAAACATTTACGTACCCTATCATGGTACTTTTTAAAAATCTAGCCGTGATAGGCTACATAAATCTTTACGTAGTCGATCACGTTTTTTTTTTTTTTTTACTGGAAATGGCGGCGGCAGCAGCCAGTCGGAAGATCATCCGCCGCAGCTGCTGCCGCTGAACCGCCGCCGAACCGCCGCCGGAGACGCCGCCGCCGCCAGGAAGATTCACCCAAGTAAGTCCTGTCCCGGGGTGGTGGGGGGGCAGACCGTTCTGCCACCGATTTTGGGGGGCCAAATGCACTGGCATTCGGCCTCCCTGAGATTCGTGGCGAAATTCTCTGACATCCCTAGCCACAAGTACTTAGTGAGTGCAGTTAGTCCCTGGTTAATAAACCCCTATGGTTGGGTCTGACCTTTGTTCAGATGTCACCCTAAGCCACCATGGTTAGATAAAAACTCCTAACAATCAGGGTTTAGCGTGAAATGTGAACTGGGTCAATAGCTTGAAAATTTGTATCCGTGAACTTGCCAATGAGGCCTACAATTGTGAATAGTGATCTGATAACCATGTCATCGGTAGCAAGTTTAAAATTGCTGAGAATTAACACATTTGTTGTGTTTACTCCAGTAGATACAGTTTGGCATATGATATATTTATTTCAAAGTTTTCTGAAAGCTACTGGTGCATGGTATTCAAGCTTGTTGAAGAGCTATGTCGTTCATTGGTATGGTGAAGTTCTAAGCAGTGGGTCAAACTGGTTAATGTTTTTTGCCCCAAGAAAGCCTACAGCAGTAACTACTTGCAAAGTTGTGATCGAGATGAACAGTTTCATGCTGAAATTAGAATTCTGCTTCACATCTTTGAATCTTTGAAGATCATGCCTGAATTAGAAAAAAAAAACCAACATTGTGGAGAAGCCACGATTCTTCGAAGATAACACCTTAATTTTTTAAAAAAAATCCGGAGCGGGGGATAGGAGGGGGTAAAACTTACCCTCATTTGAAGGGATAGAACAACCCCCTGGTCAGTGCAGAAAGCCTGATTCCCAGGCGGTTGCCCATCCAACTACTGACCAGGGCTGACCCTGACTAGCTTCCGAGATCAGACAAGAACATGCACATGCACATCCAGCCCTTTGCTTGTTGCTGAGGAACACTGAGTGCTGAGGAAGCTATGCGATCAGTAGCCGGAAGACGACATGGGGCTGTCGAGAGCTGTGAGCGTGGTGGGCATGGAATTAGCACAAATGGGAAGATTTCTGATCCTCCAATGAGATCCTTCATCTTTAAGAGCAGGAAAACAGCACAGTGCTCGAGTGTGACCCGAGCTCTTGCATTCGATGAAGCACCGCAACGGTGAAAATAGGTGAGTGTGAATAATCATGTTTTAATTAGGGATGTCAGAGAATTCCGCGATGGATCACAGTGAGGCCGAATGCCAGTGCATTTGGCCCCCCGAAAACCATCGCAGAATGAAGCCCCTGCCCCCCAACCCACGAAAAGTGTGCAAGATGAAGTCCTCGCTGCCCCCACCCCATGAAAGGCACACGAAATGGAGCACTTATCTGCTCCCATCCATGCTGCTTTGCGAATGGCGGCCGTCCTGTGGCCGCCATTCACTTCTTCCTCTTCAGCCATGATAGGCTATGTAAATACTTACATAGCCTATCACGGCTAATGCAGGGACGCCATTTGCATCCCTGCAGAGGCCGTGATAGGCTACGTAAGTATTTAAGTAGCCTATCACGGCAGGGGGGGAAAACCCCAGCGTACGCAAATGGCGGTGGCTACCGCCATTTGTGTACACTGGGTCTTTTTCCCCCCTGCCGTGATAGGCTACATAAGTATTTACAGCTCACTACAGGGATGCAAATGATGGCGGCTACAACAGCCGCCATTTGCATCCCTGCAGGGCTGCCCAGCAGCCGGATGTCCAGCTGCGGGTGGCCAGAGATGGCCGGCGGCTCCGCGGCTTGGCTGCGGAACCGGCCAGCCAGGATTCTTGGGGGAATTTTGGGGGTGAGATCCACGGAGCACCTCCCCCTCTTCAAGGATTCTGGGGTGAGGGACGGAGTGCCTACCCCCACCTGTGGAACCTGGCGGAGCTAGGTAAGCAGGGTTTTGTACACCCTAGTTTTAATGCGAGAGTGTTTAACCCAATGGGACACCGAATTCATTGTGATGGCAGGCGCAATGTAGATTGGCCCCACCTTTCTGAAAGCTGAAATGGTGCACAAGGTCCCCAATCCCAGCTTTTCTTTTCCATGTGGGGCAGGGGGAAAGATAGGGATTGGGGCTCATGGCTGACTGTTTTTCCCTGAAGGCAGAAAGCGTGAGGCCCAAATCTTTCTGTATGTTAACATGTGTTCATCAGTTCATCTATGTTGGAGATGATCACTTTCATGCTGAAATTAGAATACTGCAAGCACACAAACCTTTGAGAGGTTTCTCAAACAGGGTTTCTCCTACAAGGCCTATTCCCTTTCATTATGGAATGTGACATCACAAGGTTAGACTACATGTTACTACATGGACTGGAAACCTGGTGTGTGTGTGTGTGGGGGGGGGTTAGGGAGACTTTAATCTTCCTCCTCCTCCCATACTGTGGTCCCAATATGGATTGCCAAAAAGGTATCTGGCTGTATTATAAATAGTAGGGAAAGTGTTAAAGCCCCCTAAGCCCACCTCAGTGTCCTGATCCATATTAAGTTCCAGTGCTTACTTTTGAGGAAATAAAGCAAAAAAGCTACATCTTTAAATTAATATGTAATTTGACCCTGGGGCAGCTTGGGGATGGAATTCACACAGACATCAAGAACAGGGCCTCACACCACTTTTCTGAAAGCTGAAATTATGCATAAAGTCCCTAATCCCAGTTTTTCTTTTCCATGTGGGGTGGGGGGAAAGATAGGGATTGGGGCTCATGGCTGACTGTTTTTCCCTGAAGGCTGAAAGTGTGAGTCCCAAATCCTTCTGTATGTTAACATGTGTTCATCAATTCACACAAATGCAAGTTTCATTCCACCCAGGTTGAGGTAAAGACACCATATGTAGCATTGATTTAGTTGGATTCTCATACCTGTGCAAACAGACGCCCACCAAACTAGAGGGGGAATGTCTGAGGGTGCCACATACCCCAGAGGTTTGCCTCAGAAGCCTTTGTAACATTTGTTTGTTTATTAAATTTCTATCATGCCCAGTAGCCAAAGGTGTCTGGGAGGTGCAGAACAATTAAAAGCACAAAATTCATCTTAAAATACAACATGAAATGTACATTTTGAAACTACAATATAAAAGTACCACCCCCCTCCCCCAGAAAAAGCTAGCAGGAATGCAGATTAAAAGTACAATAACAGATTGAACACAACTAGGGATGGACGAAAGTCCCTTACCTCATCCCGCAGCTTGCTTCACGGTGGGGGGGAGGCGCTCTGTTCCTCCCCCCAAAATTCTGGGTGGGGGGGAGGCGCCCCATCTCTCCCCGCTGAAATTCTGGCTGGGGGGGAGGCGCCCCGTCCCTCTGGCCGCAAATCCTCCTTGCTGGCTGGGACGCAAATTGCGGTGGCCGTAGCCGCCGCCGTTTGCGTCCCTGCAGCCAGCCGTGATAGGCTACGTAAATCCTTACATAGCCTATCACGGCTGACTTTGAAAAAAAAAAAGCGCGTACGCAAATGGCGGCGCCCATGGGATTTTGCGTTGCCCTTATTTTCGCCGTAGTCTACGTAAATCTTTATGTAGACTACAGGGTCCAAATAAGGAACGCAAATGGAGGGCGGCGCCCTATGGGGGCCGCCATTTGCGTATGCGCTTTTGTTTTTTTCAAAGTCACCCGTGATAGGCTACGCGACGATTTACGTAGCCTATCACGGCTGACTTTGGAAATCTAGCCATGATAGGCTATGTAAATCGTTACGTAGCCTATCACGGGGGTGTTTTTTTTTTAATGTTTTTTTTCGTGGCCGGGTAGACGGGGCGCTTCTACCTGGCCGGAATTTTCCAAGCGAGGGATGGGGCGCCTCCCCCCCGGCCTGAATTTCGGCCGGGCAAGGCGGGGCGCCTCCCCCCCTCGCATGAACTTCGGGGGGAGAACCGAAGCGCCTCCCACCCACCGCGAAGCAAGCTTCGAGGACAGGTAAGGGACTTTGGTCCATCCCTAGGATTGGACAAATTCCTGAGGAGAAAGCTATCCATGGCTACCAGTCCTGATGGCTACGTGCTACCGCCAGGATCAGAGGTCAGTAGGCCTAGGTACAACATTTGCTTTGGAACATGGGCAGGAGAGCTCTGATGCACTTGTGTCCTGCTTGTGGGTACCCAGTCGACAGCTGGTTGGCCACTGTGTGAACAGAATGCTGGACTAGATGGCCCTTTCTTCTGATACAGCTGGGCTCTTCTTATGTTCTGATGTTCTTATGTCTTATGACTCCTTTCGGCGCCAGGTGAAGACCTTTTTATTTTCCCAGGCTTTTTAGCTTTCTAAATTTTTATCTTTGCTGTTTTAAATCTGTATTTTAAATTCCTGTACTGCTGCTAGGTTTTATTGTGGTTGTATTGTTATATTGTGGTTTTAATGTTCTATATATTTTAAATTGTTTTATTGTGTGTTGTTTGGTTTTAATTTTTGTGAACTGCCCAGAGAGCTTCGGCTATTGGGTGGTATAGAAATGAAATGAATGAATAAATAAATAAATAAATAATGTTCTTAACCCTGATTTCTATTTTTTTAAACGCTATGAAATCTCTCTGTGTGAGATTACTCTGGACTTACTCTTGAACTTATGTTTTGATTCTTGGATTTGATAGGTGATGTAGTGTGGAGGTTCCAACAAAGATTTCAAGCTTGGATTAGAGCTCTGCATGTGTGGATTTGTTGAGGTGTTTTTTTTTCTAGAACCCTTGTCTTGGATTGACTGGAGTGGATTATGCCTGGAATCATTCAAGCCCCTTGCTCTGTATTGTACTCTTGTTTTGGATTGCCTGGGATAGATTTTGCCAGCAGTCTTTTGAGCCCCTTGCTTTGTATTCTGCCTTAGAGATTGCAATGGGGAAACCATGTCGTATGGACCTGTCACATGGTTATAGTTATTACCTTTTGACTGTTGTGGAATTACATACAGCCTATAGCTCACTGATGGGGTCGAACTGTGTAGGAATGCCACACTGTGTACTTGAAAGGTCAGGCCCATGACAGTAACATTTAGGTCCTTCTAAAATGGAAAGTCTGTTTTTTTTCTGAAATTTTGCAACAAAAATGGAGACTCTCCTTGAACATACCCCCAAACAAGGGGAGATAGAAGGAAACTTTGGACACAAGCTATTCCAATTCAGATAAAGGAAGGGAGTTAATGGTGGGGCAAATAGGAACAAGTAGAAAAGGTGTATAAAGAGTGTCAAACTTGCACTGAAAGTTTAGGAGGACATGTATCTATAAATGGGGAGTTCTAGCCAGTAGCCAAAAGTATGGATGTGAATTTCTCTCTGTCATGGTCCTCTTCCAGCTAAGTGTGGGGAAGGCTGGGAGACAATCTTCCGGATTGGCATTTTCCTACCCTTGTCCTCCTGTGGTAGTGTTCATGTTCAAAATAGTATGGTGTGTCTTTTGTCTCTAATGCCTTATCCCCAACTTCCTTCTTTGTAGAACCACGTTCCCCAGATTTTACACATACAAATATACACAGAGATGCACATTTGGTCAATGATTTCTCTAGATAGTCAGTCCTGTCACCAAAGAACAATCTTTCTCTACACATATGAAACACGCATTGTTAGCTTGAGATTTAGTTGAAGCAGACTGACTGAAATCAATGGGTCTATTTCAGGTATGACTAAACCTGGATCAAACCCACTTCTCATACAAAGATTTGGAAACCCATGGGGAATTCCAAATGCAACCCCACATATCTCAGCTCCCTTTCCTCCCCGCTCCTTCTGTCCCAGTCCATCCTGACAAATCATCAAATTGCTACTGGAAAGAGAGGAGAAGAGTTCATTACAGGAGAGTTGGGGGAATCACCATGTGCTGATCCTACCTGTGGAACCTTGTAAACAGATAAGATGTCTGCCATGCATGAGGAGGTATCAGAGCTAAGTCCACCGATGACTCCTATGACATTTTTCTGAAAGCCACATTTATAGTTGGGGAGAAACTGATGGGAGTTAAAGAGAAAGTCCAAAGTGGTGCGATAGGTCATCCTTGAATCAGTGTAGCTGTCATAGATGTGGAACCCGAGAGTGACATTGGGCAAGATGTTGGGATTATCATTGATCTCATCAATGGCAAACACGAAAGCCAGGATGTGCTGGTAGAAATTTGGCACCACACTGCAAAAAAGAAGTGACATCCTGTTTCTTGGGAGTGTTAAATGGTGCACAAACTCATTTTATCTCAGTACAGGTCTACTGGAGATCTGAAAAATTCAGCTGCTTATTCATAAGGAGGGAGTATAACCCACAAATTTAGTCATAAACTAATTGCCTTTGAAAAGAAGGACAACATGGTTACATGTTGCTGGATTGTGCTTTTGGGCTTATATATCCTAATATTAGGCATGTTGCTGTCAATGGTCAGCTCAGATCATATTTTAATGTGTCAGATATCATTTTTTATGCAGACATCTAGGTAGAATAGATAAAACATTTTCTTGGATTTCACTGTTTTCACTTTCAATATTTCCATCTATGTTGTTCTCTATTATATATTTTCAGCTACTAACATCCATGGTGTCACAGCATTATGCTCCAGTGTTTTGACCATTGCCACTTCTAGGTGCTTCCGAAACTGCATCTGCTTCACACAATTTGAGATCACCTTGTACCTTCAGCATCTGGCTTTTTGGAGCTTTCAATGAATGAATCTAAGAAGGAATACAGGATGTTGGCTTATACAGAACTTAATTTAAAATAACTACTGCCATTATATTCCAAGATCTGTGGATCTACTGTGCTGTCAGTCATATAAAGACTCACTCAAATAACCCTAAATGTCATTTTGGGATGGGTGTGGGGGGAGACTTCCTTACATGGGTATGTTAATCTTCTCCTGAGAAGGATGTCTGATGAATAACACTTTGGGGGGAAGGTAATGGAGATGAGATGCCATCCCACCAATGAGGACGTCACCTGGCTGGTACCACTCGTGTGGAATATACGGAGGCTCGTTTCCGCTGCACTTAGTAGCATGCATGTTCCAGACCACATTTGGCAGTAGCAGTAGGAGCAGCAGCAGCAGTAGCAGCGGCATCCTTGTGTCAAACTCCCCTCCACACATCAGAGTCTCCTGTCTCTCTCTCTACATCACACCATTACTACCATCAGTCTGACTTGAACAAGGTGCATGGCAGCTGATGCTGAAAACACAACTTAGTGAAGGTACAGGTGTCCTCTGTATCCTTAAGCTCAAGAGGGTAACAAAAGCAAGGCTTGAGTGCCAATTGAGAGTTACCATCCGAAGGTTGAGGTGCACGATGGAAGAGGGAAAGCGATCAGCACGAGGGAGCCCTGGTTCTCTGTTCTCATGATCCTTAGCAGTCAATGGCCCTTCATTAGCCTTATAAATATTTCAGACTTGGCTGATGATTTTCTTTTTCCTAGAAAGCTCTTTGAGCACATAAATCAATTACAGCAATTTTATTAATTACAGGGAAGATAAACACATCTGCAATGTTTTTGGACTCCATGGTGCAACATCCGTAGCAGAAGTGCCGAAACAAACATGTTTTTCTGATCTCCCTGCTCCATTCTGCTGCCCACTGATGGTGAGGAAGGAATAGCAGGTAGAATCATGGAGTTTGAAGGGAGCTCAAAGGTCCTCTAGTCCAACCCATGCCAATGGAGGAAATCTCCTGAACAGTGCTGCTGGCGGTGGGGAGTTCACATAAGTAGGTACATTTTTGATGACCCACAGTGACGCCAAGAATGGAGTCAATGAAGAGTTCAGCATGTTTGGAATAGAACTTCCCCTCCTACAATTGATATTTTTCTGTCTTTGCAAATATATAGCAAGACAAATCAGAAAAGTAAAAAAAAGTAAAGCCCTATTCTAACCATGCAGTAGAATATAAATTCATTAAAGAAAAGAGGGCAAATGATGCATTTATAGTAGACATGCTGGATATTCATATACATATACATATACATACATATATATATATATATATATATATATATATAGAGAGAGAGAGAGAGAGAGAGAGAGAAACATAAATTCATTAAAGAAAAGAGAGCAAATGATGCATTTATAGGAGACATGCTGGATGTTCATACACACACACACACACACATATATATATATATATATATATATATATATATATATAGAAAGAGAGAGAGAGAGAGAGAGAGTTCCTAGTCTAACTTGCCTCTGCAAGAGTTCACAACAGCTTCTGTTCCATTTAACATTGACGCTTCTTTGTATCCCATATTGTGCACTACACACTGGAGTTTGGGACCTATGATAAACAGGATCCTAAAAAGCAAGGGAAGTCGTATTGGCCACACGGAGAATTCCACAATCCATGTTAATGTAATGCCACATTAGTCCAACAAAAGATGATAAAAATGTGCCTGTTTTTGAGATCTCGAGATCTCAACGTCTCTTCATGCGGGAAGTTGTTAGGAAAAGCAGGTGAGGGTTGAGGGGAAAGCTAGGCGAAAAAGCCAATTTATTGATGAAGTCATGGTGTCCCATGATCCCAAGCTCGTGATGGAATGGAGGAAGAATGGGGGTGGGAGGGTCTGCTTTTATTCTCTCCCTTTTTTCCCACCCCACCTGCTTTTTGCAACATCTTGCCAGATGAAGAGATCTGGAGATACTGAAACCTTGTATTTCTGTTGTTAACTTTTGGGTGACCGAACTGAGGCATTCCACACACATGGAAAGAGGATGCTATCTATGTCATTTGGGATACAATGAGCCTAGGAAATACAGCTCTCATAAAGCCCAGCCAATTTAAACACAACACATATGTATTAATATTATTAATATTTACATGTATTACATTTCTATACTGCCCAATAGCCAAAGCAGTCTAGGTAGTTTCGAAAATATTAAAACCATTAAAAAGGAGAGGAGCTCCATCACGTAGTGCAGTGCTGAGCCTTGTCAGGCTTGATTGGTCAAAACAAGCAGATTGAATTAGGTTTGGAGACATACAGGCAGCCAGTGCAAACAGGCTAAAATGAGTGTTATGTGTTCAGACCTCTGGTCCTTGCTATCAACCTGGCTGCCATATTTTCACAAGCTGCAACATCCAAACCATCTTCAAGGGCTGCCCTATATACAGAGTGGCCCCAAAGTAGGTATACAGTTGTTTAGAATGTTGATGGCATAGGGAGAGAATGTGTGAGTAGAAGACGTGTGGGTGGAGTCAGAATGACAGTTGGGAAGAGTGAGTGACAGGGAGTGACAGTTAAATCAGTTAAGTGTAGAGAGTGAGGGGAGTGAGGCCCTTAAGTAGGTATGCAGTTGTTCAGTTTTCTAGTCATTTTTTTAACTGATATTGTGAATGATGGCAGCAAACTTGAGTCAAAAACAAAGAAAGTGGATTCTAGAATCTTCCCAACTGTCGTTCTGACTCCACCCACACATCTTCTACTCACACATTCTCTCCACCTCCCATCAACATTCTGAACAACTGTATACCTACTTTTGGGCCACTCTGTATAGTGCATTGCTGTCATCTAACATGGAGGTTACCAGAGCATAGACTACTGAGGCCAAGTTGTCCCTATAAGGACTTAGCTGGGCTATCAACAAAAGCTAATGGAAGGTACTCCCTGCCACTGAGGCCACCAGAGCTTCCAGTGACTATGACAATTCCTGGAAACCCCTAAGCTATGAACCCGCTACTTCAGGGGGACTACAAGCCCTTCCAGAAAAGGTTGAACACCCTCCATCTGGTCAGAAGAACCACCCACAAACAGCAGCTCAGTCTTGTGGTGATTCAGCTTCAGTTTATTAGCCATCCTCCAGTCCATTGTCACTGGGTACCGATGTAGCACACCTACAGTGTCACCTGAGGATGCTGAAAAGGAGGTACACACAATGACTACATCCTGTGCTACTATTTCTCCCTTTTTTTCTGAGATATTTTTGGATATTTCGCATTTGCTCTCTACCTGGTATGGCTTGCCTGGAGACAACTGGAAGCTTTGCCCCACTGCACTGGCCCACTTTGACGGAGACAGAGTCCACTGCACCGGACTGGTAGACATGAATTTTGTCTCTTGCTGGGGCTTATTCTAATAATAGTTAATGGATTAGAGGGAGATGCAGGCCTAGGATCAGGTCTACAACTAGCAATCAAAGAAATCAAATTTCATTCATTGGTTTGATACAGATGTTTCAATCCTATTCATATTTATTTTATGTATTTTGTTCCAAGCTACCTCCATACTGCTTGACATCCCTGGAATTAGAACTGGTTTACATAAAATCATGTGTAGGAAAACTAATATACACATAGCGTAAAACAATAAATATATTAAAAATATTAGGTTGATTAAGTGTATATTGTGGAAGCTATCATAAGTATATCCTTCTTATACCTTTCCTAACCCATGTATTGTGTTTTTCTGCTGTGTTGTTTTCTGATGACCTCTTCTGAGAATGTATACTATTTTCTTAATACTTGTCAGGAGCGCCCTAGCTGCCTCTTCCAGTCCCCTCCAATAGCCAACTCAAGACACAGACGAAAAGCATTCTTTCCAAGGCTTTATTCCATTTACAACTTAATGACTCTTTCAGATGCTAATCACCAGCGACTAAGCAAGGAACTGCACTGGGGTAGTTAGCAGAGTCACCTAAGCTCCAGGTAAGGCAGTTGGTCCCTGTTTGAAGGAGAAGAGCAGGAAGACTCTGAAATTATGGGCTATGGAGAGGTCCTCCCTCATACCCTTGGGTCCTCGGGACGTGACCATTGTTTTAGCACCAAGTGGGCAGAGCGCCTCCTCTCGGCACCCTCCATCTGGCGCTGCTCCCTGTGTCTGTGCCGAGTGTCCAGCAAAACCCCCTCCCCCACTCTCTCACTTCCAGGGTCACTATCTCTCTCAGGAATGCAGGCAGGAGGAATCTCTCCCTGCCGCTGAGCCTATGAGAGAGGAGCAAGCTCCTCTCCCACAGGTTGTTGCTCTTCCTCAGAATCAGAACTGCTCTGGGGCTCTATGGGCTCAGTTTCCACCCTGACATCACTAACATTACCATGTTTTCCAAGGTAATCATATTTTCTATACGAAGTGAATATTATATTAAGCCTAGTATGTCAATAAACTAATTGATTTGTTTCTATCAAAACCTTGACTAGGCATTCTTTACCATCTGACACACTGGGTGGAAAAGGTGCAAATGTGAACACTGATAAGACCACCACATTAACAAATGCTAGTTCCTGGGCCACTCCACAAGGCTGGCAGCAACCTGTCTTTTGACAAGAATGCAGCCTATTCTGTTTGGGTCCCAAACTTGTAAAACAGGTTGAGATGTTTCTTCAGTTCAATTGCCTCTGAGCACGCATGGGAAAACTAATCAACCAACTGCATAGTGTATTCTCTTTTAACAGAAATCCTGGCTCGATGGAATGATCACTTAGCCTTAATGTATCTATGAGGAGAATGATAGTTCTGACAAATACCACAGAGTCATATTCAGATGGGCTGCTTTGGTCACATTCATTTACATTACTTTTATCTTTTTCTATAGGATACCAAGAACATCAATGAAACCACAAACTCTTCTTTTATTTATATCTTTCTTTGCATTAGCTTCTCTCTGTTGTTCAACTCAGGTCTCAGCACAATAATGTAGCATTTGGGGAAAAATATGCAGCACAGTAACCCAGTGCTAGAGGCCAAGATGGAGAAAATCTCCACAGCCACCATGTACTTTCCTCTTGTGCTCAGGTAGGTTGGAAGAAAGGACAGCCACACACTGCAAAAGACCAACATGCTGAAGGTGATGAACTTGGCTTCATTAAAACTGTCAGGCAACTTCCTGGCCAGGAAGGCCACAGTGAAGCTGACAGCGGCCAAGAGGCCCATGTAGCCCAAGACACAATAGAACATGAGGACTGACCCTTCATTACACAACAGGACAATTTCTTCAGTCATAGAATGCATGTCCAAATCTGGGAATGGGGGAGATGTTGCCAGCCACAGAGCACAGATCTCTGCTTGAATACTGGAGCAGGTGATGACAATAGAATATGCAAGCCTTTTCCCCACCCATTTCCTCATCCGGGATCCTGGCTTGGTAGCCATGAATGCCAGAACTACAGATACAGTTTTGGCTAAGATGGTTGAGAGTGATACAGAGAAAATGATGCCAAAAGCCATTTGTCGAAGAAGGCAGGTCACCTGATGAGGCTTTCCGATGAACAGGAAGGAAGAGAGGAAACACAAGAGGAGGGAGATGAGGAGAATGTAGGTCAGGCTTCGGTTGTTTGCTTTGACTATGGCAGTGTTCCGGTGCCTAATGAAGATGCCAAGCACCAGAGCTGTGATCAGAGACAATAGAAGTACTGAAGAAACTGAAATGATGGCCAATGTTTCTTCAAAAGCTAGGAAGTTTGGAATCTTAGGAATGCATTCGTTGTGGAATTTGTTTGGATAGTCACTTTCTGGACAACTGACACAAGTTTCCACATCTGAGGAACAAACATATATTAATGTATAAAACCCAAAAGAAATAAAAACCAAAGAAATATATTCCCACAATTAAGGCAACTGTACCAGAAGTTCAGCTAACACCCAGTTTTTTATTTTTTACAATGGGAGGATGCATACATGTCCATACAACATGCTTCATAATGAATGAATAATTCTGGTATTTCTCCAAAGAATTACATGTGTCTTTGTTGTCATCTTGAATCTCTTCCTTTTTCTGTGAATCAGTTAGTACGGAGTGAAACAAGAGAACATTCTGGTAGTAGACCAAAAGTTTGGGGCCAAGAATGCTTATTATTCTCATTCATTCTGGCTCACTTTATTAGTGGTAGTGTAGCATGCTCTTTTTGGGGACTGAAGGCAGCATTTCACACCAAAACATTTGCCATTAGAACATACACATATCTGTTTCTAGTTTTATATAAATGTATAATTACTTAACATAGACGTGCTATCATTGGGATTTTATTTTGCTTTGGAATGCTGTGCCATGTGCATCACATGGCATAAGCATCAGTTTATTCCCATGGTTTATTTGATACCCTTTCAACCTCTCCTCAAGCAACTTCATTCTGAGAGGGATGATCACTTCTTTCCCATCCTTGCCTTGACATTTGTTTTTCTATCACACTCTTTCATCTCATGCAGTCTCAACTCTGGTGTATCTAATTGTTCATGGACCCTGAGCTCCACAGTAATACTGCTAATATGATGGATAAGATATGGCTTTAATTCTCTCAAAATCTTGCCATAGTATCCTTCATCAAAAATCCTAAAGCAAAATTCTGAAAGTAACTGGAGTACATGCTGAAAAAGGAATATTACTACTTTGGTGGACGGTGGAGTCGTTTTGTCCCAGGACCTCATGTGGAGAATCGGAGGCAGGCCTGGCTTAGGATCATATGAGTTGGGACAGAAGGGTGATGTATGACGTGGCTTGCAATCATGTCTCTATCTTCTTTTTCATTTCTATCAGTAGCTCAGCACCATCCAACTTTCTATGGTTGTTCTATCGAACATCAGGGAGCACTCTTAACACTCCAGTGGCCTAGATTGGCTTGGGAGGTGGAGGCTTCACTGATGTCGAGCTGATACCCCCTGCCTCTGGCGGGGCTGCCAGAGGCAGTGCCTTGGTGTGCGACTCGGTGTCGTGCCAAGTGCGACGCTAAGTGCGCACTTAGCGTCACACTTGGAGTCGCGTAGGACCTGAAGACCTACCCACCTGCTTCTCCAGAGACACCAGCAGCCACAATACCAGCAGCAAATAGCGGCAGCAGAGGGCAGCAGCTTTAAAGACAAGGGGAAAGGGGCAAACGTGGACTTTATCTGCTCCTTCTTAGCTGCTGTTCTCTTTTATCTCTTTTATCTTTTATATTCTTTTAAACTGTTGTGCTATTTATATCTTAACATTTTAATATGTGCCTGGGAGGACTATTGGGCCACTCAGGGAGTCAGAGAGGTGCCACCATAACTGTGGTCACGGGTAGGGGGAGATATGGTGTTGGGGGATTAACAGGCCAGATGAGGAGAAGAGGGGCTAGACACCTTACAGCTGTCCCCTCTTCTGGTTCTTCCCCCAACCTGATGGTTCCTGGCAGCCTTACCAGTCTGCCCTCGGGTCTGGTGCTGCTGCTGCTGAATGCCAGGTTGGTCCAAAATAAAATCTCCCTCATCCATGATTTGATTGTGGATGAGGGGGCTGACCTGGTATGTATTACTGAGACCTGGGTGGGGGAACTGGGAGGGGTCACTCTCTCCCAGCTGTGCCCTCCTGGGTACTCAGTGCAGCACCAAAACTGACTTGAGGGTTGGGGAGGGGGGGTTGCCGTGGTCTATAGGAATTCAATCTCCCTCTTCAGGCTTCCTGCTCATTCGAGTGCAGATCCTGAGTGTTTGTACCTTGTGTTGGTTACCTGGGACAGATTAGGGATTCTGTTGGTGTGCCGCCCACCCCACTGCCCATCAGACTCCCTGCCTGAGCTGACGGAGGTGGTCCCGGACTTGGTGTTGAGGACCCCTAGGATGATGGTCCTGGGGGATCTCAACTTCCATGCTGAGGCCGCTGTATCCGGGGTGGCTCAGGACTTCATGGCCGCCATGACAACCATGGGGCTGTCCCAACATGTCATCGGCCCAACACATACAAAAGGACACACGCTTGATCTGGTTTTCTCGACTGGGCAGGAGGATGGTGACCTGAAAGTGGAGGAATTATCATCTGTCCCTTTGTCATGGTCAGATCACTTCCTGCTGAGGTTTAGACTCCTGGTGGCCCTTCCCCTCTGCAAGGGTGGGGGACCTATTAAAATGGCCTGCCCCTGGAGATTAATGGATTCCGATGGATTCCAGAGGGCTCTGGGGGATTTTCCTGCTGGTATGGCTGGTGCTCCTGTCAAAGCCCAGGTCGCTCTGTGGAATGCACAGATGACTCGGGCGGTTGACACGATCGTGCCCAAGTGCCCTCTCCCTCTGAGCAGAGCCCGGCCAGCTCCTTGGTATACACCTGAGCTGAGGGCAATGAAGCAAGAGGGGAGATGGCTAGAACGCAGGTGGAGGAAAACTTGTGCTGAGTCTGACCGAACACAGGTAAGAGCCCACTATCGAGCCTACTCTGTGGCGGTGAGGGTGGCGAAGAGACAGTTCTTTTCCACCAGCATTGCATCTTCTCAGTGTCGTCCAGCAGAGCTTTTCTGAGTGGTTCGCAGCCTGTTACATTCTGGGCCAGGGAGAGAAATGGTGGAACCCTCGGTAGCACGCTGTGACGAGTTTGCACGGCACTTTGAGGATAAAGTTGCTCAGATTCGTCATGAATTGGACACCACCATTTTTGCAGTTCCATTGGTAGAGGCGTTCAGAGCACAGTCTGGTCCAGTTTTAATGGATGAGTTTCAGTTACTGAGGCCTGAGGATGTGGACAAGGTGCTTGGCCAAGTCCGATCGACCACTTGTGTGTTTGACCCTTGCCCTTCATGGCTTATTAAATCAAACAAGGAAGGGTTGTCCGGCTGGGTCCAGGAGGTTGTCAATTCCTCCTTGAGAGAGGGAGTGGTGCCTGCCACTTTAAAAGAGGCAGTAATTAGACCACTCCTGAAAAAGCCTAACCTGGACCCAGAGGATGTTAACAATTATAGGCCAGTGGCCAACATCCCCTTCCTGGGCAAGGTGCTTGAGCGGGTGGTTGTAGGACAGCTCCAGCCACTCTTAAATGAAATGGATTATCTAGATCCATTTCAATTGGGCTTCAGGCCTGGTTTTGGAATGGAAACTGCCTCGGTCGCCCTGTGGGATGACCTCTGCCGGGAGAGGGACAGGGGGAATGCGACCCTGTTGATTCTCCTGGACCTCTCAGCGGCTTTCGATACCATTGACCATGGTATCCTTCTGGATAGGTTGTCTGGGTTGGGAGTAGGAGGCACTGCACTACAGTGGTTCTGCTTCTACTTGGATGGCCAATTCCAGAAGGTGGTGCTGGGGGATTACTGCTCTGTGCCATGGCAATTGTGCCATGGGGTTCCACAGGGCTCTATTTTATCTCCCATGCTGTTTAACATCTACATGAAACCGCTGGGGGAGGTTATCCGGAGGTGTGGGCTGAGGTGCCATCAATATGCAGATGACACCCAGCTCTACCTCTCTTTTACATCAAAACCAGGTGAGGCAGTGACTGTTCTGAATCAGTGCCTGGGCATGGTAATGGACTGGATGAGGGCTAATAAACTGAAACTCAATCCAGACAAGACGGAGGTACTGTTAGTGGGTGGTTCATCTGCCCGGCTAGGTGATATTCAACCTGTTCTGGAGGGGGTTGCTCTCCCCCTAAAGGATCAGGTTCATAGTTTGGGGGTTCTCTTGGATCCAGAACTGTCACTTGAGGCACAGGTGAACTCAGTGGCATGGAGCACTTTTTATCAGCTTAGGCTGGTATACCAACTACGCCCTTAGCTGGACAGAGATAGCCTTGCTACAGTTATCCATGCTCTGATAACTTCTCGTCTGGATTACTGCAATACGTTATACATGGGGCTGCCTTTGAAAATGGTCCGGAAACTTCAGCTGGTCCAAAATAGGGCAGCAAGATTGTTAACAGGGACTGGCCTGCGAGCTCATATTACGCCAGTACTTTTCCAGCTGCACTGGCTGCCAGTCCATTTCCGGGCCCGATTCAAAGTGTTGGTGTTAACATTCAAAGCCCTTAACGGCTTGGGGCCAGGTTACCTGAAGGATTGCCTCCTCCCATATGTGCCTGCCCGGACCTTAAGATCATCATCAGCAGCCCTTCTCCGTGAGCCCCTGCCAAAGGAAGTGAGGCGGGTGGCTACTAGGAGGAGGGCTTTTTCTGCTGTGGCACCCCGGCTCTGGAATGAGCTCCCTAGTGAGGTTCGCCTGGCGCCTACATTGTATTCCCTTTGGCGCCAGGTGAAGACCTTTTTATTTTCCCAGGCATTTTAGCATTTTAGCTTTCTAAATTTTTATCTTTGCTGTTTTAAATCTGTATTTTAAACTCCTGTACTGCTGCTAGGTTTTATTGTGGTTGTATTGTTATATTGTGGTTTTAATGTTCTGTATATTTTAAATTGTTTTATTGTGTGTTGCTTGGATTTAATTATTGTGAACCGCCCAGAGAGCTTCGGCTATTGGGTGGTATAGAAATAAACAAACAAACAAATAAATAAATAAATACTTGGGTAACAGTAACATTTACAAGGTAACATTTTCAGTGCAGGTTGAAGGGGAAGAATACCAAAAATCAAAGTTGGATGAGCATCCTGAGGCCTCTTTGAAGGAGAAGAGAAGCTTCCTCAGACCTCAAAGACAAGAGGCTTGAGGGAATAGCGACAGGACCGTGAGGCATACCCAACTCACTTATACAAGGATTCAAGACCTGGGCATGGGCGTGAAGACAGCAGAATTTCCTCAGCAGGTCCATGAGAGGGCCATGACGGGATGATGCTGTGAATTAGACTAGGCATAGGTTTCAAGTTTGGAAGCTTACTCAGAAAAGACAGACTTAGAAGGTCAAAGCTTCATTCTGATGAAGCACTCCCATTGGAGGGAGCGAATTGCTTATTATGTTTACTTTCATACTGTTGCCAGTCTCCAGAAAAACTATTGCTCATTTGAAACTCCAAGAACTCTGACATCTCTTCTTTTCAGTTGCGGTTCATATGCCAATACCTTTCATAATCTCCTCTTCACAAAAGTCAGGAATGTTAATACCATTAATGGAAGATTATTCTTGCTCACACAAGACCAGCGATTACTACTTCAGAATACTCTGGGGACTTGATTTTTATTAATGCTAAAATGTGTTAGCTATGTTTCTAAAACTGTTTCCTTCAAGAGGGATAAGAGGAAATGTCAATGAAATCACATCTCTAAAGTTGATCTATATAGAAAGAGAGCAATACGTAATACATAAGTTGTTAAAAACTGTCAAAAGCATAATTGACAGCAAAACATGGAGGAAGGTTGCTTGCAAATAAAATGCATCATTGATATCATATGTCCTACCATTCTGGTTTGAGAACATCCCATCTGGACATGGAGCACAATCATAGCAGCAAAATTTCTCCCCCTCTTTCTTTTTCTTGCTGTAACCAGGAGGGCAGTTGTCAGTACACTGAGAAAGAGGTGGCACCTATTCAGAGAGCTTAGTATTAAGAAAGGTTTGAGGAATCCATTTCACATCAGAGAATGCACCAGTAAACAGGAAGACCCATGATCCTGAATAGATGGCCCTTGAAGTAGGAGGAATATCTCCACCACTTCTCCTATGAACTCCAGAATATTGGAATTTCCATTCCTAGTCTGATCAATGATACAATGAGCTTAGCGTTCCATTTTACACCATTACCTAGATACATGTCTCAGAATTCAAATGAAAGTAATGATGGGCAACATGATCTTTTCTTTCTTCCACTCCTTCTGTTTCTTACTGTAACCAGGATTGCAGTAGACTTTTGACAGAGAAAGAGGGGGCACCTGTCCAAAATTATTGCAAGAGCACAGTATGAAGGAAATGTTTAGTGAACTCTTCACACATTCAGATCTTCTACCAGGAAACACAAAGGCTGATGACATGGAAAATTAGAGGTCAAAGTGCACACATAGTACATTCAGTTGAAGGAGTATCCATTGTACAAAGCATCTAGAAGATTTGAATTTGCATTCTTAGGATGTTTCAGATTTCACATGAAAGGAATGATGGGCAACATGATCTCTCCTGTGTTAGCTACTAGTCCATCTTAGTCCAAACATGTCCTGTCTAGATATTGCATTTTTGTTACCCTGCCCAGTTTCATCTGGAATACCCACCATCCATATATCAATGTACTCCTTTTAAAAAGCCATTTATCCTCTTACCCAATACCGTATTGCAGTGAATTTCTAATTAATGTTGCATTTTGTAAAGAATGGCCATTGTTTCCCCACCTGGGTCAGGTCTCTGTGCCATTTGATTCTGTCCTTATGAATGGTGACCCTTTTGCCTGGAGGAGAGTGAGGATCCAGCCTTCCCACTTTGACCCTGACGTAGGACTTATTTGGGAAGGTGACAAAGTTTGTAATATCAAATCCCCCCTCAAATTGTCCATGTTCATTAAATGTAATTTCATCTCCAGCACTGTTGTTGAATGAGATTGTCTGAATTAGTGAGTGGAGCTAGGTGGAAAGAGAAAGACAATCAAATGCTCCATAAAGTCTTGTAACATTCTCATTCAGATTGTTCAAATAGCCTTCCATGAAAGGAGAATATTCTCCTTTCAGTAGTAGGTATAGGGAAAGAGTGATAAATAATGATACCCTGTATCTTCTACAGGTGAAGGTATTGTGAAGAGAATTTCAGAAAACATATGTATCGTTGAAAAACAGAAAAGTATGCAATGCTTACATTTTTAGTGTTCTTTACAGATTTAAGGTCACCCTGTTGCTTTAGGATAGCCATACCCAAGCTGGTGCCCTTCAGATGTTTTGGAATTCAGCTCCCATCAGCCCATGGTAACAAGGCCAGGAATGCTGGGAATTGTAGACCAAAATCTTTGGAGGACACCACAGTGGGGGAAGGCTGTGCAATTATCATAAAATATATTACATATAAATTGGTTTGCTCATGAAATTATCATTACAATTAAACACATTTAGAAGTAAATTCAGTAAATTTGTAATTCTCGCCTCAATAAGGTATATTTTGACATTCATTATATACATACCAAACATGATATGTTTATGAGCAAAGCAAGTTCTACACAATATAGTTGAGGTTCCTATTTTATGTCTGACCAAAGGGAACTTCCAGAAATCACTCCTGAAACCTCTGAATTATCCAAGAAACTGTAAGAAGCAGGAGGATCGGAGGCACAGCAAGACTAGTTGACAGCATCTCTTCATGTTTTCAAGCAAGTTTAGGGGAATTCCTAAACTTTTTCCTGTTTGTGGGGCAGAGTTTAGGGAAATCTGATCTGAAGCAAAATCCATGGAAATCTGATTTAGCTGTGGAATAGTCTCTCACCTATTAGGAATGTTAAGCAACCATATTGCCGTATTTAACCCGATTGAACTAGAAAAAGCCGACAAAGAAACACAGAAAATGAAACTGAAAATGTACATCTTCTTCCATGTTCTGATATGGTGACTTTATGGAAATGTTGGGGAACTGGGCATCACTTGGAGCATCCCTAAAGTCTATCATTAAAAGATGCATGACATTAAGAAGTTTGATTAGGAATGGAAGAATTAATGATGCTGGGAGTCTTACTGAGGATAAAACTAGCACCCCCACTCTGCCCGCGCATTCATTATTTCCAGAAATTTCACTTCTCTAGGCTCCCTAGAAAAAAAATATTGGATAGTTTTTCAAAATTGTTGGGTAAGGGATAAAGCCTGAGCAGAAACATATAAACACAGTTTTTTTCCCCTGGTTTGTTTCCTGGATTTCATATCCCTAGTCTGGATCCAACACTCTGTCTTTCTTCCATTCACATCTGGCAAGGAAGGGAAGAAAATTGAGAAGATGAGCAAGACCAGATGTGGGTGCTTTGTAGAGACTGAGAGCAAAACACTGTGCTACGTTTAAGGATGTGTGTGTGGCTGTGGGTGTGTCCAGATTTATTGGAACCACCAGAAGAGGAGGAGAAGTTCGATTCTTTTCTCCCCAGCTGCAGGTTCATCCCCTTTGTACTTATAGAATATGGGGAAAAAGCACCCCATTGGCACAATTTCCTTTTTGCTGAGTTCCATAGCTGTTGTGTGGGCATGGGGGGTACAGAGAGAGATAACAGGTAAACCCATGGTCTGGGAAGGAAGTATTAACCATAACGTTCCTGCATAGGGAGTCCCAATAAATATCAGTCCCCAACTCCAACGATAAGAAAAGGAAAAGTCGTAAGTGCTAGCTACGCAAGTAATGTAACACAGTTTAGCATCTAGAGGTCATTAGGATACTGACTACTGCATATTCCTCAACTGTCGAGTAACTTGAATGTGACATTTGACTTCCATGAGTGAGAGCAGGTTACCTGCCGGGGTAGGCATTAAACATACCGCTCCTGCTAGCTACACCATTAATGTAACATAGTGTAGCATTTAGAAGTCATTAGGATACTGACTACTGCATGTCACTCCATTGTCCAGTATCTAGACCATGACTTTTGACTTCCTTCAGTAAGGACAGGTTACCTGCCAGGGTTCTACCCTCAGAGGTGACAGTCTGACTCTGCTCTCTATTGTTCTTTGGTTGACTCGAGCCGAGTAGAAGGTGTGTAAGGCATGGGCTGCACTGTAGACAGCGTTGTAGATACTGTAGCTGTGGCCAGTCATGCTCATTTCAAAAACACCTCCAGGAAGGCTCTCCAGCATCTCCTCTCCAGTACATTTTCCAGCTATGAGGTTCATAATTGAGCTTGAAAGTGAACACGCAAATGCTTGCTCCCAGAAATCATGAACAAAACCGTCTTCATTTTCCCACGAAGGATTGACAAGCTCAACAAATTCTTGGAAGTCTTGAAGCTCCCTTGATGGAATTGTAAAGGAGATAGCACCATGGAGCATTTGTATATCGAATCCACCAACTATTGCGAGGGTATTTAATGTGAAATCGATTTGGGCTGTTGTTATCCATACTTTTGTTGCAGAGAACCTCCCCTTATACTGCGGAAATATTAGGGGAATTATCTTGCTTCCATATATTAAATATTCCAACCATATAGTGGCTGGAGATTCTCCATGTATTACAACTGCATTGGCTTTGCTCTCCATGACAGTTTGTAAAACCCTCAATTTGTCAGAGGCAATTTGATATATATCTAATATATAGAAATTGTTTTCAAATCTTTCTGTGAACGCTGAACAGATTCTGTTCTGGAAAAGCAGAGGCTCCATGGCATGTAAAAAATGATCTCCACCCTCATCCTCCGTAGCCAGGAGTCCAACCCAGTTCCATCTGAAATGCCAAAATAACTGGACAAGTCCTTGGTATTGAAGTTCTTCCTTGGGGGCCATGAAGTAAAAGGAAGGGAAATTGGTTGGATAATTCCCTGCAGCCTGAAATGAGCCATATGAAATCTACAGAAAGGAAGGAAAGTAAAGGGCAAGAAAACCAACAACAGACATTTTAGAATGGGAACAGGGGTATCTAATGAGCTGTTCATTCATTAAAGGGGAATCACAAAACATCAGGTTCAGCGATTATAAGCCTCTAAATTCTGTGGCTTATAAAACGGACACCAGTTAAGTTAATAACTTGAAAATTTGTATCCACGATCTTGCCAATGAGGTCTTAAATTTTGCAATTGCAATCTGATAAAAATGTTATAGGTAGCAAGCTGAAAATTAACACATTTGTCCTGTTTACTTGAATATGTGCAGCTTCGTGTATTATATATTCCTTTTGATGTTTGGTGAAAACTATTGGTGTATGGTGTTCAAGCTCGTCCAGGACGTGTGTCTTTCATTATTTTGGTGATGTTCCTGAGCAGTGGCTCCAACTGATTGAGATATTTTTTGCCCCATGAAAGTCTACAGCACAGCAGTAACTCCTGGCAAAGCTATGTTGGAGATGATCAGTTTGACTCTGAAGCTAGAATGCAGCAAGTTCACCAGGCTTTGGAGAGAAATTCTACGAGGCAGGCTTTCTCTGTACAAGGCCTATTGCCTTTAATTATGGAATGTGACCTCACCCGTTTAGACTACATGTAACTACATGGACTGGAAATCTAGCATGGAGGGTGGGGCAGGGAGACTTTAATCCCCCTGCCCTTCTGTGGTTCCAATCTGGATTAGGCCCGTTTACCCTCCAATTCACATTACCAAAAATGTTCCCAGCTCTAACCTAAATCAGCAAAGGGTTAAATCCCCCCAGCCCCACCCTTGGGTCCTGATCCATATTAAGTTTCAGTGATTATTTTTGAGGAAACAAAGGGAAAGCAGCTGCATCTTTAAAGTAACATGTAATTTGACCCTCAGGCAGCTTGGGGATGGAGTTCAGTTCACAGACATAAAGAACAGGGCCTCACACTGCTTTTCTGAAAGCTGAAATGCTGCACAAGGTCCCCAATCCATGCTTTTCCTTTCTGTGTGGTGGGTGAAAAATCCATAGGTATTGGGGCTGATGGGCTCATTTTTTCTTCTGAAGGCATAAATACAGTGTGAGGCCCAGATCCTTCTGTATGTTAACACGTGCTCATCAGTTCTCACAGATGTATGTGTTCATTCAACCTAGGTTGAGCTGTACACATCATCTGTAGCACTGATTAAGAAGGACTGTCATACCTATGAAGACAGATATGGTCCAGAGGGTTTCCTGAGGAGCATTTGTAGTATGTATGTATGTATGTATGTATGTATTAAATTTCAATACCATCCAATAGCCAAAGCTCTCTGGGCTGTTCACAACATTTCAAACCACAAAATACATAATAAAATATAATATAAAATGTAAAACCTTAAAACTACAGTATAAATGTGCACGCCTACCACCCGGAAAAAGCCCTAGCTGGAATGCATAGACTTAAAATACAATGACATATTTAAGACAACAGATTAAAGGACTGGAAAAATTAAAAGTTCTTCACCTAGTGCTGGAAAGAGGACAACATAGGTACCAGGTGAGCCTCTCTGGGAAGCTCATTCCACAACCAGGGTGCTACAGCACAAAAGGCCATCTTCTTGAAAGCCAACCACCTCACTCGCTTTAGCATTGGCTCCCACAGAAGCACTGCTGAAGAAGACCTTAGGGTCTGGGCAGGTACATATGGGAGGAGATGGTCCTTCAGAGAACCTGGCCCCAAGCCATTTAGGGCTTTGAATGTTAAGACCAGTATTTTGAATCAGGCCCGGAAATAGACTGGCAGCCAGTGCAGATGGAAGAGTACTGGCATAATAGGATCACATTGGCCAGACCCCGTTAACAGTCCCACTCCCCAATTTTGGACCAGCTGAGGTTTCCAGACCATTTCCGAAAGCAGCCACACGTATAATGCATTGCAGTAAACCAGACAAGAGGTTATCCCAGCATGGATAACTGCAGCTAGACTATCTCTGTCCAGATAAGGATGTAGATAGTATATCAGCCTCAGCTGATAAAAGGTGTGCCATGCCATTGAGGAAACCTGTGCCTCAAGTGATTATTCTGGGTCCAAAAGTACACCCAATGACACACACACCTCATCCTTTAGGAGGAGTGCAACCCTCTCCAGAACAGATTGAGCCTCACTTCGGCAGACAGACAAACCACCCACTGGCAGTACCTCCATCTTGTCTGGATGGAGGCTGAGTTTACTGGCCCTCATCCAGTCCATTACCATGCCCAGGCACTGGTTCAGAACAGCCACTGCCTCACCTGGGTTTGATGAAAAGGAGGGATAGAGCTGGGTGTCCTCTGGATATTGGTGACACCTCAGCCTACATCTCTGGATATGTTTCCCCAGTGGTTTCATGTAGATGTTGGACAGCATGGAGAATAGAATAGAGCCCTGTGAAACACCATAAGCATAGCTGGGAAGGCACAGAGCAATAATCCCCCAGCACCACCTTCTGCAAGCAGCCATCTAAGTACAATTGCACTTGTAATTGCAATTACACTTGCAACCAGTTGCAGAGCAACTCCCAGCCCAGACAACGTATCCACTGTCGACGGTATCAAAAGCCACAGAGATGGTCCAGGAGAATCAACAGGGTCACACTCCCCCTGTCCCTCTCCCAAAAGGTGATCATCCCACAGGGGTCCCAAAGCAATTTTCATTCCAAATCCAGGCCTGAAGCCCGATTGAAATGGATCTACCTAATCAATTTCATTCAAGAATGCCTGGAGTATTGTGTTGCTTTATTGTCATTTTTATTGCTATTTTTATTCCATTGTATCTTATATTCATGGCTTTGATACTTTAGTGGAAAGTGGTTTATGATTTGAATAATAAAGAAATGCAGTGCTTCAGCAAGAAAATGTTAAACTCTGGATACAATGGTCTTATGTCCCTCCCCCCCCCCGCCCTTTGGGGCTATGTGTATTGCTTAATGATGGCCACCAATTCTGATGAGGATTGGACAAATTCCTGGAGAAGGCTATCAATGGCTATTAGTCCTGATGGTGATGTGCTACCTCTAGTATCACAGGCAGTAGGTCTAGGTACACCATTTGCTTTGGAACATGGGCAGGAGAGTGCTGATGCACTTGTGTCCTGCTTGTGTATTTCCAGTCAACAGCTGGTTGGTCACTGTGTGAACAGAATCCTGGACTAGATGGACCTTGGCCTGATCCAGCAGGGCTCTTCATATGTACTTAACATCTCTCTCTCTCTCTCTCTCTCTCTCTCTCTCTCTGTGTGTGTGTGTGTGTGTGTATACACACACACACACACACACAGAAATCTCTCTGTGTGAGACTACTCTGGACTTACTCTTGAACCTATGTTTTGATTCTTTGATTTGATAGGCCATGTAGCATGGAGATTCCAACAAAGATTTCATGTTCAACTAGAACTCTGCATGTGTGGATTTGTTGAGGACTTTTTCTAGAACCCTTGTCTTTGATTGCCTGGGATGGATTATGCCTGGAATCATTCAAGCCCCTTGCCTGTATTTTGTAAACCCTTGTCTTGGAATGCCTGGGATGGAATTACAGTAGGAATCTTTCCCTTGCCCTGTATTCTGAGCCTTAGAAATTGCAATGAGGAAACCACGTCATAAGGATCTGTGACCCGGTTATAGTTATTAGCTTTTGACTGTTCTGGAATTACATAGAGCCTATAGCTCACAGATTTCGCTGTCCTGTGCCAGAATGCCAGACTGTGCACTTGAAGGATTGGGCCAATGACAGTAACCTTGAGATGTTTGAAAAATGGAAAGTCTGCTTTTTCCTAAATTGTCATGTAAGCAACAACAATTGAGACCATCCTTGAATGTGAAACTCTGAACATTAGAATGGATGTGAATTTCTCTCTGCCATGGGCATCTTCCAGCTAAGGCTGGGGAAGACTGGAAGACCATCTTCTGGATTGGCATTTTCCAACCCTTGTTCTCCTGTGGCAGTCTGCATGTTTGAAATATTATGGTGGTATTTTGTCTCTTATGCCTCATCCCCAACTTACTTCTTTGTAGAACCACATCCCCCAGATTTCACACATACAAACATACACAGCAATGCACATTTGATCAATGAGTCCTGTAGATATTGAGACCTATGAGCACTTGAACAATCCTTCTGAACACATATTAAACACACTGTGTTAGCTTGAGAGATAGTTGAAGGAGACCCACTGAAATCAATGGGCCTACTTCAGGTATGACTAAATCTGGATCAACCTCAGAAGGTTTGGAACATTCCACTTCTCATACAAAGATCTGGAAACCCATATGGTATTTCAATTGCAACTCCATGTATTTCAGCTTCCTTTCCTTCCCTCTCCCTCTGTACCACTCCATCCTGACAAATCATCAAACTGCTACCAGTAAGAGAGGAGAAGTGTGCATTACAGGGGAGTTTGGGGAATCACCATGTGCTGATCCTACCTGTGGAACCTTGTAAACAGGTAAGATGTCTGCCATGCATGAGGAGATATCAGAGCTAAGTCCCCCAATGACTCCTATGACATTTTTCTGAAAGCCACATTTATAGTTGGGGAGAAACTGAAGGGAGTTACAGAGAAAGTCCAAAGTGTTGCGATAGGTCATCCTTGAATCAGTGTAGCTGTCATAGATGTGGAACCCGAGAGTGACATTGGGCAAGATGTTGGGATTATCATTGATCTCGTCAATGGCAAACACGAAAGCCAGGATGTGCTGGTAGAACTTTGTCGCCACCCTGCAAAACAAATGATATCATGTTTCATGGGAGAGTTAAAGGATGCACAAAATCATTTTATGTCAGTACAGGTCCACTTGAGATCTGAAGTAGTCAGCTGCTTATTTATTAGGAGAGGACATAACCAGCAAATTTCATCAAGAAATAAGTTGTTTTGGAAAGAAGGACAATGTGGCTACATTTTGCTGGATTGTCGTTTTAGGCTTGTATAGCCTCATATTAGGCACGTCCAGGTCAGTGTTCAGCTCAGATCATATTTTTAACGTCTCAGATCACATATGTTATGGAGATATCTAGGTAGAATAGATCAAACGTTTTCTTGGATTTCACTGTTTTCACTTTCAGTATTTATTTCCATGTTGTTCTCTATTAAACATTATATATTTTCAGCTACAAACAACCACTGTGCCACTGCATTATGCTCCAGTTTTTTTTAAACCATTGCCACATTCTGAGTGAGAAAGCTTGAAACTGCATCTGCTTCATACACTTTGAGAACTCTTTGTACCTTCTGCATCCAGCTTTTCCTAGTTTTTAATAAATGAACCTAAGAAGGGTTATCAGAAGTTGGCCTATACAGATGTTGCAAAGATATCTGTGTCATCATCCAAGAACATTTTGTGAATGGTAACTGCTAGGGCAATTGTGATTGTCCTTTTCTGCTTGTCAATTCTGTTTGACAACACAGTATTCTGCTCCCCCACCCCACCCCCCACATGTGTGTATAGATTTGCCAATTTGAGGTTTACACTTTATCCACATGATAAGGTATACAGTGTCTGTGAAAGCTTATGGCAACATAAATATGTTCAGTTTGAAGGTGCTACAAAACCCTTTTGTTTTTGTTTTTCCTATAGCAGACTAAGTCAGCTACCCATCTGGAAAGCAGAGAAATTTTATTTATGTGCTTCACCAGTGAAGTAATACAGATGGACATCTACAGGGCTCCCCATAAGATCATTAAGTCTAGCATGTAAAACATCCTAGCTCCACCGCTGTGAACTTTGAACTTAATAAGGTCTTGCAGATCTACTGTATATTCACATTCCTTCTTTTCATTTAAGAATGGACGATGAAGGTTCCATCTTGTCACATCACCCTATGGAAGAGGCAGCCTGTCCAACATCACCCCATTTTTCTATTTCTGTAAAAAGATCTACTTTATTTACCAAGACCATAAATACTTTGTTGTCAGTCATAAAAATATGAAGAGCCACTAAAATAAAAATAAATATTTCGGTGCATGTGTGTGTGTGTGTGTGTAGAATTCCTCACATGGGTAAGTTAATCTTCTCCTGAGAAGGATGTCTGATGAATATAACTTTGGGGGGAAAGTATTGGAGATGAGACGTCATCCCACCGATGAGGAAGTCACCCAGCTGATACCACTGATGTGGAATAGTTGGAGGCTCATCTCCTCTGCACTCAAAAGCATGGACTTTCCACACTGCATTTGACAGTAACAGCAGCAGCACCACCATCCTCATGGCAAATTCTCCGGTACACGTCGGGTCTCCTGTGTCTCTCTCTACATCAACATCATTACCGTCACCAGTCTAACTTGAACAAGGTGCATGGCCGCTGATGCTGAAAACGCAACTTAGAGAAGAGACTGGTGTCCTCTGTATCCATAAGCTCAACAGGGTAACAAAAGCAAGCCTTCAGTGCCAACTGGGAGTCACCATCTGATGCTTGAGGTGTACAGTGGTGGAGGGAACACAATAAAAGTGACAGAGCCTTTGTTGGCTTTTCTCATGATTCTTAGCAATCAGGGAGCAATCTGGAGACTTATAAATATGTCAGACTTGCCCAATGATTTTCTTTTTCCTAGAAAGCTCTTTGAGCAAGTTAATCAATCATTGCCATTTTGATAATTACAGGGGAGAGCAACACTTCTGCAATGTTTTTGGACTCCATGATGCAACGTCAGTAGGAGATGTGGTGAAACAAACATGTTTGTCTGATCTCCCTACTCCATTCTGCTGTTCTGTAATGGCAAGGAAGGAATAGCAAGTAAAATCATGGAGCTGGAAGGGACATCAAAGCTCATGTAGTCCGACCCATGCCAATGCAGGAAATCTGCTGTACTTTCCTGTGTGTGTGTGTGTGTGTGTGTGTGTGTTTGTGTTTGTGTTTGTGTAGAGTTCACCTAAGTTATGATGAGCCACAGTGACTCCTAGAATGGAGTCAATGTGGAGATGTGCATGCTTGGAATAGAAATGCCACTCATTCAACTGACCTCTTCCTCTCTTTGGAAATATAAAACAAGTAGCAACTATAAAACAAGACAAAAGAAAAAGAGAAATATAATAGAACTTTATCCTAATCCTGCATGTGAACTGACATTAAATAAACAACAACAACCCATTAATTTCTTCGATGCTTGCTTGTAGGTTTACACCAAGAGAGGCACTCTTTCACAAAGTGCAGTCCTGCACCATGTAAGGCTTTATAGGTCAAAACCAGCACATCTTATGAGGCTTGGGGCTATTCAGGCCAGCCATTGAAGTGGGCCAGAATTGGTGTTATACATTCAGAACTTCTGGTCCCTGCTATCTATCTGGCTGGAGCATAGCTGGGCCATCGGCCAAAGTTGATAGAAGCTACTCCATGTCAGTGAAGCCACCAGAGCCTCAAGTGACAAGAATGACTCCAGGAGATCCCCCAAATTATGAACCTGCTCCTTAAGGACGAGTGCAATCCTATCCAGAACAGGTTGAACTCCCACCATCTTGTCAGAAGAACCACCTACTAACAGTAACTCAGTCTTGTCTGGATTGAGCTCCAGTTTATTAGCCCTCATCCAGTCCATCCAGACAAATGGAAGTGACTGGCTCACCTGCCCACTCCCCCAGCCCCATCACACACTTTTTTGGAGCAAACACTGCTGGGGTCACTGTGCTTCAGTGAATTTATTCAAATCTCCCCTACAGGTCTTTTAAATAAAAGCCTTATAAGGTGGCTGTGTCTTGGAGTTTAGGAAATAGCTGATCTTGCTTTATTGGACTTGCTGGGAAGACATTTTAAAAAAATGTGAATCCAACTCTCTTAAAACAATATAAGACATCTTATTATGAAATGAAATACCAAATGTTAATGAAAAATAATTAAGAATTTGAAAATGTAAATAAGTAAAAGTATTTTATTAAATTCTATTAAAGAGAAGCCAACACAGAGACACAAGTAAGTTCACAAGGAATTCTGGGTAACTGGCATAAAAATAATAGTCAAGAGGACCTGGGACCTGGGTGGTATGCAAAGAGAAAAGGTTGATTTAAAACCCTAGCACTTGGGCCAAAAAGTTATTTGAGTAATGAACAGGTGTAAGACTGCAGCATGCCAGGTCAAAAGTGTACTTAATGTTTTTGCTTATTCATCAATGAGCAAAAAATATTTTGTAGTGTATATACATGAGAAAGCTTGATATACAGATGTCTAGAAAAAATATAGAGTTAAATTTAACTGGCAAAAGTATAATTCAAAACTGATCTTACGTAGCTTGAAAGCTGCACGTTGTAAGCCTTTTATTTATGTTCTAATTTTTAAGAACGTTTAAAAACAACGAGATAATTAAGACTGTGAGCCCTCATTTATGAGACAGTAGATAATATTAGTTATGAGGAAATTTCTGCACAAAAAGGTACAAATATGTGCTGATTTTAGAATTTATGAGCTTTTTATTAGAAGCTCGCCAGGCCTGTGTTCCTGTCAGCTGAATAGTCTATTCAGAATTGAACAGGGAACTTGGTACTTAGAGTGAGAGCTCTCTTTTTCAAGGTATTAAGACTAAAAGTCTAAGAAAAAGAAATGTTGAGGAAATTGTATTTCTTTTTGGCTGTTAAGATCTAGGGATCTTTACCAAAGCTCTGTTTAACAACAAAAACTGTTTTTATATGCACAATATATTTTAATGTGATGTTACAAGCATACCGTATTTTTTAAAAATAAAAAATGAGAAATAGATCAAAAAGATTTTCCTTTCCTAATTCATGTTAGTACAAAACCCAGACTGGAACACACCAAGCAATCTTAGGCGTACACTTTGTTGAGAAGTATTTTTATCTGCTATAGGGAGTAAACAGGCAGCGAAAGGCTCCCAAGGTACTGAACTATAGACAGATAGCTCAGACAATGTTAAACCATAACAGCTGAACAGGACAAGTGAGTGTAATTACTTCTGGCATGGGCACCCCACTGTCAGCTTCATCAGGACGTGGGGAGGAGTCAAAAGGGGTGAAGACACTGACAAGTGTCGGGTCAAGGCACAATAGTGAGAGGACGGCATTGCCAAGTGGGAGGGATTGCCCCCATCTTTGGCTCAACTTTTTGAACTTGGTGCACTTTTTTTTTTTTTTTTACTTTTTCAGCTCTTCTGAATTGCATAATGGGCTCATACTTTCACTATTTGTGTCCCTTGGTCCCTTGCAAGTACTGTAGCTAAGTCTATGTGCAGTCTTGCCTCATCAATTTCCTAGTTTATTACCTACTACACTTCAAGGCTTCCCTCTACAATTGTATCATACAAGAAAATAGACAAGGTGAGATGACACGTAGCAAACAGGCGAATCTGCGCACTTGTGAAGACTGGAAAAAAATACTAACAAAAAAATTCTGGACCCATTTGTGTACTTCTGAAACACCCCCATCCCAGGTGGCCCCTTAATGGTTGGGACTAGGTTTTCTGAAGGATCGCCTCCTCCCATATGTGTCTGTCCAGACCTTAAGATCATCGTCAGTGATCCTTCTCCTTGAGCCCCTGTCAAAGGAAGTGAGGCAGGTGGCTAGTAGGAAGAGGGCCTTTTCTGCAGTGGCACTCCAGCTGTGGAATGAGCTCCGTAGGGAGGTTCACCTGGCACCTACGTTGTATTCCATCCAGTGCCAGGTGAAGACCTTTTTATTCTCCCAGGGATTTTAATATTTCAGCTTTCTAGTCCTTTAGCTTTGGTGCTTTACATCTGTGGTTTAAATCTCTGCATTGTTGCTAGGTTTTATTCTGGTTTTATTCTGGTTGTATTGATACACTGTGGTTTTAATGCTTTTATATTTTATATTGTTTTACCTTGCTTTTTTTTTGGTGTTAGTTTTTGTGAATCACCCAGAAAGCTTCAGCTATTGGGCAGTATAGAAAACAAACAAACAAACAAACAAACAAACAAACCCTGAGTTCTGGTCCTTCCAAAGTGCCATTTCAGTGTAAGTGGAAGAGCAGACATCACTGTCGAGGGAGGAGGGAGGCTGGAAGTGGCACTGGTGAAACTGGAGGTGTGTGCAGCATGGACTTTTTGGTGCTCTTTCCAGGCAACTCTATAGCTGCTTGGGACTAGCCACAGTGGCAGGTTTGGATGTCACAACAAGCCACTGTGAGAGCAAGCCACCCTCAACAACCCAGCAACAAGCCGTGGGTTCTCAGGGTGTCTCGTGTGTGGTTAACCAACCACAGCGAATAAGACGTGTTGAATTCACACATCAGGGTAAAACACACTGACTAACAAGGCTAGAGATGTGAGAACTCCCCTCTGCTCACCTCTCCTCCTGTTCAGCGAAGCACTCAAAGGAACGACCATCACTGACGACCACCCCCAAGAAAGGATAGTGTCTCCGACAATTTTTTTTGACTCAGTGATTAATATGTGCAAAAAGGAGGATGTTCACACACAAAGCCTCAAATTTGCGCACTTTTAAATCTCTGAAATGCACACTCTCAGCTATATCTGTGCAACATTTGTATACAGTATTGCTCAATCATCCATTCGCCATTGCAGTGACTTTGAGGGGAGGGAACACGAGGAGTGTTGAGTTGTTGCTGCGATGTGCTAATTTTGTTTCCCAATCAGACAGATGATGTGAGTTAGGTCCCCGTGTTTCCCAATTAAACAATGATCTTTCCATGTAGTGAATGAATCTGACCATTTTTCATTCTGTAAGCCATTAGCATGATGAGTCATCTCTATGACTCACTCACTGATTCTGCCATGTCTCCTCCCCTTTGTTTTGCTAATGCACTGACATTTGACAAGGAGCCTCTGGGACACTGGGCACTTCAGTCTTTTGTTGCCTGAGAATATGCACAATTATGTGCTGGAGGGAGGGCTCAGGGGTCAGTTCAGTTTAGTGCTGTCGCAGATTAGCAGACATGGGAATTTTTAGAATGAAGCTCACTGGGTGACTTAGGGCCAGTCACAGACTCTCAGCCAACCGACCTCACAGGGTTGTTGTTGTGAGGATGAAATGGAGAGGGGGAGGTTCATTAGGTAGAACATGGGAAGACCCACTCGCTCAGAAATCAGCAATACTGCTCATCTGCTAACTGAGGGCAACAAGCAAAACCACCTCTCCCTCATTTTAAGAATACATTTCCTTGATAAAGGACGGGCCGGGGCAGGTGACTGAGTACCTCATTCATTTAGCTGACTGCCTGGGGATATAACTGAATGTCTATCGACTACGGTCAGTCAGAGATTCAGTCACATGCCTTGCTGTGGACAGGGCAGGGGGCAGGGGGACTGATTTAGGTGCATGCTGGTGCTGCTGTGTCTGAAAATGGAATACTTCTGGTCCAGAAGATGTGTGGGTTGCAATGCACACTAGCTCCTGTCTGCACAAGAGGGCTTCAGCCAAGAAAATATATTGCTTTCATTTGTTGGGAGGAGGATCTTACAAATTGTTGCTTCCTCTCCACCTACCCCTACTTTTCCTTCTCTGTGTGTGCGTGCGTAGGCTTCAGGCTACAGAACTTGGCTGCTTATCCCTATTAAATGTCATTCTGTTGTTTTCTGTCTTCCAAAGTATTAGCTATCCCACCCAATGTTGTGTCATCGGCAAATTTGATCGGCATTCCCCCGTCCTCCAGGATTTCTCAAAGACAGTAGACAGTGGTTCTGAGAGCTCTTCTGCCTGTCCCTTTATTATGCTAGGCGCAGATGCAGAGCAAAGAGAGAGAAGGCAGGGGCAGAACTTAGATGGTCTATCTGATTGGCCTTGTGTGAGAAGCTGCTCTCAGAAGCCTCATGGGAGAGAGGTTCCTCCCCCCCTTAAATTAGGCTAGTGAGACTGACTTTCCCTTCAAACAGCGGACAACTCTGAACTACCTTTTGAATTGCGCTGAAGGCATTCCTTTGTAGACTGAGAGTCACTGAGAATTTACATCTATATGACACTGTGAAGTAATTGGATTAAAAGCTGTAGACCGAAGCCTTTCATCTGTGTTTGACTTCGGTATTGAAATAAAGTGGGGGCTAAAGGAATCCTGACAAAATGGGAATCAAAATGGCAAATGCAGTTCAATTAAAGCAAGTGGGAAATCATGCACATTGGGGCAAACAAATCCCAACTTCAAGGATGAGCCGATAGGATTTGAGTTAGCAGTTACTGACCAAGAAAGAGATCTTGGGATTGTGGTAGAGAGCTCGATGAAAATGCTGACCCAGTGTGCAGCTGCTGTGAAAAAGGCAAATTTCATGTTAGGCATAATTAGGAAATAATTGAAAATAACACTACTAAGATCATACCACCCTTATACAAACCTATGAAGTGACACCACTTTGAATAGTGTGTACAGTTCTGGTCACCACACCTAACAAAGGGAATTGCAGAGTTTGAAAAAGTGCAGAAAATGGCACTTAAAATGATTAAGTGGATAGAGCCACTCCCCTATGAGGGAAGTTTACAACAGCTGGGATTGTTTAGCTTAGAAAACAAGCTGAGTCATGGGAGACATGATAGATGTGTAGAAAAGTATGCATGATGTTGAGAAAGTGGAGAAGAAGACATTTTTCTCCCTCTCTCTTATAATACTAGAACTCAGGGTCATCCCATGAAGTGGATTGGTGGGAGATTCTTGATGGATAGAAGGCAGTACTTCATACAGCACATAGTTAAACTATGCAATTCGTTACCTCAAGATGTTGAGATGGCCACAAATTGGGATGGGGGTTGGAGAAATTCCTGGCGGAGAAGGCTACTAGTCCTGCTGGCCATATGCTGCCTTCACTATCTGAGGCAGTATGTCTCTGTATACCAGTTGCTGGGGAACATAAGGGGGGCGCTATTTCACTCATCTCCTCCTTGTGGGATTCTCACGGGCAGCTGTTTGGCCACTGTGTGAATAGAATCCTGGACTAGACAGACTTTGGCCTCATCCAGCATAGCTCCTCTGATGTTCTTATCTTCTCAACACTGATCTTTATATATATTTTTTAAAATCCTATGAAATCTCACTGTGTGTGAGATTACTCTGGACGTTCTCTTGAACCTATATTTTGACTTTGGATTTGATAGGCATCCTATCCATGCTACCCATCCATGCTACCCATGCATCCATGCTACCCATGTAGCAAGGGTTTCCAACAAAGATGTCAAGGTTGGACTAAATCCCTGCATGTGTGGATTTGTTTAGAACTTTTTCTAGCATCCTGGACTTTAATTGCCTGGGATGGACTATGCCAGGAATCATTCAAGCCCCCTGCCCTAAATATTGTAAATCCCTGTCTTTCAATGCCTGGGATGGATTTTGCCAGGGATCTTCTGAGCCCCTCGCCTTGTATTCTGAGCCTTGGGGATTGCAATGGGGAAACTGCATCATATGGATCTGTGACACTGTTATAGTTATTAGCTATAACTATAATGTTTTTCATAATTTTTGTGAACCGCCCAGAGAGCTTTGGCTGTTGGGCAGTATAGAAATTGAAGTAAATAAATAAATAAATAAATAAGCTCTTGACTGTCCTGGAGTTACATAGAGCCTATAGCTCACTGACTAGGGTTGTACTGTGTCAGAATGCCACACTGTGTGCTTGAAGAATTGGGCCTATGAAAGTAACCTTCAAGTGCTTGTAAAATGGAAAATTTGTTTCTTTTGTATATGCCCCCAAAATGGAGACCCTCCTTCAACATATCTCAAAAGAACTGGAGATAGAAGGAAACTTTGGACACAAGATATTCCAATTCAGACAAGGAAAGGGAAGTAATGCTGGGGCAAACAGGAACAAGTAATAAAGATGAATAAAGAGTGTCAAATTTAGATGGAAAATTTAAGAGGACATGCATCTATAAATGAGGAGTTCTAGCCAGTAGGTGAAAGAAACAGAATGGATGTGAATTCCTCTCTGCTATGGTTCTCTTCCAGCTAAGTCTAGGTCAGGCGGGAAGACAATCTTCTGGATTGGCATTTTCCTACCCTTGTCCTCTTGTGGTAGTGTTCATGTTCAAAATGTTATGTTGTGTATTCTGTCTCTTATCCCTCATCCCCACCTTACTTCTTTGTAGAACCACATCCCCCAGATTTTACACACACGAACATACACAGAGATGCACCCTTGGTCAATGATTCCTCTAAATATTCATTCCGATCATCACTGGAACCATCCTTCTCTACACATGTGAAACACACAGTGTTAGCCTGAGTTTTCAAAGCAGACACACTGAAATCAATGGGTCTACTCTAGGCATGGCTAAATCTGGATCAAATCCACAAGGTTTGGAACCTCCAACTTCTCAAACAAAGATTTTTAAAACCCATGGGGTATTCCAAATGCAACTCCTTATATTTCAGCTCCCATTCCATCCCACTTCCTCTGTACCACTCCATCCTGCGAAATCATCAGATTGCTACTGGAATGAGTGGAGGAGTGTGCATTATGGGAGAGTTGGGGGAATCACCATGTGGAACCATGTAAACAGGTAAGATGTCTGCCATGTGTGTGGAGGTATCAGAGCTCAGTCCCCTGATGACTCCTATGACATTTTTCTGAAGGCCACATTTATAGGTAGGGAGAAACTGATGGGAATTAAAGAGGAAGTCCAAAGAAGTGTGATAGGTCATCCTTGAAACAGGGTAGCTGTCATAGATGTGGAATCTGAGAGTAACGTTGGGCAAGAAGTTGGGATTCTCACTGATCTTATCAATGGCAAAAACCAAAGCCAGGATGTGCTGGTAGAACCTTGTAGCCACCCTGCAAAAGAAGTGACATGCTGTTTAATGGGAGAGTTAAATGGTGCACAAAATCATTTCATCACCGTACTGGTCCAAATTAGATCGAAAAGATTCCACTTCTTGTATATTAGGAGAGAGCATTATCAGCAAATTCAGTCATCAACTAAGGCCTTTTGGAAAGGACAATGTAGGGATGTCAGAGAAATCCGCTCAAAAGTCAAATGGGACTGAATTCAGACACATTCAGCCCGCTGAACCCTCCCCCAGGACAGGGCGCCCCGGTCTACTCGAACTGGAGTTCACTCGGTACTTTTTTTGTTTTCTCTGCCGAAACTTTTATGAAGGTATTTACAAAAGAAACTTCGCAAATCAGGACGAAAGAAGGCGAAAGGGATTTTACGAAACTATTTAATAAATATGCAGTTTCCTGCTATGACGCGGCTTTCTTTCGCTGGGAGGGACGGGGTCACGAAGTGCACGTAGCCTGCCTGAGGCTGAGTCATGAACTGCACGTAGCCTCATCTTTTTTTTATTGTCTGTGTGTGAAGGTGAGGTCAGGTTCAGGTCAGGTGAGCAAGATGCCTCCAGGCCACCCCCCCACCCCACCAGGAAGATAACGTCATGGACAGCACGGGAGGGAATTCATCGACATTTATCCCGCCTTCACATAGGACGGCGGTGTGTCCAGCAGCCTCAGTTGCTCCAGTCCAGACTCCAGAGTCCAGACTAGAGAGACCAGAGGTGCTGCTGCTGCAGATAGAGTGTCCGTCTCCAGCAGCTGCAAGGAGTGTGTTTCTGCATTCCCCCGTTCTACAGCACTGCAGTTCAACGTTTATTACAGTGAAGGTATGTTTACTTTACCTGAATGTGCCCCTATGCTTAGTGATTTTGGGGTGGGTTGGAGGAGCAGGGGGAACTGGGAAGGCATCCTCCAGCAGCCTTTATTAGGCCTGCCAGGAAGGACTCCATCCTCCATCCTCCTGGGCTTTCCAGGATTAATCCATGTGCTTTTCACCTCCATGTGTGTGTGCCCCTATGTATTTCTGAGTGGGTTGGGGTGGGGGGAACTGGGAAGGCATCCTCCAGCAACCTTTGTTTAGGCCTGCCGGGAAGGACTCCATCCTCCATCCTCCTGGGCTTTCCAGGATTAATCCATGTGCTTTTCAACTCCATGTGCATGTGCCCCTAGTGTTTCTGAGTGGGTTGGGGCAGGGGGAACTGTTAGGCCTACCGGAAAGGATTCTATCCTCCATCCTCCTGGGCTTTCCAGGATTAATCCATGTGCTTTTCAACTTCATGTGCATGTGCCCCTATGTATTTCTGAGTGGGGTGGGGTGGGGAGAACTGGGAAGGTATTCTCCAGCAGCCTTTGTTAGGCCTGCTGGGAAGGACTCCATCCTCTATCCTCCTGGGCTTTCCAGGATTAATCCTTGTGCTTATGTATTTCTGAGTGGGTGGGGTGGGGGGTACTGGGAAGGCATCCTCCAGCAGCCTTTGTTAGGCCTGCAGGGAAGGACTCCATCCTCCAGCATCCTGTGTGTACTGTAGGCTTGTGTTTTTCAGGCCACATGGATGGACTACATCCTCCATCCTGGGCTTTTCAGCCTAATCTGCTGTACAATATGCCCCTATTTATTTAGCATTGGATGGCTGGATTGGTGGGTATCTACTTCTACACTGCACTGTATCTGCGATTGTAGGCTGTTCACATGATTTCAGCTTTGCCACATGCATTTATGTCTCCTTCTGCCCAGAGACATGAACATGGAGAAAAGAGGAACCCGTAGTCAATCCAGCACTCAAAATAGGCGTGTACGCCCGGTGAGAACATACACCGCTGAGGTTGCATTTCAGCGGTATTTTAAGAATGAGATGGAAGAGGAGGAAGCCCAAGGTGTGACCAGCAGTGACAGCAGACCCAGCCCCAGTCCACCCTGCACCCGTAAGCAGTGCACACCACCAATTTCTGCTACAGAAAGTGGCACAGGCACAGCCAGCCACAACTCATAGAATCATAGAATCATAGAATAGTAGGGTTGGAAGGGGCCTACAAGGCCATCGAGTCCAACCCCCTGCTCAATGCAGGAATCCAAGTCAGAGCATCCCTGACAAATGGCTGTCCAGCCTCGTCTTAAAGGCCTCCAGTGTGGGAGAGCCCACCACCTCCCCAGGTAATTGGTTCCATTGCCGTATTGCTCTGACACTCAGGAAGTTTTTCCTGATGTTCAGCCGGAATCTGGCTTCCTGTAAGAGAGGAAGAGGAAGAAAGTTCATGGATGATGAGCGGAAGGGCAGTGTCTGCGAAGCGGATGAAAATGTTCCCAAGGAGACTCTACAGCGGCGGAATGAAAGTCAAGATATCTATATCATTCCAAAGGATGAATCTGGTCAGACTCTGTCATCACAGGTGCTTGTAAATATCTGGATACAAATAAATATCTTCGAATATTTGAATAGTCCCTAAATTAGCCTTCTGCAACCTGCATCCTTCCAGATGTTTTGGGCTACAACTCCCAGCATTATTGACCATTGGTCATGCCGGCTGGGCCTGATGGGAGTTGAAGTCCAAAACCTTTGGAGGGGACCATTTGGGGAAGGGATCTTCTTCTTCAACATGACAAAACATACACGACTGTTTTACATTCATTCATATTCATTGCTGTGAACATATTTCATATTATTTAAATGTTACATGGTACTCCAGTACTAAAGAAAACCCCAACCCTTTAAAAGAACTGCAATACTTTCTCAAACGATACACCTTTTCGGTGGGAAAACACTTCAGTGTTTTGTGCTTGCTTTGTTTCCAAAGCCATTCATCATAGTTTGCTGTCCTGTTTGGCCTTGATCTCTTTTAACTAGAGCTGCAATGTGAATTGATTAAGCAATTACATTTCTGAGGATGGTTTTTAAAAGAGGGCCTGACTAATCAGGCACTGCTCCTGGGGGACCACCAATTCACCCTGGAAAAAGGCGGAGGGATTTGCCAAGTATGTGCTCAGGACCAGCCCTATCATTAGGTAGCAGCGAGGTGTTGGGGCACAGAACTGTGGGTGCTCCTCTGACTGCCTTGTACCTCCTCAGCCAGCTTGTTGTCCTCTGGTGTGGTGGAAGAGGCTCTCCCATTGTCACTGTTCAAGTAAGATTCAGCTATCGCTCTATGTAGGATGGACGGGTGCCATTTTATCCTTTGCCTCAGGAAGCAAAATGCTTTGGGCCAGCCCTGTAGGTGCTGAGTCCCACGCAGTGGTATAATAGAGCTGATGCAAAGGAGTGGACCTTGCAAGGGAGCCAGATATCTCCTCCCCCATGCTTTTCAGACATTCACCAGTGAGGACACGTTTAGATAACTCTCGTTGAGTTTCGAAGTCTGTACAGTACATTTTTTTTGCACCTTGTGTCATGTGTTTTCGCAGTGCTAGCTAGTGCAGTAGTAGCTTACATCTGCACCTTGTGTCATGTTGATTGATCGCAATTCCAAGCTATGTTTCATAGATTTCTACAACTACACCGTTTTATTCTCTTGGCTATTACTCATGTGTAAAAGTTGCATTTCTCATGAAACTCTGCTTCTATCTATTTTGAATCTTTACAGAGACGCCCACAACCATCCTCCCTGCATCAGATAGCGGAAGTGGAACAGGTGAACCATGTCCACAGCTGCCTGCTGATAATCACCTCGTGGGTGGCGGCTCATGTGTTTTTGAAAAAAAGGCCAGAGGACTTAGTGTCATCAGTGATCCGGACAGCGAAGATGATGAGGAGCCCTTCTAGATCAACGATGTCCCTGCTGAGACTGGGTCTGACTCTGTTTTCCACTTCCAGCCATCTGGGTTCTTTGGGAACAATCCCAAAACTCAGGAAGAAACATCCCCTGCTAAGCATTGGTCAGTGCCATCAACAACAACAACAACAACACCATCCACAGATGAGCAGAAACATGCAGCTCCTGATGCCACCTCATCTGGAACCGAAGGCCCCATTCCCCAAAGAAGAAATGGTGGTGGCAGGGTGAGCTCCTATGTGTGGTGCTTCTTCAAATATGCAGAGAATGACCACTATGTCGTCCTTTGCGATATTTGTAGAAGCCGTGTGCGGCTAGGAAAAGAAGGGGGCTGTGCATGAGTGGGCACGTCTACCATGAGGCGACACACAGGTGGTGCATCATCTGCTTCTTGTGCCCAAAGATAGCAACGGGAAGCCACAACCATCCAAAAAGAACAGTACCGCCTTCTTTGCCTCATTTTCCAAAGACCTCACGCAAAGTGGTCCGGGTGAGAAGTAGGGATGGCGGAGAATTTCTCCATGAATCTTTGGGAGGCCGAGCACCGAGGCATTCAGCCCCCCCCCTCGAAAGTGTTGGGGAAATTCTCCGCCAGCCCCCTGCCCCCCCCGGGATGGGACTTACTGTGGCCAAATGTCCCTCTCGGTGGCGGGTCCCATCAGTGGTTCGGCGGCATTTCGTCTGGGGTGGGGGCGGCGGCCGGTCTCCCGACTGGCTGCCACCGCCACCATTACGAAATAAAGAAGTAAAAAACAAAACAAAACAAAACCACACACCTGTGATAGGCTACGTGACGATTTACGTAGCGTATCACGGCTAGATTTCCAAAGCCAGCCATGATAGGCTACGTTAATCGTCACGTAGCCTATCACGGGTGACTTTGGAAAAAAAAAATGTGTACGTAAATGGCGGCGGCCCATGGGCGCCGCCGCCATTTCCGTTCCTTATTTTGGCACGTCTAGTCTACGTAAAGATTTACGTAGACTACGGCGAAAATAAGGGCAATGCAGCATTCCCTTATTTTTGCCGTAGTCTACATAAATCTTTACATAGACTAGACATGCCAAAATAAGGAACGGAAATGGTGGCGCCCATGGGCCACCGCCATTTGCATACGTGCTTTTTTTTTCTTTTCCCAAAGTCACCTGTGATAGGCTACGTGACGATTAATGTAGCCTATCACGGCTGACTTTGGAAATCTAGCCATGATAGGCTACGTTAATCGTTACGTAGCCTATGGCGGGTTTTTTTTTCACTTTCTCTTTCGTGGCCAGGGAGACGGGGCGCTTCTCCCCAGCCTGAATTTTGGCTGGGTGAGATGGGGTGCCTCCCCCCCCTCACTGAACTTCAGGGGGAGAAGCGAGGCACCTCCCCCCACCGCGAAGCAAGCTGTGGGACAAGGTAAGTGCCTTTCGTACATCCCTAGTGAGAAGGGCACAGAAGACAGCTTCGCTAAGAGGCAGGCGTCACTGGAGAAATGCCTCACACTGACACAGAAATTCCCCCCTGACAGTGTCCAGGCATGAAGGTTGAATCAGGACCTGACAGTGGTCATTGCAAAACGTATGCTTCCCTTCTCCCTGGTGGAAGATGAAGACTTTGTGCGCTTCATGAAGAGATTGTGCCCTCGGTGGGATGTCCCCTCTTGTCACTACATTAGTGGCATAGCCATTCCAGCCCTGGCTTCTGAAATCAGAAGGGTACTCCAACAGGATTTGAAATGTAGGGATGTACGAAAGGGACTTACCTTGTCCCGCAGCTTTTTTGCGGTGGGGGGGAGGCACTTCGCTTCTCCCCCCGAAGTTCATGCAAGGGGGGGGTGTCTTCCCGCCTCGCCCGGCCAAAATTCAGGCCGGGGGGGAGGCTTTCCGCCTCGCCTGGCCGAAATTCAGGGCGGGGAGAAGCGCCCCGTCTCCCCGGCCACGAACTTCAAAAGAAAAGTAAAAAAAAAAAAAAGCCCCGTGATAGGCACGATGCGCAGCTGTGGGATGTCACAGTAACAGAATGAATGTATTTATATATGTGGTGAGTGAACAAAACCACAGTCATTGATTGATCTGTCTATCACCATCCCCACCACCATAAGAACCACTGATTCTGTCCTCCCACCACAAGGTCTAATGATGAGGGGATAATTAGGGAGGCAGATTATACAGTACTGACAGTTTTGGTGTGATGGGGACTGTTGGACTACTGTAAACATGCACAGGATTGCACTTCTAGTCACCCCATTTCTACATTTGCAATGCCATGGTATTTATTTATTCTATTGATGCATTGCATAAATGCCACCTTTTTTCCTAGCGCAAGGAACCCTAGGCAGCTCACATTAGCCTCTTCCTCTCCATTTAACGCTCACAACAACAACACTGAGGTAGGCTGGGGCTTTCTGACAGGGCCAAAGTCACCCAGTGAGCTTCCATGGCTGAGTGTATACTATACTATACCCAGATCTCCAAGCTCTCAGATGAACACTTGCTCATGAGTTGACTTGAGTGCCAATGTCTTGGTAGAAAGGTGGGGTGGGTGGGGTGCAAAAATTCAGCAATCACTACATGAAGAAGGATGACGTGCACACACTGAGAGGCTGGTCCTGTTGCTGCTGGGCTGGTGCCAGTAGGGGTGCACGAAAGTCACTTACCTGGTCTCACATCTTTTTGCGGTGGGGGGGAGGCGCTTCGCTGCTCCACCCGCGAAGTTCAGGCCGGGGGGGAGGCTTCCCGCCTCCCCCGGCCGAAATTGAGGCCGGGGGGGAGGCTTCCCGCCTCGCTCAGCCAAAATTCAGGCCGGGGAGGAGGTGCCTCACCTCGCCCGGCCGCAAAATTAAAAGTTAAAAAAAAAATGCCCCCGTGATAGGCTACGTAACGATTAACGTAGCCTATCACGGCTAGATCTGCAAAGTCAGCCATGATAGGCTACGTAAATCGTCACGTAGCCTATCACGGGTGACTTAAAAAAAAAAAGCGCGTACGCAAATGGTGGCCCCCATAGGGAGCCGCCATTCGCATTCCTTATTTGGTCGCTGTAGTCTACGTAAAGATTTACGTAGACTACGGCAAAAATAAGGGCAACGCAAATAGCGTTTTTTTTTCTTTTACTGGAATGGCGGTGGCAGCAGCCGGTCAAAAGACCGGCTGCCGCCCCCGCCCTGGACGAAGACCCGATGAACCACCGGCCGGACACGCCGCCGGGAGGGACATTCGCCAAAGGTAAGTCCCGTCCCGGGGGGGGGGGGATGCGGGGGATGGGGGGGTGCAGAGAATTTCTCCCCGAAACTTGTTCGGGGGCTGAACACGTTGGCGCTTGGCCCCCCGAAGTTTTGGGGAGAAATTCTCCGCCATCCCTAGGTGCCAGTCCCCCTGTGTGCACTGTGCAGAGACTGGCAGCAGCAGCATTTCCCTGGAAATGGACAGCGTGTCAGTGTGTAATATGACTTGTAGCCAGGCCCGCATAATCCTATGCATGTGGTTGTACAGGAAAAAGCAATGCAGTTCCCAGCATCCCTTCAACCTGCCAAAGTGGCTGGAAGATGATGGGACCTTTTTCTGTCCAAGTTCAACAAGCATAGGATTGCAGGCTAAATGTCAGGATTTGTTTGTTTCCACATGAGACCACAAAGAGATAGCTTCATTTTTGGTACACATCCTTGTCTTCATATTTAGTTAAGCTTGATGATGGGATGGGATAACTATAACTTACCAGGCATATACCTCTGCAAAAATGGGGGCTGGCCTGCTTGGACCCACACTCTGTGGATGCGCCAGTAGTAGGTGGGGGGGGGTTGGACAGCGGTGCCCTCCTCTCGGCAGCAGCAATCCCCTCTCTAATGAAGGACTGCTTTAGTGCCTTCCATTTGGACCTCAATTGTCCAATTGTGTGATGGTGGCCCGCTCGCTCCATCCTCCTCTTTATCCGGGCCCAATAAAGTTCATTGCGGCAGGAGCAGCTGCCAAACAGCACTGCCACCGCCTCGCTGCTCTTAATGTTGATGAGGAGGGCCTTGGTCTCCTTATAGTCCCACCTCCTGCCACGCACTGGTGCAGCCATTTTAGAGCAGCCACACTACTACTACACACACACACACACCAGACAGCCACGCACAACCACCACTTAACTACACACACACAGACCAAACCAGACAAAACCACCACAATGCACAAACAACACTGATACAAGGAAATCCACTAAGCACCACCACTAACACACCACCACCACCACACAACAGACCTCCACCCACAAATCTCCACGCAGACGCAAACGCATATGCAGATGACATTCAGGAAGTTAGCAGGAAGTTGACGACAGATTTTGTGGAAGCGGAACTGCAGCCCCATTTTTTTTAATTTGTGAGGCGGTTAGGTTAACAAGACAAGTAAACGTGAGGGTCATCAAGCACAAATACACAGAAATTAATAAAATCACAGTCCCTGTCCCTGTCCGAGAAAACAAGACAGCGGGGGAGCGCACAGAGGGCAGGAAACATTTCGGGCAGCAACAAAAGAAAATATGTAAATAATTACAGAAATAGTGCAAGGCAATCCCAACAATGGCGAGAGTGTGGCGGAAGCTACAGGGGGATTCCCCCCTAGGGAGGAAATACGTAAGCAATCCCAACAATGGCAAGAGTGTGGCAGAAGCTACGGGAGGATTCCCCCCTGGGGAGGAAATACGTAAGCAATCACAACAAGGGAGAATGCGGCGGAAGTTACATAGGGTCAATTCCGGCCGACGGAAACTACGTAAACGTTTGCGACGAATAGTCTTTCGCAGAATGGCGGAATGGGACGTGCGGCTGTTGGGCACGGATAATTTTTTGATGTTTGCTGCAATTTTATTTACGTAACTTTCGAGGCGGGAAAAAACCCCACTGTATTTCGGGGGGTTGCGGACAGCGGGACGGGACAGAGGACGCCAACTGCGAAATTCAAGCGGGACGGTATGAGCACAGTTCGTACATCCCTAGGACAATGTGGCTACATTTTACTGGATTGTGGTTTTATGCTTGTATATCCTAATATTAGGCTTGTCAGGGTCAATGTACAGCTTAGATCATATTTTTAATGTCTCAAGATTTCATACTTTACAGAGACATGTATGTAAAATAGATCAAATATGTCCTTGGATGTCACTTATTCCACTTCCAATATTTCTATCCATGTTGTTCTCTATTACCTGAGCTACAAAGAAATCACATCAGACTTTCAAGGTTTTGGATGGAAATTCAGGAACTTTGGGGTCCAGATAGTTTTCTCATCCAGCCTTCCAGTAGGTAGAAGAGGGATAGAAAGGGGAAGAAAAATACTCTGGGTAAATGATTGGCTATGAAGGTGGTGCTGATGCGAGAGATTTGGATTCTGGGATCATGGGCTATACTTCCTGGAAGATGGACTGTTGGCAAATGATGAGTTGCACCTGACAAGGGCTGGGAAGAATGTGTCCTGACCTAAAATGGACAGGACCTTACAGAATTAATGTGGGAGATTAGTTTGTAACAATGCTGGTCACCACTCTAAACTGGATGTTTTCAGACTCTGATGTTGTGGGCAATTCCACCTCCACTGGATAGACAAGGTAGAATGCTATAGATTGCCTCTGTGAGCATGGCTATATAGCCATGGATTTTCCTTTGCTATACTACTGCTTGTTATGATGTTTCCTTAGTATTTCAATCAGACCTGAAAACCCATTGGATTAATTTAGTATGTGAGTTTCCCATTTGTTCTGAGACTGTTTTAGACACTAGATTGATTTTAAGAGTGTATTATTGTTGAAGAATGTATTGCTGGCAATTGACTGACTTAGTGTATTGGGAAAAGGAGTGGGGCCACTAGAAAGGCCAAAGGAAGAAACCCTTGTGAGTTAAGATGTCAGGTTAGGGAGATTTGAGGGCTCCATGTTGTTAGATGCAATGCCTGATTTTGGATTGGAATGGTGGTGAAGAATACCCCGTTTCTCTTTTGAGATTGGACATAGGACCCCTGAAGGAAATAAAGGGCCTGTTCTCCTAACTGAAATGAAATGTGTGTACTTCAGAGCAATGGCTCATTGTCTGTTTTGCCTATGGGTCACTCCATGTGGCATTTCCCAGCAGTAGAGGTGATTGTCAGTCAGATTTTCACAACAGCATTTTTTTGTTATAGCAACAAGACAATTAAAAGAATGAAGAAGTCAACAACTTGAATATGGGGCAAGTAGGGGTAATAAGGAAATGTATAAAATGAATATGCAGATCGTCTGATTAGCAAATGGCTAGGGGAACATGGCAAGCTTAGTCTATCTGATGCACAGGTGCATTTCTATGAAACAGTACAGTTCAGTCCTAGAAAAATAATTGAAACCCTATAGAGAAATTGTCCCCTTCATGGATCACTGCCTTGTTGTGGCGAAGGGGCTTCCATAACTCAATGAAGCCATAAATGATGCTGTGCAGGGCCACCCAAGATGGCCAAGTCATGGTGGAGAGTTCTGACAAAATGTGGTCCACTGGAGAAGGAAATGGCAACCCACTCCAGTATTCTGGACAAGAAAACCCCATGGAATTAGGTATGTATGAAAGGGACTTACCTTGTCCTGCAGCTTTTTTCGCGGTGGGGGGGAGGCGCTTCGCTTCTCCCCCCGAAGTTCATGTGTGGGGGGGTGTCTTCCCGCCTCGCACGGCCGAAATTCAAGCCGGGCGGGAGGCGCCCCATCCCTCACCGGCGAAAGTCAGGCCAGGTAGAAGCACCCCGTCTACCCGGCCGTGAAAAAAACAAACAAACCACCCCCGTGATAGGCTACATAACGATTAACGTAGCCTATCATGGCTAGATTTGCAAAGTCAGCCGTGATAGGCTATGTTAATCATTACGTAGCCTATCACGGGGGTGGTTTTTTTTTTAACTTTCCTTCTAATGGCGGCGGCGGCAGCTGGTTGAAAGACCGGCTGCCGCCCCCGCCCCTGATGAAGACCTGACGAACCGCTGCCGGGACCCACCGCCAGGAGGGACATTCATGAAAGGTAAGTCCCATCCCGGGGTGGCGGGGGGGTGGCGGGGTGGCGGCGGAGAATTTCACCGCCGATTTTGGGGGGCCGAACGCGTTGGCACTCAGCCCCCCGAAGTTTCGGGGAGAAATTCTCCCCCATCCCTACGAATGTATCACAAGGCTAAAAGATATGATGCCACAAGATGAGCCCCTCAGGTCGGAAGGTGTCCAATGTACTACTGGGGAAGAGCAGAGGGAATTTCCAAGTAGCGCCAGAAAGAGTGAAGCGGCTGGGCCAAAGCCAAAAAGACACTCAGCTGTGGATGTGTCTGGTGGTGAAAAGAAAGTCTGATGCTGTAAAGAACAATATTGTTTAGGAACCTGGAATGTCAGATCAATGAATCAAGGTAAGCTGGAGGTGGTCAAACATGAGATGGCAAGATTGAACATCGACATCTTGGGAATCAGCGAACTAAAATGGACAGGCATGGGCGAATTAAATTCAAGTGACCATTATATCTACTACTGTGGACAAGAATCCCTTAGAAGAAATGGAGTAGCACTCATAGTCAACAAAAGGGTGGGAAAAGCAGTACTGGGGTACAATCTCAAAAATGACAGAAAGATCTCAGTACGAATCCAAGGCAAACCATTCAACATCACAGTAATTCAAGTCTATGCCCCAACCACTGAGGCTGAAGAAGCTGAGGTTGATCGGTTCTATGAAGACCTACAACACCTTCTAGAACTAACACCAAAAAAAGATGTCCTCTTCATCATAGGGGATTGGAATGCTAAAGTAGGAAGTCAAGAAATCACCGGGATAACAGGCAAGCATGGCCTTGGTCTACAAAATGAAGCAGAACAAAGGCTAATAGAGATTTGCCAAGAGAACACGCTGATCCTAGCAAACACTCTTTTCCAATAGCACAAGAGGCGACTCTACACATGGACATCACCAGATGGTCAATATCGAAATCAGATTGGTTATGTACTTTGCAGTCAAAGATGGAGAAGCTCCATACAGTCAGTAAAAACAAGACTTGGAGCTGACTGTGGCTCAGATCATGAGCTTCTTGTTGCAAAATTTCAGCTTAAATTGAAGAACGTGGGGAAAACCACTAAACCATTCAGGTATGACCTCAATCATATGCCTTATGAATATACAGTGGAGGTGAGGAATAGATTTCAGGGATTAGACCTGATAGAACACCTGAGGAACTGTGCACGGAGGTCCGTAACATTGTTCAGGAGGCAGCAACTCAATCCATCTGAAAGAAAAAGAAATGCAAGAAAGCCAAGTGGCTGTCTGATGAGGCTTTACAAGTAGCTGAGGAAACAAGGGAAGCAAAAAGCAAGGGAGAAAGGGGAAGATATATCCAACTGAATGCAGAGTTCCAGAGAATGGCAAGGAGAGACAAGAAGGCCTTCTTAAATGAACAATGCAAAGAAATCGAGGAAAACAATAGAATGGGAAAGACTAGAGATCTCTTCAAGAAAATCGGAGATCTCAAGGGAATGTTTTGTGCGAAAACGGGCATGATAAAGAACAAAGAAGGCAGGGACCTAACAGAAGCAGATGAGATTAAGAAGAGGTGGAAAGAATGCAGAGAAGAACTATACAGGAAAGATCTGAATGTCCCTGATAGCCATGATAGTGCAGTCACTGAACTTGAGCCGGACATCCTTGAGAGTGAAGTCAAGCGGGCCTTAGGAAGCATTATTAACAACAAAGCTAGCGGAGATGACAGTCTTCCAGCTGAGCTATTTAAGATCCTAAAAGATGATGCTGTTAAAGTGCTGCACTCAATATGCCAACACATTTGGAACACTCAACAGTGGCCACAAGATTGGAAAAGGTCAGTTTACATTCCAATTCCAAAGAAGGGCAATGCCAAAAAGTGTTCAAACTACCGCACAATTGCACTCATTTCACATGCCAGCAAGGTGATGCTCAAAATCCTACAAGCTAGGCTTCAGCAGTATGCAAACCAAAAACTACCGGAAGTACAAGCTGGGTTTCGAAGAGGCAGAGAAACTAGAGATCAAATCGCCAACATTTGCTGGATCATGGAGAAAGCAAGAGAATTCCAGAAAAACATCTATTTCTGCTTCATTGGCTACGCTAAAGCCTTTCATTGTGTGGATCACAACAAACTGTGGCAAATTCTTAAAGAGATGGGAGTACCAGACCACCTTACCTGTCTCCTGAGAAACCTGTACGAGGGTCAAGAAGCAATACTAAGAACCGGACATGGAACAACCAATTGGTTCAAAATTGGGAGAGGAGTACGACAAGGCTGTATATTGTCACCCTGCTTATTTAATTTATGTGCAGAGTACATCATGAGAAATGCCGGGTTGGATGAATCACAGGTCGGAATTAAGATTGCCAGATTGTTACTGGAATACCGGGTCTCGGAGGGAGTCCTGCCTTGTCATACCAATGGTTCACCAATGACAAAATTTCAGTTTGGGCAGTCACCACATCAGCTCTAGCAAGCTAGGCCAGGTAATTTCAATTCGGAACCCTCTTTGGCATTGAGCGGTCCCCAAGGCAGCCGCTTCAGGTTTGTCTCACAGGCACGTTATGGCGATGGGATGATGGTGCTTCAAAGCATTCCAGCCTGGCCTTTGCAATTTGACCGCTTTCTTCCTGTTGCAATTTTCCCTGCGCTTTCCCTAATGTTTTTTTCCTCAGACTGTCGGACACGACATATGACAGTACGGGTGCTCTTATGTGGGCACAGTATGGTGTTTTGGGCTGCACAAAGGGCTTCTACGCTGGCCTTTGGATCTCAGTTTCTGCTACCCCAGCACACTATGATCCAGTGACTTGGCAGACAGAACATGCAGTGGGAGTCCCCCGCTCCTCACCCTGTTCCACCAGGGTTCTGTCAGTCTTCCTCCGCAGGTCCAGGTGCTGCATGATGGAAGGAACGACTTGGGCTGTAAACCAGGCAAGAACCTGATCGAACAGGCCTTGATTAATGTGCAGGTGGTCCGGCATACCTGGCTGGAAGTAGCCCTTGTGGTTCTCACTGCACCCATGGATCAATTGGAAGGCTCGGAATGACGTTGCCGTTGGCAGGGCACGTCAGAAAGTGAACGCAGAAATGGCTTATGGCCTATGTGAATGGGGTGATGGATGCTCCACCCACAGTAAATTCTTTGGACAAGGAGGGAGCATTACAGGCAGGATGGTGTCTGCCTGTCTAATGTAGGGAATAGCATATTTCTGTCTGATCTGCAAAGGGGCCTGCGGGAAGTTCTGTGCAGGTGGGGGGAGTTTCACAAGCTCTAGGCTTGTGACTCCTGTGGCGACTAGGATGGGCAAAAGAGGAAAGAGATTAGGCATGGTGTGCATGCAGAGGCACCTTATGGTGACAGGTGATGCCTGAGGCCCCCGAACGGATTGTGCTGCTCGCCGGGGGGATAAGGGTTGCCTGGGAGACCAACCCTCCTCACTCACCCAGGTGTTGTGCGGCACTGGGTTGGGGGTGACACCGGAAGGTCTACCTCCCCCAGAAGGGGCAGTCTGGAGGGGCGGCGAGATCAACGACGCCCCTCAGGCTGGGTGTGCTTTTGCCCGAGAAGTGCCGGGTAGTCGCTGGCACAGTCAGCTGCCCGTCCTAGGTTCCCCTTTGCAGATATTTTCAATAAATGTGGCCCAATTTTCAACCCAAGCCTTGTTGTCTGACTCTTCTTTGACCTATCTCCACCCGTAAATGCCCTAACCCTGACGCCAGCTTGTCTGGAAAAGGGTGGGAGTTGCGAGTGGGTGGGGTGAGAAGAGGTGGCTGCTGCCCATTGGGTGCCCACCCCATGGCACCACCAGGCAGGGGAGGGGTCAGCAGAGCCCTCTTAAGCTCTGTGCCCCTTCCCAAACCAGCTCTCTCGCTCTCGCGGCTCCCTTCCGCCCTCCCTTAAGCAGTGTGGGTTTATGCCGGTTGCCCTTTGGGAGCCAGGAATTTTTGGCTCACAGTTAAAATTGGCCTTTTACTGTGTGTCTTTTTGCCTACTTCACACTGTAATTGGGACTAGGGTGTGTCCAGTAGGCGAATACAGTCCAGTCTCTCATAGTTCACATTTCAGTTGGCGGCTAGGATGGGCAAAAGAGGAAAGATTAGGGATGCTGTGCATGCAGAGGCACCTTATGGTGACAGGTGATGCCTGAGGCCCAATCGATAGAGATCGATGACGCCCCTCAGGCTGGGTGTGCTTTGGCCCGAGAAGTGCCAGCTAATCACTGGCACAGTCAGCTGCCCATCCTAGGTTCCCCTTTGCAGATATTTTCAATAAATGTGGCCCTATTTTCAACCCAAGCCTTGTTGTCTGACTCTTCTTTGACCCATCTCTGCCCGCAAATGGTTGAACACCCTCCATCTGGTCAGAAGAACCACCCACAAACAGCAGCTCAGTCTTGTGGTGATTCAGCTTCAGTTTATTAGTCATCCTCCAGTCCATTGTCACCATCAGGTACCGATGTAGCGCACCTACAGTGTCACCTGAGGATGCTGAAAAGGAGGTACTGGGTACATACAATGTCTTATTCCTCTGCTACTACTTCTCCCTTCTCTTCTGAGATACGTTTGGATATTTTCCATTTCCTCTGTACTTGGTATGGCTTGCCTGGAGAGAACTGGAACCTTTGCCTCACTGCACTGGCCATCTCTGATGGAGGCAGAATTCCCTGCACCACACTGATAGATATGCATTTTGTCTATTGCCTTGGCTCATTCTAAGAATAGTTTATGGATTGGAGGGAGATGCAGGCTTAGGATCAGGTCTACAACTAGCAGTCAAAGAAATCAAATCTCATTCATTGGTTTGGTACTGATATTTCAACACCATTCATAATTATACTATTTATTTTATTTGAAGCTACTTCCATCCTGCTTGACACCCAATAATTAGAACTGGTTTACATAAAATCATGCGTAATACAATATGAAAACTAATATACACATAGCATAAAACAATGAATATATTAAAAATCTTACAACTAAAGCAATAAGTCAGGGAAAGCCTGAGTGAACAAATGCACTTTCAAAAAGCAGTTCAAGGTTGCCACAGTGTGTGTCTCTCAAACCGCATGAGGGAGAATCCACCAGTGTGTGTGTGCTATAACCGAGAAGGCCTGCTTATGTGCTGTTGTCTGGCGACACATTTTTGGCCATGAAATGACCAATAATGCTTCCTTTGGATGTCTGAGAGGTCATTTGGTGTATATTGGGGAAGCTATGACATCCCAGGAATTAGAACTGTTTTACATAAAATCATGTGTATGTATAAAACCCAATATACACATAGTGTAAAACAATACATATATTAAAAATATTAGGTTGATTTGGTGCATATTGGGGAAGCTATCTTAAGTATATCCTTGTGAGGCCTTTCCTAACCCATGTGTTGTGTTTTTCTGCTGTGTTGTTTTCTTTTGACCTTTTCTGAGCATTTATAATATTTTCTGAATAGCAATGTTACTATGTTTTCCAAAGTAATAACATTTTCTATATGAAGAGAATATTATTTAAAGCCTAGAATGTCAATAAACTAATGGATGTGTTTCTGTCAAAATCTTGACTAGTCATGCTTAACCATCTGACACACTGGGTGGAAAAGGTACAAATGTGAACTCAGATTAGACCACCAAATCAATAAATGCTAGCTTCTGGGCCACTCCACGAGGCTGGCAGCAACCTTTCTTTTGACAAGAATACAGCCTATTCTGTTTGGGTCCCCAAACCTGCCAAAGAGCTTGAGACGTTTCTTCCAGTCAATTGTCTCTGAGCAGGTGTGGGAAAACTAATTAACCAACTGTGTAGTTTATTCTCTTTTAACAGAAATACTGGCTTGATGGAATGATCACTTTGCCTTAATGTAACTGTGAGGAGAATGATAGGTCTCCTCCCACATGGAATGATAGGTTCCACATGGGTTTTTAACAAGAGCTCCAACTGTAGCTAGAAGCACCCCAAAGAAGTAAAACTGGGGTTTTACCGATTTGAGGCCTGGCAATGAAGGCAGCGGCTCACCTATGGATTGCATCAATTTTCCAGCTCACCTCACCATTGCTTCATTCTGCGTTTGAAAAGATGAATTACGTGGCCAGGTCATGGTCAGGTAGAATGGGACAGAATGTGACCCAGATTGGTTTCACATATGAATGTCTTTTATCAAAGGGTGATGACGTGGCCAAATAGGTCATAAAGCAGAGGATAGCAGGTAGATCGTGGCAAGTGAACACAGCCAAGGTGGCTAATCGGAGAGCAAATGAAATATATGCTGGATTGCCAGCTACATTTTATCAGGTGGCACATTATCTGGCAGACTCAAGTCCCTATACATTACAGGCTCTTATGACTAAATGTCGACTGAACTGTATTCCCTTGAGGGAAGAAGACGGAAAATTTCAAAATGGGCCCAGTCCATGTTGGCTATGTCTGTTCGGTTGCAAGACAGTGGAAGATAGAATTCACTTTCTGCTAGAGTGTGCTAAGTATGATGATTTGAGACTCAAATATATTCTTTGACTCCTAAAGAAAAAGAGGTTGGAAACATGAAGGGATAAGGTACAGATGTCATTAAATAGATTGGATTATTATGCTGCTTTTAGAATGGCAAAATATATCAAATCTGCTCAGAAAGTGAGAAAAGGGGCTTTGAATTCAAACCCAGAAAGTTTGTTTAGTTCAGTGTATGACAAGCCAAGATGGTTTGGCCTTAGGTTTTAAATATTAAATTTTGAGGGTTGTTGTATTTCTTGATGTAACCAGTGACTGTATGTTAGTCAAATATGTTTTAGTCACATGGACTGGTTCACTCTTTTACAAATGACATGTTGTCCACTCATTGAAATTGAACAGAATAAAATTTCCATTACTTTTATCTTTTTCTACAGGATACCAAGAACATCCATGAAACCACAAACTCTTCCTTTATTTATATCCTTCTACAAATTAGCTTTTCTCTGTTGTTCAGCTCAGGTCTCAGCACAATGATGTAGCATTTGGGGAAAAATATGCAGCACAGTAACCCAGTGCTAGAGGCCAAGATGGAGAAAATCTCCACAGCCACCATGTACTTTCCTCTTGTGCTGAGATAGGTTGGAACAAAGGACACCCACACACTGCAAAAGACCAACATGCTGAAGGTGATGAACTTGGCTTCATTAAAACTGTCAGGCAACTTCCTGGCCAGGAAGGCCACGGTGAAGCTGACGGCGGCCAAGAGGCCCATGTAGCTCAAGACACAATAGAACATGAAGATTGACCCTTCGTTACACAACAGGACAATTTCTTCAGTCAGAGAGTACGTGTCCAAATCTGGGAATGGGGGAGATGTTGCCAGCCACAGAGCACAGATCTCTGCTTGAATACTGGAGCAGGAGATGACAATAGAATATGCCAGCCTTTTCCCTACCCATTTCCTCATCCGGGATCCTGGTTTGGTAGCCACGAATGCCAGAACCACAGATACAGTTTTGGCCAAGATGGTAGAGAGTGATACAGAGAAAATGATGCCAAAAGCCGTTTGTCGAAGAAGGCAGGTCACCTGATGAGGCTTTCCGATGAACAGGAAGGAAGAGAGGAAACACAAGAGGAGGGAGATGAGGAGAATGTAGGTGAGGCTTCGGTTGTTTGCTTTGACTATGGCAGTGTCCCGGTGCCTAATGAAGATGCCAAGCACCAGAGCTGTGATCAGACACAATAGAAGCGCAGAAGAAATTGAAACAATGGCCAATGTCTCTTTAAAAGCGAGGAAGTTTGGAATCTTAGGAATGCATTTGTCGTGGAATTTGTTTGGATAGTAACTTTCTGGACAACTGACACAACTTTCTACATCTGAGGAACAAACATATATGAATGTATAAAAAACAAAAAGAAATATATTCTCACAATTAAGGCAGCTCTACCAGACATTCAGCTAACACCCAGTATTTTATTGTTTACAGTGGGAGGATGCATAAACCTCCATACAATGTGCTTTATAATGAATGGATAATTTTGACCTTTGTTCCATGAATGACAGGTGTCTCTGTTGTCATCTTGGATTCTTTCCTTTTTCTGTGAATCACTTAGGGATGACAGAGAATTCTGCCATGGATCTCGGTGAGGCTGAATGCCGGTGCATTCGGACCCCCGAAATTGATGGCGGAAAGAAGCCCCTGCCCCCCAGCCCATGAAAGGCACATGAAACAGAGCACTTACCTGCTGCCGTCCGTGCTGACTTGTGAACGGCAGCCGCGCTGCATCCGCCATTCTCTTCCTCATCATAGCTGTGATAGGGTACGTAAATACTTATATTACGTAAATACTACGTAAATACCTTTTGCGTCCCTGCGAAGGCCGTGATAGGCTACGTAAGCATTTACGTAGCCTATTACGGCAAGCCAAAAAACCAACAACAGTGGAAGCAAATGGTGGCAGCTATGGTGGCTGCCATTTGCGTCCCCCCCCCTTTTTTTTTTTTTGCTGTTTTAGGCTATGTAAATATTTATGTAGGCTATTACGTTAAAAAAAAGGGGAACGCAAATAGCGTAGAGGGCACTATTTGCATTCATTTCCCCCCCTCTGTAATAGCTTATGTAAATATTTATGTAGGCTAAAACGGGGGGGGGGAGGAATGCAAATGGCACTCACTACGCTATTTGCGTTCCTCTTTTTTTCCCGCCGTAATAGCCTACATAAATATTTATGTAGGATGAAACGGCTAAAAATAGGGAATGCAAATGGCGGCTGCCATAGCCGCCACCATTTGTGTCCGCTTTTTTTTTTGTGCTTGCTGTGATAGGCTACGTAAATATTTATGTAGCCTATCATGGCAAAATGCAGGGACACAAATGGCGGCGGCTACTGTAGCCACCATTTGCGTCCCTGCAGGTGGCCCAGTGACCAGATGTCCGGCTGAGGGCGGCCCCAGCCGGCAGCCTGGTGGAATCTCTGTGGAGCACAGCCGGCCAGACAGAATTTCAAGAGGAGGGACACCTCCCCCCCTGCGATGTCACTTTTCGAAAAGGTAATTTACTTTCGTACATCCCTAGTCACAGCTACCGCTATGTGAAATGAGAGAACATTCTGGCATTAGTCTAAAAGTTTGGAGCCAACATTGGTTATTTTTCTGATTCACTCTGGCTCAGTTTATGAGTGGTATTGTCGCATTCTCTTTTTTGGTGATTGTAGCATGTGTTCCACACCAAACCTTTGCACATTTGTAAAAGATCCGTTTCTAGTTTTATAAAAACCTATAATTACAGAAACTGCATTTGCTATCATTGGAATTCGTTTTGTTTTGGAGTGATCTGCCATGCACATCACATTGCATATGCATCGATTTACTCGAATGGTTATTTTGATGCCCTTTTAACCTCTCTTCAAGCAACTTCATCCCTACAGGGATGATCACTTCTTTCCCATCCTGGCCTTGCCATTTGCTTTTTGTTGAAGCTCTTTCATCTCATGCAATCTGGATTCGGGTGTATCTAATTGTGCATGGACCCCTAGTTCCACACTAATACTACTAATATGTCAGATAAATCCTTCCTTTAATGCTCTCAAAATGTTGCCACAGTATCCTTCATCGAAACTGCTTATGCAAACTTTTGGAAGTAAGTGGAGTACATGCTGAAAAAGGAATATCACTGCTTTGGTGGATGGTGGAGTACCCTTGTCCTGGGAGCTCATGTGGGGGATGGGAGGCAGGCCTGGCTTAGGGTCAGGGGAGGATGATGAATTAAGTGGCTTACAAATGTCTCTATTTTCTTGTTCATTTCCTTCAGAAGCTCAGCACCATCTGACTTTCCTATGGTCGTTGATTGTTACTGAGCATCATAGAGCGCTGTTAAAATGCCAGTGACCAAGACTGGCTTGGTAGATGGAGCCTTCACTGATCTGGAGCTGAGGTTGTCATGCTTTGGTAACAGTTGGCAGTTTCAGTGCAGGTTCAAGGGGAAGATAACCAGATATCAAAATGTGATGACTATCTTGAGGCTAGTGTACGAAAGTCACTTACCTGGTCTCGCAGCTTGCTTCACGGTGGGGGGGAGGCGCTTCGCTGCTCCCCCTGAAGTTCAGGCCGGGCGGGGGAGGCTTCCTGCCTCGCCCGGCCAAAATTCAGGCTGGGGAGGAGGCGCCGCGCCTCACCTGGCCGCGAAATAAAAAGTAAAAAAAAACAAAAAACGCCCCTGTGATAGGCTATATGACGATTTACGTAGCCTATCATGGCTAGATCTGCAAAGTCAGCCGTGATAGGCTACATTAATTGTCATGTAGCCTATCACGGGTGACTTAAAAAAAAAAAGCGCGTATGCAAATGACGGCCCCCATAGGGAGCCGCCATTCGCGTTCCTTATTTGGTCGCTGTAATCTACGTAAATCTTTATGTAGACTACGGCGAAAATAAGGGCAACGCAAATAGGGCAACGCAAATAACGTAAAGATCTACGTAATCTTTACGTAGACTACAGCGACCAAATAAGGAACGGGAATGGCGGCTCCCTATGGGGGCTGCCATTAGCCGTATGTGCTTTTCTTTCTTTTTTTTAAGTCACCCATGATAGGCTACGTGACGATTAACGTAGCCTATCACGGCTGACTTTGCAAATCTAGCCGTGATAGGCTACGTAAATTACGGGGGCGTTTTTTTTTTTTTTTTACTTTTCTTGGAATGGCGGCGGCAGCAGCCGGTTGAAAGACCGGCTGCCGCCCCCGCCCCTGTCGAAGCCCTGCCGAACCGCCGCCGGGACCCGTCGCTGGGAGGGACATTCGTGAAAGGTAAGTCCTATCCCGGGGGTGGTGTGGGGGGCAGGGGGGGTGGAGAATTTCTCCCCGAAACTACTTCGGGGGGCCGAATACGTTGGCATTCGGCCCCCCGAAGTTTCGGCGAGAAATTCTCTGACACCCCTACTTGAGGCCCCTTTAAAGGAGAAGGGAGGCTTCCTCAGACCTGCTCCTTCAAAGACAAGAGGCTTGAGGGAATAGTGAAAGGACCTCCATGTGAGGCATGGCCAACACACTGACACAAGGATGCAAGACCTGGTCATGGGGACGAGGTCGGCAGAATTTCTTCCGCAGATCCATGTGAGGTTGGTGAGGGAACAATGCTATGTGTACGGCTAGGTGTAGGCCTGGAGCTGGGGAGCTTGCTCCAAAAGGGCTGAACTAGAAGGACAAAGCTTCAGTACTATAGAACGATAGAGCACTCCCATTGGAGGGAGGGAGTTTCTTATTATGTTTACTTTCATACTGTGGCAATCTCCAGCAAAACTGTTGCTCATTTGAAAGTCCAAAGACTCCGGAATCTTCTCTCTTCCTTTGGGTTGCAGGTGCAAACACCTTCTTTAATCTCTTCTCCACAAAGGCCAGGAATGTTAATACCATTAATGGAAAGTAATTCTATATCTTCCTGCTCACACAGGAGCAGCTATGACTACTTTAGAATTCTCTGGTAACTTGAGTTTTATTAATGCTAAAATGCATTAGCTCTGTTTCTAAAACTGTTTCCCTGAAGAGGGACAAGAGAAAATTTCAATAAAATCACATGTATCAATTTGATCTTTAAATAAAGAGTTCAATGCACAATATATGGCATGTTCAAATCTCTCAAAAATGTAATTGACAACAAAAGATGGGGAAGGGTTGCTTGCAAATAAAATGCATCTTGTTATCATATGTCCTACCATTCTGGTTTGAGAACATCCCATCTGGACATGGAGCACAATCATAGCAGCAAAATTTCTCCCCCTCTTTCTTTTTCTTGCTGTAACCAGGAGGGCAGTTGTCAGTACACTGAGAAAGAGGTGGCACCTATTCAAAGAGCTTAGTATTAAGAAAGGTTTGAGGAATCCATTTCACATCAGAGAATGCACCAGTAAACAGGAAGGCCAGTGGTCCTGCATAGATGGCACATGAAGTGCCAATGTCTCCTGTGAACTCCAGAAGATTAGAATTTCCATTCCTCGTCTGATCAATGATACAACTAGCTTGGATTCCATTTAGCACCATTAACTAGATACATGTCTCAGAATTCACATGAAAGTAATGATGGGCAACATGATCCTTTCTTCCTTCCACACCTTCTTTTTCTTACTGCAACCAGGATTGCAGTAGACATTAGACAGAGAAAGAGGTGGCACCAGTCCAAAATTATTGCAAGAGCACAGTATGAAAGAAATGTTTGTTGAACCCATCACACCTTCAGATCTTCTACCAGTAAACACAAAGGCCAATGACATGGAATGTTCGATGTCAAAATGCCCAGGTAATACATTCAGTTGGAGGATTATCCATTGTTGAAAGCAAATGGAAGATTTGAATGTGCATTCTTAGGATGTCTGAGATTTCACATGAAACTAATGATGGGGAACATGATCTCTCCTGTGTTAGCTATTAGTCTATCTTAAGCAAACATGTCCCATCTAGATATTGCAGTCTATTGCAGAGAATCCATCACACCTTCAGATCTTCTACTAGTGAACACAAAGACCGATGGCATGGGATGTTAGTTGTCTAAATGCACAGGTGGTGCATTCCATTGGGGGAATAGCCATTGTCCAAAGCATCTAGAAGATTTGCATTCCCATTCTTAGGCTGGCTCAGGTTTCTCATGGAAGTAATGATTGGCAGTAGTGTGGTGTAGTGACTAGAGTGTTGGACTGGGAGTCAGGAGATCTGGGTTCTAGTCTTCAGTCAGCTATGGAAGCTCACTGGGTGACTTTGGGCCCATCACAGACTCTCAGCCCAACCCACCTCATAGGGTTGTTATTGTGAGGATAAAATGGAGGAGGAGGATGATGTACACTGCTTGGGTTCCTTAAAGAGGAAAAAAGGTTAGATATAAATGTAACAAACAAACAAACAAACAAATAAACCAACAAATCTCTCCTGTGTTAGCCACTAGACCATCTTGGTCGGTACATGTCCCATCTCGATATTGCATTTTTCTTACCTTGCCTATTTTTATGTGGAATACCCACCATCCCTATTTCAATGTACTCCTTCAAAAAGTGATGTTCCCTCTGTCTCAAAACTGTATTGCAGTGACTTTCAAATTAATGATGCATTTTCTAAAGAATGGCAGTCATTTCCCTACCTGAGTCAGGTCTCTGTGCCATTTGATTCTGTCCTCATGAATGGTGGCCCCTTTTCCTGGAGGAGCGTGAGGATCCAGCCTTCCCACTTTGACCCTGACATAGGACTGATTTGGGAAGGTGACGACGTTTGTAATATCGAATCCCCCCTCAAATTCTCCATGTTCATTAAATGTAATTTCATCTCCAGCATTGTTGTTGAATGAGGTGGTCTGAATCAGTGAGTGGAGCTAGGTGGAGAGAAAAAGAGAATCAAATGGTCTATAAAGTTGTGTAATGTTCTCATTCAGATTGTTCAAATAGCCTATGGAGAGAGGAGTATATCCACCTTTCACTAGTAGAAATAGGGAAAGACTGACAAATAATCAATCACCGTAAACTCAACAGGTGAAGGTGTTGCAAGGAGAACTTCGGAAAATATATGTCTTGGGAAAAATGGGAAAGTATGCAATACTTACATTTGTAGTGTGCTTTATAAATTTAAGGTCACCCTGTTGCTTTAGGAAAGTCATTCCCAAGTTGTTGACCTTCAGGCATTTTGGACCTCAGCTCCCATCAGCCCCACGTAACAAGGCCAATGGTCAGGAATGCTGGCAATTGCAGAACAACATTTCTGAAGGCACTAGGTTGGGGAAGGCTGCTTATTTTAATTAGGAACGTAGAATATATTACATATAAATTGGTTTGCCCATCAAATTATCATTACAATTGAAGACATGTAGAAGTAAATTCAGTAAAATTGTAATTCTTGCCTCAATAAAGTATATTTTAATATTCATTATACCAAACATGATAACTTCATGAGCAAAGCAAGTTATATATAATATCATGTAGGTGTAGGGGAGTACGAAACCCTGCTTACCTGGCTCCGTCGGGTTCTGCAGGTGGGGGGAGGCAATCTATTCCTCCCCTCGGAATCCTCGATGGGGGGGATGCGATCCGTTCCTCCCTCACGGAGCCCTGCCCGGCTGGCTCTGCTCTGTGGCCAGGCCGTGGAGCCGCCGGCTGGGCCAACCCACAGCAGGGCGTCCAGTCGCTGTCAGGCTGGTGCGGATGCAAATGGTGTCATGCATAGGGGACACCGTTTGCGTCCCTACACAAGCCCATGATAGGCTATGTAAATATTTACGTAGCCTATCATGGCTAAAGCGGGAATGTAAATGGCGTAGGGGATGCCATTTGCGTCCCTGCTTTAGCCGTGATAGACTATGTAAAGATATACGTAGTCTATCATGGGCCAGCGTAGGGACTCAAATGGCGGCGGCTACGACGGCCGCCGTTTGTGGCCGCAGTGGCCTGGCAGCAGCCAGAGCCACTGCCGCCACCACCCGAGCCAGAATCAGAGCTGCAGCCAGGTAGGCTCTGTTTCGTGGAGCTTTTGCGGGGTGGTGGGGTGGGGGGGTTCATTCTGCTACGGATTCTGGGGGGCCAAATTCACTGGAATTCAGCCCCCATGGGATCCGTGGCGGAATTCTCTAACATCCCTATTTAGGTTCCTATTTTTATGTCTGACCAAAGGGAACTTCAACAAATAGCTTCTGAAACATCTGAATCATCAAAGAGACTAGAAGAAGCAGGAGGACTGGAGGCACAGGAAGACTAGTTTACAGCATCTGTTCCTGTTTTCAAGCAAGTTTACAGAAATTCCTAAACCTTTTCATGCTTGCAGGGTACAGCTTAGGGAAATCTGATCTGCAGGAAAAGCTACTGTGATCTGATTTAACTGTAGGGATGTACGAAAGTCACTTACATTTTCGAAGGGTGACATTCGCAGTGGGGGGGAGGTGCTCCATCTCTCCTCCCGAAATTCTCTCCAGCTGGCTCTGCTCTGCGGAGCCGCCGGCAGGGGCCACCCACAGCTGGACATCCGGCTGCTGGGCAGCCTGCAGGGATACAAATCCCTGCCATAGCTGCCGCCATTTACGTCCCTGTATTTTGGCGTGATAAATATTTACGTAGCCTATCACGGCAAAAAAACCCCAAAACAGCAAACGCAAGTGGCTGCGGTTACAGTGGCTGCCATTTGTGTTCCCTTTTTTTTTGCCGTGATAGGTTACGTAAATATTTATGTAGCCTATTACGGCCAAAAACTAGGGAACACAAAAGGCGGCCACTACGCCATTTGCGCCCCTCTCTTTTGCCGTAATAGCCTACGTAAATATTTATGTAGGCTATCACGGCCAAAAAAATAAGGGAACGCAAATGGCGGCCACCGTAGTTGCTGCCATTTGCGTTCCCTTTCTTTTGCCATGATAGGCTACGTAAGTATTTATGTAGCCTATCATGGCTATAGTGATGAAGCGAATGGCGGCCGCGGCCACCATTCGTAAGTCAGTGCGAACGGCAGCAGGTAGGTGTCCCGTTTCGCACGTGTTTTGTAGGGCGGGGGGGTGGGGGGAGGCTTCGTTCCTCCACAGATTTTGGGGGGCTGAATCCACTGGCATTTGGCCTCACTGAGATCCGTGGTGGAATTCTCTGACATCCCTATTTAACTGGGGAATATTCTCTCACTCAATTGCAACTGTGAAGAATGTACATTTTTATCCATGTTCTGATATGGTGACTTTATTGAAATGTTGGGAATCTTGGCATCACTTGGAGCATCCCTAAATGTCTATCATTCAAAGATACATTAGATCAATATGTTTAATTAGGAAAGGAAGAATTTATGATGCTGGGAATCTTGCAGAGAGGTATTTTAAAAATCAACCCTCTCATGTATTCATTACTTTCAGAAATGTTACTTCTCTAGCTTGCACAGCAAAGTTTTATTGCATGGTTTTTAGAAATTATTTGTGTGGGGGATGAAGGCTGAGTTGCAACATATAAAGTCTAAGTCTTAGATATTGTATTCATCCATTCATCCAGATTTTTTGTTACTATCTAAACTTGATTAATTTTTCCACTTTTACAGAAAAAACAGAACAGAAACAGCCTTTGTGGAAAAACAAAACAAAACAGTACATAACTCGTTCTCCCCTGAATGTTTTCTGGTTGGCTTCCAAGACTTAACATCTCTAGTCTGGATACAACCCTCTGCCTGTCTGCTGTTCACATCTGGCAAGGAAGGGCAGAAAGCTGAGAAGATGAGCCAGACATCCTGGGTGCTTTGTAGGGATTGCCAGCTAAACCATGTGCTACGTTGCAATGGATGGTGTCTGTATCTGTGTCCGGTTTTTATTGGAACCACCACAAGGGGAGAGGAAGTTCAATACTTCTCTCTCCAGAGGCAGGTTCATCCCCTTTGTACTTATGGAATATGGACATAAGCACCCCATTGGCACAATTTCCTTTTTGCTGAGTCCTATAGCTGTGGTGTGGGTGTGGGAGTTCAGAGAGAGATGATCGGTAAACTCATGGCCTGGGAGGGAAGGATTAACCATACCATTCCTGCATAATAATTCCAATAAATGTAAGACCCAACCCCAACAATAAGAAAAGGAAAAGAGATAGGTGTTATCTATACCATTAATGGAACAGAGTTTAGCATTTAGAGGCAATTAGGATACTGACTACTGCATGTCACGCCATTGTCCAGTATCTAGACCATGACGTTTGACTTCCATCAGTAAGGACAGGTTACCTGCCAGGGTTCTACACTCTGAGCAGACAGTCTGACTCTGCTCTCCATTGTTCTGTGGTTGACTCTAGCTGAGTAGAAGGTGTGCAAGGCATGGGCCACAGCGTAGACAGCATTGTAGATACTGTAGCTGTGGCCGGTCATCCTCATTTCAAAAGTAACCCCAGGAAGGCTTTCCAGCATCTCCTCTCCAGTACATGTTTGAGCTTTGAGACTCATAATTGAGTTTGAAAGTGAACAACCAAATGCTCGTTCCCAGAAAAGATGAACAAAACCATCTTCATTTGCCCAGGAAGGATTGACAAGCTCAACAAATTCTGGGAAGTCTTGAAGCTCCCTTGATGGAATTGTAAAGGAGATAGCACCATGGAGCATTTGTACATCCAATCCAGCAGCTAGCATAATGGGATTTATATTGTATTCGATCTGGGCTGTTGTTATCCATACTTTTGCTGCAGAGAACCTCCCCTTATGCTGAGAAGGCTTTAGGGGCATTATCTTGCTTCCATATATAAAAAATTCCAGCCACATAACAGCTGGAGATTCTCCATATATTACAACTGCATTGGCTTCGCTCTCCATGATAGTCTTCAAAACCTTCACTTTGTCAGAGAAGATTTTAAGCATATCAAATATAAACAGATTTTTTTCAAGCATTTCTGTGAATGCAGAACAGATTTTGTTCTGGGAAAGCAGAGATTCCATGGTGTGCAAAAAATGGTCTCCACCCTCATCGTCCGTAGCCATGAGTCCAACCCAGTTCCATCTGAAATGCCAAAATAACTGGACAAGTCCTTGGTATTGAAGTTCTTCCTTGGGGGCCATGGAGTAAAAGGAAGGGAAACTGGCTTGATCATTCACTGCTGGCTCAAAGGAGCCATATGAAACCTAAAAAAGAAAAAAATAGGGATGTCAGAGAATTCTGCCACAGATCTCAGTGAGACTGAATGCCAGCGCATTTGGCCCCACATAATCCATGGCAGAATGAAGACCCCCACCCCGCCACCCCACGAAAGGTGCACGAAACGGAGCACTGACCTGGTGCTGTTCGCGCTGCTTTGTGAGTGGCGGCTGCGTCTGTAGCTGCCATTTGCTTACCCATTTTTGCCGTGATAGGCCACGTAAATACTTACATAGCCTATCACGGCTATTGCAGGGACGCCATTTGCGTCCCTGCGGAGGCCGTGATAGGCCACGTAAATATTTACGTGGCCTATCACGGCAAAAAAACAGGAACGCAAATGGTGGCAGCCGTAGCCGCCGCCATTTGCATCTGCAGGTGCTGCATGCCTGTGAATGCACCGGGCCGGCGGCTCCGCGAAGTTGCTGCGGAGCGGAGCTGGCTGGGTTAGGATTTCAGGGGGAGGTGCGGAGCGCCTCCCCCCCACCGCGAATCACCCCCTTCGAAAAGGTAAGTGACTTTCGCACATCTCTGGAAAAAAAGAAAGCAAAAGAAAGACAGCAGCAGACATTTCAGAATGGGAGCAGGGGTATCTGATGGTCTCGTCACTCATTAAAGGGGAATCACAAAACAAACTTTTCAGCAGTTAGGGATGGCGGAGAATTCCACCACAGATCTCAATGAGGCTGAATGCCAGTGCATTCGGCCCCCCGAAATCCATGGAGGAATGACCCCCCCACCCCACCACCCTGCGAAAGGCGTGTGATTTTCCCCATAGCCTAAATACTTATGTAGCCTATCACGGCTAATGCAGGGACACCATTTGCGACCCTGTGGAGGCCGTGATAGGCTATGTAAATATTTACGTAGCCCATCATGGCGAAAAAAAGGGACAAAATGGCGGTGGCTACAGTGGCTGCCATTTGCATCCCTGCGCAGCCCAGCAGCAGCTGAATTTCGTTGTGGGAGGCTCCGCCCGGCGGCTCCATGGAATCACCATGTAGCGAAGCCAGTCAGCGAGGATTTTGGGGGGAGGGACGGAGCACCTCCCCCCCACCACAGATGTCATGAAACGAAACAGGTAAGTCATTTCGTACATCCCTATCAGCAATTACATGCCTCTAAATTCTATTGTTTATGAAAATGACACCTGTTAAGCTAACAACCTTGTTTATGTGCAGATTGGGGAAGGGTGGTTAGGCTAGCCATGGTGCATGGTGGTTACCGCTAACCACCACGACTGTCATTGCCACACGTGCAGCTAACCAAATTCCGCAACATGGTTAGACTAACCATTCTCTAACCACCCTCTCCCCTGCAGCACCCTGAAGCCCTCCAGGCAGGCATCCCAGCAGCCTTTGTTCTTGCAGTGGCCATTTCAGCATTTGGTGCTGGCAGCGGATCTCCCCTCAAAATCGGAAGGGGTGGTGCTTGTGGGAGAAGGACCATGCCCATTGTGGCTGCAGCACAGGGCACAGGCAGGCACAAGCCACCACTCTAAGGGCACTTTTCTGCTGGTGCAGATGTGGATTGGCAACTGTGCCATGTGTTTCTAGGCATATCTTGACCATAGAGACCTGCCACTCAGGCTAGATGGGCTACTCCTTCTTTGGCCACTCTTGCCGTGGAGCACTATGGTGGCTGCAAATATATCACGGAGGGTGTTCACATGTCACACTAAGCCATGGTAGATCCCACTAACCATCTTGCTACAAGTACTTAGTGAGCGTGGTTAGTCCCTGGTTAATAAACTCCTGTGGTTGGGTCTGACCTTAGTTCAGATGTCACCCTAAGCCACCATGGTTAGATGACAACTCCTAACCATCAGGGCTTAGCGTGAAATCTGAACCGGGTCAATAACTTGAAAATTTGTATCCGTGAACTTGCCAATGAGGCTACTATTGTGAATAGTGATCTGATAACCATGTCATCAGTAGCAAATTTAAAAGTGCTGAGAATTTACACATTTGTTGTGTTCACTCCAGTAGATACAGCTTGGCATATGATATATTTCTTTCAAAGTTTTCTGAAAGCTACTGCTGCATGGTATTCAAGCTTGCTGAAGAGCTGTGCCTTTCATTGGTATGGTGAAGTTCTAAGCAGTGGGTCAAACTGATTGATGTTTTTTGCACCATGAGAGCCTACAGCAGTAACTACTGGCAAAGTTGTGTTGGAAATGATCAGTTTCACGCTGAAATTAGAATACTGCAAGCACACAAACTTTTGAGAGAAATTCTCTTAGACAGGGTTTCTCCTACAAGGCCTATTCCCTTCCATTATGGAATGTGACATCACAAGGTTAGACTACATGTTACTACAAGGACTGGAAACCTAGTGTGTGTGTGAGGTTAGGGAGACTTTAATCCTCCTCCTCCTCCTCCCATACTGTGGTCCCAATATGGATTACCAAAAAGGTATCCGGCTGCATTGTAAATAGCAGGCAAAGTGTTAAAGCCCCTTAACCCCACCCCAGTGTCCTGATCCATATTAAGTTCCAGTGCTTACTTTTGAGGAAACCAAGGAAAAGAACAAACACTTTTAAATTAACATGACCCTGCGGCAGTTTGGGGATGGAATTCACAAACATAAAGAACAGGCTCTCATACCACCTTTCTGAATGCTGAAATGGTGCACAAGGTCCCCAATCCCACCTTTTCTTTTCCATGTGGGGCGGGGGGAAAGATAGGGATTGGGGCTCATGGCTGACTGTTTTTCCCTGAAGGCTGAAAGTGTGAGGCCCAAATCCTTCTGTATGTTAACATGTGTTCATCAATTCACAGAAATGCAAGTTTCATTCAACCCAGATTGAGGTATAGACATCATTTGTAGCATTGATTTAGTTGGATTCTTGTACCTATGCAAACAGACGCCCAACAAACTAGAGGGGGAACGTCTGAGGGTGCCACATGCTCCAGAGGTTTGCCTCAGGAGCATTTGTAACATTTGTTTGTTTATTAAATTTCTGTCCTGCCCAATAGCCAAAGGTATCTGGGAGGTGCAGAACAATTAAAAGCACAAAATACATCTTAGAAAACCATATGAAATGTAAACATTGAAACTACAGTATAAAAGTAGAACCCCCCTCACCCAGAAAAAGCTAGCAGGAATGCAGAGATTAAAAGTACGATAAGAGATTGAACATGAGGGAATAAAAGACTTGGAAAATTAACACTGGGACATTAAGAAAGTATAAGTAACACTTGGAAAATTAACTGATTAGAAGACTGGGAAAATTTCCTGGTGCTGGAAAGAGGACAACATAGGTACCTTTCTGGGAAACTCATTCCACAACTGGGGTGCCATAGCACAAATGCAGTCTTCTTGATAGCCACCCGCCTCACTCGCTTTAGCAGTGGCTCCCAGAGAAGGTCTGCTGGAGAAGACCTTAGGGTCTGGGCAGGTACATAAGGGAGGAGATGATCCTTCAGAGTACCTGGCTCCAAGCCATTTAGGGCTTTGAATGTTAAGACCAGTACTTTGAATCAGGCCCAAAAATAGACTGGCAGCCAGTGCAGATGGAAGAGTCCTTGCACAATAGGATCATGTTGGCCAGAACCCATTAACAGTCTCGCTCCCCAGTTTTGGACCAGCTGAAGTTTCTGGACCATTTTCAAAAACATCCACACGTATAATGTCTTGCAGTAAACCAGACAAGAGGTTGCTTCAGCCTGGATAACTGTAGCTAGGCTACCTCTGTCCAGATGAGGATGTAAATGGTATATCAGCCTCAGCTGATAAAGGGTGCCCCATGCCACTGAGTCAGCCCGTGCCTCAACTGACTGTTCTGGGTCCATGAGTACACCCAACAACACTGCTGGTGCTTTAAAAGGAGTGCAAGCTCTCCAGAACAGGTTGAACCTCACTTGGGCAGATGGACAAACCACCCATTAGCAGTACCTCTATCATGTCCAGATTGAGTCTGCATTTCTTAGCCCTCATCCAGTCCGTTACCATGCCCAGGCACTGATTTAGAACAGCCACTGCCTCACTGGGATTTGATGAAAAGGAGGGATAGAGCTGGGTGTCATCTGCATATTGATGACGCTTCAGCCTACATCTCTGGATAACCTCCCCCAGCAGTTTGGGTAGATGCTTAAAAGCATGGAGAATAGAACAGAGCCCCGTGAAACACCATAACCATTGCTGTGAAAGCACAGAGCAATAATCCCCCAGCACCACCTTCTGCAAGGAGCTGCAAGCATAACTGTAACCACTACTGTGCAGTGCCTCCAACTCCCAGCCCAGACAACCTATCTAGAAGGATACCACTGTTGATGATATTGCAAGCCACAGAGATGGTGCAGGAGAATCAACAGGGTCATGATCCCTGTCCCTCTCCCAGGAAAGGTCATCCGCTAGGGTGACTAAAGCAATGTTCATTCCAAAACCAGGCCCGAAGCCTGATTGAAATGGATCTACATGACCAATTCCATCCAAGAGTGCCCGGAGAACTGTGTTGCGTTATTGTTTTATTTATTGTTGTTTGTATTCCATCAGATCTTAGGTTCACTGCTTTCATACTTTTGTGGAAAGTGCTTTATAATTTGAACAATAAATAAACAAACACTGTGGTGCAGTAAGAAAATGTTCAGCCCTGGACATAACGGTCTCGTGCCCTGCTTTAGATGGCCATGGCACAGCTTTCAAGGAAACTTTGGATACAAGGTATTCCAATTCAGATAAAGAAAGGGAGTTAATGGTGGGGCAAATAGGAACAAGTAGAAAAGGTGTATAGAGAGTGTCAAACATGCACTGAAAGTTTAGGAGGACATGCATGTCTAAATCAGGAGTTCTAGCCAGTAGGCAAAAGAAACAGAATGGATGTGAATTCCTCTTTGCCATGGTCCTCTTCTGGCTAAGTCTGGGGAAGGCTGGAAGACAATCTTCCAGATTGGCATTTTGCTACCCTTGTCCTCCTGTGGTAGTGTTCATGTTCAAAATAGCATGGTGTATACTTTGTCTCTTATGCCTCATCCCCAACTCCCTTCTTTGTTGAACCACATCCCCCAGATTTCACATATACACAGAGATGAATATTTGGTCAATGAGTCCTCTAGATAGTCAGTCCTGTCACCAAAGGACAATCCTTCTGTACACATATGAAACATACAGTGTTAGCTTGAGATTTAGTTGAAGCAGACTGACTGAAATCAATGGGTCTATTTCAGGTATGATTAAATCTGGATCAAGCCCACTCCTCATACAAAGATTTGGAAACCCATGGGGAATTCCAAATGCAACCCCACATATCTCAGCTCCTTTTCCTCCCCCCTCCTTCTGTACCAGTTCATACTGACAAATCATCAGATTGCTACTGGAAAGAGAGAAGAGTTCATTATAGGAGAGTTGTGCTGATCCTACCTGTGGAACCTTGTAAATGGGTAAGATGTCTGCCATACGTGAGGAAGTTTCAGAGCTAAGTCCGCCGATGACTCCTATGACATTTTTCTGAAAGCCACATTCATAGTTGGGGAGAAACTGGTGGGAGTTAAAGAGGAAGCCCAAAGTGGTGCAATAGGTCATCTTTGAATCAGTGTAGCTGTCAAAGATGTGGAACCCGAGAGTGACGTTGGGCAAGATGTTGGGATTGTCATTGATCTCATCAATGGCAAACACGAAAGCCAGGATGTGCTGGTAGAAATTTGTCACCACCCTGCAAAAAAAGTGACATCCTGTTTCATAGGAGAGTGCACAAACCTCGTTCATGGGAGAGTTAAACGGTGCACAAAATAATTTTAACTCAGTACAGGTCTACTCAAGATCTGCAAAGTTCAGCTGCTTGTTTATAAAGAGGGAGCATAACCCGCAAATTTAGTCATAAATTAAGGGCCTTTGAAAAGATGGACCAGATGGTTACATGTTGCTGGATTGTGCTTTGGGGCTCCTAAGACTAGGCATGTCGCTGTCAATATTCAGCTCAGATCATATTTTAATGTGTCACATATCATTTTTTATGCAGACATCTGGGTAGAACAGATCAAACATTTTCTTGGATTTCACTGTTTTCACTTCCAATATTTCCATCTATGTTGTTCTCTATTATATATTTTCCACTACTAATATCCACGGTGTCACAGCATTATGCTCCAGTGTTTTGACCATTGCCACTTTCTAGGTGCTTCCGAAACTGCATCTGCTTCACAGAGTTTGAGACCTCCTTGTACCTTCAGCATCTAGCTTTTCGTAGCTTTAAATGAACGAATCTAAGAAGGAATACAGGACGTTGGCCTATATAGGTCTTGCAATGATGTCTGTGCTATCCCCTATGAACTTGTTGTGAATGGAAACTGTTAAGGTAATCATGCCTGTTGTGTTTTGCATGTCAGTTTTGTCTTACATCACAGTTTACATCTCTCCCCAGCCCTGCAAGCATATACAGGTCTGTCAGTTTGACGTTAACACCTCATGGACATGACAAATTGGACAGTGTCCATGAAAGCTTATGCCAGGATATGTGTATTCAGTTTTAAAGTGCTACAAGAATCTTATGTTTCTGTTTTGCTGCAGTACACTATTCTGGCCACCCATCTGGAAAGCAGAGAAATGTTATTTTTGTGCTTCACAAGTGAAGTAATACAGATGGACATGTATAGGTCTCCCCTATAAGGTCATTAGGTCCAGGGTGGAAAAATTCCTAGCTCCATCACTGTGAACATCAAACTTCAGAAAGTCTTGGGAACCTATTTCCACATTCTCCTTTTCACTTAGGAATGGACAAAGGAGATTCCGACTACTCACATCACCCTCTGGAACAGGCAGCCTATCCAACACCACACCATCCTGGTATTACTTTAAAAGATCTACCACCATGATTTTCCAAGATCATAAGTACTGTGCTGTCGGTCATATAAAGACTCACTCAAATAACCCTAAATATCATTTTGGGATGGGTGTGGGGGGAGAATTCCTTACAGGGGCATGTTAATCTTCTCCAGAGAAGGATATCTGATGAATAAAACTTTGGGGACCATGTAGTGGATATAAGATGCCATTCCACCAATGAGGAAGTCACCTGGCTGGTACCACTCGTGTGAAATATACAGAGGCTTGTTTCCACTGCACTTAATAGCATGCATTTTCCAGACCACATTTGGCAGTAGCAGTAGAGGCAGCAGCAGCAGCAACAGCATCCTTCCACACATCAGGGTCTCCCGTGTCTCTCTCTACATCCACATAATTACTACCATCAGTCTGACTTGAACAAGGTGTGTGGCAGCTGACTCTGAAATGCAACTCAGTGAAGATACAGGTGTCCTCTTTATCCTTAAGCTCAACAGGGTAACAAAAGCAACCCTTCAATGCCCATTGAGAGTCACTATCTGAAGGTTGAGGTGCACGATGGAAGAGGGAAAGGGATCAACATGACAGAGCCCTGGTTCTCTGTTCTCATGATCCTTAGCAGTCAATGGCCCTTTCTTAGACTTATAAATATTTCAGACTTGCCTGATGATTTTTTTCCCCCCTAGAAAGCTCTTTGAGCAGGTAAATCAATTATAGCAATTTTATTAATTACAGGGGAGGTAAACACAAGTGCAATGTTTTTGGACTCCATGATGCAACATCCGTAGTAGAAGTGCTGAAACAAACATATTTGTCTGATCTCCCTGCTCCATTCTGCTCCTCCCTAATGGTGAGGAAGGAATAGCAGGTAGAATCATGTACTTGGAAGGGATATCATAGGTCCTTTGGTCCAACCCATGCCAACAGAGGAAATTTCCTGTACGTTGCTGGTGGTGGTGGGGAGTTCACAGGAGTAGGAACATTTTCGATGACCCACAGTGATGCCAAGAATGGAGTCAATGAAGAGGTCAGCATGCTTGGAATAGAACATCCACTTCTACAATTGATATTTTTCTGTCTTTGCAAGTATAAAACAAGACAAATCAGAAAAGTAAAAAAAGTAAAAAAAGTGAAGCCCTATCCTAACCCTGCAGTAGAATGTAAATTTATTAAAAAAGGAAATGATGCATTTATAGGAGTCATGCTGGATGTTTTCTCTCTCTCTCTCTCTCTCTCTCTCTCTCTATATATATATATATATATATATATATATATATATAGTTCCTAGTCTACTTTGCAACTGCAAGAGTTCACAACATCCTCTGTTCCATCTAACATTGACCCTTCTTGGTATCCCCCGTTGTGTACTAGTCACTGGAGTTTGGGACCTATGATGAACAGGATCCTAAAAGCAAGGGAAGTTGTGTTGGCCATAGGGATGGACAAAAGTCACTTACCTGTCCTCGAAGCTTGTTCGCAGTGGGGGGGAGGCGCTTCGCTGCTCCCCCCGCGAAGTTCAGGCCGGGGGGGGAGGCTTCCCACCTCGCCCAGCCGAAATTCAGGCCGGGGGGGAGGCGCCTCGCCTCGCCCGGCCGCGAACTAAAAAGTTTTAAAATAACAAAACGCCCCCGTGATAGGCTACGTGACGATTAACGTAGCCTATCACGGCTAGATCTGCAAAGTCAGCCATGATAGGCTACGTTAATCGTCACGTAGCCTATCACGGGTGACTATAAAAAAAAAAAAAGCACGTACGCTAATGGCGGCCCCCATAGGGAGCCGCCATTCACGTTCCTTATTTGGTCCCTGTAGTCTACGTAAAGATTTACGTAGACTACAGCGACCAAATAAGGAACGTGAATGGCGGCTCCCTATGGGGGCCGCCATTATCCATATGCGCTTTTTTTTTTTAAGTCACCCGTGATAGGCTACGTGACGATTTACGTAGCCTATCACGGCTGACTTTGCAAATCTAGCCGTGATAGGCTACTTTCATCGTAACGTAGCCTATCACGGGGGCATTTTTTTTTTCTTTTATTGCAATGGCGGCGGCGGCAGCCAGTCAAAAGACCGGCTGCCGCTCCAACCCTGGGCGAACACCCGCCGAACAGCTGGCCAGACCCGCCGCCGGGAGGGACATTCGCCAAAGGTAAGTCCCGTCCTGGGGGGGGTGCGGGGGGCGGGGGGGTGCGGAGAATTTCTCCCCGAAACTTGTTCGGAGGGCCGAACACGTTGGCGCTCGCCCCCCCGAAGTTTCGGGGAGAAATTCTCCGCCAACCCTAGTTGGCCATATGGAAAATTCCACATTCCATATTAATGTAATGCCATATTAGTCCTAGCAAAGATGATAAAAATGTGCCTGTTTTTTGAGATCTCAAGATCTCAAGATCTCAAGATCTTGACATGTCTTCAGGCAGGAAGATGATAGGAAAAGCAAGTTAGGGTTCAGGGGAAAGCTAGGTGAAAAAGATAACTTACTGATGAACTCATGGTGTCCCATGATCTCAAGCTTGTGATGGAATGGAGGAAGAACGGGGGTGACAGGGTCCGCTTTTTTTTCCACTCCCTTTCCCCTCATCCCACCAGCTTTTCGCAACATCTTGCCAGATGAAGAGATCTGGAGATCTTGAAAGCTTGTATTTTTGTTGTGATCTTTTCGGTGACCAAACTGAGGCATTCCACAAACATGGAAAAAGGATGCTATCGATGTCAGTTGGGATGCAGTGAGCCTAGGAAATACAGCTCCCATGAAGCCCGGCCAATTTAGACACAACACATATGTATTAATATTATTAATATTTACATGTATTACATTTCTATACTGCTCAATAGCCAAAGCAGTCTGGGTAGCTTCAAAAAAGTTGAAACCATTAAAAAGGAGAGGAGCTCCATCATGTACTGCAGTCCTGAGCTTTGTCAGGCTTGATTGGTCAAAACATGTAGACTGAATTAGGCTCGGAGACATACAGGCAGCCAGTGCAAGCAGGCCAGAATGAGTGTTATGTGTTCAGACCTCTGGTCCTTGCTATCAACCTGGCTGTAGGGATGGTGGAGAATTTCTCCACGAATCTCCAGGAGGCCGAACGCCAATGCATTCGGCCCCCCGAAATTGGTGGTGAAATTCTCCGACGGCCCCCCCCCCCCAGGATGGGACTTACCGTGGTCGAATGTCCCTCCTGGCGGCGGGTCCCGGCAGCATTTCGGCGGCTTTTCGGTGGGGGTGGGGGCGGCGGCCGGTCTTCCTTAGCAGTAGGTAAAGTAAAAAACAACAACACCACACACGTGATAAGCTACGTAACGATTTACGTAGCCTATCATGGCTAGATTTCCAAAGTCAGCTGTGATAGGCTACGTAAATCATTACGTAGCCTATCATGGGTGACTTTGGGGGGGAAAAAAAAGCACGTACGCAAATGGCGGCGCCCATGGGCACCGCCATTTGCGTTCCATATTTGGACAGGGGTAGTCTACATAAAGGATTACGTAGACTACGGCGAAAATAAGGGAACGCTATTTGCGTTGCCCTTATTTTCGCCGTAGTCTATGTAAATCTTTACGTAGACTACCCCTGCCCAAACAAGGAACACAAATGGTGGTGCCCATGGGCGCCGCCATTTGCGTACGTGCTTTTTTCCCCCCCCCAAAGTCACCCATGATAGGCTACGTAATGATTTACGTAGCCTATCACGGCTGACTTTGGAAATCTAGCTGTGATAGGCTATGTAAATCGTTACGTAGCCTATCACGTGTGTGTGTGTGTTTTTTCAATTTACTTTTTTCTTTCAAGGCCAGGGAGACGGGGCGCTCCTCCCCAGCCTGAACTTTGGGGGGAGAACCGAAGCACCTCCCCCCTACTGCGAAGCAAGCTGCGGGACCAGGTAAGGGACTTTTGTCCATCCTTACCTGGCTGCCACATTTTCACAAGCAGCAACTTCCAAACAATCTTCAAGGGCTGCCCCATATACTATACATTGCAGTCATCTAACTTGGAGGTAGGGATGTATGAATCCCTTACCTTATTCCAGTCCAGGGCGTCTGTGGTGTGGGGGAGGCGCTCCGTCCCTCCCTCTGGAATCCTCCCTGGCCAGCTCCACTCTGCGGTGACTCCGTGGAGCCACTGGCCGGGGCTGCCCGCAGTCGGACCTCCGTCCACTGCTGGGCTGCGGCTGCAAATGGCGGCCGCTATAGCAATTTGTGTCCCTGCTTTTGTCGTGAAAGCCTATATGAATATATATGTAACCTATCACGGCTACCGCAGGGACGCAAACGGTGGCCGCTACACCATTTGCGTCCCTGCGTTAGCCATTATAGGCTACGTATATATCTATGTAGCCTATCATGGCTACCATAGGGATGCAAATGGCATCTCTGAGTTAGCAGTAATAGGCTACGTAAATACTTACGTATTTACCTCCATCTGGTCAGAAGAACCACCCACAAACAGCAGCTCAGTCTTGTGGTGATTCAGCTTCAGTTTATTAGCCATCCTCCAGTCCATTGTCATGGTTAGGTACCAATGTAGCACACTTACAGTCTCACCTGAGGTACGTCTTGTCCCGGGGGGGTGGGGGGGTGGCAGGCCATTCCGCCACAGATTTCGGATCTCACCGAGATCTGTGGCGGAATTCTCTGCCATCCCTACTAGAAACCCATATGGTATTTCAATTGCAACTCCACATATTTCAGCTCCCTTTCCTTCACCCTCCCTCTGTACCTCTCCATCCTGACAAATCATCAAATTGCTACCGGAAAGAGAGGAGAAGTGTGCATTACCTGTGGAACCTTGTAAACAGGTAAGATGTCTGCCATGCATGAGGAGATATCAGAACTAAGTGCCCCGATGACTCCTATGACATTTTTCTGAAAGCCACATTTATAGTTGAGGAGAAACTGAAGGGAGTTAAAGAAAAAGTCCAAAGTGGTGCAATAGGTCATCCTTGCATCAGTGTAGCTGTCATAGATGTGAAATCCGAGAGTGACATTGGGCAAGGTTTTGGGATTTTTATTGATCTCGTCAATGGCAAACACGAAAGCCAGGATGTGGAGTAGAACTTTGTCGACACACTGCAAAACAACTGACATCATGTTTCATGGGAGAGTTAAAGGATGCACAAAATAATTTTAACTCAGTACAGGTCCACTTGAGATCTGAAAGATTCAGCCGCTTATTGATTAGGAGGTAGCATAACCAGCAAATTTTGTCATGAAGTAAGTTGTTTTGGAAAGAAGGACAATGTGGCTACATTTTGCTGGATTGTCGTTTTAGGCTTGTATAGCCTCATATTAGGCATGTTCAGGTGAATGTTTTTGTTTTTTTTTAACTTTTTCAGCACTTCAGAATTACATAATGTGTTCATACTTCCTCTGAGAATTTGTGTCCCTTGGTCCTTTGCAAGTAGTGTAGCTGAGTCTATGTGCAGTCTTGCCATGTCAGTTCCCTAGTTTATTCCCTACTACACTTCAGGGCATCCCTCTACATTTGTGACACACAAGGAAATAGACAAGGTGAGATGACGCATAGTGGACCGGCGAATCTGCGCACTTGCGAAGGACTGGAAAAAAAAGAATAACAAAAAAAATTCTGGACCCATTTGCATACTTCTGAAACCCCCCCCCCCAAAAAAAAGTGGCCCCTGAATGGCTTGGGGCCAGGTTTTCTGAAGGATCGCTTCCTCCCATATGTGCGAGCAGACATCACTGTCGAGTAGGGATGGACGAAAGTCCCTTACCTGTCCTCGAGCTTGCTTCGCGGTGGGGGGGAGGCGCTTCGGTTCTCCCCCCAAAGTTCATGCGAGGGGGGGGAGGCGCCCCGCCTCGCCCAGCCGAAATTCAGGCCAGGGGGGAGGTGCCCCATCCCTCGCCGGCGAAATTCAGGCCGGGTAGAAGCACCCCGTCTACCTGGCCATGAAAAAAAAAGTAAAAAAAAAGGGCCTATCACGGCTAGATTTCCAAAGTAATTTCCATAGCGTTGCCCTTGTTTTCTCCATAGTCTACGTAAATCTTTACGTAGACTACAGGGACCAAATAAGGAACGCGAATGGCGGCTCCCTATGGGGGCCGCCGTTTGCGTACGCACTTTTTTTTTTTTTCAAAGTCACCCGTGATAGGCTACGTGACGATTAACGTAGCCTATTACGGCTGACTTTGGAGATCTAGCTGTGATAGGCCACGTTAATCATTACGTAGCCTATCACGGGTTGTTTTTTTTTTTTACTTTCCTTGTAATGGCAGCGGCGGCAGCCGGTCAAAAGACCGGCTGCCGCCCCCGCCCCTGACGAAGACCCGACGAACCGCCGCTGGGACCTGCTGCCGGGAGGACATTCGTGAAAGGTAAGTCCCATCCTGGGGGGGGGGGCGGGGGGGCGGAGAATTTCACCGCCGATTTCGGGGGGCTGAATGCATTGGCGCTCAGCCCCCCAAAGTTTCAGGGAGAAATTCTCCCCCATCCCTACTGTCGAGGGAGGAGGAAGGCTGGAGGTGGCACTGGTGAAACTGTGAGGCACAGCATGGACATTTTTGATGCTCTTGCCAGGCAACCCTATAGCTGCTTGGGACTAGCCACAGTGGCAGGTTTGGATGTCACAACAAGCCACTGTGAGAGCAAGCCACCCTCAGCAACCCAGCACCATGCCATGGGTTCTCAGGGTGTCTCGTGTGTGGTTGGCCAACCAGAGCGAATAAGGTGTGTTCGGTTCACACATCAGGGTAAAACACACTGACACTAACAAGGCTAGGGATGTGAGAACTCCCCGCTGCTCGCCTTTCCTCCTGTTCAGCGAAGCACTCAAGCAATTGACGATCACCGCGGCCGCCATTTGTGTGGCTTTCTTTTGCCGTGATAGGCTATGTAAGTATTTATTTAAATACTTATGTAGCCTATCACAGCATTTATGGGGAGGTGAATGGTGGTCGCCGACACGGCCGCCATTCGAGGAGCACCCACTGGGAAATGGCACCAGGGAGGCTCCGTTTTGTGCACATTTCGCAGAGTGGGGGGGCTTTGCTCCTCCACAGATTCTGGGGGGGCCGAATGTGCTGGCACTCCGCCATCCCTAGGCCAGTCACAGACTGTCAGCCCAACCAACCTCACAGGGCTGTTGTGAAGATAAAATGGAGAGTGGGAGGTTCATTAGGTAGAACGCGGGAAGACCCACTCGCTCAGAAATAAGTAGGGGTGCACGAAAGTCCCTTACCTGTCCTCGAAGCTTTTCGCGGAGGAGGGAGGCGCTTCGCTGCTCCCCCCGCGAAGTTCAGGCCAGGGGGGGAGGCTTCCCGCCTCGCCCGGCCAAAATTCAGGCCGGGGAGGAGGCGCCTCGCCTCGCCCGGCCACGAACTAAAAAGTAAAAAAAAACAAAATGCCCCCATGATAGGCTACGTGACGATTAACGTAGCCTATCACGGCTAGATTTGCAAAGTCAGCCGTGATAGGCTACGTAAATTGTCACGTAGCCTATCACGGGTGACTTTAAAAAAAAAAAAAAGCGCGTACGCAAATGGCGGCCCCCATAGGGAGCCGCCATTCGCGTTCCTTATTTGGTCGCTGTAGTCTACGTAATTCTTTACGTAGACTACGGCGAAAATAAGGGCAACGCAAATAGCGTTGCCCTTATTTTCGCCGTAGTCTACGTAATCTTTACGTAGACTACAGCGACCAAATAAGGAACGTGAATGGGGGCCTCTATGGGGGCCGCCATTATCCGTACACGCATTTTTTTTTTTTAAAGTCACCCGTGATAGGCTATGTGACGATTTACGTAGCCTATCACGGCTGACTTTGCAAATCTAGCCATGATAGGCTATGTTAATCGTCACATAGCCTATCACGGGGGTGTTTTTTTTTTCCTTTATTGGAATGGCGGTGGCGGCAGCCGGTCGAAAGACCAGCTGCCGCCCTGCCCCGGATGAAGACCCGCCGAACTGCCGGCCGGACCCACCGCCGGGAGGGACATTCGGCAAAGGTAAGTCCCGTCCCGGGGGGCGTGCGGAGAATTTCTCTCCGAAACTTGTTCGGGGGGCCGAACACGTTGGCGCTCGGCCCCCTGAAGTTTCGGGGAGAAATTCTCCACCAACCCTAGAAATCAGCAATACTGTTCATCTGCTAACTGAGGGCAACAAGCTAAATCACCTCTCTCCCTTGTTTTAAGAATGCATTTCCATGATAAAGGACAGGCCAGGGCAGGTGACTGAGTACCTCATTCATTCTCAGGTGACTGAGTACCTCATTCGTTCTCTTTTGCTGATTGCCTGGGCATAACTGAATCTCTATGACTACGGTCAGCCACAGTCACATCCAGATATTCATTCATGCCTGGCTGTGGGGGCAGGGGACTGATTCTTCCTACTCAGGAAGGTCTTCCAGCTGTTTCCTATGAGACATCGGGACCCTTGTTTTGGGGCGTGGGGTTCTGATGGCTTTCACACTATGACAGACACACAGAAATGCAAGAAGCAGAAATATGGAAAATGAGGTTTGTGTGCATTTCTAGTCTGCATGACTGGGAAGGAGGCACTGGAGGAAAGAATTGCATAGGTATGTCAGTCTGCTCCTGGCATATTTCTTGGGCTATCCTTTTGGTTCCCTCACAGCCCAGTGGTCATCCCTGCCAAGCCAAAACACAAACACACAAAATGCCACCACAACCAAGAGACCAAGACTACACTTTCCTATTTATTTATTTATTTACTTACTTACTTACTTATTTATTTATTTCTATTCTGCCCAATACTCGAAGCTCTCTGGGCTGCCATTCACAAAAACTAAAACCTCAGCTCGTTCTCAGCTTTAGCCTTCCTGACACCATCCCTGCAATTCTGTGCTACCTGCCTGTATTCTTCCTTTGTTGCTTGGCCTTCCTTCCACTTCCTATAGGTGTCCTTTTTTGTTTTCAGGTCATCTCTAAGCTTTTTGTGAAGCCACCTTGGCTTCTGCTCTGAGGAGGCTTGCTGAAATTATAAGCTGATCTCTGGTAGAAATGATGTCGATGATGCAGACAGAGAGATGACCCTGCTAAAGGGAGGAGGTCTCCTGGCCTGTAATCACCCCTGGCCTGTCATATGGGCTCATTTTGTTCCTTTTCAAACTCAGGGTGCAGTTGACCTTGATCATCTCTCAATTTGCCTAGGGCAGCAGCAGCACCAAGAGCTGATCCATTTGGGTTCACCTGGCACAGCCTCCTCCACCATGTCCATGCTCCTCTCAATCACTTGGAGAGGTGGTGTGATTTAATGGCTAAAGTGTTGGACTAGGAGTCAGGACACCCAGGATCTAGAACTTCTAGTCCCTACTTGGCCATGGAAGCTCACTGGGTGACTTTGGTTTGGGCCAGTCATAGACTCTCAGTCCAAACAACCTCACAGTGTTGAATGTAGGAAGACCCACTTGCTCAGATATCAGCAATACTGTTCACTGGCTTGAGAGCCATTGTGGTGTAGTGGCAAGAGTGTTGGGCTGGGAGCTGGGAGATCCAGGTTCTAGTCTCCTCTCGGCCATGGAAACTCACTGGGTGACTTTGGGCCAGTCACATGCTCTCAGCCCAACCTACCTCACAGGGTTGTTGTTGTGAGGATAAAATAGAGAGGAGGAGGATAATGTAAGCCACCTTGGGTTCCTTGCAAGAGGAAAAAAGGCAGGATATAAATGCAATAATCAATCAATCAATCAATCTGGTAACTGAGGGCAGCAAGCAAAATCACCTCTCCCTTGTTTTAAGAATGCATTTCCATGAAAAAGGACAGGCCTGGGCAGGTGACTGAGTACCCCATTCGTTCTCTTTAGCTGACTGCCTGGGGATATAACTGAATGTCTATCGACTACGGTCAGTCAGAGATTCATTCACATGCCTGGCTGTGGAAAGGGCAGGGGGCAGGGGGACTGATTTAGCTGCATGCTGCTGTGTCTGAATGAAAGAGGTGCCTTTCCTTTTCTATACCTAGCAAGCAATACTTCTGCTTGAGAATGTTAAACTGTACACCTTCTGACACAGGTTTCATGGGACTGATGTATGGTGTAAGTCACTGCAGTCATCCCAGTGCAATAAGAGCCAGGTTGGAAAAGTATTGGTATAACTGTGCTCCTTGGTTTGTCCTGGGTTCTCTTCCCATGCCTGCAATCTTTCCTTTTTACACTGGGATGTCATCACATAGCCAGCCATACAAGGGAAACTGGTGTTTAAGTAGCATGCCCCCCCCCCACATGCACACTCTCCATTGTGTAGTGTATTCTTCATGCAAATGTGGAGGGATTGCCCCTTGTAAAAATAGAGCTAGCTGGAAGTGCTGCCTCTCAGAACATGTCGAGAGAGAAAATGCCATAGGTCCCTGTACTCTTCCTTCTTCCAGGAATGCATTGCATGTTTGTGAGATGCCATGGTACCCAAATACCCATTCCAGCAGCAATCTGACTATTTGTTATTGGCGAGGAGAATACTTTTCAAAACATATAGGTAGGAGGGTTGGAGTAATTCTTGCTGTGCAGAAAAGGCACATGTCTGTCTCTTATCAATATTGGGATGTGCTGTTGGTTAAATTCCTCACACAACAGTACTCCGATTTGCACAGTTCCAGTTAAATCATAATGAGAAATGAGAAAAAAGGAGAGCTTTTAAAAAATGCACTGCACATTCAGTGGGCCACAAGAAACTCTAGCCATGCCCAGCAATTCTTCCTAGTCATGAAGGTCTTCCAGCTGTTTCCTATGAGACATTGGGACCCTTGTGTTTTTTTTTTGGGGGGGGGGTTCTGATGGCTTCCTTCCACACTGTGACAGACACACAGAAATGCAAGAAGCAGAAATATGGAAAAGGAGGTTTGTGCGCATTTCACCATGACTGCCAGAACTGCCAGAAGCTTAATTGCAAAAAATGAGGTTTGTGCGCATTTCCAGTCTGCAAAACTGGGAAGGAGGCACTGGCTCCTGCTGCAAAGCCTAGCCTAGCACCATGCCTGCTGCAGCTGGAAAGGGAACTTTCCATTTCTCCAGGTATGCTGTTTATTCGTTCAGTTGCTTCCGACTCTTCGTGGCTTCATGGACCAGTGCACGCCAGAGCTTCCTGTTGGCCATCACCACCCCCAGCTCCCCCAAGGTCGAGTCCGTCACCTCCAGAATATCATCCATATATCTCCAGTTATATATAGTATATAATTTCCACTAGTGTGACAGTGGTATCACCATTACGGGCATTTTTCTTGGGCTGTCCTTTTGGTTCTCTCACAGCCCAGTGGTCATCCCATCCAAGTCGAAACACAAACACACAAAATGCCACCACAACCAAGAGACCAAGACCCCACTGTCCTTTTTATTATTTATTTATTTGTGTATTTACGTATTTCATTTCTATTCTGCCCAATAGCTGAAGCTCTCTGGGCTGCCGTCCACAAATGTTACAACCAAAAAGCACACAGTAAAACAATAATTTATTTCCCTATTGAAAAGCACTGCCCAAAGATATGCGCGCATATATTGATTTATGAACGAAGGAACTACCTTTTTCTTTCTGTATTTTCTGCTTCTGAACATATTCCATCAAATGTTGGAGTAAAATTCTAAGTTCTACGAGAGATTTGCCCCATAATAGCACACATCTTCTTGCTCTGTGGCTATCAACTTGCAAATGTTAAGGAATAGTACTTTGTAATTGTTATGCAGAAACTGAGGACAATGGCCCATTTCAGTCTGAATGAAACAACTGTCGTTCAGGTAGGAAGGGGCTTGCTTGCTCTCCTCTTTTTCTATTCCCCTCCTCGACATCTCGCCACCCCCCACAACACCTGGATGCTGCATCTCTCTGTGGCTGTGGCATTTCTCAATTCATGGAATGCGCAAAAACAGAAGGAACCTGTCAGCTGCACTATTAATTTTTTTGCGCCAGAAAATGTGCATATATGGAATCAAGTAAATGCGCAAAATCAGAAGGACCCTGGAAACTGCGCATTTTTCTTTTTGCACAGAAAATGCGCATATCTCCAGATAAGCACATCGGGGTGCAGATGTGCAAAAGAGGAAGGGATAGCCGCCAGAGCCATTTGCCGAGCAGCTGCTCACCAAGAGCTGGGGAAAGCCTGCGAACAGGAATGCCATAGCACCTGAGACTTTGGGGGATTGCTTGACTGCAGCCAAGCAGTGCTGGGTGAGAGGGAGGGTTCGCGATCTCCAGTTCGGGAGACCGAACTGCAAGACGATCATCGAAGATGAAGCTGGAAACAAATGTTCACGACACCCCTAACACACACACACACACACACACACACACACAAGCAAAACTGGAACAGTATGACAGGACAACTAAACTTCCTTATACTCTCTGGGGTAGTCAGGCAACTTATGTCTTCATAAACTGGCTCCGTCCCTCAGTTTGTTTTTCTTTTCCTTTTTTACTCAATCCATATTCTTTCCTTGATTTCTCCTTTGTGGCCATGCCCTTAAGTATCTTGTAGAAACATTTGCTATCTTTGCTGCTATCACAGGATGTATTATATTTATATTCACATTAGTTGTCAGTCATTATCCTCATATGTACAGGTAGAAAAACATTATTCAAATAAACACAAATGTTCTTGTTAAAAATTGTTACCATAATCTTATCAAAATTATTTCCATGAAAGCGGGGCTGTACTTTATAAGCAAGGAAATTGTTTCAGCTCACCATCCTTAGACTCAACAAAATATGCTGCGGCAGTATTGTAGTCAGAATAGTTTTCTGAATGAAGCCGCTTAATCCGCTGGCACAGCTTGCATCTGATCTCACAGAGCTTCCCAGAGCTAAGAAAGAACAACACTTAAAGCATATAGTATCAGTGCAAGTACTCTTTGAACTGAGACAAAAAGCAACCAAAGAAACCTCAAACCACAGGCTGAGAATTTCACCTGCTCTAACATTGATGAGTTGAGTTGGCAGCTGTGAGCATTCCAATTTGGAGCAGGTTTTAAATACCCAGTGTTGAAAAAAGGCTAAGTCATCCACATTGCTGTCAAAGGTATAGTGTTTGGCTTCATATGCCATCAGAACAATATCCCCAAAACAAATGCCTTTATATATTACACAAAAGATGCCAGATCCAGGGAAACATTCAAACCCTTAGGGATCACAGACTGTAGTATGAAGATCCACTGTCCGCCTCCTTACATAGCAGTAAGTTATTATAATCTGTCCAATTGTATTTATGAGAATAAATTCTATCTATAACTAGGAACTTAAAGTCCTCATGCGTACGAGCCCGTTCTGAAAAATGTTGCATCCAAAATGTGGTTTCTTAATTTGGACCGATGTTCAATAAACCTAGTTCAAATGGTACGAGGGGGTTTTCCTACATACAATAACCCACATGGGTAAATAATAACATAGATAACTTGCTTGGTTACACAATTGGAAAAAAGATGCAGTTCAAAATGTCGATGATCCATGGGATGTTTGAAGACGTCGATTGGTAAGGAAAGATCACATACAGAGCAGCCCCCACATTTGTAAAGCCCATAAGGTGAAGTTACATGTTGTGCAGATGGATCAATATCTGAGTGTACTAGATGGTCTCTACGGCTTTTTGTCCGTCTAAATCCTATATGTGGAACAGCCTTTTCCTCCAACTGAATGTACCACAAGCATCAAAATGATTGGAATGTCCATTTCACATGAACGTAACGATGGACAACATTATCTCTCCCGTGTTAGCCACTAGTCCATATTAGTCAGAACATGTCCTGTCTACATATTTCATTTTTGTTATCTTTCATTTTTGTTATCTTGCATTTCAGCTGGAATACCTACTGTCCATATCTCAATGGACTCCTTTCAAAAATGCATTTACCCCCTTTCCCAATACCGCATTGCAGTGAATATCAAATTAATGATGCATGTGCTAAAGAATGGCAGTTGTTTCCCAACCTGGGTCAGGTCTCTGTGCCATTTGATTCTGTCCTCATGAATGGAGACCCTTTTTCCTGGAGGAGTGTGAGGGTCCAGCCTTCCCACTTTGACCCTGATATAGGACTGATTAGGGAAGGTGACAAAGTTTGTACTATCAAATTCCCCGTTCAAATTCTCTGTTTGTTAAATGTAATTTCATCTCCGGCACTGTTGTTGAATGAGATTGTCTAAGTCTGTGAATGGAGCTAGGTGGAGAGAGGAGGAGAGAATCAAATGGTCTATACAATGTTGTAATATTCTCATTTGGATTGTTCAAATAGCCTTCCAGGAATGGAGAATATCCCCCGTTAGGTATGAGATATAGGGAAAGAGTGACAAATAATGAATCCCTGTAAATTCAACAGGTGAAAGTGTTGCAAAGAGACCTTTGGAAAATATATGTACCAATAGGGATGGGGGAGAATTTCTCCCCGAAACTTCGGGGGGCTGAGTGCCAATGCATTCGGCCCCCCGAAATCGGCAGTGAAATTCTCCGCCCCCCGCCCCCCCCCGGGATGGGACTTACTGACTTTGGAAATCTAGCCGTGATAGGCTACGTAAATCATAACGTAGCCTATCACGGGGGTGGTTTTTTTTTTTTTTTACGTGTTTGCGTGTTTTTTTTTTGCGGCCGGATAGATGGGGCACTTCTACCCAGCCTGAATTTCGCCGGCGAGGGATGGGGCACCTCCCCCCCGGCCTGAATTTTGGCTGTGCGAGGCAGGACACCTCCCCCCCTCGCATGAACTTCGGGGGGAGAACCGAAGCACCTCCCCCCCACCGCGAAGCAAGCTCGAGGACAGGTAAGGGACTTTCGTCCATCCCTATGTACCAGGCAAAATGAGAAAAAATGCTAGGGATCTCAAAGAATTCCACCACAGATCTCGGTGACCGCCATGGATCTCGGTAAGGCTGAATGCCACTGCATTCGGCCGCCCAAACTCCATGGCGGAACGGCCTGCCATCCCCCTGCCCCCCGTGGATCCCCCCCGGGAAGAGACTCACCTGGGGTGGATCTTCCGGGCGGCAGCGGCTCCGGTGGCATCTCTGGCGGCGGCAGCGGCCGGTCTTCCAACGGGCTGCCACCGCCGCCATTTCCAGGCTTGTGTAAAGAAAAAAAAAAGACGTGATAGGCTATGTAAATCTTTATGTAGCCTATAATGGTTGGGTGGGTTTAAAAAAAAAAAACGTACGCAAATGGTGGCGGCTACAGCCGCCTCCATTTGCATTCCTTCTTTTTACCATCTTAAACTATGTAAATATTTATGTAGACTATGACGGTGAAAATCAAGGGGAACGCAAATAGCGTAGCGGGCACTATTTGCATCCCCTTTTGATTCACCGTTTTAGCCTATGTAAAGATTTAAGTAGGCTAAAACGGGGAATCAAAAAGGGACGCAAATAGAGCCCGCTATGCTATTTGTGTTCCCCTTTATTTTCGCTGTCATAGTCTACGTAAATATTTATGCAGATTAAGATGGCCAAAAAGAAGGAACGCAAATGGCGGTGGGCGTTTGCGTATGCGTTTGTTTTTTTTTACCCAGATCTTTCTGATGGATGACCCTCTGGAATCCATCAGAATCCATTAATTTCTGGGGCGGACCATTTTAATAGGTCCCCCACCCTTGCAGAGGGGGAAGGCTGCCAGGAGTCTAAACCTCAGCAGGAAGTGATCTGACCATGGCAAAGGGACAGATGTTAATTCCTCCACTTTCAGATCACCATCCTCCTGACCAGTCAAGAAAACCAGATCAAGCGTGTGTCCTTTTATATGCATTGGGCCAATGACACATTGGGACAGCCTCATGGTTGTCATGGCAGCCATGAAGTCCTGAGCCGCCCTGGATACAGCGGCCTTGGCATGGAAGTTGAGATCCCCCAGGACCATCATCCTAGGGGTCCTCAACACCAAGTCTGAGACCACCTCCGTCAGCTCAGGCAGGGAGTCTGATGGGCAGCGGGGTGGGCAGCACACCAACAGAATCCCTAATCTGTCCCGGGTAACCAACACAAGGTACAAACTCTCAAGATCTGCACTCAAATGAGCAGGAAGCCTGGAGAGGGAGATTGAATTCCTATAGACCACGGCAACCCCCCCTCCCCGACCCTCAAGTCAGTTTTGGTGCTGCACCGAGTACCCAGGGGGGCACAGCTGGGAGAGAGTGACCCCTCCCAATTCCCCCACACAGGTCTCAGTAATACATACCAGGTCAGCCCCCTCATCCACAATCAAATCATGGATGAGGGAGATTTTATTTTGCACCAACCTGGCATTCAGCAGCACCACCACCAGACCTGAGGGCAGACTGGTAAGGCTGCCAGGAAACATCAGGCTGGGGGAAGAACCAGAAGAGGGGACAGCTGTAAGGTGTCTAGCCCCTCTTCTCCTCAGCTGGCCTGTTAATCCCCCAACGCCATACCTCCCCCTGCCTGTGACCACAGTTATGGTGGTCCTTCAGTAAATAGCTCCTGAAACTTCTGAATCATTGAAGAGACCAGAAGAAGCAGGAGGAATGGAGCAGAGGGAGACACGTCTGCAGCATCTGCTCATGTCTGCAAGCAAGTTTAGGGAAATTCTTAAAGCGCTTCCTTTTTGTAGGGCAGAATGTAGGCAAATCTGATCTGAAGGAAACGCTATTGAGATCTGATTTAGCTGGGGAATATTCTCTCACATATTAGGAATGGTAAGCAACCATATTTAAGTACAATAAGCTGACAAACACAGAAGCTGAAATGGTTAAGAATGTACATTCTCATCTATGTTCTGATATGGTGACTATTCACATGTTGCGAAACGGAGCATCACTTGGAGCATCTCTGAATGTCTATCAGTAAAAGAGACATTAGATCAAGAAACTGAATTAGGAATGGATGAATTTATGATGCTGAGAATCTTACAGAGGGGATCAAAAAAAGTAGCACCCCCACGTATTCATTATTGCCAGAAATTTTGCTTCTGTAATTAATGTAGAAAAGTTTTATTACATGGTTTTTAGAAATTAGAGGGGGGGGATAAAGGCTAGGTAGCCACATATACTACCTTATGATCCTACTTCTAGTCACCAGGTCAGGTGCGTTGGTCAGTGTCTCTCCTCACACTGCCACCTTTAGGCTCTCACCCACAACCCTCTTTAGTGTATTATGATGCTTCTGGGGAGGATCTTCCGGGCGGCGGCGGTGGCTGCAGTGGCTGGTCTTCCGACCGGCTGCCGCCGCCACCATTTGTCTTGTAAAAAACAAACAAACAAACAAAAATGACGTGATAGGCTACATAAAGATTTATGTAGCCTATCATGTCTGGGTTAAAAAACAAAACAAAACTGCGTACGCATTTGCGTTCCTTATTTTTGGCTGTCTTAGCCTACGTAAATATTTATGTAGATTATAATGGCAAAAATAAAGGGGAACGCAAATAGCGTAGCAGGCAAATTTTGATTTGCCGTTTTAGCCTACGTAAATGTGGCACTGGCAGCATTTGCATACGCGGGTTTTTGTTTTTTGTTTTTTAAACCCAGCCATGATGGGCTACGTAAATCTTTACGCAGCCTATCACAGCAGGAAAAACAAAACAAAACAGTGTACGCAAATGGCGGCGCCTATGGCCGCCGCCATTTGCGTTCTTTATTTTTGGCCATCTTAGCCTACGTAAATATTTACATAGAGTATAATGGCGAAAATAAAGGGGAGCGCAAATAGTGTAGTGGGCGCTATCTGCGTCCCTTTTTGATTTGCCATTTTAGCCTATGTAAATGTGGCACTGGCAGCATTTGCGCATGTGGGTTTTTGTTTTGTTTTTTTTAAACCCAGCCATGATAGGCTACGTAAATCTTTACGTAGCCTATCATGTTGTGTTTTTTTTTTAAACCCAGCCATGATAGGCTATGTAAATCTTTATGTAGGCTATCACGTCGTGTTTTTTTTTTTTTACACAAGACTGAAAATGGCGGTGGCGGCAGCCGATTGGAAGACCAGCCGCTGCAGCTGCCACCGGAGCCGCCACCGCCTGGAAGATCCGCCCCAGGTAAGTCTCGTCCCGGGGGGGATCTGCGGGGTGGCAGGGGGGTGGCAGGCCTTTCCGCCACGGAGTTCGGGGGGCCGAATGCACTGGCATTTGGCCTCACTGAGATCCGTGGCGGAATTCTCTGACATCCCTAGATAGGGATGACTTCACCCCCATGCCCAGGTCTTGCATCCTCATGTAAGTGAGTTAGGCATGTCTCACATGGAGGTCCTGTTGCTTCGCCTTCAAGCCTCTTGGCTTTGAAAGAGTAGGTCTGTGGAAGCCTCCGTTCTCCTTCAAAGAAACAGTGATGTTTCTGTTGGGAAACAGAACATCACTTGGAGCATCCCTAAGTGTCTACCAGTAAAAGATACATTCTATCAATAATTTAAATTAGGAATGGAAGAATTTGTATTGCTGGATATCTTACAAAGAGGTCACACACACACACCACATCTATGTATTCATTATTTCTAGAAATTTTGCTTCTCTAGTTTCTGTAGAGTTTTATTACATGGTTTTTAGAAATTATTGGTGGTGGTGGTGGGGAAAAAGGCTGGGTAGCAACATAGGCCCATAGGCCACAGAGGCTGGGTCTCTCTCTCTCTCTCTCTCTCTCTCTCTCTCTGTCTCTATGTGTGTGTGTGTGTGTGTGTGCGTCCATCCCATTTTTATTGGAACCAGCACAAAGGGAAGGGAAGTTTAATACTCCTCTCCCCAGCTGCAAGTTCATCCCCCTTGTACTTGGGGAATATGGGAATAAAGCACCGCATTGGCACAATTTCCTTTTGCTGAGTTCCATAGCTGTTGTGTGGGTATGGGGGGGGGGGTACAGAGAGAGATAATTGATAAACTCGTGATCTGGGAGGGAAGTATTAACCATACCATTCCTGCATAGGGAGTCCCAATAAATATCAGCCCCCAACTCCAAAGATAAGAAAAGGAAAATTCATAAGTGCTAGCTACGCAAAAAATGTAACACAGTTTAGCATGTAGAGGTCATTAGGATACTGACTACTGCATTTTACTCAACTGTCGAGTAACTTGAATGTGACATTTGACTACTGTTAGTGAGGGGAGGTTACCTGCCAGGGTTCTACACTCTGAGCAGACAGTCTCACTCTGCTCTCCATTGTTCTGTGGTTGACTCTAGCCAAGTAGATGGTGTGCAAGGCATGGGCCACAGTGTAGACAGGATTGTAGATACTGTAGCTGTGGCCGGTCATCCTCATTTCAAAAGCAACCCCAGGAAGGCTTTCCAGCATCTCCTCTCCAGTACATGTTCGAGCTATGAGACTGATAATTGTGCTTCTAAGTGAACAAGCAAATGCTTGTTCCCAGAAATCATGAACAAAACCATCTTCATTTGCCCAGGAAGGATTGACAAGCCCAACAAATTCTGGGAAATCTTGAAGCTCCCTTGATGGAATTGTAAAGGAGATAGCACCATGGAGCACTTGTATATCAAATCCAGCAGCTATTGAAAGGGGATTTAAAGTGAACTTGATTTGGGATCCATACTTTTGCTGCAGAGAACCTCCCCTTATACTGCGGAAATATTAGGGGAATTATCGTGCTTCCCAACAGAAAATATTCCAACCATACAATGGCTGGAGATTCTCCATGTATTACAACTGCATTGGCTTTGCTCTCCATGATAGTTTGCAAAACCCTCCATTTGTCAGAGGCGATTTCATGTCTATCAAATATATACAGATTTTTTTCAAGCCTTTCAGTGAATGCTGAACAGATTCTGTTCTGGAAAAGCAGAGGCTCCATGGCGTGCAAAAAATGATCTCCACCCTCATCCTCCATAGCCAAGAGTCCAACCCAGTTCCATCTGAAATGTCGAAGTAACTGGACAAGTCCTTGGTACTGAAAGGCTTCCTTGCGGGCCATGAAGTAAAAGGAAGGGAAATTGGTTTGAGAATTCACTAAAGGCTCAAATGAGCCATATGAAATCTTAAAAATCAAAGAAGGGAAGGGAAAGGAAAGGAAAGTAAAGGAAAGGGAAAAACACACACAGACATTTCAGAATGGGAACAGGGGCATCTGATGGCATCTTTACTCATTAACGGTGACTCACAAAACAAAATGTCCAGCCATTATACTCCTATAAATAAATTCTAGTTCTCATAAAAATGGCACCTGTTAAGGTAATGAACCTGTTCAGATGCACATTGGGGAAAGGTGGTTAGGCTAAGTATGGCCGTGTTTGCATGACAATGGAAGGAGACGCTAACGGAGGAGTACTGGTTTGTTTAAAAGGAATCGGCTTTGCTGCTTTGCTCCACAGCAGATTCTCCTGACCAGTCAAAATCGCTTCTCAGGAAATACTTCCTGGTGGAGCTTGGAGTGAATGTTATCTGAGTGGCAGGGGCTGCTCAGCTACTAAGAGAGGCTTCCCCCCTCTCCCTGCCTTTCTACTTTCCCCTGACAGTCCAGATGCACCTGCATTTCAGGACCAAACCTCATTGAGCACAATGGGATTTACTTCTGAGCAGACACACATATTCTTGTGCTGGGAAGGAGGGTGGAGAACAGAAAGATGGAAACCAGCCCCCATTTTAACCCACAGGACTTCATTGACCACAATGGGAGTTACTTCTGAGGAGACACTAATGGGTTTGTTGTGGGAAAGAGATGGAAACCAGCCCCTATTTTAGAGCACAGGATGTCTGTCAGGAAGCTGTGAAATATAGTCAGGGCCAGAAATATTGGAACAAGGATAACTGTTTTGGCAGTTGCCTCTGTGCACCACCACATTGAAGTTGAAAGGAAACACACCCAGATGGGAGCGAAGTCAGGACTTTCAGGTGTAATTCAAGGGGTTTGACAAAAGTGGGGCACTAACCATTCAGAAAGTACAGCCAGTGGCATACCCCCCCCCCCATTGTTGGTGGCTCATAAGTAATGGAACAAACCAACATCATTTCAAACTTAAGGATCGCCTTTAATACCTGGATGAATTTCTTACAGGGGCATGTTAATCTTCTCCAGAGAAGGATGTCTGATGAATAAAACTTTGGGGGCTATTTGCATTCCCCTTATTTTCGCTGTCTTAGTCTACGTAAATATTTACGTAGACTAAGACGGGCCAAAATAAAGAAATAAATATGTGCATTTTTTTTTTTAAAGTCAGATGTGATAGGCTATGTAAAGATTTACGTAGCCTATCACGGCTGACTACAGGGATGCAAACGGCGGTGGCTACGGCTGCCGCCATTTGCGTCCCTGCTAGCCAGCGACCGGATGTCCGGCTGCTGGCGGAGCCGGCTGGCGGCTCTGCAGAATTCCTGCGGAGCACAGCCGGCCGGCCAGGATTCTGGTGGGGAGGTGTGGAGCACTCCAATTCCCAGCCCGGGCAACCTATCCAGAAGAATACCACAGTCAATGGTACCAGTGCATTCATTTATCTGCCTTACTGCAGATACAGGACAGATACCAGAAGATACAGGACAGATACCAGTGCCTGAACTGATGTCTTCAGAAGGGAGTTGGAGGAACTGAGGCAAATAGTGGTGACAAAAGATGAAGTTCTCAACCTGGTTGACAAATGGAATGTTAATAAATCACTGGGCCCAGATGGTATCATTCCTAGACTTCTGAATGAACTCAAATAGGATATTACTGATCTTGTAACAAAATATGTAATATGTTCCTAAATTATGCCTCTATGCCAGAGGACTGGAGAATGGCCGAAGTTGGGTGGTTAAAAGAAAAGGGATTGCCAGGAGCTCCAAAAGTATCTCTCCAAACTGGAGAAATGTGTCAGGGCTGTTTCTGAGCACAGGGAGTGGCATAGCAGTTCAGATTCCAAATGAGAACTGCCTGACATGGGGGAGGTGTTTTCCCAGGCTAGTCCAGACAGGACTGTGCCAGCTTCTCATGTTACAGATGCCCAGCTGGCTGAGGATGAGGGTTCCTCTTCACACACTCCTGTGGGAGACAGTGAACAAAAGCAGGGGGAGGTTGGAGAGTCTGATTTAAAAGACACGAGGCGCAGATGCAGAGCAAAGAGAGAGAAGGCAGGGGCAGAACTTAGACGGTCTACCTGATTGGCCTTGCGTGAGAAGCTGTGCTCAGAAGCCTCATGGGAGAGAGGTTCCTGCCCCCCTTAAGTTAGGCTAGTGAGACCGACTTTCCCTTCAGACGGTGGACAACTCTCTTAACTGCCTTTTGAATTGCGCTGAAGGCATTCCTTTGTAGACTGAGAGTCACTGAGAATTTGCATCTGTATGATACTGTGAAGTAATTGGATTAAAAGCTGTTGACTGACCCCTCTCAAAAATATTACAATGAAAGCAATAAGTCAGAGCAGTGCAAAGATGGAGTATAAGGCAGGGAAAGCCTGAGTGAACAAATGCACTTTCAAGAAGCATTTCAAGGTTGCCATCGGTTCCTGCCTCTTGAATGTGGTAGAAACTGCCAGTGTGTGTGTGCTCTAACTGAGAAGGCCTGCTTATGTGCTCTTGCCTGGTGACACTGCGTTGGTCGTGAAATGACCAATAAGGCCTCTTTGGAATGCCTGAGAGGTTGATCAGGTGTATATTGAGGAAGCTGTCATATGTATATCCTTGTGAAGCCTTTCCTAACTCATGTGTTGTGTTTTTCTGCTGTATTGTTTTCTTATGATCTTTTCTGAGCATTTATTACATTTTCTTAATACTAACATCACTATGTTTTCCAAGGGAATAATATTATTTTCTATATGAAGCAAATATTATTTTAAGCCTAGTGCGTCAATGAACTAATTGATTTGTTTCTATGAAAATCTTGACTAGTCATGCTTTGCCATGTGACAAACTAGGTGGAAAAGGTGCAAATGTGAATTCAGATTAGACCACCAAACTAACAAATGTGAGTTTCTGGGCCCCTCCACAAGGCTGACAGCAACCCCTCTTTGGACAAGAAGACAGCCTATACTGTTTGGGTCCCCAAACCTGCCAAAGCAGTTGAGATGTTTCTTCAGTTCAGTTGTCTCTGAGCAGGTATGGGAAAACTCATTAACCAACTGCAGAGTTTATTCTCTTTTATCAAAATACTAGCTTGATGGAATGATCCATTAGCCTTAATGTATCAGTGAGAAGAACCATAGGTCTGACAAATTCAAAGAAAGCTAAGATTCCAAGTGGGGCAATCCTGATGTTTTCAGCTGGGAGGGGAGGGCACTTAATTTCCCCACTTTTGGAAGTTTATTGTTGTAAACTACTGCCACAAATGCTTTATTGGGATGTGCTATGGAAAATTCAAACCTGGCTGAGCTGGAGTCAGTTCAACATGGGTGTTCAACAAGCACTCTAAATGTAGCTAGAAGCATCCTGAGGACCATAATAAGAACTGAAAGTGGGGTTTTCTCCATTTTGGGCCTGGTAATGAAGGCAGTGGCTCACCTCTGGATTAGATCAGTTTTCCAGATAACCTCACCATTTCTTCAGTCTGCTTTTGAAGAAATGAATTACGTGACTGGATCATGGTCAGGAAGAATGAGAGAGTATGTGACCCAGATTGGTTTCTCATATGAATTTCTTTTATCAAAGGGTGCTGACGTGGCCAAATCGGTCATAAAGCAGAGAATAGCAGATATATCGTGGCAAGTGGACACAGCCAAGGTGGCTAATTGTAGGTCAAATGAATTATATGCTGGATTGCCAGCTACATTTAATCAGGCGGCACAGTATCTGGCAGACCCAAGTCCCTATCCATTATGGGTACTTATGACTAAATGTTGACTGAACTGTATTCCCTTGAGGAAAGTAGAGGGAATATTTCAAACTGTGCCTAGGCCATGCTGGTTATGTCTGTTCAGTTGCAAGACAGTAGAAGATCGAATTCATTTTCTGCTAGGGTGTGCTAAATATGATGATTTGAGACTCAAATATATTTTTCGACACCTACAGAAAAAGAGGTTGGAAATATCAAGGGATAAGGTGCTTATGTTATTAAATGGATTGGATTATTATGCTGCTTTTAGAAAGGCATAATATATTAATTCTGCTCTGTAAGTGACACAAGGGACTTTGAATTCGAACACGGAAATTGTGTTTAGTTCAATGTAAAACAAAACAAGATGCTTTGGCCTTAGGCTTTAATTGTCAAATGTTAAGGGTTGTTGTTTTTCTGGATGTAACCAGTGACTGTATTTTAGTAAAATATGCTTTAGCTTCATGGACTGGTTCACTGTTTTGCAAATGACTGGTTGTCAATGTAATAAATTGAACAGAACAAAATTTCCATTATTTTTATATTTTTCTATAAGATACCAAGGACATCAATGAAACCACAAAATCTTTTTTTATTTATATCCTTCTATGAATTAGTTTCTCTCTGTTGTACAGTTCAGGTCTCAGCACAATAATGTAGCATTTGGGGGAAAATATGCAGCACAGTAACCCAGTGCTAAAGGCCAAGATGGAGAAAATCTCCACTGCAACCATGTACTTTCCTCTTGTACTGAGGTAGGTTGGAAGAAAGGACAGCCACACACTGCAAAAGACCAACATGCTGAAGGTGATGAACTTGGCTTCATTAAAACTGTCAGGCAACTTCCTGGCCAGGAAGGCCACGTGAAGCTGACAGCGGCCAAGAGGCCCATGAAGCCCAAGACACAATAGAACATGAGGACTGACCCTTCATTACACAACAGGACAATTTCTTCAGTCAGAGAGTGCATGTCTAAATCTGGGAATGGGGGAGATGTTGCCAGCCACAGAGCACAGATCCCTGCTTGAATACTGGAGCAGGAGAGGACAGTGGAATATGCCATCCTTTCCCCCACCCATTTCCTCATCTGGGATCCTGGTCTGGTAGCCATGAATGCCAGAACCTAGGGATGGGCGAAAGTCCCTTACCTGTCCTTGAAGCTTGCTTCGTGGTGGGGGTGAGGCACTTCGGTTCTCCCCCTGAAGTTCATGCGAGGGGGGGGAGGTGCCCCGACTCGCCCGGCCGAAATTCAGGCCGGGGGGGAGGTGCCCCATCCCTCGCTGGCAAAATTCAGGCTGGGTAGAAGTGCCCCGTCTACCCAGCCGTGAAAAAAAAAGTAAAAACAAACAAACAAAAAACGCCCCCGTGATAGGCTACGTGACGATTTACGTAGCCTATCACAGCTAGATTTCCAAAGTCAGCCGTGATAGGCTACGTAAATCGTCACGTAGCCTATCACGGGTGACTTTGGAAAAAAAAAAAAGTGCGTACGCAAATGGCGGCCCCCATGGGGCGCTGCCATTTGCGTTCATTATTTGGTCCCTGTAGTCTACGTAAAGATTTACGTAGACTACGGCGAAAATAAGGGCAACGCTATTTACTGACTTTGGAAATCTAGCCATGATAGGCTATGTAAATCTTTACGTAGCCTATCATGGGGTTTTGTTTGTTTTTTGCTTCACTTATAATGGCGGCGGCAGCAGCCGGTTGAAAGACCGGCTGCCGCCCCCACACCTGACGAAAACCCGCCGAACCGCCGCCGGGAGGGACATTCGTCAAAGGTAAGTCCTATCCCGGGGGGGTGGCGGAGAATTTCACTGCCAATTTCGGGGGGCCGAATGTCTTGGCACTCAGCCCCCCGAAGTTTCGGGGAGAAATTCTCCCCCATCCCTACCAGAACCACAGATACAGTTTTGGCCAAGATGATTGAGAGTGATACAGAGAAAAAGATGCCAAAAGCCATTTGTTGAAGAAGGCAGGTCACCTGATGAGGCTTTCAGATGAACAGGAAGGAAGAGAGGAAACACAAGAAGAGGGAGATGAGGAGAATGTAGGTGAGGCTTCGGTTGTTTGCTTTAACCTTGTTTGTTTAATTGTTTGTTTAACCTTGCCGTGATAGGCTACGTAAATCTTTACGTATCCTATCACATCTTTTTTTTTTTACACAGGAAATAGCGGCGGGAGCAGCCGGTCAGAAGACCGGCTGCCGCAGCCGCTGCTGCCCCACCGCCGCTGGAGCCACCACCGGAGCCGCCACCTGGAAGATCCGCCCCAGGTAAGTCTCGTCCCGGGGATATCCGCGGGGGGGCAGGGGCGTGGCAGGCCGTTCCACCACAGATTTTGGGAGGCTGAATGCGCTGGCATTCAGCCTCCCCGATATCTGTGGCGGAGTTCTCTGCCATCCCTAACCGGAACAAGTAGAAAAGGTGAATAAGGGCTGTTAAAGTTTGATGGAAAGTTTAGGAGGACATGCATCTATAAATGAGGAGTTCTAACCAGCATCTAAAAGCAACAAAATGGATGTGAATTTGTCTTTGCTATGGACGCGTAGGGACGGTGGAGAATTCCGCCACGGATTTCAGTGAGGCCGAATGCACTGGCATTTGGATCCCTGAAATCCGTGGTGGAACGGCCTGCCCCCCCGCCCCCTCCGTGGATTCCCCCCGGGACGAAGCTTACCTGGGGCAGATGTTCTGGACGGCGGCGCCCAGTGTCTGGCTGTGGGTGGCTCCGGCTGGCGGCTCCGCAGAATCTCCGTGGAGCGGAGCCAGCCAGAGAGAATTTCTGGAGGAGGGACGGAGCGCCTCCCGCCCACCGCGAATGTCACCCTTTGAAAAGGTAAGTGACTTTCGTACATCCCTAATCAGAGCTAAATCCCCCAATGACATTTTTTCTGAAAGCCACATTTATAGTTGGGGAGAAACTGATGGGAGTTAAAGAGAAAGTCCAAAGTGTTGCGATAGGTCATCCTTGAATCTAGGGATGTCAGAGAATTCCTCCACGAATCTTGGTGAGTCTGAATGCTAGTGCATTCGGCCCCCCGAAAACTGTGGCGGAACGGCCTGCCACCCCCCTGCCCCCCGTGGATTCCCCAGGGACGAGACTTACCTGGGGCGGCTCCGGCAGCAGCAGCGGCGGCGGCGGCGGCTGCTGCTCTTCCGACCGGCTGCTGCCGCCGCCATTTGTCTTGTAAAAAACAAAAGAAAAAGAACAACATGATAGGCTACATAAAGATTTACGTAGCTTATCATGGCTGGGTTAAAAAACAAAAAACAAAACAGCGTACGCAATTGGCGGTGGCTACGTCCGCCGCCATTTGCGTTCCTTATTTTTGGCCATCTTAATCTACCTAAATATTTACTTAGACTATGACGGCAAAAATAAAGGGGAACGCAAATAGCGTAGTGGGTGCTATTTGCGTCCCTTTTTGATTTGCCATTTTAGCCTATGTAAAGATTTACGTAGGCTAAAATGGTGAATCAAAAAGGGATGCAAATAGCACCCGCTACACTATTTGCGTTCCCCTTTATTTTCGCCGTCATAGTCTACTTAAATATTTACCTAGATTCAGACGGCCAAAATTAAAGAATGCAAATGGTGGCGGCTGTAGCCCCCGCCATTTGCATATGCATTTTTTTTTCTCCCAGAGCCCTCCATGGCCAGAAATCCGGCTGCGGACGGCTCTGGGCTGGGCTGGGCCTGGCCGGCTGCTCCATGGAGCTGCCGCAGAGCACAGCCGGCCATCAAGGATTCCGGGGAGGAGGAACGGATCGCCTCCCCCCTTCATCGAGGATTCCGGGGGGAGGGACGGAACGTCTCCCCCACCACCATCAACATAATCTGCGAAAGGTAAGTCACTTTCATACATCCCTACTTGAATCAGTGTAGCTATCATAGATGTAGAACCTGAGAGTGATGTTTGGCAAGTTGTTCGGATTGTCATTGATCTCATCAATGGCAAACACAAAAGCCTGGATGTGCTGGTAGAAATTTGTCAATAACCTGCAAAAAAAGTGACATCCTGTTTCATGGGAGAGTATACAAACTCATTTTATCTCACTACAGGTCCACTCAAGATTTGAAAGGTTCAGCTGTTTGTTTATAAGGAGAGAGCATAAATAGAAGATACAGTAATAAACTAAGTCCCTTTGGAAAGAAGGACACCATGGTGACATTTTGCTGGATTGTGCTTTTGAGCTGGTAAATCTTAATATTAGGCATGTCCCGGTCAATGTTCAGGTCAGATCATCTTTTTCCATCTCAGATCTCATTTTTAATGGAGGTATCTATGTAGAATACATCAAACATTTCTTGAATTTCACTGTTTTCATGTTCAACATTTTTTTGATATTGCTCTCTGTTATATATATTCAGCTACTAACATCCACGGTGCCACAGCATTATGCTCCAGGGTTTTTTTTTCTTACCATTGCCACTTTCTGAGTGATTCTGAAACAGCATCTGCTTAACCCACTGTGAGATCTCTTTGTACCTTCAGGATCTCGCTTTTCATAGCTTGAAACAAATGTATCTAAGAAGGAATACAGGAAGTCAGCCTACACAGATGTTGCAAAGATGTTTGCTTTATCCCCCAAACTTAGTCATAAACTAAGTGCCTTTGAAAAGATGGGCCAGATGGTTACATGTTGCTGGATTGTGCTTTGGGGCTTGTATATCCTAATACTTGGAATGTCGCTGTCAATGTTCAGCTCAGATCATATTTTAACATGTAAGATATCATTTTTTATGCAAACATCTGGGTAGAATCGATCAAACATTTTCTTATATTTCACTGTTTTCACTTCCAATATTTCCATCTATGTTGTTCTCTATTATATATTTTCCACTACTAACATCCATGGTGTCACAGCATTATGCTCCAGTGTTTTGACCATTGCCACTTTCTAGGTGCATCCGAAACTGCATCTGCTTCACAGAATTTGAGATCTCCTTGTACCTTCAGCATCTAGCTTTTCGTAGCTTTAAATGAATGAATCTAAGAAGGAATACAGGACGTTGGCCTATACAGATCTTGCAACGATGTCTGTGCTATCCCCTATGAACTTGTTGTGAATGGTAACTGTTAAGGTAATCATGACTGTCCTGTTTTGCATGTCACTTCTGTCTGACAACACAGGTCACGTCTCCCCTCAGTCCCCCAAGCATATACAGGTCTGCCAGATTGAGGTTAACCCTTCATGGACATGATAAACTGGACAGTGTACATGAAAGCTTAGCCACAATAAATGTTTTTAAGTTTAAGGTGCTACAAGAATCTAATGTTTCTGTTTTTGCTGCAGCAGACTATCCTGGCGACCTGTCCGGAAACCACAGAAATGTTATTTATGTTCTTCACAAGTGAAATAATACAGCTGGACATCTATAGAGCTCCCCCATAAGATCGTTAAGTCCAGCATGTACAACTTCCTAGCTCCACCACTGTGAACATCAAACTTCATAAAGTCCTGCGGACCTATCTTCACATTCCTTTGTTTCATTTAGGAATGGATGAAGGAGATTCCAACTAGTCACATCACCCTATGGAAGAGGCAGCCTATCCAACACCACACCAACCTTGTATTTCTTTAAAAAGATCTACTCTCCTTCTTGACCAAGTTCATAAGTACTTTGCAGTCAGTCATGCAAATATGAAGAATCACTAAAATAACAGTAAATATCATTTTGTGGTGGGTGTGCTGGGAAGATTCCTTACATGGGTATGTTAATCGTATCCTGAGAAGGATGTCTGATGAATAAAACCTTGGGGGGAAAGTGATGGAGATGAGATGCCATCCCACCAATGAGGAGGTCCCCTGGCTGGTACCACTCATGTGAAATGTATGGAGGCTCATTTCCACTGCACTTAATAGCATGCACTTTCCACACTGCATTTGGCAGTAGCAGTAGCAGCAGCAGCAGCACCATCCTCAGGGCAAATTCTCCTGTACATGTCAGGTCTCCTGTCTCTCTCCAAATCAATGTAATTATTCACATCAGTCTGACTTGAACAAGGTGTGCGGCAGCTGACTCTGAAATGCAACTTAGTGAGGAGACATGTGTCCTCTGTATCCTTAAGCTCAACTGTGTAACAAAAGCAAGCCTTCAATGCCCATTGAGAGTCACCATCTGAAGGCTGAGGTGCACGATGGAAGAGGGAAAGGGATCAACATGTCAGAGCCCTGGTTCTCTGTTCTCATGATCCCTAGCAGTCAACAGCCCTTTGTTAGACTTATAAATATTTCAGACATGCTTGATGATTTTCTTTTTCCTAGAAAGCTCTTTGAGCAGGTAAATCAATTATAGCAATGCTGATAATTACAGGGGAGATAAACACATCTGCAATGTTTTTGGACTCCATGATGCAACATCCATATCAGAAGTGCTGAAACAAACATGTTTGTCTGATCTCCTTGCTCCATTCTGCTGCCCCCTATGGCAAGGAAGGACTAGTAGGTAGAACAATGGGTATGGACAGGGCCACAAAGGTCCTCTAGTCCAACCCATGCCAATGCAAGAAATCTCCTGTACATTGCTGCTGGTGGTGGGGAGTTTACATAAGTAGGTACATTCATGATGACCCACACTGACTCCTAGAATGGAGTCAATGAAGAGGTGAGCATGTTTGGAATAGAAATGCCACTCCTAGAGCTGATGTTTTTCTCCCTTTGCAAATGTGAAACAAGACAAATACAAAAAGGAAAGAAGAAAGTTAAAGCCCTATGCTGGGAAAGATTGAAGGCAAAGGGGAAGGGGACGGCAGAGGATGAGATGGCTAGATAGCATCACCGATGCTATCTATATATACTTGAGCACACTCCGGGAGAGAGCGGAGGACAGGAAGACCTGGTGTGCTATGGTCCATGGGTTCACGAAAAGTCGGGCACGACTTAACGACTGAACAACAACAATCCTGTACTAGAATATAAATCAATTAAAAAACAGAACAGCAAGTGATGCATTTATAGGAGACATGCTGGATGGTCAAATATATATATTCGAACTTTTAACTGATAGAGTTCCCAACACCTTGTGTCCCATCTAACATGGACCCTTTTGGTATCCCATGTTCTTCACTACTCACTGGAATTTTGTACTATGATGAACAGGATCCTAAAAACCAAGGGAAGTCATGTTGGCCATATGCAAAATTCCACCATCCATATTCATGTAATGCCATATTAGGCCTACAAGAGATGATAAAAATGTGCCTGTTTATGAGATCCTGAGATGTCAACATCTCTTCATATGGCAAGATGCTAGGAAAATCAAGTGATGAAGTCATGGTGTCCCATGATCTCCAGCTTGAGATGGAATAGAGGAAAAATGGAGGTGGAAGGGTGTGCTTTCTATCACTCATTCTCTCCACCCCACCAGCTTTTTGCAACGTCTTGCCAGAAGAAGAGATACAGGGATGTCAGAGAATTCCGCGACGGATCTCGCTTAGGCTGAATGCCAGTGCATTCAGCCTAGGGATGGGGGAGAATTTCTCCCCGAAACTTGGGGGGCCGAGTGCCAATGCATTCGGTCCTCCAAAGGTTGTTTGGGAAGAAATTCTCCACCCCCCCACCCCCGCCCCCCCCGGGATGGGACTTACCTTTCACGAATGTCTCTCCCGGCAGTGGGTCCCGGCGGCGGTTCGGCAGGTCTTCGTCAGGGGCGGGGGCGGCAGCCGGTCTTTCGTCCGGCTGCCGCCGCCGCCATTACAAGAAAAGTAAAAAAACAACAACGCCCCTGTGATAGGCTTTGTTGTTGTTGTCGTTCAGTCGTTCAGTCGTGTCCGACCCTTCGTGACCCCATGGACCATAGCACGCCAGGCCTTCCTGTCCTGCGCTCTCTCCCGGAGCATGCTCAAGTTCATATTCATTGCATCGGTGATGCTATCTAGTCATCTCATCCTCTGCCATCCCCTTCTCCTTTTGCCTTCAGTCTTTCCCAGCATCAGGGTCTTTTCCAGAGAGTTTTCTCTTGGCATTAGGTGGCCAAAATATTTGAGCTTCAGCTTCAGGATCTGTCCTTCCAATGAGTACTCAGGGTTGATTTCCTTTAGGATGGACTGATTTGACGTCCTTGCAGTCCAGGGGACTCGTAAGAGTCTTCTCCAGCACCACAGTTCGAAAGCATCAATTCTTCGGCGCTCAGCCTTCCTTATAGTCCAGCTCTCACAGCCATACATTACTACTGGGAAAACCATAGCTTTGATTAGACGGACCTTTGTCGGCAAGGTGATGTCTCTGCTTCTTACTATGCTGTCTAGGTTGGCCATAGCTTTCCTCCCAAGGAGCAAGCGTCTTTTAATTTCATGGCTACAGTCACCGTCTGCGGTGATCTTGGAGCCCAAGAAAGTAAAATCTGTCACTGCTTCCATTTCTTCCCCTTCTATATGCCAGGAAGTGATGGGGCCAGATGCCATGATCTTAGTTTTTTTAATGTTGAGTTTCAAACCAGCTTTGGCACTTTCCTCTTTCACCCTCAACAAGAGGCTCTTGAGATCCTCTTCACTTTCTGCCATTAGGGTGGTATCGTCCGCATATCGGAGGTTGTTGATAATTCTCCCAGCAATCTTAATTCCGACCTCTGATTCATCCAACCCGGCATTTCTCATGATGTACTCTGCATATAAGTTGAATAAGCAGGGTGACAATATGCAGCCTTGTCGTACTCCTTTCCCAATTTTGAACCAATCGGTTGTTCCATGTCTGGTTCTTACTGTTGCTTCTTGACCCTCGTACAGGTTTCTCAGGAGACAGGTAAGGTGGTCTGGTACTCCCATCACTTTAAGAATTTGCCAGAGTTTGTTGTGATCCACACAATCAAAGGCTTTAGCGTAGTCAATGAAGCAGAAATAGACGTTTTTCTGGAATTCTTTTGCTTTCTCCATGATGCAGCGAATGTTGGCGATTTGATCTCTAGTTCCTCTGCCTCTTCGAAACCCAGCTTGTACTTCTGGTAGTTCTTGGTTCGCATACTGCTGAAGCCTAGCTTGTAGGATTTTGAGCATCACCTTGCTGGCATGTGAAATGAGCGCAATTGTGTGGTAGTCTGAACACTCTTTGGCGTTGCCCTTCTTTGGAATTGGAATGTAAACTGACCTTTTCCAGTCTTGCGGCCATTGTTGAGTGTTCCAAATTTGTTGGCATATTGAATGCAGCACTTTAACAGCATCATCTTTTAGGATTTTAAATAGCTCAGCTGGAATACTGTCATCTCCACTAGCTTTGTTGTTACTAATGCTTCCTAAGGCCCACTTGACTTCACTTTCTAGGATGTCCGGCTCAAGTTCAGTGACCGCACTATCATGGCTATCAGGGACATTCAGATCTTTCCTGTATAGTTCTTCTGTGTATTCTTGCCACCTCTTCTTAATCTCATCTGCTTCTGTTAGGTCCCTGCCTTCTTTGTCCTTTAACATGCCAGTCTTTGCACAAAACGTTCCCTTGAGATCTCCGATTTTCTTGAAGAGATCTCTAGTCTTTCCCATTCTATTGTTTTCCTCGATTTCTTTGCATTGTTCATTTAAGAAGGCCTTCTTGTCTCTCCTTGCCATTCTCTGGAACTCTGCATTCAGTTGGATATATCTTCCCCTTTCTCCCTTGCTTTTCGCTTCCCTTCTTTCCTCAGCTACTTGTAAAGCCTCATCAGACAGCCACTTTGCTTTCTTGCATTTCTTTTTCTTCGGGATGGATTGAGTTGCTGCCTCCTGAACAATGTTATGGACCTCCTTCCATAGTTCCTCAGGCACTCTGTCTATCACGTCTAATCCCTGAAATCTATTCCTCACCTCCACTGTGTATTCGTAAGGGATATGATTTAGGTCATACCTGAATGGTTTAGTGGTTTTCCCTACGTTCTTCAATTTAAGCCGAAATTTTGCAATAAGAAGCTCATGATCTGAGCCACAGTCAGCTCCAGGTCTTGTTTTGACTGACTGTATAGAGCTTCTCCATCTTTGGCTGCAAAGGACATAATCAATCTGATTTCGATATTGACCATCTGGTGATGTCCATGTGTAGAGTCGTCTCTTGTGCTGTTGGAAAAGAGTGTTTGCTATGATCAGCGTGTTCTCTTGACAAAACTCTATTAGCCTTTGTCCTGCTTCATTTTGTACACCAAGGCCATTCTTGCCTGTTATCCCGGTGATTTCTTGACTTCCTACTTTAGCATTCCAATCCCCTATGATGAAGAGGACATCTTTTTTTGGTGTGAGTTCTAGAAGGTGTTGTAGGTCTTCATAGAACCGATCAACCTCAGCTTCTTCAGCATCAGTGGTTGGGGCATAGACTTAAATTACTGTGATGTTGAATGGTTTGCCTTGGATTCGTACTGAGATCATTCTATCGTTTTTAAGATTGTACCCCAGTACTGCTTTTCCCACCCTTTTGTTGACGATGAGTGCTACTCCATTTCTTCTAAGGGATTCTTGCCCACAATAGTAGATATGATGGTCACCTGAATTAAATTCGCCCATGCCTGTCCATTTTAGTTTGCTGATTCCCAAGATGTTGATGTTCAATCTTGCCATCTCATGTTTGACCACCTCCAGCTTACCTTGATTCATTGATCTGACATTCCAGGTTCCTAAACAATATTGTTCTTTACAGCATCAGATTTTCTTTTCACCACCAGACACATCCACAGCTGAGTGTCCTTTCGGCTTTGGCCCAGCCGCTTCACTCTTTCTGGCACTACTTGGAAATACCCTCTGCTCTTCCCCAGTAGTATATTGGACACCTTCCGACCTGAGGGTCTCATCTTCCAGTGTCATCTCTTTTAGCCTTGTGTTACGTTCCATGGTGTTTTCTTGGCAAGAATACTGGAGTGGGTTGCCATTTCCTTCTCCAGTGGACCACATTTTGTCAGAACTCTCTGCCATGACCTGTCCGTCTTGGGTGGCCCTGCACGGCATAGTTTATGGCTTCACTGAGTTACACAAGCCCCTTCGCCACAACAAGGCAGTGATCCATGAATGGGTGTGATAGGCTACGTAACGATTAATGTAGCCTATCACGGCTAGATTTGCAAAGTCGGCCTATCATGGGTGACTTAAAAAAAAAAAAAAAGCGCATACAGCTAATGGCGGCCCCCATAGGGAGCTGCCATTCGCATTCCTTGTTTGGTCCCTGTAGTCTACGTAAAGATTTACGTAGACTACAGCGACCAAATAAGGAACGCGTATGGCGGCTCCCTATGGGGGCCGCTATTTGCGTACGCACTTTTTTTTTTTTCAAAGTCACCCATGATAGGCTACATGACGATTAACGTAGCCTATCACGGCTGAAATTGCAGATCTAGCCATGATAGGCTACGTTAATCATTACGTAGCCTATCACAGGGGCGTTTTTTTTTTCTTTTGAAGTTCGCGTCCGGGGAGAGGGGGCACTTCTCCCTGGCCTGAATTTAGGCCGGGCGAGGCAGGAAGCCTCCCCCCTGGCCTGAATTTCGGCTGGACAAGGTGAGAAGCCTCCCCCCCCGGCCTGAACTTTGGGGGGAGCAGCAAAGCGCCTCCCCCCCACCGCCAAGCAAGCTGCGAGACCAGGTAAGTGACTTTCGTACACTCCTAATTCAGCCCCCCAGAAACCATTGTGGAACGAAGCCCCTGCCCCCCCACCCCATGAAAGGCATGCTGGACGAAGTGCCTGCCGCCCCCACCCCACGAAAGGCATGCGAAAAGGACCACTTACCTGCTCCCGTCCGCACTGCTGTGAGAATGGCAGCCGTCCTGCGGCCGCCTTTTGCTTGCTCCTCTTCAGCCATGATAGGCTACGTAAATAATTATGTAGCCTATCACGGCTAACGCAGGGACGCCATTTGTGTCCCTGTGGAGGCCGTGATAGGCTACGTAAGTATTTACATAGCCTATTACGGCACGGGGGGGGGGAACCCAGCGTATGCAAATGGCAGCGGCTACCTCCATTTGCGTACACTAGGGTTTTCCCCCTGCTGTGATAGGTTACGTAAATTTTTACGTAGTCTATCATGGCGAAGGAAAGGGACGCAAATGACAGCAGCTACGACAGCCGCCATTTGCGTCCCTGCAGGGTTGCACAGTGGCTGGATGTCTGGCTGTGGCCGGCCGGATCCGGCCGGCGGCTCTGCGGCTTGGCTGCAGAGCAGAGCCGGCCGGCCAGGATTCCGCCGCCGTTTGTGTCCCTGCAGTCAGCCATGATAGGCTACATAAAAGTTTACATAGACGTAGTTTAAAAGTTTACGTAGTCTACGTTTACGTAGACGCTACGCTATTTGCATTCCCCTTATTTTGCTGTAGTCTACGTATATATTTACGTAGACTAGACGTGCCAAAATAAGGAATGCAAATGGCGGTGCCCATGGGCGCCACCATTTGCATACGTGTGTTTTTTTTGTTTTTCTTTAACTCGGCCCTGATAGGCTACGTAAACATTTACATAGCCTATCATGGTATTTTTTAAAAATCTAGCTGTGATAGGCTACGTTAATCTTTACGTAGCCTATCACTTTTTTTTTTTTTTACTGGAAATGGCGGCGGCGGCAGCTGGTCGGAAGACCAGCCGCTGCAGCCACCGCTGCCGCAGCGCTGCCGGAGCCGCCGGTGCCAGGGAGATTTGCCCAAGGTAAGTCCTGTCCTGGGGGGGGCGGGGGGGCAGACTGTTTCGCCACCGATTTCGGGGGGCCGAATGCACTGGCATTCGGCCTCTCCGAGATTCGTGGCGAAATTCTCTGACATCCCTACTTTTGAGTGACTGAACTGAGGCTTTCCAGAGATATGGAAAGAGGATGCTATTAATGTCGATTGGGATGCAGTGGGCCATGAAGCCTGGCCTACTTAGACACAGCACATATGCATTAATATTACTTTTATTGTTTACATGTATTACATTTCTATACTGCCTAATAGCCAAAGCACTCTGGGTACTTTACAAAAGTTTAAAACCATTATAAAGGAGAGCAGCTCCATCATGTATTGCAGTCCTGAGCCTTGTCAGGTTTGATCGGTCATCACCAGTATGTTCAATTAGGCTTGGAGACATAGAAGAAGCCAGTGCTAGCAGGCCAGAATTGGTGTTATCTGTTCAGAACTTCTGGTCCCTGCTGTCAACCTGGCTGCCATATTTTCACAAGCTGCAGCTTCCAAACTACCTTCAAGACCTGCCCCATATACAGTGCATTGCAGTCATCTAACTTGGAGGTTACCAGAGCATAGACCTATGAGGGCAAGTTTTCCCTCTCCAGATCAGGGCTCAGCTGGGTCACCAACAAAGCTGATGGAAGGTCCTCTCTGCCACTGAGGCCACCAGAGTCTCCAGCAACAACGACAACTCCTGCAAAACCCCCAAACTATGAACCTGCTACTTCAGGGGGACCACAACCCCTTCCAGAACAGGGTGATCACCCTCCATCTGGTCAGAAGAACCACCCACAAACAGCATCTGAGTCTTGTTGAGATTAAGCCTTAGTTTATTCGTCATCCTCCATTCCATTGTTGCTGTCAGGTACCAATGTAGCAGACTTACATTGTCAACTGGGGATGATGAAAAGGAGGTACTGCGTACATACAATGTCTACTTCTCTGCTACTACTTCTCCCTTCTTCTCTGAGATACTTTTGGATATTTTCCATTTGCTCTTCACCTGGTATGGCTTGCCTGGAGACACCTGGGACCTTTGCCATACTGCACTGGCTAGCTCTGATGGAGACATGGTCCACCGGACCGGATTGGTAGATATGAATTTTGTCTGTTGCAGTGGATTAGTCTAATAATAGTTTATGGATTGGAGAGAGATGCAGGACTAGGATCAGGTCTACAACTAGCAATCCAACAAATCAAATTTCATTCATTGATTTGGTACTGCCATTTCAATGCTATTCTTAGTTATTTTATTCATTTCCTACTCCCATACTGCTTGACATCCCAGGAATTAGAACTGATTTATATAAAAACAAGTGTGACACGATATGAAGCCAATATACACATAGCGGAAAACCATGAAAATATATTAAAAATATTACAACTAAAGCAATAAGTCAGAGCAGTGCGTAGATGGTGTATAAGGCAGGGAAAGCCTGAGTAAACAAATGCAGTTTCAAGAAGCATTTCAAGGTTGCCACCGGTTCCTTCCTCTTGAAATGTGGTAGAAACTGCCAGCGTGTGTGTGCTCTAACTGAGAAGGCCTGCTTATGTGCTCTTGCCTGGTGACACTGCGTTGGTCGTGAAATGACCAATAAGGCCTCTTTGGAATGCCTGAGAGGTTGATCAGGTGTATATTGAAGAAGCTATCATATGTATATCCTTGTGAGGCCTTTCCTAACCCATGTGTTGTGTTTTTCTGCTGTATTGTTTTCTTATGACCGTTTCTGTAGGGGTGTACGAAACACTGACCTGGTTCCACTGGGGCCGTTTGCAGTGGGGGGAGGAGGCGCTCCATTCCCCCTCCCCCCGGAATCCTCCCCGGCCAGCTCCGCTCCGTGACGTCTCCATGGAGCCACCGGTCGGGGCTGGCCGCAGCTGGAATTCGGGCTGCAGCCAGGCTGCTGAAGCCGCAAATGGTGGCTGCTACACTGGCCACCATTTGCGTGGCTGCCAGCCATGATAGGCTACGTAAGTATTTATGTAGCCTATCACGAAAAAGGCAGCCACGCAAATGGTGGCCGCTAAGCCATTTGTGTGGCTGCCTTTTTTGTGATAGGCTACATAAATACTTATGTAGCCTATCACGCCAAACAGCAGCGGTGCAAATGGTGTAGTGGCCGCCATTTGCGCCCCTGCTCTTTGCTGTGATAGGCTACATAAATACTATCACGAAAAAGGCATCCACCCAATGCCGCTAGGATGGCCGCCATTTGCGGCTGCAGCAGCCTGGCAGTGGCCGGGAGACCAGTCGGAGGAGCCGCCACTGCATCCACTGCTGCATCCTCTGCTGCTGCCGCTGCCGCCAAAGCCACCGGAGCCGCCACATCCACCGTCAGGTAAGCTCCGTCCCGGGAGAGTTCCATGGGTTGGCAGGGGGGGAGTCTGTTCCGCCACAGATTCTGAGGGTGCGGATTCTACAGAATCTGGCCTCACTGGAGTCCGTGGCGGAATTCTCTGACATCCCTACTTTTCTGAGCATTACATTGTCTTAATACTAATGTTACTATTTTATTTATTTATTTCATTTCTATACCGCCCAATAGCTGAAGCTCTCTACATAGGCTACATAAATACTATCATGAAAAAGGCATCCACCAAATGGCGGCTGCTAGGATGGCCTCCATTTGCGGCCGCAGCAGCCTGGCAGTGGCCGGGAGACCAGTTGGAGGAGCCGCCGCTGCATCTACTACCGCATCTTCCGCTGCTGCCGCTGCCGCTGCCACCAAAGCCATCAGAGCTGCTGCATCCACCACCAGGTAAGCTCTGTCCCAGGGGAATTCCATGGGGTGGCAGGGGGGAGTCCATTCTGCCACAGATTCCGAGGGGCTGGATTCTACAGAATCTGGCCTCACTGGAGTCCGTGGAGGAATTCTCTGACATCCCTACTTTTCTGAGCATTTATTACATTGTCTTAATACTAATGTTACTATGTTTTGCAAGGTAATAACATTATTTTCTATTTGCAGAGAATATTATTTTAGGCCTAGTATGTCAATGAACTAATTGTTTTGATTCTATGAAAATCTTGACTAGTCATGCTTTGCCATGTGACACACTGGGTGGAAAAGGTGCAAATGTGAACTCAGATTAGACCACCAAATTAACAAATGCGAGTTTCTGGGCCACTCCATGATGCTGGCAGCAACTCGTCTTTTGACCAGAATACAGCCTATCCTGTGTGGGTCCCCAAACCTGCCAAAGAGCTTGAGATGTTTCTTCAGTTCAATTGTCTCTGAGCATGTATGGGCAAACTAATTAACCAACTGCAGAGTTTATTCTCTTTTATCAGAAATACTGGCTTGATGGAATGATCCCTTAGCCTTAATGTATCAGTGAGAAGAAATTCTACACCATAGGTCTGACAAATTCAAAGAAAGCTAAGATTCCAAGCGGGGCAATAGGTCTTCCACACAGGTCTTCCCCTATGTGGAATGATAGGTTCCACATGGGTTTTTAACAAGAGCTCTGACTGTAGCTAGAAGCACCCCAAACGTCCCAAGGACTAAAACTGGGGTTTTATCGATTTTAGGCCTGGTAGTGAAGGCAGCGGCTCACCTATGGATTAGATGGATTTTCCAGCTAACCTCACCATTGCTTCAGTCTGCTTTTGAAGAGATGAATTATGTGGCCAGGTCATGTTCAGGTAGAATGGGAGAAAATGTGACCCAGACTGATTTCTTATATGAATTTCTTTTATCAAAGGGTGATGACGTGGCCAAATCGGTCATAAAGCAAAGGATAGCAGATACATTGTGGCAAGTGGATGCAGCCAACATGGCTAATTGGAGATCAAATGAAATACATGCTGGATTGCCAACTACATTTAATCAGGTGACACAATATCTGGCCGACCCAAGTCCCTATACATTACGGGCTCTTATGACTAAATGTCGACTGAACTGTATTCCCTTCAGGGAAGGAGATGGAAATTTCAAAAGCTGCCCAGGCCATATTGGCTATGTCTGTTCAATTGTAAGACAGTAGAAGATAGAATTCACTTTCTGCTAGAATGTGCGAAATATGATTTGAGACTCAAATATATTCTTCGACTTGTAAAGAAAAAGAGGTTGGAAACATGAAGGGATAAGGTACAGATGTTATTAATTAGACTGGATTATTATGCTGCTTTTAGAATGGCAAAATATATTAATTCTGCTCTGAAAGTGAGAAAAGGGGCTTTGAATTCAAACCCGGAAATTTTGTTTGCTTCAATGTATGACAAGCCAAGATGGTTTGGGCTTAAGTTTTAAATAGTAAATTTTGAGGGTTGTTGTATTTCTGAATATAAGCAGTGACTGTATGTTAGTCAAATATGTCTTAGTCTCTTGGACTGATTCACTCTTTTGCAAATGACAGGTTGTCCACGCATTGAAATTGAACGTAAAAGAATTTGCATTACTTTTATCTTTTTCTACAGGAAACCAAGAACATCCATGAAACCACAAACTCTTCCTTTATTTATATCCTTCTACAAATTAGCTTTTCTCTGTTGTTCAGCTCAAGCCTCACCACAATAATGTAGCATTTAGGGGTAAATATGCAGCACAGTAACCCCGTGCTAGAGGCCAAGATGGAGAAAACTTCCACAGCCACCATGTACTTTCCTCTTGTGCTCTGATAGGTTGGAAGAAAGGACAGCCACACGCTGCAAAAGACCAACATGCTGAAGGTGATGAACTTGGCTTCATTAAAACTGTCAGGCAACTTCCTGGCCAGGAAGGCCACAGTGAAGCTGACAGCGGCCAAGAGGCCCATGTAGCCCAAGACACAATAGAACATGAGGACTGACCCTTCATTACACAACAGGACTATTTCTTCAGTCATAGAGTGCATGTCCAAATCTGGGAATGGGGGAGATGTTGCCAGCCACAGAGCACAGATCTCTGCTTGAATACTGGAGCATGAGATGACAGTAGAATATGCAAGCCTTTTCCCCACCCATTTCCTCATCTGGGATCCTGGTTTGGTAGCCATGAATGCCAGAACCACAGATACAGTTTTGGCCAAGATGGTTGAGAGCAATACAGAGAAAATGATTCCAAAAGCCGTTTGTCGAAGAAGACAGGTCACCTGATGAGGCTTTCCGATGAACAGGAAGGAAGAGAGGAAACACAAGACGAGGGAGATGAGGAGAATGTAGGTGAGGCTTTGGTTGTTTGCTTTGACTATGTCAGTGTCCCGGTGCCTAATGAAGATGCCAAGCACCAGAGCTGTGATCAGGGACAATAGAAGTGCAGAATAAATTGAAGCAATGGCCAATGTCTCTTTAAAAGCGAGGAAATTTGGAATCTTAGGAATGCAATCATCGTGGAATTTGTTTGGATAATAACTGTCTGGACAACTGACACAAGTTTCCATATCTGAGGAACAAACATATATTAATGTATAAAAAACAAAAAGAAATATATTCTCACGATTAAGGCAGCTGTACCAGACATTCTGCTAACACCCATTATTTTATTTATTTATTTATTTATTTATTTATTTCTATACCGCCCAATAGCCGAAGCTCTTATAGCCGAAGTTTCCTATTATTTTAGTGTTTACAATGGGAGGATGCATAAACCTCCATACAATGTGCTTCATAATGAATGGATAATTTTGACCTTTGTTCCATGAATGACACTTGTCTTTGTTGCCATCTTGGATTCTTTCCTTTTTCTGTGAATCACAGCTACCATGGGGTGAAATGAAAGAACATTCTGGCTCTAGTCCAAATGTATGGGGCCAAGAATGGTTATTTTTCTGATTCATTCTGGCTCAGTTTATTAGTGGTGTTATCGCATTCTCTTTTTTTGTGATTGTAGCATGTATTCCACTCCAAAACATTGCACATTTTTAAAAGATCCGTTTCTAGTTTTATAAAAGCTATCATTATAGAAACTGGATTTGCTATCATTGGAATTTGTTTTGTTTTGGAGTGATCTGCCATGCACATCACATTGCATATGCATCGATTTACTCGAATGGTTAGTTTGATGCCCTTTCAACCTCTCCTCAAGCAACTTCATTCCTACAGGGATGATCACTTCTTTCCCATCCTGGCCTTGCCATTTGCTTTTCGTTGAAGCTCTTTCATCTCATGCAATCTGGATTCGGGTGTATCTCATTGTGCATGGACCCCTAGTTCCACACTAATACTATTAATATGTCAGAGAAATCCTTCCTTTAATGCTCTCAAAATGTTGCCACAGTCTCCTTCATCGAAACTGCTAAAGCAAACTATTGAAAGTAAGTGGAGTACATGCTGAAAAAGGTATATCACTGCTTTGGTGGATGGTGGGGTACCCTTGTCCTGGGAGGTCATGTGGGGGATGGGAGGCAGGCCTGGCTTAGGGTCAGTGAAGGGTGATGAATGAAGTGGCTTACAATCATGTCTCTACTTTCTTGTTCATTTCCTTCAGAAGCTCAGCACCATCTGACTTTCCTATGGTTGTTGATTGTTACTGAGCATCATAGAGCACTGTTAAAATGCCAGTGGCCAAGACTGGCTTGGTAGATGGAGCCTTCACTGATCTGGAGCTGAGGTGGTCATACTTTGGTAACAGTTGGCAGTTTCAGTGCAGGTTCAAGGGGAAGATAACTGGATATCAAAATTTGATGACTATCTTGAGGCCCCTTTAAAGGAGAAGGGAGGCTTCCTCAGACCTGCTTCCTCAAAGACAAGAGGCTCGAGGCGATAGCGAAAGGACCTCCATGTGAGGCATGGTCAACTCACTGACACAAAGATGCAAGACCTGGGCATGGGGATGAGGTCGGCAGAATTTCTTCTGAAGATCCATGTGAGGGCCATGAGGGAACAATGCTATGTGTTAGACTAGACGTAGGCCTGGAGCTGGGGAGCTTGGTCAGAAAGGGCTGAATGAGAAGGACAAAACTTCAGTACTATAGAATGATAGAGCACTCCCATTGGAGGGAGGGAGTTTCTTATTATGTTTACTTTCATACTGTGGCAATCTCCAGCAAAACTGTTGCTCATTTGAAACTCCCCAAACACTTCATTTGGGGTGCAGGTGCAAACACCTTCTTTAATCTCTTCTCCACAAAGGCCAGGAATGTTAATACCATTAATGGAAAGTCATTTTATATCTTCCTACTCACACAGGAGCAGCTATGACTACTTCAGAATTCCCTGGTAACTTGACTTTTATTAATGCTAAAATGTGTTAGCTATGTTTCTAAAACTGTTTCCCTCAAGAGAGAGAAGAGGAAATTTCATTAAAATCAGATCTATAAATTTGATCTATAAATAAAGAGCACAATATATAGTAGGGATGTATGAAACACTTAACTTATTCCGTGCCGGGGCATCCGCAGTGGGAGGGATGCACTCCGTCCCTCCCCCCGGAATCTTCACTGGCCAGGCTGCTGTGGCTGCAAATGGCGGCCGTCATAGAGGCTGCCATTTGTGTCCATGCAGGTAGCCATGATAGGCTACGTAAGTATTTATGTAGCCTATCACGGTAAAGGCAGCCACGCAAATGGTGGCTGCTATGCCATTGCATGGCTACCTTTACCGTGATAGGCTACATAAATACTTATGCCATTATTTGTGGCCGCAGCATCCCGGCAGCAGCCAGCCAGGAGACCAGCCAGAGCCACCGGAGCCACCACCAGAGCCACCGCCGCATCTGCCCCAGGAAAGCTCCGTTCCGAGGGGATTCCGCGGGGTGGTGGGGGGCAGGAGGCCATTCCGCCACTGATTCCTGGAGTCCATGGCGGAATTCTCTGACATCCCTAATATATAGCATGTTCAAATCTCTCAGAAATGTAATTGACAACAAAAGATGGGGAAGGGTTGCTTGCAAATAAAATGCATCTTGTTATCATATGTCCTACCATTCTGGTTTGAGAACATCCCATCTGGACATGGAGCACAATCATAGCAGCAAAATTTCTCCCCCTCTTTCTTTTTCTTGCTGTAACCAGGAGGGCAGTTGTCAGTACATTGAGAAAGAGGTGGCACCTATTCGAAGAGCTTAGTATTAAGAAAGGTTTGAGGAATCCATTTCACATCAGAGACTGCACCAGTAAACAGGAAGGCCCATGATTCTTCATAGATTTCACATGAGGTGCCAACTTCTCCTATGAACTCCAGAAGATTACAATTTCCATTCCTAGTCTGATCAATGATACAACTAGCTTGGATTCCATTTAGCACCATTAACTAGATCCATATCTCAGAATTCAAATGAAAGTAATGATGGGCAACATGATCTTTTCTTCCTCCCACACCTTTTTCTTACAGTAACCAAGATTGCAGGAGACATTAGACAGAGAAAGGGCTGGCACCTATCCAAAATGATTGCAATAGCACAGTATGAAAGGAACATTTGGAGAATCCATCACACCTTCAGATCTTCTACCAGTAAACACAAAGGCCGATGACATGGAATGTTAGTTGTCTAAGTGCATAGGTGGTAAATTGTACAAGTTGTACAAAGCATCTAGAAGATTTGCATTCCCATTCTTAGGCTGGCTCAGATTTCTCATGAAAGTAATGATGGGCAACAGTGTGATGTAGTGGCTAGAGTGTTGGACTGGGAGTCGGGAAATTGGGGTTCTAGTCCTCACTCAGCTATGGAAGCTCACTGGGTGACTTTGGGCCCGTCACAGACTCTCAGCCCAACCCACCTCACAGGGTTGTTGTTGTGAGGATAAAATGGAGGAGGAGGATTATGTACATTGCCTGGGTTCCTTAAAGAGGAAAAAAGGTGGGATATAAATTAATAAATCAATAAACAAATCTCTCCTGTGTTAGCCACTAGACCATCTTGGTCAGTACTCCCATCTAGATATTGCAATTTTGTTATCTTGTCGATTTTTATGTGGAATACCCACCATCCCTATTTCAATGTACTCCTTCAAAAAGCAATGTTCCCTCTTTCCCAAAACCATATTGCAGTGAATTTTAAATTAATGATGCATTTTCTAAAGAATGGCAGTCATTTCCCTACCTGGGTCAGGTCTCTGTGCCATTTGATTGTGTCCTCATGAATGGTGACCCCTTTTCCTGGAGGAGCGTGAGGATCCAGCATTCCCATTTTGACCCTGACATAGGACTGATTTGGGAAGGTGACGATGTTTGTAATATCGAATCCCCCCTCAAATATTCCATGTTCATTAAATGTAATCTCATCTCCAGCACTGTTGTTGAATGAGGTGGTCTGAATCAGTGAGTGGAGCTAGTTGGAGAGAAAAAGAGAATCAAATGGTCTATCAAGTTGTGTAATATTCTCATTCAGATTGTTCAAATAGCCTACCATGAACGGGGAATATCATCCTTTTGGTAGCAGATATGGGGAAAGACTGAAAAATAATCAGTCACTGTAAACTCAACAAGTGAAGGTGTTGCAAGGAGAACTTTGGAAAATATATGTCTCAGGAAAAATGGGAAAGTATGCAATACTTACATTTGTAGTTTTCTTTACAAATTTAAGGTCACCCTGTTGCTTTAGGATAGCCATTCCCAAGTTGTAGACCATCAGGTGTTTTGGACCTCAGCTCCCATCAGCCCCACGTATCAAGACCAATGGTCAGGAATGCTGGCAATTGCAGATCAACATTTCTGAAGGCACCAGGTTGGGGAAGGCTGCTTAATGAACATAAAATATAGTACATATAAATTGGTTTGCCCATCAAATTATCATCACAATTGAACACGTTTAGAAGTAAATTCAGTAGATTTGTAATTCTTGCCTCGATAAAGGATATTTTAATATTCATTATACCAAACATGATAAGTTCATGAGCAAAGGAAGTTATACATAATATCATTTAGGTTCCTATTTTATGTCTGACCAAAGGGAACTTCAACAAATAGCTCCTGAAACATCTGAATCATGGAAGAGACCAGAAGAAGCAGGAGGATCGGAGGCACGGGAAGACTAGTTGACAGCATCTGTTCATGTTTTCAAGCAAGTTTAGGGAAATTCCTAAACGTTTTCGTGTTTGTAGGGCAGAGCTTGGGGAAATCTGATCTGGAGGAAAAGCTACTGAGATCCAGGGATGTACGAAAATCACTTACCTTTCGGGGATTAAGCTGATGGTGGTGGGGGGGAGGCGTTCTGTCCCTCCCCCCAGAATCCTCACCTGGGGGGGAGGCACTCCATTCCTCCCCCCCCCCCGGAATCCTGGCCGGCCGGCTGTGCTCCACAGCGATTCTGCGGAGCCACCGGCCGGCTCCGCCAGCAGCCGGACATCCAGCCGCTGGCTAGCAGAGATGCAAATGGCGGTGGCCGTAGTTGCCTCCGTTTGTGTCCCTGCAGTCAGCTGTGATAGGCTACATAAATGTTTATGTAGTCTATCACGGCTGATTTTAAAAACAAAACAAAACGCGCGTACGCAAATGGCGGTGGCCATGGCTGCCACCATTTGCGTTCCCTATTTTGGCACGTCTTATTCTACGTAAACATTTACGTAGACTAAGATGACGAAAATAAGGGGAACGCAAATAGCGTAGCGTCTACGCTGTTTGTGTTCCCTTATTTTTGCGGTCTTAGTCTATGTAAATATTTACGTAGACTAAGACTTGCCAAAATAAGGAACGCAAATGACGTTGGCCATGGCCGCTGCCATTTGCGTACAAGCGTTTTTTTCCTTTTTTTTTTAAAGTCAGCCATGATAGGCTACGTAAACATATACATAGCCTATCACAGTGTTTTTTAAAAATCTAGCCGTGATAGGCTACGTAAATCTTTACGTAGCCTATCACGTTTTGTTGTTGTTGTTGTTTTTTAACCTGGAAATGGCGGCGGCGGCCACTGCCGCCACCAGGAAGATCTGCCCAAGGTAAGTCCCATCCTGGGGGGGCAGAGGGGCAGGCCGTTCCACCACCAATTTTGGGGGGCTGAATGCGCTGGCATTTGGCCTCCCCAAGATCCGTCGTGGAAATTTTGTACATCCCTACTGAGATCTGTTTTAAGTAGGGAATATTCTTTCACCTATTGGGAATGTTAAGCAACCATATTGCAATATTTAACCATATTTAACAACAATATGCTGACAAGCACAGAAACTGAAACTGTGAAGGATGTACATACATTCTCATCTATGTTCTGATATGGTGACTTTATTAAAATGTTGGGAAACTGAGAATTGCTTGGAGCATCCCTCAATGTCTATCAGTAAACACTACATTAGATGAAGAAATTTAATAAGGAATGGAAGAATTTATGATGCTGAGAATCTTACAGAGAGGTTTTTTAAAAAATCACCCCCCCCCCATGAATTCATTACTTTCAGAAATATTGCTTCTCTAGCTTGGGGAAATCTGATCAGGAGGAAAAGCTACTGAGATCTGATTTACCTGGGGAATATTCTCTCACCTATTAGGAATGTTAAGCAACCATATTGCCACATTTTACTATAATGACTACAATAAGCCGACAAACACAGAAATGCAGCTGCGAGGGATGTACATTTTCATCCATGTTCTGATATGGTGACTTTATTGAAAAGGTGGGAATCTTGTCATCACTTGGAGCATCCCTAAATGTCTATCATTCAAAGATACATTAGATCAATAAGTTTAATTAGGAAAGGAAGAATGTATGATGCTGGGAATCTTGCAGAGAGGTTTTTAAAACATCAACCCTCTCATGTATTCATTACTTTCAGAAATGTTGCTTCTCTAGCTTCCACAGCAAAGTTTTATTGCACGGTTTTTAGAAATTATTTGTGGGGGGATGAAGGCTGGGTTGCAACATATGAACTCTGAGTCTTCAATATGGTATTTGTCCATTCAACCAGATTTTTTGTTACTATCTTAACCTGTTCAATTTTTCCAGTTTTACAGAAAGAACAAAACAGAAACAGCCCTTGAGGAAAAACAAAAACAAAACAGTAACTAACTCGTTCTCCCTTGAATGTTTTCTGGTTGGTTTCCGGGACTTAACATGTCTAGTCTGGATACAACCCTCTGCCTGTCTGCTGTTCACATTTGGCAAGGAAGGGAAGAAAGCTGAGAAGATGAGCAAGACATCCTGGGTGCTTTGTAGGGATTGCCAGCTAAACCATGTGCTATGTTTCAATGGATGGTGTCTGTATCTGTGTCTGGTTTTTATTGGAACCACCACAAGAGGAAAGGAAGTTTAATACTTCTCTCCCCAGCTGCAAGTTCATCCCCTTTGTACTTATGGAATATGGACAAAAGCACCCCATTGGCACAATTTCCTTTTTGCTGAGTCCTATAGCTGTGGTGTGGGTGTGGGAGTTCAGAGAGAGATAATCGGTAAACTCATGGTCTGGGAAGGAAGTATTAACCATACCATTCCTGCATAGGGAGTTCCAATAAATGTAAGTCCCCAACCGCAGTGATAAGAAAAGGAAATGAGATAGGTGTTAGCTATACCATTAATGGAACAGAGTTTAGCATTTAGAGGCAATTAGGATACTGACTACTGCATGTCACGCCATTGTCCAGTATCTAGACCATGACGTTTGACTTCCATCAGTAAGGACAGGTTACCTGCCAGGGTTCTACACTCTGAGGAGACAGTCTGACTCTGCTCTCCATTGTTCTGTGGTTGACTCTAGCCAAGTAGAAGGTGTGCAAGGCATGTGCTACAGTGTAGACAGCATTGTAGATACTGTAGCTGTGGCCAGTCATCCTCATTTCAAAAGCAACCCCAGGAAGGCTTTCCAGCATCTCCTCTCCAGTACATTTTCGACCTGTGAGACTCATAATAGAGTTTGAAAGTGAACAACCAAATGCTTGTTCCCAGAGATCATGAACAAAACCATCTTCATTTGCCCAGGAAGGATTGACAAGCTCAACAAATTCTGGGAAGTCTTGAAGCTCCCTTGATGGAATTGTAAAGGAGATAGCACCATGGAGCATTTGTACATCCAATCCAGCAGCTAGCATAATGGGATTTATATGGAATTTGATTTGGGCTGTTGTTATCCATATGTTTGCTGCAGAGAGCCTCCCCTTATACTGAGAAAATATTAGTGGAATTATCCTGCTTCCATATATAAAAAAATCCAGCCATATAATGGATGGAAATTCTCCATATATTACAACTGCATTGGCTTTGCTTTCCATGAGATTTGTCAAAACCTTCAATTTGTCAGACAGGATTTGATGTATATCAAATATAAACAGATTTTTTTCAAGTGTTTCTGTGAATGTAGAACAGATTTTGTTCTGGAAAAGCAGGGGCTCCATGGTTTGCAAAAAATGGTCTCCACCCTCATCCTCCGTAGCCAAGAGTCCAACCCAGTTCCATCTGAAATGCCAAAATAACTGGACAAGTCCTTGGTATTGAAGTTCTTCCTTGGGGGCCATGGAGTAAAAAGAAGGGAAATTGGCTTGATCATTCACTGCTGGCTCAAAGGAGCTATATGAAACCTAAAAATGAAAAAAGAAAAAGAAAAAGAAGGAAAAGAAGGGAAGCAAAAGGAAGACAGCAACAGACATTTCAGAATGGGAGCAGGGGTATCTGATGGTCCCTTCACTCATTAAAGGGGAATCCCAAAATGAACTGTTCAGCAATTATATGCCTCTAAATTCTATTGCTCACGAAAATGACACCTGTTAAGTTAACAACCTTGTTCATGTGCAGATTTGGGGAGGGTGGTTAGGCTAGCCATGGTACGTGGTGGTTACCGCTAACCACCGCGAGTGCTATTGCCACACATGCAGCTAACCAAATTCTGCAACACGGTTAGACTAACCATTCTCTAATCACCCTCCCCCCTGCAGGACTCTGCAGTCCTCCAGGAAGTCATCCCAGCAGCCTTTGTTCTTGCCATGGCCATTTCAGCATTTGGTGCTGGCAGCGATCTCCCCTCAAAATCAGAAGGGATGGTGCTTGTGGGAGAAGGAACATGCCCGTCGTGGCGGCAGCCCAGGGCACAGGCAGGCACGAGCCACCGCCCTAAGGGCACTTTTCTGTTGGCGCAGATGTGGATTGGAATCTATGCCATGTGTTGCTAGGCATATCTTGACCATAGAGACCTGCCACTCCAGCTAGATGGGCTTCTCCTCCTTTGGCTGTTCTTGCCATAGAGCACTATGGTAACTGCAAATATATCAGATGTCACACTAAGCCATGGTAGATCCTACTAACCATCTTCTCACAAGTATTTAGTGAGTGTGGTTAGTCCCTGGTTAATAAACCCCTATGGCTGGGTCTGACCTTTGTTCAGATGTCACCCTAAGCCACCATGGTTAGATGAAAACTCCTAACCATTAGGGCTGAGCATGAAATCTGAACCAGGTCAATAACTTGAAAATTTGTATCCGTGAACTTGCCAATGAGGCTACTATTGTGAATAGTGATCTGATAACCGTGTCATCGGTAGCAAGTTTAAAAGTGCTGAGAATTAACACATTTGTTGTGTTCACTCCAGTAGATACAGCTTGGCACATGATATATTTCTTTCAAAGTTTTCTGAAAGCTACTGGTGCCTGGTATTCAAGCTTGTTGAAGAGCTGTGTCGTTCATTGGTATGGTGAAGTTCTAAGCAGTGGGTCAAACTGACTGATGTTTTTTGCCCCATGAAAGCCTACAGCAGTAACTACTGGCAAAGTTGTGTTGGAGCTGATCAGTTTCACACTGAAATTAGAATATTGCAAGCACTCAAACTTTTGAGAGAAATTCTCTTAGACAGGGCTTCTCCTACAAGTCCTATTTCCTTTCATTATGGAATGTCACGTAGGGGTGTACGAAACCCTGCTTATCCTCCTCCTCCTCCCATTTTGTAGTCCCAATATGGATTGCCAAAAAGGTATCTGGCTGTATTGTAAATAGCAGGCGAAGTGTTAAAGCCCCCTAAGCCCACCCCAGCGACCTGATCCATATTAAGTTCCAGTGCTTACTTTTGAGGGAACAAAGCAAAAAGCTACATCTTTAAATTAATATGTAATTTGATCCTGGGGCAGCTTGGGGATGGAATTCACACGGACATCAAGAACAGGGCCTCACACCACCTTTCTGAAAGCTGAAATTATGCACAAAGTCCCTAATCCCAGTTTTTCTTTTCCATGTGGGGTGGGGGGAAAGATAGGGATTGGGGCTCATGGCTGACTGTTTTTCCCTGAAGGCTGAAAGTGTGAGGCCCAAATCCTTCTGTATGTTAACATGTGTTCATCAATTCACACAAATGCAAGTTTCATTCCACCCAGGTTGAGGTAAAGACACCATATGTAGCATTGATTTAGTTGGATTCTCATACCTGTGCAAACAGACGCCCACCAAACTAGAGGGGGAACGTCTGAGGGTGCCACATACCCCAGAGGTTTGCCTCAGAAGCCTTTGTAACATTTGTTTGTTTATTAAATTTCTATCATGCCCAGTAGCCAAAGGTGTCTGGGAGGTGCAGAACAATTAAAAGCACAAAATACATCTTAAAATACAACATGAAATGTACATTTTGAAACTACAATATAAAAGTACCACCCCCCTCCCCCAGAAAAAGCTAGCAGGAATGCAGATTAAAAGTACAATAACAGATTGAACACAACTAGGGATGGACGAAAGTCCCTTACCTCATCCCGCAGCTTGCTTCGCGGTGGGGGGGAGGCGCTCTGTCCCTCCCCCCAAAATTCTGGGCAGGGGGGAGGCGCCCCATCTCTCCCCGCTGAAATTCTGGCTGGGGGGGAGGCGCCCCGTCCCTCTGGCCGCAAATCCTCCTTGCTGGCTGGGACGCAAATTGCGGTGGCCGTAGCCGCCGCCGTTTGCGTCCCTGCAGTCAGCCGTGATAGGCTATGTAAATCCTTACATAGCCTATCACGGCTGACTTTGAAAAAAAAAAAAAAAGCGCGTACGCAAATGGCGGCGCCCATTAGGGATGGCGGAGAATTTCTCCCCGAAACTTCGGGGGGCCGAGCGCCAACGTGTTCGGCCCCCCGAACAAGTTTCGGGGAGAAATCCTCCGCCCCCCCCGCCCCCCGCCCCCCCCGGGACGGGACTTACCTTCCCTGAATGTCCCTCCCGGCGGCGGGTCCGGCTGGCGGTTCGTCCGGTGTTCGAGCGGGGCGGGAGCGGAAGCCGGTCTTTCGACCGGCTGCCGCCCCCACCATTGCAATGAAAGAAAAAAAAAAAAGTCCCCTGATAGGCTACGTGACGATTCACGTAGCCTATCACGGCAAGATTTGCAAAGTCAGCCGTGATAGGCTACGTGAATCGTCACGTAGCCTATCACGGGTGACTTTAAAAAAAAAAAAAAAAGTGTGTACGGATAATGGCGGCCCCCATAGGGAGCCGCCATTCCCCTTCCTTATTTGGTCGCTGTAGTCTACGTCAATGTTTACATAGACTACGGCGAAAATAAGGGCAACGCAAATAGCGTTGCCCTTATTTTCGCCGTAGTCTACATAAAGATTTATGTAGACTACAGTGACCAAATAAGGAAAGCGAATGGCGGCTCCCTATGGGGGCCGCCATTTGTGTATGCGCTTTTTTTTTTTAGTCCCCCGTGATAGGCTACGTGACAATTCACGTAGCCTATCACGGCTGACTTTCCAGATCTAGCCGTGATAGGCTACGTGAATCGTCACGTAGCCTATCAGGGGACTTTTTTTTTTTTTTTACTTTCGTGTTCGCGGCCGGGCGAGGCGGGAAGCCTCCTCCCCGGCCTGAATTTCGGCCGGGCGAGGCGGGAAGCCTCCCCCCCCGGCCTGAACTTCGCGGGGGGAGCAGCGAAGCGCTCCCCCCCACCGCGAAAAAGCTGCGAGAAAAGGTAAGTGACTTTCGTTCACCCCTAGCGCCCATGGGCTTTTGCGTTGCCCTTATTTTCGCCGTAGTCTACGTAAATCTTTATGTAGACTACAGGGACCAAATAAGGAACGCAAATGGAGGGCGGCGCCCTATGGGGGCCGCCATTTGCGTATGCGCTTTTGTTTTTTTCAAAGTCACCCGTGATAGGCTACGCGACGATTTACGTAGCCTATCACGGCTGACTTTGGAAATCTAGCCATGATAGGCTATGTAAATCGTTACGTAGCCTATCACGGGGGTGTTTTTTTTTAATGTTTTTTTTCACGACCGGGTAGACGGGGCGCTTCTACCTGGCCGGAATTTTGCCAGCGAGGGATGGGGCGCCTCCCCCCCGGCCTGAATTTCGGCCGGGCAAGGCGGGGCGCCTCCCCCCCTCGCATGAACTTCGGGGGGAGAACCGAAGCGCCTCCCACCCACCGCGAAGCAAGCTTCGAGGACAGGTAAGGGACTTTCGTCCATCCCTAGGATTGGACAAATTCCTGAGGAGAAAGCTATCCATGGCTACCAGTCCTGATGGCTACGTGCTACTGCCAGGATCAGAGGTCAGGAGGCCTAGGTACAACATTTGCTTTGGAACATGGGCAGGAGAGCTCTGATGCACTTGTGTCCTGCTTGTGGGTACCCAGTCGACAGCTGGTTGGCCACTGTGTGAACAGAATGCTGGACTAGATGGCCCTTTCTTCTGATACAGCTGGGCTCTTCTTATGTTCTGATGTTCTTATGTCTTATGACTCCTTTCGGCGCCAGGTGAAGACCTTTTCATTTTCCCAGGCTTTTTAGCTTTCTAAATTTTTATCTTTGCTGTTTTAAATCTGTATTTTAAATTCCTGTACTGCTGCTAGGTTTTATTGTGGTTGTATTGTTATATTGTGGTTTTAATGTTCTATATATTTTAAATTGTTTTATTGTGTGTTGTTTGGTTTTAATTTTTGTGAACCGCCCAGAGAGCTTCGGCTATTGGGTGGTATAGAAATGAAATGAATAAATGAATAAATAAATAAATAAATAAATAAATAATGTTCTTAACCCTGATTTCTATTTTTTTAAACGCTATGAAATCTCTCTGTGTGAGATTACTCTGGACTTACTCTTGAACTTATGTTTTGATTCTTGGATTTGATAGGTGATGTAGTGTGGAGGTTCCAACAAAGATTTCAAGCTTGGATTAGAGCTCTGCATGTGTGGATTTGTTGAGGTGTTTTTTTTTCTAGAACCCTTGTCTTGGATTGACTGGAGTGGATTATGCCTGGAATCATTCAAGCCCCTTGCTCTGTATTGGACTCTTGTTTTGGATTGCCTGGGATAGATTTTGCCAGCAGTCTTTTGAGCCCCTTGCTTTGTATTCTGCCTTAGAGATTGCAATGGGGAAACCATGTCGTATGGACCTGTCACATGGTTATAGTTATTACCTTTTGACTGTTGTGGAATTACATACAGCCTATAGCTCACTGATGGGGTCGTACTGTGTAGGAATGCCACACTGTGTACTTGAAAGGTCAGGCCCATGACAGTAACATTTAGGTCCTTGTAAAATGGAAAGTCTGTTTTTTTTTCTGAAATTTTGCAACAAAAATGGAGACCCTCCTTGAACATACCCCCAAACAAGGGGAGATAGAAGGAAACTTTGGACACAAGCTATTCCAATTCAGATAAAGAAAGGGAGTTAATGGTGGGGCAAATAGGAACAAGTAGAAAAGGTGTATAAAGAGTGTCAAACTTGCACTGAAAGTTTAGGAGGACATGTATCTATAAATGGGGAGTTCTAGCCAGTAGCCAAAAGTATGGATGTGAATTTCTCTCTGTCATGGTCCTCTTCCAGCTAAGTCTGGGGAAGGCTGGGAGACAATCTTCCAGATTGGCATTTTCCTACCCTTGTCCTCCTGTGGTAGTGTTCATGTTCAAAATAGTATGGTGTGTCTTTTGTCTCTAATGCCTTATCCCCAACTTCCTTCTTTGTAGAACCACGTTCCCCAGATTTTACACATACAAATATACACAGAGATGCACATTTGGTCAATGATTTCTCTAGATAGTCAGTCCTGTCACCAAAGAACAATCTTTCTCTACACATATGAAACACGCATTGTTAGCTTGAGATTTAGTTGAAGCAGACTGACTGAAATCAATGGGTCTATTTCAGGTATGACTAAACCTGGATCAAACCCACTTCTCATACAAAGATTTGGAAACCCATGGGGAATTCCAAATGCAACCCCACATATCTCAGCTCCCTTTCCTCCCCGCTCCTTCTGTCCCAGTCCATCCTGACAAATCATCAAATTGCTACTGGAAAGAGAGGAGAAGAGTTCATTACAGGAGAGTTGGGGGAATCACCATGTGCTGATCCTACCTGTGGAACCTTGTAAACAGATAAGATGTCTGCCATGCGTGAGGAGGTATCAGAGCTAAGTCCACCGATGACTCCTATGACATTTTTCTGAAAGCCACATTTATAGTTGGGGAGAAACTGATGGGAGTTAAAGAGAAAGTCCAAAGTGGTGCGATAGGTCATCCTTGAATCAGTGTAGCTGTCATAGATGTGGAACCCGAGAGTGACATTGGGCAAGATGTTGGGATTATCATTGATCTCATCAATGGCAAACACGAAAGCCAGGATGTGCTGGTAGAAATTTGGCACCACACTGCAAAAAAGAAGAAGTGACATCCTGTTTCTTGGGAGTGTTAAATGGTGCACAAACTCATTTTATCTCAGTACAGGACTACTGGAGATCTGAAAAATTCAGCTGCTTATTCATAAGGAGGGAGTATAACCCACAAATTTAGTCATAAACTAATTGCCTTTGAAAAGAAGGACAACATGGTTACATGTTGCTGGATTGTGCTTTTGGGCTTATATATCCTAATATTAGGCATGTTGCTGTCAATGGTCAGCTCAGATCATATTTTAATGTGTCAGATATCATTTTTTATGCAGACATCTAGGTAGAATAGATAAAACATTTTCTTGGATTTCACTGTTTTCACTTTCAATATTTCCATCTATGTTGTTCTCTATTATATATTTTCAGCTACTAACATCCACGGTGCCACAGCATTATGCTCCAGTGTTTTGACCATTGCCACTTCTAGGTGCTCCCGAAACTGCATCTGCTTCACACAATTTGAGATCACCTTGTACCTTCAGCATCTGGCTTTTTGGAGCTTTCAATGAATGAATCTAAGAAGGAATACAGGATGTTGGCTTATACAGAACTTAATTTAAAATAACTACTGCCATTATATTCCAAGATCTGTGGATCTACTGTGCTGTCAGTCATATAAAGACTCACTCAAATAACCCTAAATGTCATTTTGGGATGGGTGTGGGGGGAGACTTCCTTACATGGGTATGTTAATCTTCTCCTGAGAAGGATGTCTGATGAATAACACTTTGGGGGGAAGGTAATGGAGATGAGATGCCATCCCACCAATGAGGACGTCACCTGGCTGGTACCACTCGTGTGGAATATACGGAGGCTCGTTTCCGCTGCACTTAGTAGCATGCATGTTCCAGACCACATTTGGCAGTAGCAGTAGGAGCAGCAGCAGCAGCAGCAGCGGCATCCTTGTGTCAAACTCCCCTCCACACATCAGAGTCTCCTGTCTCTCTCTCTACATCACACCATTACTACCATCAGTCTGACTTGAACAAGGTGCATGGCAGCTGATGCTGAAAACACAACTTAGTGAAGGTACAGGTGTCCTCTGTATCCTTAAGCTCAAGAGGGTAACAAAAGCAAGGCTTGAGTGCCAATTGAGAGTTACCATCCGAAGGTTGAGGTGCACGATGGAAGAGGGAAAGCGATCAGCACGAGGGAGCCCTGGTTCTCTGTTCTCATGATCCTTAGCAGTCAATGGCCCTTCATTAGCCTTATAAATATTTCAGACTTGGCTGATGATTTTCTTTTTCCTAGAAAGCTCTTTGAGCACATAAATCAATTACAGCAATTTTATTAATTACAGGGAAGATAAACACATCTGCAATGTTTTTGGACTCCATGATGCAACATCCGTAGCAGAAGTGCCGAAACAAACATGTTTTTCTGATCTCCCTGCTCCATTCTGCTGCCCACTGATGGTGAGGAAGGAATAGCAGGTAGAATCATGGAGTTTGAAGGGAGCTCAAAGGTCCTCTAGTCTAACCCATGCCAATGGAGGAAATCTCCTGAACAGTGCTGCTGGCGGTAGGGAGTTCACATAAGTAGGTACATTTTTGATGACCCACAGTGACTCCAAGAATGGAGTCCATGAAGAGGTCAGCATGTTTGGAATAGAACTTCCCCTCCTACAACTGATATTTTTCTATCTTTGCAAATATATAACAAGACAAATCAGAAAAGTAAAAAAGTAAAGCCATTTTTTTAACCCTGCAGTAGAATATAAATTCATTAAAGAAAAGAGAGCAAATGATGCATTTATAGGAGACATGCTGGATGTTCATACACACACACACACACACACACACACATATATATATATATATATAGAGAGAGAGAGAGAGAGTTACTGTCTAACTTGCCTCTGCAAGAGTTCACAACAGCTTCTGTTCCATTTAACATTGACGCTTCTTTGTATCCCATATTGTGCACTACACACTGGAGTTTGGGACCTATGATAAACAGGATCCTAAAAAGCAAGGGAAGTCGTATTGGCCACACAGAGAATTCCACAATCCATGTTAATGTAATGCCACATTAGTCCAACAAAAGATGATAAAAATGTGCCTGTTTTTGAGATCTCAAGATCTCAACGTCTCTTCATGCGGGAAGTTGTTAGGAAAAGCAGGTGAGGGTTGAGGGGAAAGCTAGGCGAAAAAGCCAATTTATTGATGAAGTCATGGTGTCCCATGATCCCAAGCTCGTGATGGAATGGAGGAAGAATGGGGGTGGGAGGGTCTGCTTTTATTCTCTCCCTTTTCTCCCACCCCACCTGCTTTTTGCAACATCTTGCCAGATGAAGAGATCTGGAGATACTGAAACCTTGTATTTCTGTTGTTAACTTTTGGGTGACCGAACTGAGGCATTCCACATACATGGAAAGAGGATGCTATCTATGTCATTTGGGATACAATGAGCCTAGGAAATACAGCTCTCATAAAGCCCAGCCAATTTAAACACAACACATATGTATTAATATTATTAATATTTACATGTATTACATTTCTATACTGCCCAATAGCCAAAGCAGTCTAGGTAGTTTCGAAAATATTAAAACCATTAAAAAGGAGAGGAGCTCCATCACGTAGTGCAGTGCTGAGCCTTGTCAGGCTTGATTGGTCAAAACAAGCAGATTGAATTAGGTTTGGAGACATACAGGCAGCCAGTGCAAACAGGCTAAAATGAGTGTTATGTGTTCAGACCTCTGGTCCTTGCTATCAACCTGGCTGCCATATTTTCACAAGCTGCAACATCCAAACCATCTTCAAGGGCTGCCCTATATACAGAGTGGCCCCAAAGTAGGTATACAGTTGTTTAGAATGTTGATGGGATAGGGAGAGAATGTGTGAGTAGAAGACGTGTGGGTGGAGTCAGAATGACAGTTGGGAAGAGTGAGTGACAGGGAGTGACAGTTAAATCAGTTAAGTGTAGAGAGTGAGGGGAGTGAGGCCCTTAAGTAGGTATGCAGTTGTTCAGTTTTCTAGTCATTTTTTTAACTGATACTGTGAATGATGGCAGCAAACTTGAGTCAAAAACAAAGAAAGTGGATTCTAGAATCTTCCCAACTGTCGTTCTGACTCCACCCACACATCTTCTACTCACACATTCTCTCCACCTCCCATCAACATTCTGAACAACTGTATACCTACTTTTGGGCCACTCTGTATAGTGCATTGCTGTCATCTAACATGGAGGTTACCAGAGCATAGATTACTGAGGCCAAGTTGTCCCTGTGCAGATAAGGACTTAGCTGGGCTATCAACAAAAGCTAATGGAAGGTACTCCCTGCCACTGAGGCCACCAGAGCTTCCAGTGACTATGACAATTCCTGGAAACCCCTAAGCTATGAACCCGCTACTTCAGGGGGACTACAAGCCCTTCCAGAAAAGGTTGAACACCCTCCATCTGGTCAGAAGAACCACCCACAAACAGCAGCTCAGTCTTGTGGTGATTCAGCTTCAGTTTATTAGCCATCCTCCAGTCCATTGTCACTGGGTACCGATGTAGCACACCTACAGTGTCACCTGAGGATGCTGAAAAGGAGGTACACACAATGACTACATCCTGTGCTACTATTTCTCCCTTTTTTTCTGAGATATTTTTGGATATTTCGCATTTGCTCTCTACCTGGTATGGCTTGCCTGGAGACAACTGGAAGCTTTGCCCCACTGCACTGGCCCGCTTTGACGGAGACAGAGTCCACTGCACCGGACTGGTAGACATGAATTTTGTCTCTTGCTGGGGCTTATTCTAATAATAGTTAATGGATTAGAGGGAGATGCAGGCCTAGGATCAGGTCTACAACTAGCAATCAAAGAAATCAAATTTCATTCATTGCTTTGATACAGATGTTTCAATCCTATTCATATTTATTTTATGTATTTTGTTCTAAGCTACCTCCATACTGCTTGACATCCCTGGAATTAGAACTGGTTTACATAAAATCATGTGTAGGAAAACTAATATACACATAGCGTAAAACAATAAATATATTAAAAATATTAGGTTGATTAAGTGTATATTGTGGAAGCTATCATAAGTATATCCTTCTTATACCTTTCCTAACCCATGTATTGTGTTTTTCTGCTGTGTTGTTTTCTGATGACCTCTTCTGAGAATGTATACTATTTTCTTAATACTTGTCAGGAGCGCCCTAGCTGCCTCTTCCAGTCCCCTCCAATAGCCAACTCAAGACACAGACGAAAAGCATTCTTTCCAAGGCTTTATTCCATTTACAACTTAATGACTCTTTCAGATGCTAATCACCAGCGACTAAGCAAGGAACTGCACTGGGGTAGTTAGCAGAGTCACCTAAGCTCCAGGTAAGGCAGTTGGTCCCTGTTTGAAGGAGAAGAGCAGGAAGACTCTGAAATTATGGGCTATGGAGAGGTCCTCCCTCATACCCTTGGGTCCTCGGGACGTGACCATTGTTTTAGCACCAAGTGGGCAGAGCGCCTCCTCTCGGCACCCTCCATCTGGCGCTGCTCCCTGTGTCTGTGCCGAGTGTCCAGCAAAACCCCCTCCCCCGCTCTCTCACTTCCAGGGTCACTATCTCTCTCAGGAATGCAGGCAGGAGGAATCTCTCCCTGCCGCTGTGCCTATGAGAGAGGAGCAAGCTCCTCTCCCACAGGTTGTTGCTCTTCCTCAGAATCAGAACTGCTCTGCGGCTCTATGGGCTCAGTTTCCACCCTGACATCACTAACATTACCATGTTTTCCAAGGTAATCATATTTTCTATACGAAGTGAATATTATATTAAGCCTAGTATGTCAATAAACTAATTGATTTGTTTCTATCAAAACCTTGACTAGGCATTCTTTACCATCTGACACACTGGGTGGAAAAGGTGCAAATGTGAACACTGATAAGACCACCACAGTAACAAATGCTAGTTCCTGGGCCACTCCACAAGGCTGGCAGCAACCTGTCTTTTGACAAGAATGCAGCCTATTCTGTTTGGCTCCCAAACTTGCAAAACAGGTTGAGATGTTTCTTCAGTTCAATTGCCTCTGAGCACGCATGGGAAAACTAATCAACCAACTGCATAGTGTATTCTCTTTTAACAGAAATCCTGGCTCGATGGAATGATCACTTAGCCTTAATGTATCTATGAGGAGAATGATAGGTCTGACAAATACCACAGAGTCATATTCAGATGGGCTGCTTTGGTCACATTCATTTACATTACTTTTATCTTTTTCTATAGGATACCAAGAACATCAATGAAACCACAAACTCTTCTTTTATTTATATCTTTCTTTGCATTAGCTTCTCTCTGTTGTTCAACTCAGGTCTCAGCACAATAATGTAGCATTTGGGGAAAAATATGCAGCACAGTAACCCCGTGCTAGAGGCCAAGATGGAGAAAATCTCCACAGCCACCATGTACTTTCCTCTTGTGCTCAGGTAGGTTGGAAGAAAGGACAGCCACACACTGCAAAAGACCAACATGCTGAAGGTGATGAACTTGGCTTCATTAAAACTGTCAGGCAACTTCCTGGCCAGGAAGGCCACAGTGAAGCTGACAGCGGCCAAGAGGCCCATGTAGCCCAAGACACAATAGAACATGAAGATTGACCCTTCATTACACAGCAGGACAATTTCTTCAGTCATAGAGTGCATGTCCAAATCTGGGAATGGGGGAGATGTTGCCAGCCACAGAGCACAGATCTCTGCTTGAATACTGGAGCAGGCGATGACAATAGAATATGCAAGCCTTTTCCCCACCCATTTCCTCATCCGGGATCCTGGCTTGGTAGCCATGAATGCCAGAACTACAGATACAGTTTTGGCTAAGATGGTTGAGAGTGATACAGAGAAAATGATGCCAAAAGCCATTTGTCGAAGAAGGCAGGTCACCTGATGAGGCTTTCCAATGAACAGGAAGGAAGAGAGGAAACACAAGAGGAGGGAGATGAGGAGAATGTAGGTCAGGCTTCGGTTGTTTGCTTTGACTATGGCAGTGTTCTGGTGCCTAATGAAGATGCCAAGCACCAGAGCTGTGATCAGAGACAATAGAAGTACTGAAGAAACTGAAATGATGGCCAATGTTTCTTCAAAAGCTAGGAAGTTTGGAATCTTAGGAATGCATTCGTTGTGGAATTTGTTTGGATAGTCACTTTCTGGACAACTGACACAAGTTTCCACATCTGAGGAACAAACATATATTAATGTATAAAACCCAAAAGAAATAAAAACCAAAGAAATATATTCCCACAATTAAGGCAACTGTACCAGAAGTTCAGCTAACACCCAGTTTTTTATTTTTTACAATGGGAGGATGCATACATGTCCATACAACATGCTTCATAATGAATGAATAATTCTGGTATTTCTCCAAAGAATTACATGTTTCTTTGTTGTCATCTTGAATCCCTTCCTTTTTCTGTGAATCAGTTAGTACGGAGTGAAACAAGAGAACATTCTGGTAGTAGACCAAAAGTTTGGGGCCAAGAATGCTTATTATTCTCATTCATTCTGGCTCACTTTATTAGTGGTAGTGTAGCATGCTCTTTTTGGGGACTGAAGGCAGCATTTCACACCAAAACATTTGCCATTAGAACATACACATATCTGTTTCTAGTTTTATATAAATGTATAATTACTTAACATGGACGTGCTATCATTGGGATTTTATTTTGCTTTGGAATGCTGTGCCATGTGCATCACATGGCATAAGCATCAGTTTATTCCCATGGTTTATTTGATACCCTTTCAACCTCGCCAGGTTGGTCCAAAATAAAATCTCCCTCATCCATGATTTGATTGTGGATGAGGGGGCTGACCTGGTATGTATTACTGAGACCTGGGTGGGGGAACTGGGAGGGGTCACTCTCTCCCAGCTGTGCCCCCCTGGGTACTCAGTGCAGCACCAAAACTGACTTGAGGGTCAGGGAGGGGGGGTTGCCATGGTCTATAGGAATTCAATCTCCCTCTCCAGGCTTCCTGCTCATTCGAGTGCAGATCCTGAGTGTTTGTACCTTGTGTTGGTTACCTGGGACAGATTAGGGATTCTGTTGGTGTGCCGCCCACCCCACTGCCCATCAGACTCCCTGCCTGAGCTGACGGAGGTGGTCTTGGACTTGGTGTTGAGGACCCCTAGGATGATGGTCCTGGGGAATCTCAACTTCCATGCTGAGGCCGCTGTATCCGGGGCGGCTCAGGACTTCATGGCCGCCATGACAACCATGGGGCTGTCCCAACATGTCATCGGCCCAACACATACAAAAGGACACACGCTTGATCTGGTTTTCTCGACTGGGCAGGAGGATGGTGACCTGAAAGTGGAGGAATTATCATCTGTCCCTTTGTCTTGGTCAGATCACTTCCTGCTGAGGTTTAGACTCCTGGCGGCCCTTCCCCTCTGCAAGGGTGGGGGACCTATTAAAATGGCCCACCCCTGGAGATTAATGGATTCCGATGGATTCCAGAGGGCTCTGGGGGATTTTCCTGCTGGTATGGCTGGTGCTCCTGTCAAAGCCCAGGTCGCTCTGTGGAATGCAGAGATGACTCAGGCGGTTGACACGATCTTGCCCAAGTGCCCTCTCCCTCTAAGCAGAGCCCGGCCAGCTCCTTGGTATACACCTGAGCTGAGGGCAATGAAGCAAGAGGGGAGATGGCTAGAACGCAGGTGGAGGAAAACTCATGCTGAGTCTGACCTAACAGAGGTAAGAGCCCACTATCGAGCCTACTCTGTGGCGGTGAGGGTGGCAAAGAGACAGTTCTTTTCCACCAGCATTGCATCTTCTCAGTGTCGTCCAGCAGAGCTTTTCTGAGTGGTTCGCAGCCTGTTACATTCTGGGCCAGGGAGAGAAATGGTGGAACCCTCGGTAGCACGCTGTGACAAGTTTGCACGGCACTTTGAGGATAAAGTTGCTCAGATTCGTCACGAATTGGACACCACCATTTTTGCAGTTCCATTGGTAGAGGCGTTCAGAGCACCGTCTGGTCCAGTTTTTATGGATGAGTTTCAGTTACTGAGGCCTGAGGATGTGGACAAGGTGCTTGGCCAAGTCCGATCAACCACTTGTGTGTTTGACCCTTGCCCTTCATGGCTTATTAAATCAAACAAGGAGGGGTTGTCCGGCTGGGTCCAGGAGGTTGTAAATTCCTCCTTGAGAGAGGGAGTGGTGCCTGCCGCTTTAAAAGAGGCAGTAATTAGACCACTCCTGAAAAAGCCTAACCTGGACCCAGAGGATATTAACAATTATAGGCCAGTGGCCAATATCCCCTTCCTGGGCAAGGTGCTTGAGCGGGTGGTTGTAGGACAGCTCCAGCCACTCTTAAATGAAATGGATTATCTAGATCCATTTCAATTGGGCTTCAGGCCTGGTTTTGGAATGGAAACTGCCTCGGTCACCCTGTGGGATGACCTCTGCCGGGAGAGGGACAGGGGGAGTGCGACCCTGTTGATTCTCCTGGACCTCTCAGCGGCTTTCGATACCATCGACCATGGTATCCTTCTGGATAGGTTGTCTGGGTTGGGAGTAGGAGGCACTGCACTACAGTGGTTCTGCTCCTACTTGGATGGCCAATTCCAGAAGGTGGTGCTGGGGGATTACTGCTCTGTGCCATGGCAATTGTGCCATGGGGTTCCACAGGGCTCTATTTTATCCCCCATGCTGTTTAACATCTACATGAAACCGCTGGGGGAGGTTATCCGGAGGTGTGGGCTGAGGTGCCATCAATATGCAGATGACACTCAGCTCTACCTCTCTTTTACATCAAAACCAGGTGAGGCAGTGACTGTTCTGAATCAGTGCCTGGGCATGGTAATGGACTGGATGAAGGCTAATAAACTGAAACTCAATCCAGACAAGACGGAGGTACTGTTAGTGGGTGGTTCATCTGCCCGGCTAGGTGATATTCACCCTGTTCTGGAGGGGGTTGCACTCCCCCTAAAGGATCAGGTTCATAGTTTGGGGGTGCTCTTGGATCCAGAACTGTCACTTGAGGCACAGGTGAACTCAGTGGCACGGAGCACTTTTTATCAGCTTAGGCTGGTATACCAACTACGCCCTTAGGTGGACAGAGATAGCCTTGCTACAGTTATCCATGCTCTGATAACTTCTCGTCTGGATTACTGCAATGCGTTATACGTGGGGCTGCCTTTGAAAACGGTCCGGAAACTTCAGCTGGTCCAAAATAGGGCAGCAAGATTGTTAACAGGGACTGGCCTGCGAGCTCATATTTACGCCAGTACTTTTCCAGCTGCACTGGCTGCCAGTCCATTTCCGGGCCCGATTCAAAGTGTTGGTGTTAACATTCAAAGCCCTTAACGGCTTGGGGCCAGGTTACCTGAAGGATCGCCTCCTCCCATATGTGCCTGCCCGGACCTTAAGATCATCATCAGCGGCCCTTCTCCGTGAGCCCCTGCCAAAGGAAGTGAGGCGGGTGGCTACTAGGAGGAGGGCTTTTTCTGCTGTGGCACCCCGGCTCTGGAATGAGCTCCCTAGTGAGGTTCGCCTGGCGCCTACATTGTATTCCTTTTGGCGCCAGGTGAAGACCTTTTTATTTTCCCAGGCATTTTAGCTTTCTAAATTTTTATCTTTGCTGTTTTAAATCTGTATTTTAAACTCCTGTACTGCTGCTAGGTTTTATTGTGGTTGTATTGTTATATTGTGGTTTTAATGTTCTGTATATTTTAAATTGTTTTATTGTGTGTTGCTTGGATTTAATTATTATGAACCGCCCAGAGAGCTTCGGCTATTGGGTGGTATAGAAATAAATAAATAAATAAATAAATAAATACTTAGGTAACAGTAACATTTACAAGGTAACATTTTCAGTGCAGGTTGAAGGGGAAGAATACCAAAAATCAAAGTTGGATGAGCATCCTGAGGCCTCTTTGAAGGAGAAGGGAAGCTTCCTCAGACCTCAAAGACAAGAGGCTTGAGGGAATAGCGACAGGACCGTGAGGCATACCCAACTCACTTATACAAGGATTCAAGACCTGGGCATGGGCGTGAAGACAGCAGAATTTCCTCAGCAGGTCCATGAGAGGGCCATGACGGGATGATGCTGTGAATTAGACTAGGCATAGGTTTCAAGTTTGGAAGCTTACTCAGAAAAGACAGACTTAGAAGGTCAAAGCTTCATTCTGATGAAGCACTCCCATTGGAGGGAGCGAATTACTTATTATGTTTACTTTCATACTGTTGCCAGTCTCCAGAAAAACTATTGCTCATTTGAAACTCCAAGAACTCTGACATCTCTTCTTTTCAGTTGCGGTTCATATGCCAATACCTTCCTTAATCTCCTCTTCACAAAAGTCAGGAATGTTAATACCATTAATGGAAGATTATTCTTGCTCACACAAGACCAGCGATTACGACTTCAGAATACTCTGGGGACTTGATTTTTATTAATGCTAAAATGTGTTAGCTATGTTTCTAAAACAGTTTCTAAAACTGTTTCCTTCAAGAGGGATAAGAGGAAATGTCAATAAAATCACATCTGTAAAGTTGATCTATATAGAAAGAGAGCAATACGTAATACATAAGTTGTTAAAAACTGTCAAAAGCATAATTGACAGCAAAACATGGAGGAAGGTTGCTTGCAAATAAAATGCATCATTGATATCATATGTCCTACCATTCTGGTTTGAGAACATCCCATCTGGACATGGAGCACAATCATAGCAGCAAAATTTCTCCCCCTCTTTCTTTTTCTTGCTGTAACCAGGAGGGCAGTTGTCAGTACACTGAGAAAGAGGTGGCACCTATTCAAAGAGCTTAGTATTAAGAAAGGTTTGAGGAATCCATTTCACATCAGAGAATGCACCAGTAAACAGGAAGACCAATGATCCTGAATAGATGGCCCTTGAAGTAGGAGGAATATCTCCACCACTTCTCCTATGAACTCCAGAATATTGGAATTTCCATTCCTAGTCTGATCAATGATACAATGAGCTTAGCGTTCCATTTTACACCATTACCTAGATACATGTCTCAGAATTCAAATGAAAGTAATGATGGGCAACATGATCTTTTCTTTCTTCCATTCCTTCTGTTTCTTACTGTAACCAGGATTGCAGTAGACTTTTGACAGAGAAAGAGGGGGCACCTGTCCAAAATTATTGCAAGAGCACAGTATGAAGGAAATGTTTGGTGAACTCTTCACACATTCAGATCTTCTACCAGGAAACACAAAGGCTGATGACATGGAATATTAGAGGTCAAAGTGCACACATAGTACGTTCAGTTGAAGGAGTATCCATTGTACAAAGCATCTAGAAGATTTGAATTTGCATTCTTAGGATGTTTCAGATTTCACATGAAAGGAATGATGGGCAACATGATCTCTCCTGTGTTAGCTACTAGTCCATCTTAGTCCAAACATGTCCTATCTAGATATTGCATTTTTGTTACCCTGCCCAGTTTCATCTGGAATACCCACCATCCATATATCAATGTACTCCTTTTAAAAAGCCATTTATCCTCTTACCCAATACCGTATTGCAGTGAATTTCTAATTAATGTTGCATTTTGTAAAGAATGGCCATTGTTTCCCCACCTGGGTCAGGTCTCTGTGCCATTTGATTCTGTCCTTATGAATGGTGACCCTTTTGCCTGGAGGAGAGTGAGGATCCAGCCTTCCCACTTTGACCCTGACGTAGGACTTATTTGGGAAGGTGACAAAGTTTGTAATATCAAATCCCCCCTCAAATTGTCCATGTTCATTAAATGTAATTTCATCTCCAGCACTGTTGTTGAATGAGATTGTCTGAATTAGTGAGTGGAGCTAGGTGGAAAGAGAAAGACAATCAAATGCTCCATAAAGTCTTGTAATAATAATATCATATGTATCATTGAAAAACAGAAAAGTATGCAATGCTTACATTTTTAGTGTTCTTTACAGATTTAAGGTCACCCTGTTGCTTTAGGATAGCCATACCTAAGCTGGTGCCCTTCAGATGTTTTGGAATTCAGCTCCCATCAGCCCATGGTAACAAGGCCAGGAATGCTGGGAATTGTAGACCAAAATCTTTGGAGGACACCACAGTGGGGGAAGGCTGTGCAATGATCATAAAATATATTACATATAAATTGGTTTGCTCATGAAATTATCATTACAATTAAACACATTTAGAAGTAAATTCAGTAAATTTGTAATTCTCGCCTCAATAAGGTATATTTTGACATTCATTATATACATACCAAACATGATATGTTTATGAGCAAAGCAAGTTCTACACAATATAGTTGAGGTTCCTATTTTATGTCTGACCAAAGGGAACTTCCAGAAATCACTCCTGAAACCTCTGAATTATCCAAGAAACTGTAAGAAGCAGGAGGATCGGAGGCACAGCAAGACTAGTTGACAGCATCTCTTCATGTTTTCAAGCAAGTTTAGGGGAATTCCTAAACTTTTTCCTGTTTGTGGGGCAGAGTTTAGGGAAATCTGATCTGAAGCAAAATCCATGGAAATCTGATTTAGCTGTGGAATAGTCTCTCACCTATTAGGAATGTTAAGCAACCATATTGCAGTATTTAACCCGATTGAACTAGAAAAAGTCGACAAAGAAACACAGAAAATGAAACTGAAGAATGTACATCTTCTTCCATGTTCTGATATGGTGACTTTATGGAAATGTTGGGGAACTGGGCATCACTTGGAGCATCCCTAAAGTCTATCATTAAAAGATGCATGACATTAAGAAGTTTAATTAGGAATGGAAGAATTAATGATGCTGGGAGTCTTACTGAGGATAAAACTAGCACCCCCACTCTGCCCGTGCATTCATTATTTCCAGAAATTTCACTTCTCTAGGCTCCCTAGAAAAAAAATTATTGGATAGTTTTTCAAAATTGTTGGGTAGGGGGGGGGGGATAAAGCCTGAGCAGAAACATATAAACACTGTTTTTTTCCCCTGGTTTGTTTCCTGGATTTCATATCCCTAGTCTGGATCCAACACTCTGTCTTTCTTCCATTCACATCTGGCAAGGAAGGGAAGAAAATTGAGAAGATGAGCAAGACCAGATGTGGGTGCTTTGTAGAGACTGAGAGCAAAACACTGTGCTACGTTTAAGGATGTGTGTGTGGCTGTGTCCAGATTTATTGGAACCACCAGAAGAGGAGGAGAAGTTCAATTATTTTCTCCCCAGCTGCAGGTTCATCCCCTTTGTACTTATAGAATATGGGGAAAAAGCACCCCATTGGCACAATTTCCTTTTTGCTGAGTTCCATAGCTGTTGTGTGGGCATGGGGGGTACAGAGAGAGATAACAGGTAAACCCATGGTCTGGGAAGGAAGTATTAACCATAACGTTCCTGCATAGGGAGTCCCAATAAATATCAGTCCCCAACTCCAACGATAAGAAAAGGAAAAGTCGTAAGTGCTAGCTACGCAAGTAATGTAACACAGTTTAGCATCTAGAGGTCATTAGGATACTGACTACTGCATATTCCTCAACTGTCGAGTAACTTGAATGTGACATTTGACTTCCATGAGTGAGAGCAGGTTACCTGCCGGGGTAGGCATTAAACATACTGCTCCTGCTAGCTACACCATTAAAGTAACATAGTGTAGCATTTAGAAGTCATTAGGATACTGACTACTGCATGTCACTCCATTGTCCAGTATCTAGACCATGACTTTTGACTTCCTTCAGTAAGGACAGGTTACCTGCCAGGGTTCTACCCTCAGAGGTGACAGTCTGACTCTGCTCTCTATTGTTCTTTGGTTGACTTGAGCCGAGTAGAAGGTGTGTAAGGCATGGGCCACACTGTAGACAGCGTTGTAGATACTGTAGCTGTGGCCGGTCATGCTCATTTCAAAAACACCTCCAGGAAGGCTCTCCAGCATCTCCTCTCCAGTACATTTTCCAGCTATGAGGTTCATAATTGAGCTTGAAAGTGAACACGTAAATGCTTGCTCCCAGAAATCATGAACAAAACCGTCTTCATTTTCCCACGAAGGATTGACAAGCTCAACAAATTCTTGGAAGTCTTGAAGCTCCCTTGATGGAATTGTAAAGGAGATAGCACCATGGAGCATTTGTATATCGAATCCACCAACTATTGCGAGGGTATTTAATGTGAAATCGATTTGGGCTGTTGTTATCCATACTTTTGTTGCAGAGAACCTCCCCTTATACTGCGGAAATATTAGGGGAATTATCTTGCTTCCATATATTAAATATTCCAACCATATAGTGGCTGGAGATTCTCCATGTATTACAACTGCATTGGCTTTGCTCTCCATGACAGTTTGTAAAACCCTCAATTTGTCAGAGGCAATTTGATATATATCGAATAGATAGAAATTGTTTTCAAATCTTTCTGTGAACGCTGAACAGATTCTGTTCTGGAAAAGCAGAGGCTCCATGGCGTGTAAAAAATGATCTCCACCCTCATCCTCCGTAGCCAGGAGTCCAACCCAGTTCCATCTGAAATGCCAAAATAACTGGACAAGTCCTTGGTATTGAAGTTCTTCCTTGGGGGCCATGAAGTAAAAGGAAGGGAAATTGGTTGGATAATTCCCTGCAGCCTGAAATGAGCCATATGAAATCTACAGAAAGGAAGGAAAGTAAAGGGCAAGAAAACCAACAACAGACATTTTAGAATGGGAACAGGGGTATCTAATGAGCTGTTCATTCATTAAAGGGGAATCACAAAACATCAGGTTCAGCGATTATAAGCCTCTAAATTCTGTGGCTTATAAAACGGACACCTGTTAAGTTAATAACTTGAAAATTTGTATCCACGATCTTGCCAATGAGGTCTTAAATTTTGCAATTGCAATCTGATAAAAATGTCGTAGGTAGCAAGGTGAACAGTGCTGAAAATTAACACATTTGTCCTGTTTACTTGAATATATGCAGCTTCATGTATTATATATTCCTTTGGACGTTTGGTGAAAACTATTGGTGTATGGTGTTCAAGCTTGTCCTGGACGTGTGTCTTTCATTACTTTGGTGATGTTCTGAGCAGTGGCTCCAACTGATTGAGATATTTTTTGCCCCATGAAAGTCTACAGCAGTAACTCCTGGCAAAGCTATGTTGGAGATGATCAGTTTGACTCTGAAGTTAGAATGCAGCAAGTTCACCAGGCTTTGGAGAGAAATTCTACGAGGCAGGCTTTCTCTGTACAAGGCCTATTGCCTTTAATTATGGAATGTGACCTCACCCGTTTAGACTACATGTAACTACATGGACTGGAAATCTAGCATGGAGGGTGGGGCAGGGAGACTTTAATCCCCCTGCCCTTCTGTGGTTCCAATCTGGATTAGGCCCGTTTACCCTCCAATTCACATTACCAAAAATGTTCCCAGCTCTAACCTAAATCAGCAAAGGGTTAAATCCCCCCAGCCCTACCCTTGAGTCCTGATCCATATTAAGTTTCAGTGATTATTTTTGAGGAAACAAAGGGAAAGCAGCTGCATCTTTAAAGTAACATGTAATTTGACCCTCAGGCAGTTTGGGGATGGAGTTCAGTTCACAGACATAAAGAACAGGGCCTCACACTGCCTTTCTGAAAGCTGAAATGCTGCACAAGGTCCCCAATCCATGCTTTTCCTTTCTTTGTGGTGGGTGAAAAATCCATAGGTATTGGGGCTGATGGGCTCATTTTTTCTTCTCAGGGCATAAATACTGTGTGAGGCCCAGATCCTTCTGTATGTTAACATGTGCTCATCAATTCTCACAGATGTACTTCATTCAACCTAGGTTGAGCTGTACACATCATCTGTAGCACTGATTAAGAAGGACTGTCATACCTATGAAGACAGATATGGTCCAGAGGGTTTCCTGAGGAGCATTTGTAGTATGTATGTATGTATGTATGTATGTATGTATTAAATTTCAATACCATCCAATAGCCAAAGCTCTCTGGGCTGTTCACAACATTTCAAACCACAAAATACATAATAAAATATAATATAAAATGTAAAACCTTAAAACTACAGTATAAATGTGCACGCCTACCCCCCGGAAAAAGCCCTAGCTGGAATGCAAGGACTGAAAAAATTAAAAGTTCTTCACCTAGTGCTGGAAAGAGGACAACATAGGTACCAGGTGAGCCTCTCTGGGAAGCTCATTCCACAACCAGGGTGCTACAGCACAGAAGGCCATCTTCTTGAAAGCCAACCACCTCACTCGCTTTAGCATTGGCTCCCACAGAAGCACTGCTGAAGAAGACCTTAGGGTCTGGGCAGGTACATATGGGAGGAGATGGTCCTTCAGAGAACCTGGCCCCAAGCCATTTAGGGCTTTGAATGTTAAGACCAGTATTTTGAATCAGGCCCGGAAATAGACTGGCAGCCAGTGCAGATGGAAGAGTACTGGCATAATAGGATCACATTGGCCAGACCCCGTTAACAGTCCCGCTCCCCAATTTTGGACCAGCTGAGGTTTCCAGACCATTTCCGAAAGCAGCCACATGTATAATGCATTGCAGTAAACCAGACAAGAGGTTATCCCAGCATGGATAACTGCAGCTAGACTATCTCTGTCCAGATAAGGATGTAGATAGTATATCAGCCTCAGCTGATAAAAGGTGTGCCATGCCATTGAGGAAACCTGTGCCTCAAGTGATTGTTCTGGGTCCAAAAGTACACCCAACGACACACACACCTCATCCTTTAGGAGGAGTGCAACCCTCTCCAGAACAGATTGAGCCTCACTTCGGCAGACAGACAAACCACCCACTGGCAGTACCTCCATATTGTCTGGATTGAGGCTGAGTTTACTGGCCCTCATCCAGTCCATTACCATGCCCAGGCACTGGTTCAGAACAGCCACTGCCTCACCTGGGTTTGATGAAAAGGAGGGATAGAGCTGGGTGTCCTCTGGATATTGGTGACACCTCAGCCTACATCTCTGGATATGTTTCCCCAGTGGTTTCATGTAGATGTTGGACAGCATGGAGAATAGAATAGAGCCCTGTGAAACACCATAAGCATAGCTGGGAAGGCACAGAGCAATAATCCCCCAGCACCACCTTCTGCAAGCAGCCATCTAAGTACAATTGCACTTGTAATTGCAATTACACTTGCAACCAGTTGCAGAGCAACTCCCAGCCCAGACAACCTATCCACTGTCGATGGTATCAAAAGCCACAGAGATGGTCCAGGAGAATCAACAGGGTCACACTCCCCCTGTCCCTCTCCCAAAAGGTGATCATCCCACAGGGGTCCCAAAGCAATTTTCATTCCAAATCCAGGCCTGAAGCCCGATTGAAATGGATCTACTTAATCAATTTCATTCAAGAATGCCTGGAGTATTGTGTTGCTTTATTGTCATTTTTATTGCTATTTTTATTCCATTGTATCTTATATTCATGGCTTTGATACTTTAGTGAAAAGTGGTTTATGATTTGAATAATAAAGAAATGCAGTGCTTCAGCAAGAAAATGTTAAACTCTGGATACAATGGTCTTATGTCCCCCCCCCCCCCGTCCTTTGGGGCTATGTGTATTGCTTAATGATGGCCACCAATTCTGATGAGGATTGGACAAATTCCTGGAGAAGGCTATCAATGGCTATTAGTCCTGATGGTGATGTGCTACCTCTAGTATCACAGGCAGTAGGTCTAGGTACACCATTTGCTTTGGAACATGGGCAGGAGAGTGCTGATGCACTTGTGTCCTGCTTGTGTATTTCCAGTCAACAGCTGGTTGGTCACTGTGTGAACAGAATCCTGGACTAGATGGACCTTGGCCTGATCCAGCAGGGCTCTTCATATGTACTTAACATCTCTCTCTCTCTCTCTCTCTCTCTCTCTGTGTGTGTGTGTATACACACACACACACACACAGAAATCTCTCTGTGTGAGACTACTCTGGACTTACTCTTGAACCTATGTTTTGATTCTTTGATTTGATAGGCCATGTAGCATGGAGATTCCAACAAAGATTTCATGTTCAACTAGAACTCTGCATGTGTGGATTTGTTGAGGACTTTTTCTAGAACCCTTGTCTTTGATTGCCTGGGATGGATTATGCCTGGAATCATTCAAGCCCCTTGCCTGTATTTTGTAAACCCTTGTCATGAAATGCCTGGGATGGATTACAGCAGGAATCTTTCCCTTGCCCTGTATTCTGAGCCTTAGAAATTGCAATGGGGAAACCACGTCATAAGGATCTGTGACCCGGTTATAGTTATTAGCTTTTGACTGTTCTGGAATTACATAGAGCCTATAGCTCACAGATTTCGCTGTCCTGTGCCAGAATGCCAGACTGTGCACTTGAAGGATTGGGCCAATGACAGTAACCTTGAGATGTTTGAAAAATGGAAAGTCTGCTTTTTCCTAAATTGTCATGTAAGCAACAATAATTGAGACCATCCTTGAACGTGAAACTCTGAACATTAGAATGGATGTGGATTTCTCTCTGCCATGGGCATCTTCCAGCTAAGGCTGGGGAAGACTGGAAGACCATCTTCTGGATTGGCATTTTCCAACCCTTGTTCTCCTGTGGCAGTCTGCATGTTTGAAATATTATGGTGGTATTTTGTCTCTTATGCCTCATCCCCAACTTACTTCTTTGTAGAACCACATCCCCCAGATTTCACACATACAAACATACACAGCAATGCACATTTGATCAATGAGTCCTGTAGATATTGAGACCTATGAGCACTTGAACAATCCTTCTGAACACATATTAAACACACTGTGTTAGCTTGAGAGATAGTTGAAGGAGACCCACTGAAATCAATGGGCCTACTTCAGGTATGACTAAATCTGGATCAACCTCAGAAGGTTTGGAACATTCCACTTCTCATACAAAGATCTGGAAACCCATATGGTATTTCAATTGCAACTCCATGTATTTCAGCTTCCTTTCCTTCCCTCTCCCTCTGTACCACTCCATCCTGACAAATCATCAAACTGCTACCAGTAAGAGAGGAGAAGTGTGCATTACAGGGGAGTTTGGGGAATCACCATGTGCTGATCCTACCTGTGGAACCTTGTAAACAGGTAAGATGTCTGCCATGCATGAGGAGATATCAGAGCTAAGTCCCCCAATGACTCCTATGACATTTTTCTGAAAGCCACATTTATAGTTGGGGAGAAACTGAAGGGAGTTACAGAGAAAGTCCAAAGTGTTGCGATAGGTCATCCTTGAATCAGTGTAGCTGTCATAGATGTGGAACCCGAGAGTGACATTGGGCAAGATGTTGGGATTATCATTGATCTCGTCAATGGCAAACACGAAAGCCAGGATGTGCTGGTAGAACTTTGTCACCACCCTGCAAAACAAATGATATCATATTTCATGGGAGAGTTAAAGGATGCACAAAATCATTTTATGTCAGTACAGATCCACTTGAGATCTGAAGTAGTCAGCTGCTTATTTATTAGGAGAGGACATAACCAGCAAATTTCGTCAAGAAATAAGTTGTTTTGGAAAGAAGGACAATGTGGCTACATTTTGCTGGATTGTCGTTTTAGGCTTGTATAGCCTCATATTAGGCACGTCCAGGTCAATGTTCAGCTCAGATCATATTTTTAATGTCTCAGATCACATATGTTATGGAGACATCTAGGTAGAATAGATCAAACATTTTCTTGGATTTCACTGTTTTCACTTTCAGTATTTATTTCCATGTTGTTCTCTATTAAACATTATATATTTTCAGCTACAAACAACCACTGTGCCACTGCATTATGTGCCAGTTTTTTTTAAACCATTGCCACATTCTGAGTGCTCCCAAAACTGCATCTGCTTCATACACTTTGAGAACTCTTTGTACCTTCCGCATCCAGCTTTTCCTAGTTTTTAATGAATGAACCTAAGAAGGGATATCAGAAGTTGGCCTATACAGATGTTGCAAAGATATCTGTGTCATCATCCAAGAACATTTTGTGAATGGTAACTGCTAGGGCAATTGTGATTGTCCTTTTCTGCTTGTCAATTCTGTTTGACAACACAGTATTCTGCTCCCCCACCCCACCCCCCACATGTGTGTATAGATTTGCCAATTTGAGGTTTACACTTTATCCACATGATAAGGTATACCGTGTCTGTGAAAGCTTATGGCAACATAAATATGTTCAGTTTGAAGGTGCTACAAAACCCTTTTGTTTTTGTTTTTCCTATAGCAGACTAAGTCAGCTACCCATCTGGAAAGCAGAGAAATGTTATTTATGTGCTTCACCAGTGAAGTAATACAGATGGACATCTACAGGGCTCCCCATAAGATCATTAAGTCTAGCATGTAAAACATCCTAGCTCCACCGCTGTGAACTTTGAACTTAATAAGGTCTTGCAGATCTACTGTATATTCACATTCCTTCTTTTCATTTAAGAATGGACGATGAAGGTTCCAACTTGTCACATCACCCTATGGAAGAGGCAGCCCGTCCAACATCACCCCATTTTTCTATTTCTTTAAAAAGATCTACTTTATTTACCAAGACCATAACTACTTTGTTGTCAGTCATAAAAATATGAAGAGCCACTAAAATAAAAATAAATATTTCAGTGCATGTGTGTGTGTGTGTGTGTGTAGAATTCCTCACATGGGTAAGTTAATCTTCTCCTGAGAAGGATGTCTGATGAATATAACTTTGGGGGGAAAGTATTGGAGATGAGACGTCATCCCACCGATGAGGAAGTCACCCAGCTGATACCACTGATGTGGAATAGATGGAGGCTCATCTCCTCTGCACTCAAAAGCATGCACTTTCCACACTGCATTTGACAGTAACAGCAGCAGCACCATCCTCATGGCAAATTCTCCAGTACACATCGGATCTCCTGTGTCTCTCTCTACATCAACATCATTAACGTCACCAGTCTAACTTGAACAAGGTGTATGGCCGCTGATGCTGAAAACGCAACTTAGAGAAGAGACTGGTGTCCTCTGTATCCATAAGCTCAACAGGATAACAAAAGCAAGCCTTCAGTGCCAACTGGGAGTCACCATCTGATGCTTGAGGTGTACAGTGGTGGAGGGAACACAATAAAAGTGACAGAGCCTTTGTTGCCTTTTCTCATGATTCTTAGCAATCAGGGAGCAATCTGGAGACTTATAAATATGTCAGACTTGCCCAATTATTTTCTTTTTCCTAGAAAGCTCTTTGAGCAAGTTAATCAATCATTGCCATTTTGATAATTACAGAGGAGAGCAACACTTCTGCAATGTTTTTGGATTCCATGATGCAACGTCAGTAGGAGATGTGGTGAAACAAACATGTTTGTCTGATCTCCCTACTCCATTCTGCTGTTCTGTAATGGCAAGGAAGGAATAGCAAGTAAAATCATGGAGCTGGAAGGGACATCAAAGCTCATGTAGTCCGACCCATGCCAATGCAGGAAATCTGCTGTACTTTCCTGTGTGTGTGTGTGTGTGTGTTTGTGTAGAGTTCACCTAAGTTATGATGAGCCACAGTGACTCCTAGAATGGAGTCAATGTGGAGATGTGCATGCTTGGAATAGAAATGCCACTCATTCAACTGACCTCTTCCTCTCTTTGGAAATATAAAACAAGTAGCAACTATAAAACAAGACAAAAGAACAAGAGAAATATAATAGAACTTTATCCTAATCCTGCATGTGAACTGACATTAAATAAACAACAACCCATTAATTTCTTCGATGCTTGCTTGTAGGTTTATGCCAGGAGAGGCACTCTTTCACAAAGTGCAGTCCTGCACCATGTAAGGCTTTATAGGTCAAAACCAGCACATTTTATGAGGCTTGGGGCTATTCAGGCCAGCCATTGAAGTGGGCCAGAATTGGTGTTATACATTCAGAACTTCTGGTCCCTGCTATCTATCTGGCTGGAGCATAGCTGGGCCATTGGCCAAAGTTGATAGAAGCTACTCCATGTCAGTGAAGCCACCAGAGCCTTAAGTGACAAGAATGACTCCAGGAGATCCCCCAGGTTATGAACCTGCTCCTTAAGGACGAGTGCAATCCTATCCAGAACAGGTTGAACTCCCACCATCTTGTCAGAAGAACCACCTACTAACAGTAACTCAGTCTTGTCTGGATTGAGCTCCAGTTTATTAGCCCTCATCCAGTCCATCCAGACAAATGGAAGTGACTGGCTCACCTGCCCACTCCCCCAGCCCCATCACACACTTTTTTGGAGCAAACACTGCTGGGGTCACTGTACTTCAGTGAATTTATTCAAATCTCCCCTACAGGTCTTTTAAATAAAAGCCTTATAAGGTGGCTGTGTCTTGGAGTTTAGGAAATAGCTGATCTTGCTTTATTGGACTTGCTGGGAAGACATTTTAAAAAAATGTGAATCCAACTCTCTTAAAACAATATAAGACGTCTTATTATGAAATGAAATACCAAATGTTAATGAAAAATAATTAAGAATTTGAAAATGTAAATAAGTAAAAGTATTTTATTAAATTCTATTAAAGAGAAGCCAACACAGAGACACAAGTAAGTTCACAAGGAATTCTGGGTAACTGGCATAAAAATAATAGTCAAGAGGACCTGGGTGGTATCCAAAGAGAAAAGGTTGATTTAAAACCCTAGCACTTGGGTCAAAAAGTTATTTGAGTAATGAACAGGTGTAAGACTGCAGTATGCCAGGTCAAAAGTGTACTTAATGTTTTTGCTTATTCATCAATGAGCAAAAAATATTTTGTAGTGTATATACATGAGAAAGCTTGATATACAGATGTCTAGAAAAAATATAGAGTTAAATTTAAATGGCAAAAGTATAATTCAAAACTGATCTTATGTAGCTTGAAAGCTGCACGTTGTAAGCCTTTTATTTATGTTCTAATTTTTAAGAACGTTTAAAAACAATGAGATAATTAAGACTGTGAGCCCTCAGTTATGGGACAGTAGATAATATTAGTTATGAGGAAATTTCTGCACAAAAAGGTACGAATATGTGCTGATTTTAGAATTTATGAGCTTTTTATTAGAAGCTCGCCAGGCCTGTGTTCCTGTCAGCTGAATAGTCTATTCAGAATTGAACAGGGAACTTGGTACTTAGAGTGAGAGCTCCCTTTTCAAGGTATTAAGACTAAAAGTCTAAGAAAAAGAAATGTTGAGGAAATTGTATTTCTTTTTGGCTGTTAAGATCTAGGGATCTTTACCAAAGCTCTGTTTAACAACAAAAACTGTTTTTATATGCACAATATATTTTGATGTGATGTTACAAGCATACCGTATTTTTTAAAAATAAAAAATGAGAAATAGATCAAAAAGATTTTCCTTTCCTAATTCATGTTAGTACAAAACCCAGACTGGAACACACCAAGCAATCTTAGGCGTACACTTTGTTGAGAAGTATTTTTATCTGCTATAGGGAGTAAACAGGCAGCGAAAGGCTCCCAAGGTACTGAACTATAGACAGATAGCTCAGACAATGTTAAACCATAACAGCTGAACAGGACAAGTGAGTGTAATTACTTCTGGCATGGGCACCCCACTGTCAGCTTCATCAGGACGTGGGGAGGAGTCAAAAGGGGTGAAGACACTGACAAGTGTCAGGTCAAGGCACAATAGCGAGAGGACGGCATTGCCAAGTGGGAGGGATTGCCCCCATCTTTGGCTCAACTTTTTGAACTTGGTGCACTTTTTTTTTTTTTTTTTTACTTTTTCAGCTCTTCTGAATTGCATAATGGGCTCATACTTTCACTATTTGTGTCCCTTGGTCCCTTGCAAGTACTGTAGCTAAGTCTATGTGCAGTCTTGCCTCATCAATTACCTACTGACCAAGAAAGAGATCTTGGGATTGTGGTAGAGAGCTTGATGAAAATGCTGACCCAGTGTGCAGCTGCTGTGAAAAAGGCAAATTTCATGTTAGGCATAATTAGGAAATAATTGAAAATAAGTTTCAATTTAAGTTTATTACCTACTACACTTCAAGGCTTCCCTCTACAGTTGTATCATACAAGAAAATAGACAAGGTGAGATGACACGTAGAGAACAGGCGAATCTGCGCACTTGTGAAGACTGGAAAAAAATACTAACAAAAAAATTCTGGACCCATTTGTGTACTTCTGAAACACCCCCTCCCCCCGGGTGGCCCCTTAATGGTTGGGACTAGGTTTTCTGAAGGATCGCCTCCTCCCATATGTGTCTGTCCAGACCTTAAGATCATCATCAGCGATCCTTCTCCTTGAGCCCCTGTCAAAGGAAGTGAGGCAGGTGGCTAGTAGGAAGAGGGCCTTTTCTGCAGTGGCACTCCAGCTGTGGAATGAGCTCCGTAGGGAGGTTCGCCTGGCACCTACGTTGTATTCCATCCAGTGCCAGGTGAAGAACTTTTTATTCTCCCAGGGATTTTAATATTTCAGCTTTCTAGTCCTTTAGCTTTGGTGCTTTACATCTGTGGTTTAAATCTCTGCATTGTTGCTAGGTTTTATTCTGGTTTTATTCTGGTTGTATTGATACACTGTGGTTTTAATGCTTTTATATTTTATATTGTTTTATCCTGCTTTTTTTTTGGTGTTAGTTTTTGTGAATCACCCAGAAAGCTTCAGCTATTGGGCGGTATAGAAAACAAACAAACAAACAAACAAACCAACCCTGAGTTCTGGTCCTTCTACAGTGCCATTTCAGTGTAAGTGGAAGAGCAGACATCACTGTCGAGGGAAGAGGAAGGCTGGAGGTGGCACTGGTGAAACTGTGAGGCACAGCATGGACTTTTTGGTGCTCTTTCCAGGCAACTCTATAGCTGCTTGGGACTAGCCACAGTGCCAGGTTTGGATGTCATAACAAGCCACTGTGAGAGCAAGCCACCCTCAACAACCCAGCAACAAGCCGTGGGTTCTCAGGTGTCTCGTGTGTGGTTAACCAACCACAGCGAATAAGACATGTTGAGTTCACACATCAGTGTAAAACACACTGACTAACAAGGCTAGAGATGTGAGAACTCCCCACTGCTCACCTCTCCTCCTGTTCAGCGAAGCACTCAAAGGAACGACCATCACTGATGACCACCCCCAAGAAAGGATAGCATCTCCGACAATTTTTTTTGACTCAGTGATTAATATGTGCAAAAAGGGGGATGTTCACACACAAAGCCTCGAATTTGCGCACTTTTAAATCTCTGAAATGCGCACTCTCAGCTACATCTGTGCAACATTTGTATACAGTATTGCTCAATCATCCGTTCGCCATTGCAGTGACTTTGAGGGGAGGGAACACGAGGAGTGTTGAGTTGTTGCTGCGATGTGCTAATTTTGTTTCCCGATCAGACAGATGATGTGAGTTAGGTCCCCGTGTTTCCCAATTAAACAATGATCTTTCCATGTAGTGAATGAATCTGACCATTTTTCATTCTGTAAGCCATTAGCATGATGAGTCATCTCTATGACTCACTCACTGATTCTGCCATGTCTCCTCCCCTTTGTTTTGCTAATGCATTGACATTTGACAAGGAGCCTCTGGGACACTGGGCACTTCAGTCTTTTGTTGCCTGAGAATATGCACAATTATGTGCTGGAGGGAGGGCTCAGGGGTCAGTTCAGTTTAGTGCTGTCGCAGATTAGCAGACATGGGAATTTTTAGAATGAAGCTCACTGGGTGACTTAGGGCCAGTCACAGACTCTCAGCCAACCGACCTCACAGGGTTGTTGTTGTGAGGATGAAATGGAGAGGGGGAGGTTCATTAGGTAGAACATGGGAAGACCCACTCGCTCAGAAATCAGCAATACTGCTCATCTGCTAACTGAGGGCAACAAGCAAAACCACCTCTCCCTCATTTTAAGAATACATTTCCTTGATAAAGGACGGGCCGGGGCAGGTGACTGAGTACCTCATTCATTTAGCTGACTGCCTGGGGATATAACTGAATGTCTATCGACTACGGTCAGTCAGAGATTCAGTCACATGCCTTGCTGTGGACAGGGCAGGGGGCAGGGGGACTGATTTAGGTGCATGCTGGTGCTGCTGTGTCTGAAAATGGAATACTTCTGGTCCAGAAGATGTGTGGGTTGCAATGCACACTAGCTCCTGTCTGCACAAGAGGGCTTCAGCCAAGAAAATATATTGCTTTCATTTGTTGGGAGGAGGATCTTACAAATTGTTGCTTCCTCTCCACCTACCCCTACTTTTCCTTCTCTGTGTGTGCGTGCGTAGGCTTCAGGCTACAGAACTTGGCTGCTTATCCCTATTAAATGTCATTCTGTTGTTTTCTGTCTTCCAAAGTATTAGCTATCCCACCCAATGTTGTGTCATCGGCAAATTTGATCGGCATTCCCCCGTCCTCCAGGATTTCTCAAAGACAGTAGACAGTGGTTCTGAGAGCTCTTCTGCCTGTCCCTTTATTATGCTAGGCGCAGATGCAGAGCAAAGAGAGAGAAGGCAGGGGCAGAACTTAGATGGTCTATCTGATTGGCCTTGTGTGAGAAGCTGCTCTCAGAAGCCTCATGGGAGAGAGGTTCCTCCCCCCCTTAAATTAGGCTAGTGAGACTGACTTTCCCTTCAAACAGCGGACAACTCTGAACTACCTTTTGAATTGCGCTGAAGGCATTCCTTTGTAGACTGAGAGTCACTGAGAATTTACATCTATATGACACTGTGAAGTAATTGGATTAAAAGCTGTAGACCGAAGCCTTTCATCTGTGTTTGACTTCGGTATTGAAATAAAGTGGGGGCTAAAGGAATCCTGACAAAATGGGAATCAAAATGGCAAATGCAGTTCAATTAAAGCAAGTGGGAAATCATGCACATTGGGGCAAACAAATCCCAACTTCAAGGATGAGCCGATAGGATTTGAGTTAGCAGTTACTGACCAAGAAAGAGATCTTGGGATTGTGGTAGAGAGCTCGATGAAAATGCTGACCCAGTGTGCAGCTGCTGTGAAAAAGGCAAATTTCATGTTAGGCATAATTAGGAAATAATTGAAAATAACACTACTAAGATCATACCACCCTTATACAAACCTATGAAGTGACACCACTTTGAATAGTGTGTACAGTTCTGGTCACCACACCTAACAAAGGGAATTGCAGAGTTTGAAAAAGTGCAGAAAATGGCACTTAAAATGATTAAGTGGATAGAGCCACTCCCCTATGAGGGAAGTTTACAACAGCTGGGATTGTTTAGCTTAGAAAACAAGCTGAGTCATGGGAGACATGATAGATGTGTAGAAAAGTATGCATGATGTTGAGAAAGTGGAGAAGAAGACATTTTTCTCCCTCTCTCTTATAATACTAGAACTCAGGGTCATCCCATGAAGTGGATTGGTGGGAGATTCTTGATGGATAGAAGGCAGTACTTCATACAGCACATAGTTAAACTATGCAATTCGTTACCTCAAGATGTTGAGATGGCCACAAATTGGGATGGGGGTTGGAGAAATTCCTGGCGGAGAAGGCTACTAGTCCTGCTGGCCATATGCTGCCTTCACTATCTGAGGCAGTATGTCTCTGTATACCAGTTGCTGGGGAACATAAGGGGGGCGCTATTTCACTCATCTCCTCCTTGTGGGATTCTCACGGGCAGCTGTTTGGCCACTGTGTGAATAGAATCCTGGACTAGACAGACTTTGGCCTCATCCAGCATAGCTCCTCTGATGTTCTTATCTTCTCAACACTGATCTTTATATATATTTTTTAAAATCCTATGAAATCTCACTGTGTGTGAGATTACTCTGGACGTTCTCTTGAACCTATATTTTGACTTTGGATTTGATAGGCATCCTATCCATGCTACCCATCCATGCTACCCATGCATCCATGCTACCCATGTAGCAAGGGTTTCCAACAAAGATGTCAAGGTTGGACTAAATCCCTGCATGTGTGGATTTGTTTAGAACTTTTTCTAGCATCCTGGACTTTAATTGCCTGGGATGGACTATGCCAGGAATCATTCAAGCCCCCTGCCCTAAATATTGTAAATCCCTGTCTTTCAATGCCTGGGATGGATTTTGCCAGGGATCTTCTGAGCCCCTCGCCTTGTATTCTGAGCCTTGGGGATTGCAATGGGGAAACTGCATCATATGGATCTGTGACACTGTTATAGTTATTAGCTATAACTATAATGTTTTTCATAATTTTTGTGAACCGCCCAGAGAGCTTTGGCTGTTGGGCAGTATAGAAATTGAAGTAAATAAATAAATAAATAAATAAGCTCTTGACTGTCCTGGAGTTACATAGAGCCTATAGCTCACTGACTAGGGTTGTACTGTGTCAGAATGCCACACTGTGTGCTTGAAGAATTGGGCCTATGAAAGTAACCTTCAAGTGCTTGTAAAATGGAAAATTTGTTTCTTTTGTATATGCCCCCAAAATGGAGACCCTCCTTCAACATATCTCAAAAGAACTGGAGATAGAAGGAAACTTTGGACACAAGATATTCCAATTCAGACAAGGAAAGGGAAGTAATGCTGGGGCAAACAGGAACAAGTAATAAAGATGAATAAAGAGTGTCAAATTTAGATGGAAAATTTAAGAGGACATGCATCTATAAATGAGGAGTTCTAGCCAGTAGGTGAAAGAAACAGAATGGATGTGAATTCCTCTCTGCTATGGTTCTCTTCCAGCTAAGTCTAGGTCAGGCGGGAAGACAATCTTCTGGATTGGCATTTTCCTACCCTTGTCCTCTTGTGGTAGTGTTCATGTTCAAAATGTTATGTTGTGTATTCTGTCTCTTATCCCTCATCCCCACCTTACTTCTTTGTAGAACCACATCCCCCAGATTTTACACACACGAACATACACAGAGATGCACCCTTGGTCAATGATTCCTCTAAATATTCATTCCGATCATCACTGGAACCATCCTTCTCTACACATGTGAAACACACAGTGTTAGCCTGAGTTTTCAAAGCAGACACACTGAAATCAATGGGTCTACTCTAGGCATGGCTAAATCTGGATCAAATCCACAAGGTTTGGAACCTCCAACTTCTCAAACAAAGATTTTTAAAACCCATGGGGTATTCCAAATGCAACTCCTTATATTTCAGCTCCCATTCCATCCCACTTCCTCTGTACCACTCCATCCTGCGAAATCATCAGATTGCTACTGGAATGAGTGGAGGAGTGTGCATTATGGGAGAGTTGGGGGAATCACCATGTGGAACCATGTAAACAGGTAAGATGTCTGCCATGTGTGTGGAGGTATCAGAGCTCAGTCCCCTGATGACTCCTATGACATTTTTCTGAAGGCCACATTTATAGGTAGGGAGAAACTGATGGGAATTAAAGAGGAAGTCCAAAGAAGTGTGATAGGTCATCCTTGAAACAGGGTAGCTGTCATAGATGTGGAATCTGAGAGTAACGTTGGGCAAGAAGTTGGGATTCTCACTGATCTTATCAATGGCAAAAACCAAAGCCAGGATGTGCTGGTAGAACCTTGTAGCCACCCTGCAAAAGAAGTGACATGCTGTTTAATGGGAGAGTTAAATGGTGCACAAAATCATTTCATCACCGTACTGGTCCAAATTAGATCGAAAAGATTCCACTTCTTGTATATTAGGAGAGAGCATTATCAGCAAATTCAGTCATCAACTAAGGCCTTTTGGAAAGGACAATGTAGGGATGTCAGAGAAATCCGCTCAAAAGTCAAATGGGACTGAATTCAGACACATTCAGCCCGCTGAACCCTCCCCCAGGACAGGGCGCCCCGGTCTACTCGAACTGGAGTTCACTCGGTACTTTTTTTGTTTTCTCTGCCGAAACTTTTATGAAGGTATTTACAAAAGAAACTTCGCAAATCAGGACGAAAGAAGGCGAAAGGGATTTTACGAAACTATTTAATAAATATGCAGTTTCCTGCTATGACGCGGCTTTCTTTCGCTGGGAGGGACGGGGTCACGAAGTGCACGTAGCCTGCCTGAGGCTGAGTCATGAACTGCACGTAGCCTCATCTTTTTTTTATTGTCTGTGTGTGAAGGTGAGGTCAGGTTCAGGTCAGGTGAGCAAGATGCCTCCAGGCCACCCCCCCACCCCACCAGGAAGATAACGTCATGGACAGCACGGGAGGGAATTCATCGACATTTATCCCGCCTTCACATAGGACGGCGGTGTGTCCAGCAGCCTCAGTTGCTCCAGTCCAGACTCCAGAGTCCAGACTAGAGAGACCAGAGGTGCTGCTGCTGCAGATAGAGTGTCCGTCTCCAGCAGCTGCAAGGAGTGTGTTTCTGCATTCCCCCGTTCTACAGCACTGCAGTTCAACGTTTATTACAGTGAAGGTATGTTTACTTTACCTGAATGTGCCCCTATGCTTAGTGATTTTGGGGTGGGTTGGAGGAGCAGGGGGAACTGGGAAGGCATCCTCCAGCAGCCTTTATTAGGCCTGCCAGGAAGGACTCCATCCTCCATCCTCCTGGGCTTTCCAGGATTAATCCATGTGCTTTTCACCTCCATGTGTGTGTGCCCCTATGTATTTCTGAGTGGGTTGGGGTGGGGGGAACTGGGAAGGCATCCTCCAGCAACCTTTGTTTAGGCCTGCCGGGAAGGACTCCATCCTCCATCCTCCTGGGCTTTCCAGGATTAATCCATGTGCTTTTCAACTCCATGTGCATGTGCCCCTAGTGTTTCTGAGTGGGTTGGGGCAGGGGGAACTGTTAGGCCTACCGGAAAGGATTCTATCCTCCATCCTCCTGGGCTTTCCAGGATTAATCCATGTGCTTTTCAACTTCATGTGCATGTGCCCCTATGTATTTCTGAGTGGGGTGGGGTGGGGAGAACTGGGAAGGTATTCTCCAGCAGCCTTTGTTAGGCCTGCTGGGAAGGACTCCATCCTCTATCCTCCTGGGCTTTCCAGGATTAATCCTTGTGCTTATGTATTTCTGAGTGGGTGGGGTGGGGGGTACTGGGAAGGCATCCTCCAGCAGCCTTTGTTAGGCCTGCAGGGAAGGACTCCATCCTCCAGCATCCTGTGTGTACTGTAGGCTTGTGTTTTTCAGGCCACATGGATGGACTACATCCTCCATCCTGGGCTTTTCAGCCTAATCTGCTGTACAATATGCCCCTATTTATTTAGCATTGGATGGCTGGATTGGTGGGTATCTACTTCTACACTGCACTGTATCTGCGATTGTAGGCTGTTCACATGATTTCAGCTTTGCCACATGCATTTATGTCTCCTTCTGCCCAGAGACATGAACATGGAGAAAAGAGGAACCCGTAGTCAATCCAGCACTCAAAATAGGCGTGTACGCCCGGTGAGAACATACACCGCTGAGGTTGCATTTCAGCGGTATTTTAAGAATGAGATGGAAGAGGAGGAAGCCCAAGGTGTGACCAGCAGTGACAGCAGACCCAGCCCCAGTCCACCCTGCACCCGTAAGCAGTGCACACCACCAATTTCTGCTACAGAAAGTGGCACAGGCACAGCCAGCCACAACTCATAGAATCATAGAATCATAGAATAGTAGGGTTGGAAGGGGCCTACAAGGCCATCGAGTCCAACCCCCTGCTCAATGCAGGAATCCAAGTCAGAGCATCCCTGACAAATGGCTGTCCAGCCTCGTCTTAAAGGCCTCCAGTGTGGGAGAGCCCACCACCTCCCCAGGTAATTGGTTCCATTGCCGTATTGCTCTGACACTCAGGAAGTTTTTCCTGATGTTCAGCCGGAATCTGGCTTCCTGTAAGAGAGGAAGAGGAAGAAAGTTCATGGATGATGAGCGGAAGGGCAGTGTCTGCGAAGCGGATGAAAATGTTCCCAAGGAGACTCTACAGCGGCGGAATGAAAGTCAAGATATCTATATCATTCCAAAGGATGAATCTGGTCAGACTCTGTCATCACAGGTGCTTGTAAATATCTGGATACAAATAAATATCTTCGAATATTTGAATAGTCCCTAAATTAGCCTTCTGCAACCTGCATCCTTCCAGATGTTTTGGGCTACAACTCCCAGCATTATTGACCATTGGTCATGCCGGCTGGGCCTGATGGGAGTTGAAGTCCAAAACCTTTGGAGGGGACCATTTGGGGAAGGGATCTTCTTCTTCAACATGACAAAACATACACGACTGTTTTACATTCATTCATATTCATTGCTGTGAACATATTTCATATTATTTAAATGTTACATGGTACTCCAGTACTAAAGAAAACCCCAACCCTTTAAAAGAACTGCAATACTTTCTCAAACGATACACCTTTTCGGTGGGAAAACACTTCAGTGTTTTGTGCTTGCTTTGTTTCCAAAGCCATTCATCATAGTTTGCTGTCCTGTTTGGCCTTGATCTCTTTTAACTAGAGCTGCAATGTGAATTGATTAAGCAATTACATTTCTGAGGATGGTTTTTAAAAGAGGGCCTGACTAATCAGGCACTGCTCCTGGGGGACCACCAATTCACCCTGGAAAAAGGCGGAGGGATTTGCCAAGTATGTGCTCAGGACCAGCCCTATCATTAGGTAGCAGCGAGGTGTTGGGGCACAGAACTGTGGGTGCTCCTCTGACTGCCTTGTACCTCCTCAGCCAGCTTGTTGTCCTCTGGTGTGGTGGAAGAGGCTCTCCCATTGTCACTGTTCAAGTAAGATTCAGCTATCGCTCTATGTAGGATGGACGGGTGCCATTTTATCCTTTGCCTCAGGAAGCAAAATGCTTTGGGCCAGCCCTGTAGGTGCTGAGTCCCACGCAGTGGTATAATAGAGCTGATGCAAAGGAGTGGACCTTGCAAGGGAGCCAGATATCTCCTCCCCCATGCTTTTCAGACATTCACCAGTGAGGACACGTTTAGATAACTCTCGTTGAGTTTCGAAGTCTGTACAGTACATTTTTTTTGCACCTTGTGTCATGTGTTTTCGCAGTGCTAGCTAGTGCAGTAGTAGCTTACATCTGCACCTTGTGTCATGTTGATTGATCGCAATTCCAAGCTATGTTTCATAGATTTCTACAACTACACCGTTTTATTCTCTTGGCTATTACTCATGTGTAAAAGTTGCATTTCTCATGAAACTCTGCTTCTATCTATTTTGAATCTTTACAGAGACGCCCACAACCATCCTCCCTGCATCAGATAGCGGAAGTGGAACAGGTGAACCATGTCCACAGCTGCCTGCTGATAATCACCTCGTGGGTGGCGGCTCATGTGTTTTTGAAAAAAAGGCCAGAGGACTTAGTGTCATCAGTGATCCGGACAGCGAAGATGATGAGGAGCCCTTCTAGATCAACGATGTCCCTGCTGAGACTGGGTCTGACTCTGTTTTCCACTTCCAGCCATCTGGGTTCTTTGGGAACAATCCCAAAACTCAGGAAGAAACATCCCCTGCTAAGCATTGGTCAGTGCCATCAACAACAACAACAACAACACCATCCACAGATGAGCAGAAACATGCAGCTCCTGATGCCACCTCATCTGGAACCGAAGGCCCCATTCCCCAAAGAAGAAATGGTGGTGGCAGGGTGAGCTCCTATGTGTGGTGCTTCTTCAAATATGCAGAGAATGACCACTATGTCGTCCTTTGCGATATTTGTAGAAGCCGTGTGCGGCTAGGAAAAGAAGGGGGCTGTGCATGAGTGGGCACGTCTACCATGAGGCGACACACAGGTGGTGCATCATCTGCTTCTTGTGCCCAAAGATAGCAACGGGAAGCCACAACCATCCAAAAAGAACAGTACCGCCTTCTTTGCCTCATTTTCCAAAGACCTCACGCAAAGTGGTCCGGGTGAGAAGTAGGGATGGCGGAGAATTTCTCCATGAATCTTTGGGAGGCCGAGCACCGAGGCATTCAGCCCCCCCCCTCGAAAGTGTTGGGGAAATTCTCCGCCAGCCCCCTGCCCCCCCCGGGATGGGACTTACTGTGGCCAAATGTCCCTCTCGGTGGCGGGTCCCATCAGTGGTTCGGCGGCATTTCGTCTGGGGTGGGGGCGGCGGCCGGTCTCCCGACTGGCTGCCACCGCCACCATTACGAAATAAAGAAGTAAAAAACAAAACAAAACAAAACCACACACCTGTGATAGGCTACGTGACGATTTACGTAGCGTATCACGGCTAGATTTCCAAAGCCAGCCATGATAGGCTACGTTAATCGTCACGTAGCCTATCACGGGTGACTTTGGAAAAAAAAAATGTGTACGTAAATGGCGGCGGCCCATGGGCGCCGCCGCCATTTCCGTTCCTTATTTTGGCACGTCTAGTCTACGTAAAGATTTACGTAGACTACGGCGAAAATAAGGGCAATGCAGCATTCCCTTATTTTTGCCGTAGTCTACATAAATCTTTACATAGACTAGACATGCCAAAATAAGGAACGGAAATGGTGGCGCCCATGGGCCACCGCCATTTGCATACGTGCTTTTTTTTTCTTTTCCCAAAGTCACCTGTGATAGGCTACGTGACGATTAATGTAGCCTATCACGGCTGACTTTGGAAATCTAGCCATGATAGGCTACGTTAATCGTTACGTAGCCTATGGCGGGTTTTTTTTTCACTTTCTCTTTCGTGGCCAGGGAGACGGGGCGCTTCTCCCCAGCCTGAATTTTGGCTGGGTGAGATGGGGTGCCTCCCCCCCCTCACTGAACTTCAGGGGGAGAAGCGAGGCACCTCCCCCCACCGCGAAGCAAGCTGTGGGACAAGGTAAGTGCCTTTCGTACATCCCTAGTGAGAAGGGCACAGAAGACAGCTTCGCTAAGAGGCAGGCGTCACTGGAGAAATGCCTCACACTGACACAGAAATTCCCCCCTGACAGTGTCCAGGCATGAAGGTTGAATCAGGACCTGACAGTGGTCATTGCAAAACGTATGCTTCCCTTCTCCCTGGTGGAAGATGAAGACTTTGTGCGCTTCATGAAGAGATTGTGCCCTCGGTGGGATGTCCCCTCTTGTCACTACATTAGTGGCATAGCCATTCCAGCCCTGGCTTCTGAAATCAGAAGGGTACTCCAACAGGATTTGAAATGTAGGGATGTACGAAAGGGACTTACCTTGTCCCGCAGCTTTTTTGCGGTGGGGGGGAGGCACTTCGCTTCTCCCCCCGAAGTTCATGCAAGGGGGGGGTGTCTTCCCGCCTCGCCCGGCCAAAATTCAGGCCGGGGGGGAGGCTTTCCGCCTCGCCTGGCCGAAATTCAGGGCGGGGAGAAGCGCCCCGTCTCCCCGGCCACGAACTTCAAAAGAAAAGTAAAAAAAAAAAAAAGCCCCGTGATAGGCACGATGCGCAGCTGTGGGATGTCACAGTAACAGAATGAATGTATTTATATATGTGGTGAGTGAACAAAACCACAGTCATTGATTGATCTGTCTATCACCATCCCCACCACCATAAGAACCACTGATTCTGTCCTCCCACCACAAGGTCTAATGATGAGGGGATAATTAGGGAGGCAGATTATACAGTACTGACAGTTTTGGTGTGATGGGGACTGTTGGACTACTGTAAACATGCACAGGATTGCACTTCTAGTCACCCCATTTCTACATTTGCAATGCCATGGTATTTATTTATTCTATTGATGCATTGCATAAATGCCACCTTTTTTCCTAGCGCAAGGAACCCTAGGCAGCTCACATTAGCCTCTTCCTCTCCATTTAACGCTCACAACAACAACACTGAGGTAGGCTGGGGCTTTCTGACAGGGCCAAAGTCACCCAGTGAGCTTCCATGGCTGAGTGTATACTATACTATACCCAGATCTCCAAGCTCTCAGATGAACACTTGCTCATGAGTTGACTTGAGTGCCAATGTCTTGGTAGAAAGGTGGGGTGGGTGGGGTGCAAAAATTCAGCAATCACTACATGAAGAAGGATGACGTGCACACACTGAGAGGCTGGTCCTGTTGCTGCTGGGCTGGTGCCAGTAGGGGTGCACGAAAGTCACTTACCTGGTCTCACATCTTTTTGCGGTGGGGGGGAGGCGCTTCGCTGCTCCACCCGCGAAGTTCAGGCCGGGGGGGAGGCTTCCCGCCTCCCCCGGCCGAAATTGAGGCCGGGGGGGAGGCTTCCCGCCTCGCTCAGCCAAAATTCAGGCCGGGGAGGAGGTGCCTCACCTCGCCCGGCCGCAAAATTAAAAGTTAAAAAAAAAATGCCCCCGTGATAGGCTACGTAACGATTAACGTAGCCTATCACGGCTAGATCTGCAAAGTCAGCCATGATAGGCTACGTAAATCGTCACGTAGCCTATCACGGGTGACTTAAAAAAAAAAAGCGCGTACGCAAATGGTGGCCCCCATAGGGAGCCGCCATTCGCATTCCTTATTTGGTCGCTGTAGTCTACGTAAAGATTTACGTAGACTACGGCAAAAATAAGGGCAACGCAAATAGCGTTTTTTTTTCTTTTACTGGAATGGCGGTGGCAGCAGCCGGTCAAAAGACCGGCTGCCGCCCCCGCCCTGGACGAAGACCCGATGAACCACCGGCCGGACACGCCGCCGGGAGGGACATTCGCCAAAGGTAAGTCCCGTCCCGGGGGGGGGGGATGCGGGGGATGGGGGGGTGCAGAGAATTTCTCCCCGAAACTTGTTCGGGGGCTGAACACGTTGGCGCTTGGCCCCCCGAAGTTTTGGGGAGAAATTCTCCGCCATCCCTAGGTGCCAGTCCCCCTGTGTGCACTGTGCAGAGACTGGCAGCAGCAGCATTTCCCTGGAAATGGACAGCGTGTCAGTGTGTAATATGACTTGTAGCCAGGCCCGCATAATCCTATGCATGTGGTTGTACAGGAAAAAGCAATGCAGTTCCCAGCATCCCTTCAACCTGCCAAAGTGGCTGGAAGATGATGGGACCTTTTTCTGTCCAAGTTCAACAAGCATAGGATTGCAGGCTAAATGTCAGGATTTGTTTGTTTCCACATGAGACCACAAAGAGATAGCTTCATTTTTGGTACACATCCTTGTCTTCATATTTAGTTAAGCTTGATGATGGGATGGGATAACTATAACTTACCAGGCATATACCTCTGCAAAAATGGGGGCTGGCCTGCTTGGACCCACACTCTGTGGATGCGCCAGTAGTAGGTGGGGGGGGGTTGGACAGCGGTGCCCTCCTCTCGGCAGCAGCAATCCCCTCTCTAATGAAGGACTGCTTTAGTGCCTTCCATTTGGACCTCAATTGTCCAATTGTGTGATGGTGGCCCGCTCGCTCCATCCTCCTCTTTATCCGGGCCCAATAAAGTTCATTGCGGCAGGAGCAGCTGCCAAACAGCACTGCCACCGCCTCGCTGCTCTTAATGTTGATGAGGAGGGCCTTGGTCTCCTTATAGTCCCACCTCCTGCCACGCACTGGTGCAGCCATTTTAGAGCAGCCACACTACTACTACACACACACACACACCAGACAGCCACGCACAACCACCACTTAACTACACACACACAGACCAAACCAGACAAAACCACCACAATGCACAAACAACACTGATACAAGGAAATCCACTAAGCACCACCACTAACACACCACCACCACCACACAACAGACCTCCACCCACAAATCTCCACGCAGACGCAAACGCATATGCAGATGACATTCAGGAAGTTAGCAGGAAGTTGACGACAGATTTTGTGGAAGCGGAACTGCAGCCCCATTTTTTTTAATTTGTGAGGCGGTTAGGTTAACAAGACAAGTAAACGTGAGGGTCATCAAGCACAAATACACAGAAATTAATAAAATCACAGTCCCTGTCCCTGTCCGAGAAAACAAGACAGCGGGGGAGCGCACAGAGGGCAGGAAACATTTCGGGCAGCAACAAAAGAAAATATGTAAATAATTACAGAAATAGTGCAAGGCAATCCCAACAATGGCGAGAGTGTGGCGGAAGCTACAGGGGGATTCCCCCCTAGGGAGGAAATACGTAAGCAATCCCAACAATGGCAAGAGTGTGGCAGAAGCTACGGGAGGATTCCCCCCTGGGGAGGAAATACGTAAGCAATCACAACAAGGGAGAATGCGGCGGAAGTTACATAGGGTCAATTCCGGCCGACGGAAACTACGTAAACGTTTGCGACGAATAGTCTTTCGCAGAATGGCGGAATGGGACGTGCGGCTGTTGGGCACGGATAATTTTTTGATGTTTGCTGCAATTTTATTTACGTAACTTTCGAGGCGGGAAAAAACCCCACTGTATTTCGGGGGGTTGCGGACAGCGGGACGGGACAGAGGACGCCAACTGCGAAATTCAAGCGGGACGGTATGAGCACAGTTCGTACATCCCTAGGACAATGTGGCTACATTTTACTGGATTGTGGTTTTATGCTTGTATATCCTAATATTAGGCTTGTCAGGGTCAATGTACAGCTTAGATCATATTTTTAATGTCTCAAGATTTCATACTTTACAGAGACATGTATGTAAAATAGATCAAATATGTCCTTGGATGTCACTTATTCCACTTCCAATATTTCTATCCATGTTGTTCTCTATTACCTGAGCTACAAAGAAATCACATCAGACTTTCAAGGTTTTGGATGGAAATTCAGGAACTTTGGGGTCCAGATAGTTTTCTCATCCAGCCTTCCAGTAGGTAGAAGAGGGATAGAAAGGGGAAGAAAAATACTCTGGGTAAATGATTGGCTATGAAGGTGGTGCTGATGCGAGAGATTTGGATTCTGGGATCATGGGCTATACTTCCTGGAAGATGGACTGTTGGCAAATGATGAGTTGCACCTGACAAGGGCTGGGAAGAATGTGTCCTGACCTAAAATGGACAGGACCTTACAGAATTAATGTGGGAGATTAGTTTGTAACAATGCTGGTCACCACTCTAAACTGGATGTTTTCAGACTCTGATGTTGTGGGCAATTCCACCTCCACTGGATAGACAAGGTAGAATGCTATAGATTGCCTCTGTGAGCATGGCTATATAGCCATGGATTTTCCTTTGCTATACTACTGCTTGTTATGATGTTTCCTTAGTATTTCAATCAGACCTGAAAACCCATTGGATTAATTTAGTATGTGAGTTTCCCATTTGTTCTGAGACTGTTTTAGACACTAGATTGATTTTAAGAGTGTATTATTGTTGAAGAATGTATTGCTGGCAATTGACTGACTTAGTGTATTGGGAAAAGGAGTGGGGCCACTAGAAAGGCCAAAGGAAGAAACCCTTGTGAGTTAAGATGTCAGGTTAGGGAGATTTGAGGGCTCCATGTTGTTAGATGCAATGCCTGATTTTGGATTGGAATGGTGGTGAAGAATACCCCGTTTCTCTTTTGAGATTGGACATAGGACCCCTGAAGGAAATAAAGGGCCTGTTCTCCTAACTGAAATGAAATGTGTGTACTTCAGAGCAATGGCTCATTGTCTGTTTTGCCTATGGGTCACTCCATGTGGCATTTCCCAGCAGTAGAGGTGATTGTCAGTCAGATTTTCACAACAGCATTTTTTTGTTATAGCAACAAGACAATTAAAAGAATGAAGAAGTCAACAACTTGAATATGGGGCAAGTAGGGGTAATAAGGAAATGTATAAAATGAATATGCAGATCGTCTGATTAGCAAATGGCTAGGGGAACATGGCAAGCTTAGTCTATCTGATGCACAGGTGCATTTCTATGAAACAGTACAGTTCAGTCCTAGAAAAATAATTGAAACCCTATAGAGAAATTGTCCCCTTCATGGATCACTGCCTTGTTGTGGCGAAGGGGCTTCCATAACTCAATGAAGCCATAAATGATGCTGTGCAGGGCCACCCAAGATGGCCAAGTCATGGTGGAGAGTTCTGACAAAATGTGGTCCACTGGAGAAGGAAATGGCAACCCACTCCAGTATTCTGGACAAGAAAACCCCATGGAATTAGGTATGTATGAAAGGGACTTACCTTGTCCTGCAGCTTTTTTCGCGGTGGGGGGGAGGCGCTTCGCTTCTCCCCCCGAAGTTCATGTGTGGGGGGGTGTCTTCCCGCCTCGCACGGCCGAAATTCAAGCCGGGCGGGAGGCGCCCCATCCCTCACCGGCGAAAGTCAGGCCAGGTAGAAGCACCCCGTCTACCCGGCCGTGAAAAAAACAAACAAACCACCCCCGTGATAGGCTACATAACGATTAACGTAGCCTATCATGGCTAGATTTGCAAAGTCAGCCGTGATAGGCTATGTTAATCATTACGTAGCCTATCACGGGGGTGGTTTTTTTTTTTAACTTTCCTTCTAATGGCGGCGGCGGCAGCTGGTTGAAAGACCGGCTGCCGCCCCCGCCCCTGATGAAGACCTGACGAACCGCTGCCGGGACCCACCGCCAGGAGGGACATTCATGAAAGGTAAGTCCCATCCCGGGGTGGCGGGGGGGTGGCGGGGTGGCGGCGGAGAATTTCACCGCCGATTTTGGGGGGCCGAACGCGTTGGCACTCAGCCCCCCGAAGTTTCGGGGAGAAATTCTCCCCCATCCCTACGAATGTATCACAAGGCTAAAAGATATGATGCCACAAGATGAGCCCCTCAGGTCGGAAGGTGTCCAATGTACTACTGGGGAAGAGCAGAGGGAATTTCCAAGTAGCGCCAGAAAGAGTGAAGCGGCTGGGCCAAAGCCAAAAAGACACTCAGCTGTGGATGTGTCTGGTGGTGAAAAGAAAGTCTGATGCTGTAAAGAACAATATTGTTTAGGAACCTGGAATGTCAGATCAATGAATCAAGGTAAGCTGGAGGTGGTCAAACATGAGATGGCAAGATTGAACATCGACATCTTGGGAATCAGCGAACTAAAATGGACAGGCATGGGCGAATTAAATTCAAGTGACCATTATATCTACTACTGTGGACAAGAATCCCTTAGAAGAAATGGAGTAGCACTCATAGTCAACAAAAGGGTGGGAAAAGCAGTACTGGGGTACAATCTCAAAAATGACAGAAAGATCTCAGTACGAATCCAAGGCAAACCATTCAACATCACAGTAATTCAAGTCTATGCCCCAACCACTGAGGCTGAAGAAGCTGAGGTTGATCGGTTCTATGAAGACCTACAACACCTTCTAGAACTAACACCAAAAAAAGATGTCCTCTTCATCATAGGGGATTGGAATGCTAAAGTAGGAAGTCAAGAAATCACCGGGATAACAGGCAAGCATGGCCTTGGTCTACAAAATGAAGCAGAACAAAGGCTAATAGAGATTTGCCAAGAGAACACGCTGATCCTAGCAAACACTCTTTTCCAATAGCACAAGAGGCGACTCTACACATGGACATCACCAGATGGTCAATATCGAAATCAGATTGGTTATGTACTTTGCAGTCAAAGATGGAGAAGCTCCATACAGTCAGTAAAAACAAGACTTGGAGCTGACTGTGGCTCAGATCATGAGCTTCTTGTTGCAAAATTTCAGCTTAAATTGAAGAACGTGGGGAAAACCACTAAACCATTCAGGTATGACCTCAATCATATGCCTTATGAATATACAGTGGAGGTGAGGAATAGATTTCAGGGATTAGACCTGATAGAACACCTGAGGAACTGTGCACGGAGGTCCGTAACATTGTTCAGGAGGCAGCAACTCAATCCATCTGAAAGAAAAAGAAATGCAAGAAAGCCAAGTGGCTGTCTGATGAGGCTTTACAAGTAGCTGAGGAAACAACGGAAGCAAAAAGCAAGGGAGAAAGGGGAAGATATATCCAACTGAATGCAGAGTTCCAGAGAATGGCAAGGAGAGACAAGAAGGCCTTCTTAAATGAACAATGCAAAGAAATCGAGGAAAACAATAGAATGGGAAAGACTAGAGATCTCTTCAAGAAAATCGGAGATCTCAAGGGAATGTTTTGTGCGAAAACGGGCATGATAAAGAACAAAGAAGGCAGGGACCTAACAGAAGCAGATGAGATTAAGAAGAGGTGGAAAGAATGCAGAGAAGAACTATACAGGAAAGATCTGAATGTCCCTGATAGCCATGATAGTGCAGTCACTGAACTTGAGCCGGACATCCTTGAGAGTGAAGTCAAGCGGGCCTTAGGAAGCATTATTAACAACAAAGCTAGCGGAGATGACAGTCTTCCAGCTGAGCTATTTAAGATCCTAAAAGATGATGCTGTTAAAGTGCTGCACTCAATATGCCAACACATTTGGAACACTCAACAGTGGCCACAAGATTGGAAAAGGTCAGTTTACATTCCAATTCCAAAGAAGGGCAATGCCAAAAAGTGTTCAAACTACCGCACAATTGCACTCATTTCACATGCCAGCAAGGTGATGCTCAAAATCCTACAAGCTAGGCTTCAGCAGTATGCAAACCAAAAACTACCGGAAGTACAAGCTGGGTTTCGAAGAGGCAGAGAAACTAGAGATCAAATCGCCAACATTTGCTGGATCATGGAGAAAGCAAGAGAATTCCAGAAAAACATCTATTTCTGCTTCATTGGCTACGCTAAAGCCTTTCATTGTGTGGATCACAACAAACTGTGGCAAATTCTTAAAGAGATGGGAGTACCAGACCACCTTACCTGTCTCCTGAGAAACCTGTACGAGGGTCAAGAAGCAATACTAAGAACCGGACATGGAACAACCAATTGGTTCAAAATTGGGAGAGGAGTACGACAAGGCTGTATATTGTCACCCTGCTTATTTAATTTATGTGCAGAGTACATCATGAGAAATGCCGGGTTGGATGAATCACAGGTCGGAATTAAGATTGCCAGATTGTTACTGGAATACCGGGTCTCGGAGGGAGTCCTGCCTTGTCATACCAATGGTTCACCAATGACAAAATTTCAGTTTGGGCAGTCACCACATCAGCTCTAGCAAGCTAGGCCAGGTAATTTCAATTCGGAACCCTCTTTGGCATTGAGCGGTCCCCAAGGCAGCCGCTTCAGGTTTGTCTCACAGGCACGTTATGGCGATGGGATGATGGTGCTTCAAAGCATTCCAGCCTGGCCTTTGCAATTTGACCGCTTTCTTCCTGTTGCAATTTTCCCTGCGCTTTCCCTAATGTTTTTTTCCTCAGACTGTCGGACACGACATATGACAGTACGGGTGCTCTTATGTGGGCACAGTATGGTGTTTTGGGCTGCACAAAGGGCTTCTACGCTGGCCTTTGGATCTCAGTTTCTGCTACCCCAGCACACTATGATCCAGTGACTTGGCAGACAGAACATGCAGTGGGAGTCCCCCGCTCCTCACCCTGTTCCACCAGGGTTCTGTCAGTCTTCCTCCGCAGGTCCAGGTGCTGCATGATGGAAGGAACGACTTGGGCTGTAAACCAGGCAAGAACCTGATCGAACAGGCCTTGATTAATGTGCAGGTGGTCCGGCATACCTGGCTGGAAGTAGCCCTTGTGGTTCTCACTGCACCCATGGATCAATTGGAAGGCTCGGAATGACGTTGCCGTTGGCAGGGCACGTCAGAAAGTGAACGCAGAAATGGCTTATGGCCTATGTGAATGGGGTGATGGATGCTCCACCCACAGTAAATTCTTTGGACAAGGAGGGAGCATTACAGGCAGGATGGTGTCTGCCTGTCTAATGTAGGGAATAGCATATTTCTGTCTGATCTGCAAAGGGGCCTGCGGGAAGTTCTGTGCAGGTGGGGGGAGTTTCACAAGCTCTAGGCTTGTGACTCCTGTGGCGACTAGGATGGGCAAAAGAGGAAAGAGATTAGGCATGGTGTGCATGCAGAGGCACCTTATGGTGACAGGTGATGCCTGAGGCCCCCGAACGGATTGTGCTGCTCGCCGGGGGGATAAGGGTTGCCTGGGAGACCAACCCTCCTCACTCACCCAGGTGTTGTGCGGCACTGGGTTGGGGGTGACACCGGAAGGTCTACCTCCCCCAGAAGGGGCAGTCTGGAGGGGCGGCGAGATCAACGACGCCCCTCAGGCTGGGTGTGCTTTTGCCCGAGAAGTGCCGGGTAGTCGCTGGCACAGTCAGCTGCCCGTCCTAGGTTCCCCTTTGCAGATATTTTCAATAAATGTGGCCCAATTTTCAACCCAAGCCTTGTTGTCTGACTCTTCTTTGACCTATCTCCACCCGTAAATGCCCTAACCCTGACGCCAGCTTGTCTGGAAAAGGGTGGGAGTTGCGAGTGGGTGGGGTGAGAAGAGGTGGCTGCTGCCCATTGGGTGCCCACCCCATGGCACCACCAGGCAGGGGAGGGGTCAGCAGAGCCCTCTTAAGCTCTGTGCCCCTTCCCAAACCAGCTCTCTCGCTCTCGCGGCTCCCTTCCGCCCTCCCTTAAGCAGTGTGGGTTTATGCCGGTTGCCCTTTGGGAGCCAGGAATTTTTGGCTCACAGTTAAAATTGGCCTTTTACTGTGTGTCTTTTTGCCTACTTCACACTGTAATTGGGACTAGGGTGTGTCCAGTAGGCGAATACAGTCCAGTCTCTCATAGTTCACATTTCAGTTGGCGGCTAGGATGGGCAAAAGAGGAAAGATTAGGGATGCTGTGCATGCAGAGGCACCTTATGGTGACAGGTGATGCCTGAGGCCCAATCGATAGAGATCGATGACGCCCCTCAGGCTGGGTGTGCTTTGGCCCGAGAAGTGCCAGCTAATCACTGGCACAGTCAGCTGCCCATCCTAGGTTCCCCTTTGCAGATATTTTCAATAAATGTGGCCCTATTTTCAACCCAAGCCTTGTTGTCTGACTCTTCTTTGACCCATCTCTGCCCGCAAATGGTTGAACACCCTCCATCTGGTCAGAAGAACCACCCACAAACAGCAGCTCAGTCTTGTGGTGATTCAGCTTCAGTTTATTAGTCATCCTCCAGTCCATTGTCACCATCAGGTACCGATGTAGCGCACCTACAGTGTCACCTGAGGATGCTGAAAAGGAGGTACTGGGTACATACAATGTCTTATTCCTCTGCTACTACTTCTCCCTTCTCTTCTGAGATACGTTTGGATATTTTCCATTTCCTCTGTACTTGGTATGGCTTGCCTGGAGAGAACTGGAACCTTTGCCTCACTGCACTGGCCATCTCTGATGGAGGCAGAATTCCCTGCACCACACTGATAGATATGCATTTTGTCTATTGCCTTGGCTCATTCTAAGAATAGTTTATGGATTGGAGGGAGATGCAGGCTTAGGATCAGGTCTACAACTAGCAGTCAAAGAAATCAAATCTCATTCATTGGTTTGGTACTGATATTTCAACACCATTCATAATTATACTATTTATTTTATTTGAAGCTACTTCCATCCTGCTTGACACCCAATAATTAGAACTGGTTTACATAAAATCATGCGTAATACAATATGAAAACTAATATACACATAGCATAAAACAATGAATATATTAAAAATCTTACAACTAAAGCAATAAGTCAGGGAAAGCCTGAGTGAACAAATGCACTTTCAAAAAGCAGTTCAAGGTTGCCACAGTGTGTGTCTCTCAAACCGCATGAGGGAGAATCCACCAGTGTGTGTGTGCTATAACCGAGAAGGCCTGCTTATGTGCTGTTGTCTGGCGACACATTTTTGGCCATGAAATGACCAATAATGCTTCCTTTGGATGTCTGAGAGGTCATTTGGTGTATATTGGGGAAGCTATGACATCCCAGGAATTAGAACTGTTTTACATAAAATCATGTGTATGTATAAAACCCAATATACACATAGTGTAAAACAATACATATATTAAAAATATTAGGTTGATTTGGTGCATATTGGGGAAGCTATCTTAAGTATATCCTTGTGAGGCCTTTCCTAACCCATGTGTTGTGTTTTTCTGCTGTGTTGTTTTCTTTTGACCTTTTCTGAGCATTTATAATATTTTCTGAATAGCAATGTTACTATGTTTTCCAAAGTAATAACATTTTCTATATGAAGAGAATATTATTTAAAGCCTAGAATGTCAATAAACTAATGGATGTGTTTCTGTCAAAATCTTGACTAGTCATGCTTAACCATCTGACACACTGGGTGGAAAAGGTACAAATGTGAACTCAGATTAGACCACCAAATCAATAAATGCTAGCTTCTGGGCCACTCCACGAGGCTGGCAGCAACCTTTCTTTTGACAAGAATACAGCCTATTCTGTTTGGGTCCCCAAACCTGCCAAAGAGCTTGAGACGTTTCTTCCAGTCAATTGTCTCTGAGCAGGTGTGGGAAAACTAATTAACCAACTGTGTAGTTTATTCTCTTTTAACAGAAATACTGGCTTGATGGAATGATCACTTTGCCTTAATGTAACTGTGAGGAGAATGATAGGTCTCCTCCCACATGGAATGATAGGTTCCACATGGGTTTTTAACAAGAGCTCCAACTGTAGCTAGAAGCACCCCAAAGAAGTAAAACTGGGGTTTTACCGATTTGAGGCCTGGCAATGAAGGCAGCGGCTCACCTATGGATTGCATCAATTTTCCAGCTCACCTCACCATTGCTTCATTCTGCGTTTGAAAAGATGAATTACGTGGCCAGGTCATGGTCAGGTAGAATGGGACAGAATGTGACCCAGATTGGTTTCACATATGAATGTCTTTTATCAAAGGGTGATGACGTGGCCAAATAGGTCATAAAGCAGAGGATAGCAGGTAGATCGTGGCAAGTGAACACAGCCAAGGTGGCTAATCGGAGAGCAAATGAAATATATGCTGGATTGCCAGCTACATTTTATCAGGTGGCACATTATCTGGCAGACTCAAGTCCCTATACATTACAGGCTCTTATGACTAAATGTCGACTGAACTGTATTCCCTTGAGGGAAGAAGACGGAAAATTTCAAAATGGGCCCAGTCCATGTTGGCTATGTCTGTTCGGTTGCAAGACAGTGGAAGATAGAATTCACTTTCTGCTAGAGTGTGCTAAGTATGATGATTTGAGACTCAAATATATTCTTTGACTCCTAAAGAAAAAGAGGTTGGAAACATGAAGGGATAAGGTACAGATGTCATTAAATAGATTGGATTATTATGCTGCTTTTAGAATGGCAAAATATATCAAATCTGCTCAGAAAGTGAGAAAAGGGGCTTTGAATTCAAACCCAGAAAGTTTGTTTAGTTCAGTGTATGACAAGCCAAGATGGTTTGGCCTTAGGTTTTAAATATTAAATTTTGAGGGTTGTTGTATTTCTTGATGTAACCAGTGACTGTATGTTAGTCAAATATGTTTTAGTCACATGGACTGGTTCACTCTTTTACAAATGACATGTTGTCCACTCATTGAAATTGAACAGAATAAAATTTCCATTACTTTTATCTTTTTCTACAGGATACCAAGAACATCCATGAAACCACAAACTCTTCCTTTATTTATATCCTTCTACAAATTAGCTTTTCTCTGTTGTTCAGCTCAGGTCTCAGCACAATGATGTAGCATTTGGGGAAAAATATGCAGCACAGTAACCCAGTGCTAGAGGCCAAGATGGAGAAAATCTCCACAGCCACCATGTACTTTCCTCTTGTGCTGAGATAGGTTGGAACAAAGGACACCCACACACTGCAAAAGACCAACATGCTGAAGGTGATGAACTTGGCTTCATTAAAACTGTCAGGCAACTTCCTGGCCAGGAAGGCCACGGTGAAGCTGACGGCGGCCAAGAGGCCCATGTAGCTCAAGACACAATAGAACATGAAGATTGACCCTTCGTTACACAACAGGACAATTTCTTCAGTCAGAGAGTACGTGTCCAAATCTGGGAATGGGGGAGATGTTGCCAGCCACAGAGCACAGATCTCTGCTTGAATACTGGAGCAGGAGATGACAATAGAATATGCCAGCCTTTTCCCTACCCATTTCCTCATCCGGGATCCTGGTTTGGTAGCCACGAATGCCAGAACCACAGATACAGTTTTGGCCAAGATGGTAGAGAGTGATACAGAGAAAATGATGCCAAAAGCCGTTTGTCGAAGAAGGCAGGTCACCTGATGAGGCTTTCCGATGAACAGGAAGGAAGAGAGGAAACACAAGAGGAGGGAGATGAGGAGAATGTAGGTGAGGCTTCGGTTGTTTGCTTTGACTATGGCAGTGTCCCGGTGCCTAATGAAGATGCCAAGCACCAGAGCTGTGATCAGACACAATAGAAGCGCAGAAGAAATTGAAACAATGGCCAATGTCTCTTTAAAAGCGAGGAAGTTTGGAATCTTAGGAATGCATTTGTCGTGGAATTTGTTTGGATAGTAACTTTCTGGACAACTGACACAACTTTCTACATCTGAGGAACAAACATATATGAATGTATAAAAAACAAAAAGAAATATATTCTCACAATTAAGGCAGCTCTACCAGACATTCAGCTAACACCCAGTATTTTATTGTTTACAGTGGGAGGATGCATAAACCTCCATACAATGTGCTTTATAATGAATGGATAATTTTGACCTTTGTTCCATGAATGACAGGTGTCTCTGTTGTCATCTTGGATTCTTTCCTTTTTCTGTGAATCACTTAGGGATGACAGAGAATTCTGCCATGGATCTCGGTGAGGCTGAATGCCGGTGCATTCGGACCCCCGAAATTGATGGCGGAAAGAAGCCCCTGCCCCCCAGCCCATGAAAGGCACATGAAACAGAGCACTTACCTGCTGCCGTCCGTGCTGACTTGTGAACGGCAGCCGCGCTGCATCCGCCATTCTCTTCCTCATCATAGCTGTGATAGGGTACGTAAATACTTATATTACGTAAATACTACGTAAATACCTTTTGCGTCCCTGCGAAGGCCGTGATAGGCTACGTAAGCATTTACGTAGCCTATTACGGCAAGCCAAAAAACCAACAACAGTGGAAGCAAATGGTGGCAGCTATGGTGGCTGCCATTTGCGTCCCCCCCCCCTTTTTTTTTTTTGCTGTTTTAGGCTATGTAAATATTTATGTAGGCTATTACGTTAAAAAAAAGGGGAACGCAAATAGCGTAGAGGGCACTATTTGCATTCATTTCCCCCCCTCTGTAATAGCTTATGTAAATATTTATGTAGGCTAAAACGGGGGGGGGGAGGAATGCAAATGGCACTCACTACGCTATTTGCGTTCCTCTTTTTTTCCCGCCGTAATAGCCTACATAAATATTTATGTAGGATGAAACGGCTAAAAATAGGGAATGCAAATGGCGGCTGCCATAGCCGCCACCATTTGTGTCCGCTTTTTTTTTTGTGCTTGCTGTGATAGGCTACGTAAATATTTATGTAGCCTATCATGGCAAAATGCAGGGACACAAATGGCGGCGGCTACTGTAGCCACCATTTGCGTCCCTGCAGGTGGCCCAGTGACCAGATGTCCGGCTGAGGGCGGCCCCAGCCGGCAGCCTGGTGGAATCTCTGTGGAGCACAGCCGGCCAGACAGAATTTCAAGAGGAGGGACACCTCCCCCCCTGCGATGTCACTTTTCGAAAAGGTAATTTACTTTCGTACATCCCTAGTCACAGCTACCGCTATGTGAAATGAGAGAACATTCTGGCATTAGTCTAAAAGTTTGGAGCCAACATTGGTTATTTTTCTGATTCACTCTGGCTCAGTTTATGAGTGGTATTGTCGCATTCTCTTTTTTGGTGATTGTAGCATGTGTTCCACACCAAACCTTTGCACATTTGTAAAAGATCCGTTTCTAGTTTTATAAAAACCTATAATTACAGAAACTGCATTTGCTATCATTGGAATTCGTTTTGTTTTGGAGTGATCTGCCATGCACATCACATTGCATATGCATCGATTTACTCGAATGGTTATTTTGATGCCCTTTTAACCTCTCTTCAAGCAACTTCATCCCTACAGGGATGATCACTTCTTTCCCATCCTGGCCTTGCCATTTGCTTTTTGTTGAAGCTCTTTCATCTCATGCAATCTGGATTCGGGTGTATCTAATTGTGCATGGACCCCTAGTTCCACACTAATACTACTAATATGTCAGATAAATCCTTCCTTTAATGCTCTCAAAATGTTGCCACAGTATCCTTCATCGAAACTGCTTATGCAAACTTTTGGAAGTAAGTGGAGTACATGCTGAAAAAGGAATATCACTGCTTTGGTGGATGGTGGAGTACCCTTGTCCTGGGAGCTCATGTGGGGGATGGGAGGCAGGCCTGGCTTAGGGTCAGGGGAGGATGATGAATTAAGTGGCTTACAAATGTCTCTATTTTCTTGTTCATTTCCTTCAGAAGCTCAGCACCATCTGACTTTCCTATGGTCGTTGATTGTTACTGAGCATCATAGAGCGCTGTTAAAATGCCAGTGACCAAGACTGGCTTGGTAGATGGAGCCTTCACTGATCTGGAGCTGAGGTTGTCATGCTTTGGTAACAGTTGGCAGTTTCAGTGCAGGTTCAAGGGGAAGATAACCAGATATCAAAATGTGATGACTATCTTGAGGCTAGTGTACGAAAGTCACTTACCTGGTCTCGCAGCTTGCTTCACGGTGGGGGGGAGGCGCTTCGCTGCTCCCCCTGAAGTTCAGGCCGGGCGGGGGAGGCTTCCTGCCTCGCCCGGCCAAAATTCAGGCTGGGGAGGAGGCGCCGCGCCTCACCTGGCCGCGAAATAAAAAGTAAAAAAAAACAAAAAACGCCCCTGTGATAGGCTATATGACGATTTACGTAGCCTATCATGGCTAGATCTGCAAAGTCAGCCGTGATAGGCTACATTAATTGTCATGTAGCCTATCACGGGTGACTTAAAAAAAAAAAGCGCGTATGCAAATGACGGCCCCCATAGGGAGCCGCCATTCGCGTTCCTTATTTGGTCGCTGTAATCTACGTAAATCTTTATGTAGACTACGGCGAAAATAAGGGCAACGCAAATAGGGCAACGCAAATAACGTAAAGATCTACGTAATCTTTACGTAGACTACAGCGACCAAATAAGGAACGGGAATGGCGGCTCCCTATGGGGGCTGCCATTAGCCGTATGTGCTTTTCTTTCTTTTTTTTAAGTCACCCATGATAGGCTACGTGACGATTAACGTAGCCTATCACGGCTGACTTTGCAAATCTAGCCGTGATAGGCTACGTAAATTACGGGGGCGTTTTTTTTTTTTTTTACTTTTCTTGGAATGGCGGCGGCAGCAGCCGGTTGAAAGACCGGCTGCCGCCCCCGCCCCTGTCGAAGCCCTGCCGAACCGCCGCCGGGACCCGTCGCTGGGAGGGACATTCGTGAAAGGTAAGTCCTATCCCGGGGGTGGTGTGGGGGGCAGGGGGGGTGGAGAATTTCTCCCCGAAACTACTTCGGGGGGCCGAATACGTTGGCATTCGGCCCCCCGAAGTTTCGGCGAGAAATTCTCTGACACCCCTACTTGAGGCCCCTTTAAAGGAGAAGGGAGGCTTCCTCAGACCTGCTCCTTCAAAGACAAGAGGCTTGAGGGAATAGTGAAAGGACCTCCATGTGAGGCATGGCCAACACACTGACACAAGGATGCAAGACCTGGTCATGGGGACGAGGTCGGCAGAATTTCTTCCGCAGATCCATGTGAGGTTGGTGAGGGAACAATGCTATGTGTACGGCTAGGTGTAGGCCTGGAGCTGGGGAGCTTGCTCCAAAAGGGCTGAACTAGAAGGACAAAGCTTCAGTACTATAGAACGATAGAGCACTCCCATTGGAGGGAGGGAGTTTCTTATTATGTTTACTTTCATACTGTGGCAATCTCCAGCAAAACTGTTGCTCATTTGAAAGTCCAAAGACTCCGGAATCTTCTCTCTTCCTTTGGGTTGCAGGTGCAAACACCTTCTTTAATCTCTTCTCCACAAAGGCCAGGAATGTTAATACCATTAATGGAAAGTAATTCTATATCTTCCTGCTCACACAGGAGCAGCTATGACTACTTTAGAATTCTCTGGTAACTTGAGTTTTATTAATGCTAAAATGCATTAGCTCTGTTTCTAAAACTGTTTCCCTGAAGAGGGACAAGAGAAAATTTCAATAAAATCACATGTATCAATTTGATCTTTAAATAAAGAGTTCAATGCACAATATATGGCATGTTCAAATCTCTCAAAAATGTAATTGACAACAAAAGATGGGGAAGGGTTGCTTGCAAATAAAATGCATCTTGTTATCATATGTCCTACCATTCTGGTTTGAGAACATCCCATCTGGACATGGAGCACAATCATAGCAGCAAAATTTCTCCCCCTCTTTCTTTTTCTTGCTGTAACCAGGAGGGCAGTTGTCAGTACACTGAGAAAGAGGTGGCACCTATTCAAAGAGCTTAGTATTAAGAAAGGTTTGAGGAATCCATTTCACATCAGAGAATGCACCAGTAAACAGGAAGGCCAGTGGTCCTGCATAGATGGCACATGAAGTGCCAATGTCTCCTGTGAACTCCAGAAGATTAGAATTTCCATTCCTCGTCTGATCAATGATACAACTAGCTTGGATTCCATTTAGCACCATTAACTAGATACATGTCTCAGAATTCACATGAAAGTAATGATGGGCAACATGATCCTTTCTTCCTTCCACACCTTCTTTTTCTTACTGCAACCAGGATTGCAGTAGACATTAGACAGAGAAAGAGGTGGCACCAGTCCAAAATTATTGCAAGAGCACAGTATGAAAGAAATGTTTGTTGAACCCATCACACCTTCAGATCTTCTACCAGTAAACACAAAGGCCAATGACATGGAATGTTCGATGTCAAAATGCCCAGGTAATACATTCAGTTGGAGGATTATCCATTGTTGAAAGCAAATGGAAGATTTGAATGTGCATTCTTAGGATGTCTGAGATTTCACATGAAACTAATGATGGGGAACATGATCTCTCCTGTGTTAGCTATTAGTCTATCTTAAGCAAACATGTCCCATCTAGATATTGCAGTCTATTGCAGAGAATCCATCACACCTTCAGATCTTCTACTAGTGAACACAAAGACCGATGGCATGGGATGTTAGTTGTCTAAATGCACAGGTGGTGCATTCCATTGGGGGAATAGCCATTGTCCAAAGCATCTAGAAGATTTGCATTCCCATTCTTAGGCTGGCTCAGGTTTCTCATGGAAGTAATGATTGGCAGTAGTGTGGTGTAGTGACTAGAGTGTTGGACTGGGAGTCAGGAGATCTGGGTTCTAGTCTTCAGTCAGCTATGGAAGCTCACTGGGTGACTTTGGGCCCATCACAGACTCTCAGCCCAACCCACCTCATAGGGTTGTTATTGTGAGGATAAAATGGAGGAGGAGGATGATGTACACTGCTTGGGTTCCTTAAAGAGGAAAAAAGGTTAGATATAAATGTAACAAACAAACAAACAAACAAATAAACCAACAAATCTCTCCTGTGTTAGCCACTAGACCATCTTGGTCGGTACATGTCCCATCTCGATATTGCATTTTTCTTACCTTGCCTATTTTTATGTGGAATACCCACCATCCCTATTTCAATGTACTCCTTCAAAAAGTGATGTTCCCTCTGTCTCAAAACTGTATTGCAGTGACTTTCAAATTAATGATGCATTTTCTAAAGAATGGCAGTCATTTCCCTACCTGAGTCAGGTCTCTGTGCCATTTGATTCTGTCCTCATGAATGGTGGCCCCTTTTCCTGGAGGAGCGTGAGGATCCAGCCTTCCCACTTTGACCCTGACATAGGACTGATTTGGGAAGGTGACGACGTTTGTAATATCGAATCCCCCCTCAAATTCTCCATGTTCATTAAATGTAATTTCATCTCCAGCATTGTTGTTGAATGAGGTGGTCTGAATCAGTGAGTGGAGCTAGGTGGAGAGAAAAAGAGAATCAAATGGTCTATAAAGTTGTGTAATGTTCTCATTCAGATTGTTCAAATAGCCTATGGAGAGAGGAGTATATCCACCTTTCACTAGTAGAAATAGGGAAAGACTGACAAATAATCAATCACCGTAAACTCAACAGGTGAAGGTGTTGCAAGGAGAACTTCGGAAAATATATGTCTTGGGAAAAATGGGAAAGTATGCAATACTTACATTTGTAGTGTGCTTTATAAATTTAAGGTCACCCTGTTGCTTTAGGAAAGTCATTCCCAAGTTGTTGACCTTCAGGCATTTTGGACCTCAGCTCCCATCAGCCCCACGTAACAAGGCCAATGGTCAGGAATGCTGGCAATTGCAGAACAACATTTCTGAAGGCACTAGGTTGGGGAAGGCTGCTTATTTTAATTAGGAACGTAGAATATATTACATATAAATTGGTTTGCCCATCAAATTATCATTACAATTGAAGACATGTAGAAGTAAATTCAGTAAAATTGTAATTCTTGCCTCAATAAAGTATATTTTAATATTCATTATACCAAACATGATAACTTCATGAGCAAAGCAAGTTATATATAATATCATGTAGGTGTAGGGGAGTACGAAACCCTGCTTACCTGGCTCCGTCGGGTTCTGCAGGTGGGGGGAGGCAATCTATTCCTCCCCTCGGAATCCTCGATGGGGGGGATGCGATCCGTTCCTCCCTCACGGAGCCCTGCCCGGCTGGCTCTGCTCTGTGGCCAGGCCGTGGAGCCGCCGGCTGGGCCAACCCACAGCAGGGCGTCCAGTCGCTGTCAGGCTGGTGCGGATGCAAATGGTGTCATGCATAGGGGACACCGTTTGCGTCCCTACACAAGCCCATGATAGGCTATGTAAATATTTACGTAGCCTATCATGGCTAAAGCGGGAATGTAAATGGCGTAGGGGATGCCATTTGCGTCCCTGCTTTAGCCGTGATAGACTATGTAAAGATATACGTAGTCTATCATGGGCCAGCGTAGGGACTCAAATGGCGGCGGCTACGACGGCCGCCGTTTGTGGCCGCAGTGGCCTGGCAGCAGCCAGAGCCACTGCCGCCACCACCCGAGCCAGAATCAGAGCTGCAGCCAGGTAGGCTCTGTTTCGTGGAGCTTTTGCGGGGTGGTGGGGTGGGGGGGTTCATTCTGCTACGGATTCTGGGGGGCCAAATTCACTGGAATTCAGCCCCCATGGGATCCGTGGCGGAATTCTCTAACATCCCTATTTAGGTTCCTATTTTTATGTCTGACCAAAGGGAACTTCAACAAATAGCTTCTGAAACATCTGAATCATCAAAGAGACTAGAAGAAGCAGGAGGACTGGAGGCACAGGAAGACTAGTTTACAGCATCTGTTCCTGTTTTCAAGCAAGTTTACAGAAATTCCTAAACCTTTTCATGCTTGCAGGGTACAGCTTAGGGAAATCTGATCTGCAGGAAAAGCTACTGTGATCTGATTTAACTGTAGGGATGTACGAAAGTCACTTACATTTTCGAAGGGTGACATTCGCAGTGGGGGGGAGGTGCTCCATCTCTCCTCCCGAAATTCTCTCCAGCTGGCTCTGCTCTGCGGAGCCGCCGGCAGGGGCCACCCACAGCTGGACATCCGGCTGCTGGGCAGCCTGCAGGGATACAAATCCCTGCCATAGCTGCCGCCATTTACGTCCCTGTATTTTGGCGTGATAAATATTTACGTAGCCTATCACGGCAAAAAAACCCCAAAACAGCAAACGCAAGTGGCTGCGGTTACAGTGGCTGCCATTTGTGTTCCCTTTTTTTTTGCCGTGATAGGTTACGTAAATATTTATGTAGCCTATTACGGCCAAAAACTAGGGAACACAAAAGGCGGCCACTACGCCATTTGCGCCCCTCTCTTTTGCCGTAATAGCCTACGTAAATATTTATGTAGGCTATCACGGCCAAAAAAATAAGGGAACGCAAATGGCGGCCACCGTAGTTGCTGCCATTTGCGTTCCCTTTCTTTTGCCATGATAGGCTACGTAAGTATTTATGTAGCCTATCATGGCTATAGTGATGAAGCGAATGGCGGCCGCGGCCACCATTCGTAAGTCAGTGCGAACGGCAGCAGGTAGGTGTCCCGTTTCGCACGTGTTTTGTAGGGCGGGGGGGTGGGGGGAGGCTTCGTTCCTCCACAGATTTTGGGGGGCTGAATCCACTGGCATTTGGCCTCACTGAGATCCGTGGTGGAATTCTCTGACATCCCTATTTAACTGGGGAATATTCTCTCACTCAATTGCAACTGTGAAGAATGTACATTTTTATCCATGTTCTGATATGGTGACTTTATTGAAATGTTGGGAATCTTGGCATCACTTGGAGCATCCCTAAATGTCTATCATTCAAAGATACATTAGATCAATATGTTTAATTAGGAAAGGAAGAATTTATGATGCTGGGAATCTTGCAGAGAGGTATTTTAAAAATCAACCCTCTCATGTATTCATTACTTTCAGAAATGTTACTTCTCTAGCTTGCACAGCAAAGTTTTATTGCATGGTTTTTAGAAATTATTTGTGTGGGGGATGAAGGCTGAGTTGCAACATATAAAGTCTAAGTCTTAGATATTGTATTCATCCATTCATCCAGATTTTTTGTTACTATCTAAACTTGATTAATTTTTCCACTTTTACAGAAAAAACAGAACAGAAACAGCCTTTGTGGAAAAACAAAACAAAACAGTACATAACTCGTTCTCCCCTGAATGTTTTCTGGTTGGCTTCCAAGACTTAACATCTCTAGTCTGGATACAACCCTCTGCCTGTCTGCTGTTCACATCTGGCAAGGAAGGGCAGAAAGCTGAGAAGATGAGCCAGACATCCTGGGTGCTTTGTAGGGATTGCCAGCTAAACCATGTGCTACGTTGCAATGGATGGTGTCTGTATCTGTGTCCGGTTTTTATTGGAACCACCACAAGGGGAGAGGAAGTTCAATACTTCTCTCTCCAGAGGCAGGTTCATCCCCTTTGTACTTATGGAATATGGACATAAGCACCCCATTGGCACAATTTCCTTTTTGCTGAGTCCTATAGCTGTGGTGTGGGTGTGGGAGTTCAGAGAGAGATGATCGGTAAACTCATGGCCTGGGAGGGAAGGATTAACCATACCATTCCTGCATAATAATTCCAATAAATGTAAGACCCAACCCCAACAATAAGAAAAGGAAAAGAGATAGGTGTTATCTATACCATTAATGGAACAGAGTTTAGCATTTAGAGGCAATTAGGATACTGACTACTGCATGTCACGCCATTGTCCAGTATCTAGACCATGACGTTTGACTTCCATCAGTAAGGACAGGTTACCTGCCAGGGTTCTACACTCTGAGCAGACAGTCTGACTCTGCTCTCCATTGTTCTGTGGTTGACTCTAGCTGAGTAGAAGGTGTGCAAGGCATGGGCCACAGCGTAGACAGCATTGTAGATACTGTAGCTGTGGCCGGTCATCCTCATTTCAAAAGTAACCCCAGGAAGGCTTTCCAGCATCTCCTCTCCAGTACATGTTTGAGCTTTGAGACTCATAATTGAGTTTGAAAGTGAACAACCAAATGCTCGTTCCCAGAAAAGATGAACAAAACCATCTTCATTTGCCCAGGAAGGATTGACAAGCTCAACAAATTCTGGGAAGTCTTGAAGCTCCCTTGATGGAATTGTAAAGGAGATAGCACCATGGAGCATTTGTACATCCAATCCAGCAGCTAGCATAATGGGATTTATATTGTATTCGATCTGGGCTGTTGTTATCCATACTTTTGCTGCAGAGAACCTCCCCTTATGCTGAGAAGGCTTTAGGGGCATTATCTTGCTTCCATATATAAAAAATTCCAGCCACATAACAGCTGGAGATTCTCCATATATTACAACTGCATTGGCTTCGCTCTCCATGATAGTCTTCAAAACCTTCACTTTGTCAGAGAAGATTTTAAGCATATCAAATATAAACAGATTTTTTTCAAGCATTTCTGTGAATGCAGAACAGATTTTGTTCTGGGAAAGCAGAGATTCCATGGTGTGCAAAAAATGGTCTCCACCCTCATCGTCCGTAGCCATGAGTCCAACCCAGTTCCATCTGAAATGCCAAAATAACTGGACAAGTCCTTGGTATTGAAGTTCTTCCTTGGGGGCCATGGAGTAAAAGGAAGGGAAACTGGCTTGATCATTCACTGCTGGCTCAAAGGAGCCATATGAAACCTAAAAAAGAAAAAAATAGGGATGTCAGAGAATTCTGCCACAGATCTCAGTGAGACTGAATGCCAGCGCATTTGGCCCCACATAATCCATGGCAGAATGAAGACCCCCACCCCGCCACCCCACGAAAGGTGCACGAAACGGAGCACTGACCTGGTGCTGTTCGCGCTGCTTTGTGAGTGGCGGCTGCGTCTGTAGCTGCCATTTGCTTACCCATTTTTGCCGTGATAGGCCACGTAAATACTTACATAGCCTATCACGGCTATTGCAGGGACGCCATTTGCGTCCCTGCGGAGGCCGTGATAGGCCACGTAAATATTTACGTGGCCTATCACGGCAAAAAAACAGGAACGCAAATGGTGGCAGCCGTAGCCGCCGCCATTTGCATCTGCAGGTGCTGCATGCCTGTGAATGCACCGGGCCGGCGGCTCCGCGAAGTTGCTGCGGAGCGGAGCTGGCTGGGTTAGGATTTCAGGGGGAGGTGCGGAGCGCCTCCCCCCCACCGCGAATCACCCCCTTCGAAAAGGTAAGTGACTTTCGCACATCTCTGGAAAAAAAGAAAGCAAAAGAAAGACAGCAGCAGACATTTCAGAATGGGAGCAGGGGTATCTGATGGTCTCGTCACTCATTAAAGGGGAATCACAAAACAAACTTTTCAGCAGTTAGGGATGGCGGAGAATTCCACCACAGATCTCAATGAGGCTGAATGCCAGTGCATTCGGCCCCCCGAAATCCATGGAGGAATGACCCCCCCACCCCACCACCCTGCGAAAGGCGTGTGATTTTCCCCATAGCCTAAATACTTATGTAGCCTATCACGGCTAATGCAGGGACACCATTTGCGACCCTGTGGAGGCCGTGATAGGCTATGTAAATATTTACGTAGCCCATCATGGCGAAAAAAAGGGACAAAATGGCGGTGGCTACAGTGGCTGCCATTTGCATCCCTGCGCAGCCCAGCAGCAGCTGAATTTCGTTGTGGGAGGCTCCGCCCGGCGGCTCCATGGAATCACCATGTAGCGAAGCCAGTCAGCGAGGATTTTGGGGGGAGGGACGGAGCACCTCCCCCCCACCACAGATGTCATGAAACGAAACAGGTAAGTCATTTCGTACATCCCTATCAGCAATTACATGCCTCTAAATTCTATTGTTTATGAAAATGACACCTGTTAAGCTAACAACCTTGTTTATGTGCAGATTGGGGAAGGGTGGTTAGGCTAGCCATGGTGCATGGTGGTTACCGCTAACCACCACGACTGTCATTGCCACACGTGCAGCTAACCAAATTCCGCAACATGGTTAGACTAACCATTCTCTAACCACCCTCTCCCCTGCAGCACCCTGAAGCCCTCCAGGCAGGCATCCCAGCAGCCTTTGTTCTTGCAGTGGCCATTTCAGCATTTGGTGCTGGCAGCGGATCTCCCCTCAAAATCGGAAGGGGTGGTGCTTGTGGGAGAAGGACCATGCCCATTGTGGCTGCAGCACAGGGCACAGGCAGGCACAAGCCACCACTCTAAGGGCACTTTTCTGCTGGTGCAGATGTGGATTGGCAACTGTGCCATGTGTTTCTAGGCATATCTTGACCATAGAGACCTGCCACTCAGGCTAGATGGGCTACTCCTTCTTTGGCCACTCTTGCCGTGGAGCACTATGGTGGCTGCAAATATATCACGGAGGGTGTTCACATGTCACACTAAGCCATGGTAGATCCCACTAACCATCTTGCTACAAGTACTTAGTGAGCGTGGTTAGTCCCTGGTTAATAAACTCCTGTGGTTGGGTCTGACCTTAGTTCAGATGTCACCCTAAGCCACCATGGTTAGATGACAACTCCTAACCATCAGGGCTTAGCGTGAAATCTGAACCGGGTCAATAACTTGAAAATTTGTATCCGTGAACTTGCCAATGAGGCTACTATTGTGAATAGTGATCTGATAACCATGTCATCAGTAGCAAATTTAAAAGTGCTGAGAATTTACACATTTGTTGTGTTCACTCCAGTAGATACAGCTTGGCATATGATATATTTCTTTCAAAGTTTTCTGAAAGCTACTGCTGCATGGTATTCAAGCTTGCTGAAGAGCTGTGCCTTTCATTGGTATGGTGAAGTTCTAAGCAGTGGGTCAAACTGATTGATGTTTTTTGCACCATGAGAGCCTACAGCAGTAACTACTGGCAAAGTTGTGTTGGAAATGATCAGTTTCACGCTGAAATTAGAATACTGCAAGCACACAAACTTTTGAGAGAAATTCTCTTAGACAGGGTTTCTCCTACAAGGCCTATTCCCTTCCATTATGGAATGTGACATCACAAGGTTAGACTACATGTTACTACAAGGACTGGAAACCTAGTGTGTGTGTGAGGTTAGGGAGACTTTAATCCTCCTCCTCCTCCTCCCATACTGTGGTCCCAATATGGATTACCAAAAAGGTATCCGGCTGCATTGTAAATAGCAGGCAAAGTGTTAAAGCCCCTTAACCCCACCCCAGTGTCCTGATCCATATTAAGTTCCAGTGCTTACTTTTGAGGAAACCAAGGAAAAGAACAAACACTTTTAAATTAACATGACCCTGCGGCAGTTTGGGGATGGAATTCACAAACATAAAGAACAGGCTCTCATACCACCTTTCTGAATGCTGAAATGGTGCACAAGGTCCCCAATCCCACCTTTTCTTTTCCATGTGGGGCGGGGGGAAAGATAGGGATTGGGGCTCATGGCTGACTGTTTTTCCCTGAAGGCTGAAAGTGTGAGGCCCAAATCCTTCTGTATGTTAACATGTGTTCATCAATTCACAGAAATGCAAGTTTCATTCAACCCAGATTGAGGTATAGACATCATTTGTAGCATTGATTTAGTTGGATTCTTGTACCTATGCAAACAGACGCCCAACAAACTAGAGGGGGAACGTCTGAGGGTGCCACATGCTCCAGAGGTTTGCCTCAGGAGCATTTGTAACATTTGTTTGTTTATTAAATTTCTGTCCTGCCCAATAGCCAAAGGTATCTGGGAGGTGCAGAACAATTAAAAGCACAAAATACATCTTAGAAAACCATATGAAATGTAAACATTGAAACTACAGTATAAAAGTAGAACCCCCCTCACCCAGAAAAAGCTAGCAGGAATGCAGAGATTAAAAGTACGATAAGAGATTGAACATGAGGGAATAAAAGACTTGGAAAATTAACACTGGGACATTAAGAAAGTATAAGTAACACTTGGAAAATTAACTGATTAGAAGACTGGGAAAATTTCCTGGTGCTGGAAAGAGGACAACATAGGTACCTTTCTGGGAAACTCATTCCACAACTGGGGTGCCATAGCACAAATGCAGTCTTCTTGATAGCCACCCGCCTCACTCGCTTTAGCAGTGGCTCCCAGAGAAGGTCTGCTGGAGAAGACCTTAGGGTCTGGGCAGGTACATAAGGGAGGAGATGATCCTTCAGAGTACCTGGCTCCAAGCCATTTAGGGCTTTGAATGTTAAGACCAGTACTTTGAATCAGGCCCAAAAATAGACTGGCAGCCAGTGCAGATGGAAGAGTCCTTGCACAATAGGATCATGTTGGCCAGAACCCATTAACAGTCTCGCTCCCCAGTTTTGGACCAGCTGAAGTTTCTGGACCATTTTCAAAAACATCCACACGTATAATGTCTTGCAGTAAACCAGACAAGAGGTTGCTTCAGCCTGGATAACTGTAGCTAGGCTACCTCTGTCCAGATGAGGATGTAAATGGTATATCAGCCTCAGCTGATAAAGGGTGCCCCATGCCACTGAGTCAGCCCGTGCCTCAACTGACTGTTCTGGGTCCATGAGTACACCCAACAACACTGCTGGTGCTTTAAAAGGAGTGCAAGCTCTCCAGAACAGGTTGAACCTCACTTGGGCAGATGGACAAACCACCCATTAGCAGTACCTCTATCATGTCCAGATTGAGTCTGCATTTCTTAGCCCTCATCCAGTCCGTTACCATGCCCAGGCACTGATTTAGAACAGCCACTGCCTCACTGGGATTTGATGAAAAGGAGGGATAGAGCTGGGTGTCATCTGCATATTGATGACGCTTCAGCCTACATCTCTGGATAACCTCCCCCAGCAGTTTGGGTAGATGCTTAAAAGCATGGAGAATAGAACAGAGCCCCGTGAAACACCATAACCATTGCTGTGAAAGCACAGAGCAATAATCCCCCAGCACCACCTTCTGCAAGGAGCTGCAAGCATAACTGTAACCACTACTGTGCAGTGCCTCCAACTCCCAGCCCAGACAACCTATCTAGAAGGATACCACTGTTGATGATATTGCAAGCCACAGAGATGGTGCAGGAGAATCAACAGGGTCATGATCCCTGTCCCTCTCCCAGGAAAGGTCATCCGCTAGGGTGACTAAAGCAATGTTCATTCCAAAACCAGGCCCGAAGCCTGATTGAAATGGATCTACATGACCAATTCCATCCAAGAGTGCCCGGAGAACTGTGTTGCGTTATTGTTTTATTTATTGTTGTTTGTATTCCATCAGATCTTAGGTTCACTGCTTTCATACTTTTGTGGAAAGTGCTTTATAATTTGAACAATAAATAAACAAACACTGTGGTGCAGTAAGAAAATGTTCAGCCCTGGACATAACGGTCTCGTGCCCTGCTTTAGATGGCCATGGCACAGCTTTCAAGGAAACTTTGGATACAAGGTATTCCAATTCAGATAAAGAAAGGGAGTTAATGGTGGGGCAAATAGGAACAAGTAGAAAAGGTGTATAGAGAGTGTCAAACATGCACTGAAAGTTTAGGAGGACATGCATGTCTAAATCAGGAGTTCTAGCCAGTAGGCAAAAGAAACAGAATGGATGTGAATTCCTCTTTGCCATGGTCCTCTTCTGGCTAAGTCTGGGGAAGGCTGGAAGACAATCTTCCAGATTGGCATTTTGCTACCCTTGTCCTCCTGTGGTAGTGTTCATGTTCAAAATAGCATGGTGTATACTTTGTCTCTTATGCCTCATCCCCAACTCCCTTCTTTGTTGAACCACATCCCCCAGATTTCACATATACACAGAGATGAATATTTGGTCAATGAGTCCTCTAGATAGTCAGTCCTGTCACCAAAGGACAATCCTTCTGTACACATATGAAACATACAGTGTTAGCTTGAGATTTAGTTGAAGCAGACTGACTGAAATCAATGGGTCTATTTCAGGTATGATTAAATCTGGATCAAGCCCACTCCTCATACAAAGATTTGGAAACCCATGGGGAATTCCAAATGCAACCCCACATATCTCAGCTCCTTTTCCTCCCCCCTCCTTCTGTACCAGTTCATACTGACAAATCATCAGATTGCTACTGGAAAGAGAGAAGAGTTCATTATAGGAGAGTTGTGCTGATCCTACCTGTGGAACCTTGTAAATGGGTAAGATGTCTGCCATACGTGAGGAAGTTTCAGAGCTAAGTCCGCCGATGACTCCTATGACATTTTTCTGAAAGCCACATTCATAGTTGGGGAGAAACTGGTGGGAGTTAAAGAGGAAGCCCAAAGTGGTGCAATAGGTCATCTTTGAATCAGTGTAGCTGTCAAAGATGTGGAACCCGAGAGTGACGTTGGGCAAGATGTTGGGATTGTCATTGATCTCATCAATGGCAAACACGAAAGCCAGGATGTGCTGGTAGAAATTTGTCACCACCCTGCAAAAAAAGTGACATCCTGTTTCATAGGAGAGTGCACAAACCTCGTTCATGGGAGAGTTAAACGGTGCACAAAATAATTTTAACTCAGTACAGGTCTACTCAAGATCTGCAAAGTTCAGCTGCTTGTTTATAAAGAGGGAGCATAACCCGCAAATTTAGTCATAAATTAAGGGCCTTTGAAAAGATGGACCAGATGGTTACATGTTGCTGGATTGTGCTTTGGGGCTCCTAAGACTAGGCATGTCGCTGTCAATATTCAGCTCAGATCATATTTTAATGTGTCACATATCATTTTTTATGCAGACATCTGGGTAGAACAGATCAAACATTTTCTTGGATTTCACTGTTTTCACTTCCAATATTTCCATCTATGTTGTTCTCTATTATATATTTTCCACTACTAATATCCACGGTGTCACAGCATTATGCTCCAGTGTTTTGACCATTGCCACTTTCTAGGTGCTTCCGAAACTGCATCTGCTTCACAGAGTTTGAGACCTCCTTGTACCTTCAGCATCTAGCTTTTCGTAGCTTTAAATGAACGAATCTAAGAAGGAATACAGGACGTTGGCCTATATAGGTCTTGCAATGATGTCTGTGCTATCCCCTATGAACTTGTTGTGAATGGAAACTGTTAAGGTAATCATGCCTGTTGTGTTTTGCATGTCAGTTTTGTCTTACATCACAGTTTACATCTCTCCCCAGCCCTGCAAGCATATACAGGTCTGTCAGTTTGACGTTAACACCTCATGGACATGACAAATTGGACAGTGTCCATGAAAGCTTATGCCAGGATATGTGTATTCAGTTTTAAAGTGCTACAAGAATCTTATGTTTCTGTTTTGCTGCAGTACACTATTCTGGCCACCCATCTGGAAAGCAGAGAAATGTTATTTTTGTGCTTCACAAGTGAAGTAATACAGATGGACATGTATAGGTCTCCCCTATAAGGTCATTAGGTCCAGGGTGGAAAAATTCCTAGCTCCATCACTGTGAACATCAAACTTCAGAAAGTCTTGGGAACCTATTTCCACATTCTCCTTTTCACTTAGGAATGGACAAAGGAGATTCCGACTACTCACATCACCCTCTGGAACAGGCAGCCTATCCAACACCACACCATCCTGGTATTACTTTAAAAGATCTACCACCATGATTTTCCAAGATCATAAGTACTGTGCTGTCGGTCATATAAAGACTCACTCAAATAACCCTAAATATCATTTTGGGATGGGTGTGGGGGGAGAATTCCTTACAGGGGCATGTTAATCTTCTCCAGAGAAGGATATCTGATGAATAAAACTTTGGGGACCATGTAGTGGATATAAGATGCCATTCCACCAATGAGGAAGTCACCTGGCTGGTACCACTCGTGTGAAATATACAGAGGCTTGTTTCCACTGCACTTAATAGCATGCATTTTCCAGACCACATTTGGCAGTAGCAGTAGAGGCAGCAGCAGCAGCAACAGCATCCTTCCACACATCAGGGTCTCCCGTGTCTCTCTCTACATCCACATAATTACTACCATCAGTCTGACTTGAACAAGGTGTGTGGCAGCTGACTCTGAAATGCAACTCAGTGAAGATACAGGTGTCCTCTTTATCCTTAAGCTCAACAGGGTAACAAAAGCAACCCTTCAATGCCCATTGAGAGTCACTATCTGAAGGTTGAGGTGCACGATGGAAGAGGGAAAGGGATCAACATGACAGAGCCCTGGTTCTCTGTTCTCATGATCCTTAGCAGTCAATGGCCCTTTCTTAGACTTATAAATATTTCAGACTTGCCTGATGATTTTTTTCCCCCCTAGAAAGCTCTTTGAGCAGGTAAATCAATTATAGCAATTTTATTAATTACAGGGGAGGTAAACACAAGTGCAATGTTTTTGGACTCCATGATGCAACATCCGTAGTAGAAGTGCTGAAACAAACATATTTGTCTGATCTCCCTGCTCCATTCTGCTCCTCCCTAATGGTGAGGAAGGAATAGCAGGTAGAATCATGTACTTGGAAGGGATATCATAGGTCCTTTGGTCCAACCCATGCCAACAGAGGAAATTTCCTGTACGTTGCTGGTGGTGGTGGGGAGTTCACAGGAGTAGGAACATTTTCGATGACCCACAGTGATGCCAAGAATGGAGTCAATGAAGAGGTCAGCATGCTTGGAATAGAACATCCACTTCTACAATTGATATTTTTCTGTCTTTGCAAGTATAAAACAAGACAAATCAGAAAAGTAAAAAAAGTAAAAAAAGTGAAGCCCTATCCTAACCCTGCAGTAGAATGTAAATTTATTAAAAAAGGAAATGATGCATTTATAGGAGTCATGCTGGATGTTTTCTCTCTCTCTCTCTCTCTCTCTCTCTCTCTATATATATATATATATATATATATATATATATATAGTTCCTAGTCTACTTTGCAACTGCAAGAGTTCACAACATCCTCTGTTCCATCTAACATTGACCCTTCTTGGTATCCCCCGTTGTGTACTAGTCACTGGAGTTTGGGACCTATGATGAACAGGATCCTAAAAGCAAGGGAAGTTGTGTTGGCCATAGGGATGGACAAAAGTCACTTACCTGTCCTCGAAGCTTGTTCGCAGTGGGGGGGAGGCGCTTCGCTGCTCCCCCCGCGAAGTTCAGGCCGGGGGGGGAGGCTTCCCACCTCGCCCAGCCGAAATTCAGGCCGGGGGGGAGGCGCCTCGCCTCGCCCGGCCGCGAACTAAAAAGTTTTAAAATAACAAAACGCCCCCGTGATAGGCTACGTGACGATTAACGTAGCCTATCACGGCTAGATCTGCAAAGTCAGCCATGATAGGCTACGTTAATCGTCACGTAGCCTATCACGGGTGACTATAAAAAAAAAAAAGCACGTACGCTAATGGCGGCCCCCATAGGGAGCCGCCATTCACGTTCCTTATTTGGTCCCTGTAGTCTACGTAAAGATTTACGTAGACTACAGCGACCAAATAAGGAACGTGAATGGCGGCTCCCTATGGGGGCCGCCATTATCCATATGCGCTTTTTTTTTTTAAGTCACCCGTGATAGGCTACGTGACGATTTACGTAGCCTATCACGGCTGACTTTGCAAATCTAGCCGTGATAGGCTACTTTCATCGTAACGTAGCCTATCACGGGGGCATTTTTTTTTTCTTTTATTGCAATGGCGGCGGCGGCAGCCAGTCAAAAGACCGGCTGCCGCTCCAACCCTGGGCGAACACCCGCCGAACAGCTGGCCAGACCCGCCGCCGGGAGGGACATTCGCCAAAGGTAAGTCCCGTCCTGGGGGGGGTGCGGGGGGCGGGGGGGTGCGGAGAATTTCTCCCCGAAACTTGTTCGGAGGGCCGAACACGTTGGCGCTCGCCCCCCCGAAGTTTCGGGGAGAAATTCTCCGCCAACCCTAGTTGGCCATATGGAAAATTCCACATTCCATATTAATGTAATGCCATATTAGTCCTAGCAAAGATGATAAAAATGTGCCTGTTTTTTGAGATCTCAAGATCTCAAGATCTCAAGATCTTGACATGTCTTCAGGCAGGAAGATGATAGGAAAAGCAAGTTAGGGTTCAGGGGAAAGCTAGGTGAAAAAGATAACTTACTGATGAACTCATGGTGTCCCATGATCTCAAGCTTGTGATGGAATGGAGGAAGAACGGGGGTGACAGGGTCCGCTTTTTTTTCCACTCCCTTTCCCCTCATCCCACCAGCTTTTCGCAACATCTTGCCAGATGAAGAGATCTGGAGATCTTGAAAGCTTGTATTTTTGTTGTGATCTTTTCGGTGACCAAACTGAGGCATTCCACAAACATGGAAAAAGGATGCTATCGATGTCAGTTGGGATGCAGTGAGCCTAGGAAATACAGCTCCCATGAAGCCCGGCCAATTTAGACACAACACATATGTATTAATATTATTAATATTTACATGTATTACATTTCTATACTGCTCAATAGCCAAAGCAGTCTGGGTAGCTTCAAAAAAGTTGAAACCATTAAAAAGGAGAGGAGCTCCATCATGTACTGCAGTCCTGAGCTTTGTCAGGCTTGATTGGTCAAAACATGTAGACTGAATTAGGCTCGGAGACATACAGGCAGCCAGTGCAAGCAGGCCAGAATGAGTGTTATGTGTTCAGACCTCTGGTCCTTGCTATCAACCTGGCTGTAGGGATGGTGGAGAATTTCTCCACGAATCTCCAGGAGGCCGAACGCCAATGCATTCGGCCCCCCGAAATTGGTGGTGAAATTCTCCGACGGCCCCCCCCCCCCAGGATGGGACTTACCGTGGTCGAATGTCCCTCCTGGCGGCGGGTCCCGGCAGCATTTCGGCGGCTTTTCGGTGGGGGTGGGGGCGGCGGCCGGTCTTCCTTAGCAGTAGGTAAAGTAAAAAACAACAACACCACACACGTGATAAGCTACGTAACGATTTACGTAGCCTATCATGGCTAGATTTCCAAAGTCAGCTGTGATAGGCTACGTAAATCATTACGTAGCCTATCATGGGTGACTTTGGGGGGGAAAAAAAAGCACGTACGCAAATGGCGGCGCCCATGGGCACCGCCATTTGCGTTCCATATTTGGACAGGGGTAGTCTACATAAAGGATTACGTAGACTACGGCGAAAATAAGGGAACGCTATTTGCGTTGCCCTTATTTTCGCCGTAGTCTATGTAAATCTTTACGTAGACTACCCCTGCCCAAACAAGGAACACAAATGGTGGTGCCCATGGGCGCCGCCATTTGCGTACGTGCTTTTTTCCCCCCCCCAAAGTCACCCATGATAGGCTACGTAATGATTTACGTAGCCTATCACGGCTGACTTTGGAAATCTAGCTGTGATAGGCTATGTAAATCGTTACGTAGCCTATCACGTGTGTGTGTGTGTTTTTTCAATTTACTTTTTTCTTTCAAGGCCAGGGAGACGGGGCGCTCCTCCCCAGCCTGAACTTTGGGGGGAGAACCGAAGCACCTCCCCCCTACTGCGAAGCAAGCTGCGGGACCAGGTAAGGGACTTTTGTCCATCCTTACCTGGCTGCCACATTTTCACAAGCAGCAACTTCCAAACAATCTTCAAGGGCTGCCCCATATACTATACATTGCAGTCATCTAACTTGGAGGTAGGGATGTATGAATCCCTTACCTTATTCCAGTCCAGGGCGTCTGTGGTGTGGGGGAGGCGCTCCGTCCCTCCCTCTGGAATCCTCCCTGGCCAGCTCCACTCTGCGGTGACTCCGTGGAGCCACTGGCCGGGGCTGCCCGCAGTCGGACCTCCGTCCACTGCTGGGCTGCGGCTGCAAATGGCGGCCGCTATAGCAATTTGTGTCCCTGCTTTTGTCGTGAAAGCCTATATGAATATATATGTAACCTATCACGGCTACCGCAGGGACGCAAACGGTGGCCGCTACACCATTTGCGTCCCTGCGTTAGCCATTATAGGCTACGTATATATCTATGTAGCCTATCATGGCTACCATAGGGATGCAAATGGCATCTCTGAGTTAGCAGTAATAGGCTACGTAAATACTTACGTATTTACCTCCATCTGGTCAGAAGAACCACCCACAAACAGCAGCTCAGTCTTGTGGTGATTCAGCTTCAGTTTATTAGCCATCCTCCAGTCCATTGTCATGGTTAGGTACCAATGTAGCACACTTACAGTCTCACCTGAGGTACGTCTTGTCCCGGGGGGGTGGGGGGGTGGCAGGCCATTCCGCCACAGATTTCGGATCTCACCGAGATCTGTGGCGGAATTCTCTGCCATCCCTACTAGAAACCCATATGGTATTTCAATTGCAACTCCACATATTTCAGCTCCCTTTCCTTCACCCTCCCTCTGTACCTCTCCATCCTGACAAATCATCAAATTGCTACCGGAAAGAGAGGAGAAGTGTGCATTACCTGTGGAACCTTGTAAACAGGTAAGATGTCTGCCATGCATGAGGAGATATCAGAACTAAGTGCCCCGATGACTCCTATGACATTTTTCTGAAAGCCACATTTATAGTTGAGGAGAAACTGAAGGGAGTTAAAGAAAAAGTCCAAAGTGGTGCAATAGGTCATCCTTGCATCAGTGTAGCTGTCATAGATGTGAAATCCGAGAGTGACATTGGGCAAGGTTTTGGGATTTTTATTGATCTCGTCAATGGCAAACACGAAAGCCAGGATGTGGAGTAGAACTTTGTCGACACACTGCAAAACAACTGACATCATGTTTCATGGGAGAGTTAAAGGATGCACAAAATAATTTTAACTCAGTACAGGTCCACTTGAGATCTGAAAGATTCAGCCGCTTATTGATTAGGAGGTAGCATAACCAGCAAATTTTGTCATGAAGTAAGTTGTTTTGGAAAGAAGGACAATGTGGCTACATTTTGCTGGATTGTCGTTTTAGGCTTGTATAGCCTCATATTAGGCATGTTCAGGTGAATGTTTTTGTTTTTTTTTAACTTTTTCAGCACTTCAGAATTACATAATGTGTTCATACTTCCTCTGAGAATTTGTGTCCCTTGGTCCTTTGCAAGTAGTGTAGCTGAGTCTATGTGCAGTCTTGCCATGTCAGTTCCCTAGTTTATTCCCTACTACACTTCAGGGCATCCCTCTACATTTGTGACACACAAGGAAATAGACAAGGTGAGATGACGCATAGTGGACCGGCGAATCTGCGCACTTGCGAAGGACTGGAAAAAAAAGAATAACAAAAAAAATTCTGGACCCATTTGCATACTTCTGAAACCCCCCCCCCCAAAAAAAAGTGGCCCCTGAATGGCTTGGGGCCAGGTTTTCTGAAGGATCGCTTCCTCCCATATGTGCGAGCAGACATCACTGTCGAGTAGGGATGGACGAAAGTCCCTTACCTGTCCTCGAGCTTGCTTCGCGGTGGGGGGGAGGCGCTTCGGTTCTCCCCCCAAAGTTCATGCGAGGGGGGGGAGGCGCCCCGCCTCGCCCAGCCGAAATTCAGGCCAGGGGGGAGGTGCCCCATCCCTCGCCGGCGAAATTCAGGCCGGGTAGAAGCACCCCGTCTACCTGGCCATGAAAAAAAAAGTAAAAAAAAAGGGCCTATCACGGCTAGATTTCCAAAGTAATTTCCATAGCGTTGCCCTTGTTTTCTCCATAGTCTACGTAAATCTTTACGTAGACTACAGGGACCAAATAAGGAACGCGAATGGCGGCTCCCTATGGGGGCCGCCGTTTGCGTACGCACTTTTTTTTTTTTTCAAAGTCACCCGTGATAGGCTACGTGACGATTAACGTAGCCTATTACGGCTGACTTTGGAGATCTAGCTGTGATAGGCCACGTTAATCATTACGTAGCCTATCACGGGTTGTTTTTTTTTTTTACTTTCCTTGTAATGGCAGCGGCGGCAGCCGGTCAAAAGACCGGCTGCCGCCCCCGCCCCTGACGAAGACCCGACGAACCGCCGCTGGGACCTGCTGCCGGGAGGACATTCGTGAAAGGTAAGTCCCATCCTGGGGGGGGGGGCGGGGGGGCGGAGAATTTCACCGCCGATTTCGGGGGGCTGAATGCATTGGCGCTCAGCCCCCCAAAGTTTCAGGGAGAAATTCTCCCCCATCCCTACTGTCGAGGGAGGAGGAAGGCTGGAGGTGGCACTGGTGAAACTGTGAGGCACAGCATGGACATTTTTGATGCTCTTGCCAGGCAACCCTATAGCTGCTTGGGACTAGCCACAGTGGCAGGTTTGGATGTCACAACAAGCCACTGTGAGAGCAAGCCACCCTCAGCAACCCAGCACCATGCCATGGGTTCTCAGGGTGTCTCGTGTGTGGTTGGCCAACCAGAGCGAATAAGGTGTGTTCGGTTCACACATCAGGGTAAAACACACTGACACTAACAAGGCTAGGGATGTGAGAACTCCCCGCTGCTCGCCTTTCCTCCTGTTCAGCGAAGCACTCAAGCAATTGACGATCACCGCGGCCGCCATTTGTGTGGCTTTCTTTTGCCGTGATAGGCTATGTAAGTATTTATTTAAATACTTATGTAGCCTATCACAGCATTTATGGGGAGGTGAATGGTGGTCGCCGACACGGCCGCCATTCGAGGAGCACCCACTGGGAAATGGCACCAGGGAGGCTCCGTTTTGTGCACATTTCGCAGAGTGGGGGGGCTTTGCTCCTCCACAGATTCTGGGGGGGCCGAATGTGCTGGCACTCCGCCATCCCTAGGCCAGTCACAGACTGTCAGCCCAACCAACCTCACAGGGCTGTTGTGAAGATAAAATGGAGAGTGGGAGGTTCATTAGGTAGAACGCGGGAAGACCCACTCGCTCAGAAATAAGTAGGGGTGCACGAAAGTCCCTTACCTGTCCTCGAAGCTTTTCGCGGAGGAGGGAGGCGCTTCGCTGCTCCCCCCGCGAAGTTCAGGCCAGGGGGGGAGGCTTCCCGCCTCGCCCGGCCAAAATTCAGGCCGGGGAGGAGGCGCCTCGCCTCGCCCGGCCACGAACTAAAAAGTAAAAAAAAACAAAATGCCCCCATGATAGGCTACGTGACGATTAACGTAGCCTATCACGGCTAGATTTGCAAAGTCAGCCGTGATAGGCTACGTAAATTGTCACGTAGCCTATCACGGGTGACTTTAAAAAAAAAAAAAAGCGCGTACGCAAATGGCGGCCCCCATAGGGAGCCGCCATTCGCGTTCCTTATTTGGTCGCTGTAGTCTACGTAATTCTTTACGTAGACTACGGCGAAAATAAGGGCAACGCAAATAGCGTTGCCCTTATTTTCGCCGTAGTCTACGTAATCTTTACGTAGACTACAGCGACCAAATAAGGAACGTGAATGGGGGCCTCTATGGGGGCCGCCATTATCCGTACACGCATTTTTTTTTTTTAAAGTCACCCGTGATAGGCTATGTGACGATTTACGTAGCCTATCACGGCTGACTTTGCAAATCTAGCCATGATAGGCTATGTTAATCGTCACATAGCCTATCACGGGGGTGTTTTTTTTTTCCTTTATTGGAATGGCGGTGGCGGCAGCCGGTCGAAAGACCAGCTGCCGCCCTGCCCCGGATGAAGACCCGCCGAACTGCCGGCCGGACCCACCGCCGGGAGGGACATTCGGCAAAGGTAAGTCCCGTCCCGGGGGGCGTGCGGAGAATTTCTCTCCGAAACTTGTTCGGGGGGCCGAACACGTTGGCGCTCGGCCCCCTGAAGTTTCGGGGAGAAATTCTCCACCAACCCTAGAAATCAGCAATACTGTTCATCTGCTAACTGAGGGCAACAAGCTAAATCACCTCTCTCCCTTGTTTTAAGAATGCATTTCCATGATAAAGGACAGGCCAGGGCAGGTGACTGAGTACCTCATTCATTCTCAGGTGACTGAGTACCTCATTCGTTCTCTTTTGCTGATTGCCTGGGCATAACTGAATCTCTATGACTACGGTCAGCCACAGTCACATCCAGATATTCATTCATGCCTGGCTGTGGGGGCAGGGGACTGATTCTTCCTACTCAGGAAGGTCTTCCAGCTGTTTCCTATGAGACATCGGGACCCTTGTTTTGGGGCGTGGGGTTCTGATGGCTTTCACACTATGACAGACACACAGAAATGCAAGAAGCAGAAATATGGAAAATGAGGTTTGTGTGCATTTCTAGTCTGCATGACTGGGAAGGAGGCACTGGAGGAAAGAATTGCATAGGTATGTCAGTCTGCTCCTGGCATATTTCTTGGGCTATCCTTTTGGTTCCCTCACAGCCCAGTGGTCATCCCTGCCAAGCCAAAACACAAACACACAAAATGCCACCACAACCAAGAGACCAAGACTACACTTTCCTATTTATTTATTTATTTACTTACTTACTTACTTATTTATTTATTTCTATTCTGCCCAATACTCGAAGCTCTCTGGGCTGCCATTCACAAAAACTAAAACCTCAGCTCGTTCTCAGCTTTAGCCTTCCTGACACCATCCCTGCAATTCTGTGCTACCTGCCTGTATTCTTCCTTTGTTGCTTGGCCTTCCTTCCACTTCCTATAGGTGTCCTTTTTTGTTTTCAGGTCATCTCTAAGCTTTTTGTGAAGCCACCTTGGCTTCTGCTCTGAGGAGGCTTGCTGAAATTATAAGCTGATCTCTGGTAGAAATGATGTCGATGATGCAGACAGAGAGATGACCCTGCTAAAGGGAGGAGGTCTCCTGGCCTGTAATCACCCCTGGCCTGTCATATGGGCTCATTTTGTTCCTTTTCAAACTCAGGGTGCAGTTGACCTTGATCATCTCTCAATTTGCCTAGGGCAGCAGCAGCACCAAGAGCTGATCCATTTGGGTTCACCTGGCACAGCCTCCTCCACCATGTCCATGCTCCTCTCAATCACTTGGAGAGGTGGTGTGATTTAATGGCTAAAGTGTTGGACTAGGAGTCAGGACACCCAGGATCTAGAACTTCTAGTCCCTACTTGGCCATGGAAGCTCACTGGGTGACTTTGGTTTGGGCCAGTCATAGACTCTCAGTCCAAACAACCTCACAGTGTTGAATGTAGGAAGACCCACTTGCTCAGATATCAGCAATACTGTTCACTGGCTTGAGAGCCATTGTGGTGTAGTGGCAAGAGTGTTGGGCTGGGAGCTGGGAGATCCAGGTTCTAGTCTCCTCTCGGCCATGGAAACTCACTGGGTGACTTTGGGCCAGTCACATGCTCTCAGCCCAACCTACCTCACAGGGTTGTTGTTGTGAGGATAAAATAGAGAGGAGGAGGATAATGTAAGCCACCTTGGGTTCCTTGCAAGAGGAAAAAAGGCAGGATATAAATGCAATAATCAATCAATCAATCAATCTGGTAACTGAGGGCAGCAAGCAAAATCACCTCTCCCTTGTTTTAAGAATGCATTTCCATGAAAAAGGACAGGCCTGGGCAGGTGACTGAGTACCCCATTCGTTCTCTTTAGCTGACTGCCTGGGGATATAACTGAATGTCTATCGACTACGGTCAGTCAGAGATTCATTCACATGCCTGGCTGTGGAAAGGGCAGGGGGCAGGGGGACTGATTTAGCTGCATGCTGCTGTGTCTGAATGAAAGAGGTGCCTTTCCTTTTCTATACCTAGCAAGCAATACTTCTGCTTGAGAATGTTAAACTGTACACCTTCTGACACAGGTTTCATGGGACTGATGTATGGTGTAAGTCACTGCAGTCATCCCAGTGCAATAAGAGCCAGGTTGGAAAAGTATTGGTATAACTGTGCTCCTTGGTTTGTCCTGGGTTCTCTTCCCATGCCTGCAATCTTTCCTTTTTACACTGGGATGTCATCACATAGCCAGCCATACAAGGGAAACTGGTGTTTAAGTAGCATGCCCCCCCCCCACATGCACACTCTCCATTGTGTAGTGTATTCTTCATGCAAATGTGGAGGGATTGCCCCTTGTAAAAATAGAGCTAGCTGGAAGTGCTGCCTCTCAGAACATGTCGAGAGAGAAAATGCCATAGGTCCCTGTACTCTTCCTTCTTCCAGGAATGCATTGCATGTTTGTGAGATGCCATGGTACCCAAATACCCATTCCAGCAGCAATCTGACTATTTGTTATTGGCGAGGAGAATACTTTTCAAAACATATAGGTAGGAGGGTTGGAGTAATTCTTGCTGTGCAGAAAAGGCACATGTCTGTCTCTTATCAATATTGGGATGTGCTGTTGGTTAAATTCCTCACACAACAGTACTCCGATTTGCACAGTTCCAGTTAAATCATAATGAGAAATGAGAAAAAAGGAGAGCTTTTAAAAAATGCACTGCACATTCAGTGGGCCACAAGAAACTCTAGCCATGCCCAGCAATTCTTCCTAGTCATGAAGGTCTTCCAGCTGTTTCCTATGAGACATTGGGACCCTTGTGTTTTTTTTTTGGGGGGGGGGTTCTGATGGCTTCCTTCCACACTGTGACAGACACACAGAAATGCAAGAAGCAGAAATATGGAAAAGGAGGTTTGTGCGCATTTCACCATGACTGCCAGAACTGCCAGAAGCTTAATTGCAAAAAATGAGGTTTGTGCGCATTTCCAGTCTGCAAAACTGGGAAGGAGGCACTGGCTCCTGCTGCAAAGCCTAGCCTAGCACCATGCCTGCTGCAGCTGGAAAGGGAACTTTCCATTTCTCCAGGTATGCTGTTTATTCGTTCAGTTGCTTCCGACTCTTCGTGGCTTCATGGACCAGTGCACGCCAGAGCTTCCTGTTGGCCATCACCACCCCCAGCTCCCCCAAGGTCGAGTCCGTCACCTCCAGAATATCATCCATATATCTCCAGTTATATATAGTATATAATTTCCACTAGTGTGACAGTGGTATCACCATTACGGGCATTTTTCTTGGGCTGTCCTTTTGGTTCTCTCACAGCCCAGTGGTCATCCCATCCAAGTCGAAACACAAACACACAAAATGCCACCACAACCAAGAGACCAAGACCCCACTGTCCTTTTTATTATTTATTTATTTGTGTATTTACGTATTTCATTTCTATTCTGCCCAATAGCTGAAGCTCTCTGGGCTGCCGTCCACAAATGTTACAACCAAAAAGCACACAGTAAAACAATAATTTATTTCCCTATTGAAAAGCACTGCCCAAAGATATGCGCGCATATATTGATTTATGAACGAAGGAACTACCTTTTTCTTTCTGTATTTTCTGCTTCTGAACATATTCCATCAAATGTTGGAGTAAAATTCTAAGTTCTACGAGAGATTTGCCCCATAATAGCACACATCTTCTTGCTCTGTGGCTATCAACTTGCAAATGTTAAGGAATAGTACTTTGTAATTGTTATGCAGAAACTGAGGACAATGGCCCATTTCAGTCTGAATGAAACAACTGTCGTTCAGGTAGGAAGGGGCTTGCTTGCTCTCCTCTTTTTCTATTCCCCTCCTCGACATCTCGCCACCCCCCACAACACCTGGATGCTGCATCTCTCTGTGGCTGTGGCATTTCTCAATTCATGGAATGCGCAAAAACAGAAGGAACCTGTCAGCTGCACTATTAATTTTTTTGCGCCAGAAAATGTGCATATATGGAATCAAGTAAATGCGCAAAATCAGAAGGACCCTGGAAACTGCGCATTTTTCTTTTTGCACAGAAAATGCGCATATCTCCAGATAAGCACATCGGGGTGCAGATGTGCAAAAGAGGAAGGGATAGCCGCCAGAGCCATTTGCCGAGCAGCTGCTCACCAAGAGCTGGGGAAAGCCTGCGAACAGGAATGCCATAGCACCTGAGACTTTGGGGGATTGCTTGACTGCAGCCAAGCAGTGCTGGGTGAGAGGGAGGGTTCGCGATCTCCAGTTCGGGAGACCGAACTGCAAGACGATCATCGAAGATGAAGCTGGAAACAAATGTTCACGACACCCCTAACACACACACACACACACACACACACACACAAGCAAAACTGGAACAGTATGACAGGACAACTAAACTTCCTTATACTCTCTGGGGTAGTCAGGCAACTTATGTCTTCATAAACTGGCTCCGTCCCTCAGTTTGTTTTTCTTTTCCTTTTTTACTCAATCCATATTCTTTCCTTGATTTCTCCTTTGTGGCCATGCCCTTAAGTATCTTGTAGAAACATTTGCTATCTTTGCTGCTATCACAGGATGTATTATATTTATATTCACATTAGTTGTCAGTCATTATCCTCATATGTACAGGTAGAAAAACATTATTCAAATAAACACAAATGTTCTTGTTAAAAATTGTTACCATAATCTTATCAAAATTATTTCCATGAAAGCGGGGCTGTACTTTATAAGCAAGGAAATTGTTTCAGCTCACCATCCTTAGACTCAACAAAATATGCTGCGGCAGTATTGTAGTCAGAATAGTTTTCTGAATGAAGCCGCTTAATCCGCTGGCACAGCTTGCATCTGATCTCACAGAGCTTCCCAGAGCTAAGAAAGAACAACACTTAAAGCATATAGTATCAGTGCAAGTACTCTTTGAACTGAGACAAAAAGCAACCAAAGAAACCTCAAACCACAGGCTGAGAATTTCACCTGCTCTAACATTGATGAGTTGAGTTGGCAGCTGTGAGCATTCCAATTTGGAGCAGGTTTTAAATACCCAGTGTTGAAAAAAGGCTAAGTCATCCACATTGCTGTCAAAGGTATAGTGTTTGGCTTCATATGCCATCAGAACAATATCCCCAAAACAAATGCCTTTATATATTACACAAAAGATGCCAGATCCAGGGAAACATTCAAACCCTTAGGGATCACAGACTGTAGTATGAAGATCCACTGTCCGCCTCCTTACATAGCAGTAAGTTATTATAATCTGTCCAATTGTATTTATGAGAATAAATTCTATCTATAACTAGGAACTTAAAGTCCTCATGCGTACGAGCCCGTTCTGAAAAATGTTGCATCCAAAATGTGGTTTCTTAATTTGGACCGATGTTCAATAAACCTAGTTCAAATGGTACGAGGGGGTTTTCCTACATACAATAACCCACATGGGTAAATAATAACATAGATAACTTGCTTGGTTACACAATTGGAAAAAAGATGCAGTTCAAAATGTCGATGATCCATGGGATGTTTGAAGACGTCGATTGGTAAGGAAAGATCACATACAGAGCAGCCCCCACATTTGTAAAGCCCATAAGGTGAAGTTACATGTTGTGCAGATGGATCAATATCTGAGTGTACTAGATGGTCTCTACGGCTTTTTGTCCGTCTAAATCCTATATGTGGAACAGCCTTTTCCTCCAACTGAATGTACCACAAGCATCAAAATGATTGGAATGTCCATTTCACATGAACGTAACGATGGACAACATTATCTCTCCCGTGTTAGCCACTAGTCCATATTAGTCAGAACATGTCCTGTCTACATATTTCATTTTTGTTATCTTTCATTTTTGTTATCTTGCATTTCAGCTGGAATACCTACTGTCCATATCTCAATGGACTCCTTTCAAAAATGCATTTACCCCCTTTCCCAATACCGCATTGCAGTGAATATCAAATTAATGATGCATGTGCTAAAGAATGGCAGTTGTTTCCCAACCTGGGTCAGGTCTCTGTGCCATTTGATTCTGTCCTCATGAATGGAGACCCTTTTTCCTGGAGGAGTGTGAGGGTCCAGCCTTCCCACTTTGACCCTGATATAGGACTGATTAGGGAAGGTGACAAAGTTTGTACTATCAAATTCCCCGTTCAAATTCTCTGTTTGTTAAATGTAATTTCATCTCCGGCACTGTTGTTGAATGAGATTGTCTAAGTCTGTGAATGGAGCTAGGTGGAGAGAGGAGGAGAGAATCAAATGGTCTATACAATGTTGTAATATTCTCATTTGGATTGTTCAAATAGCCTTCCAGGAATGGAGAATATCCCCCGTTAGGTATGAGATATAGGGAAAGAGTGACAAATAATGAATCCCTGTAAATTCAACAGGTGAAAGTGTTGCAAAGAGACCTTTGGAAAATATATGTACCAATAGGGATGGGGGAGAATTTCTCCCCGAAACTTCGGGGGGCTGAGTGCCAATGCATTCGGCCCCCCGAAATCGGCAGTGAAATTCTCCGCCCCCCGCCCCCCCCCGGGATGGGACTTACTGACTTTGGAAATCTAGCCGTGATAGGCTACGTAAATCATAACGTAGCCTATCACGGGGGTGGTTTTTTTTTTTTTTTACGTGTTTGCGTGTTTTTTTTTTGCGGCCGGATAGATGGGGCACTTCTACCCAGCCTGAATTTCGCCGGCGAGGGATGGGGCACCTCCCCCCCGGCCTGAATTTTGGCTGTGCGAGGCAGGACACCTCCCCCCCTCGCATGAACTTCGGGGGGAGAACCGAAGCACCTCCCCCCCACCGCGAAGCAAGCTCGAGGACAGGTAAGGGACTTTCGTCCATCCCTATGTACCAGGCAAAATGAGAAAAAATGCTAGGGATCTCAAAGAATTCCACCACAGATCTCGGTGACCGCCATGGATCTCGGTAAGGCTGAATGCCACTGCATTCGGCCGCCCAAACTCCATGGCGGAACGGCCTGCCATCCCCCTGCCCCCCGTGGATCCCCCCCGGGAAGAGACTCACCTGGGGTGGATCTTCCGGGCGGCAGCGGCTCCGGTGGCATCTCTGGCGGCGGCAGCGGCCGGTCTTCCAACGGGCTGCCACCGCCGCCATTTCCAGGCTTGTGTAAAGAAAAAAAAAAGACGTGATAGGCTATGTAAATCTTTATGTAGCCTATAATGGTTGGGTGGGTTTAAAAAAAAAAAACGTACGCAAATGGTGGCGGCTACAGCCGCCTCCATTTGCATTCCTTCTTTTTACCATCTTAAACTATGTAAATATTTATGTAGACTATGACGGTGAAAATCAAGGGGAACGCAAATAGCGTAGCGGGCACTATTTGCATCCCCTTTTGATTCACCGTTTTAGCCTATGTAAAGATTTAAGTAGGCTAAAACGGGGAATCAAAAAGGGACGCAAATAGAGCCCGCTATGCTATTTGTGTTCCCCTTTATTTTCGCTGTCATAGTCTACGTAAATATTTATGCAGATTAAGATGGCCAAAAAGAAGGAACGCAAATGGCGGTGGGCGTTTGCGTATGCGTTTGTTTTTTTTTACCCAGATCTTTCTGATGGATGACCCTCTGGAATCCATCAGAATCCATTAATTTCTGGGGCGGACCATTTTAATAGGTCCCCCACCCTTGCAGAGGGGGAAGGCTGCCAGGAGTCTAAACCTCAGCAGGAAGTGATCTGACCATGGCAAAGGGACAGATGTTAATTCCTCCACTTTCAGATCACCATCCTCCTGACCAGTCAAGAAAACCAGATCAAGCGTGTGTCCTTTTATATGCATTGGGCCAATGACACATTGGGACAGCCTCATGGTTGTCATGGCAGCCATGAAGTCCTGAGCCGCCCTGGATACAGCGGCCTTGGCATGGAAGTTGAGATCCCCCAGGACCATCATCCTAGGGGTCCTCAACACCAAGTCTGAGACCACCTCCGTCAGCTCAGGCAGGGAGTCTGATGGGCAGCGGGGTGGGCAGCACACCAACAGAATCCCTAATCTGTCCCGGGTAACCAACACAAGGTACAAACTCTCAAGATCTGCACTCAAATGAGCAGGAAGCCTGGAGAGGGAGATTGAATTCCTATAGACCACGGCAACCCCCCCTCCCCGACCCTCAAGTCAGTTTTGGTGCTGCACCGAGTACCCAGGGGGGCACAGCTGGGAGAGAGTGACCCCTCCCAATTCCCCCACACAGGTCTCAGTAATACATACCAGGTCAGCCCCCTCATCCACAATCAAATCATGGATGAGGGAGATTTTATTTTGCACCAACCTGGCATTCAGCAGCACCACCACCAGACCTGAGGGCAGACTGGTAAGGCTGCCAGGAAACATCAGGCTGGGGGAAGAACCAGAAGAGGGGACAGCTGTAAGGTGTCTAGCCCCTCTTCTCCTCAGCTGGCCTGTTAATCCCCCAACGCCATACCTCCCCCTGCCTGTGACCACAGTTATGGTGGTCCTTCAGTAAATAGCTCCTGAAACTTCTGAATCATTGAAGAGACCAGAAGAAGCAGGAGGAATGGAGCAGAGGGAGACACGTCTGCAGCATCTGCTCATGTCTGCAAGCAAGTTTAGGGAAATTCTTAAAGCGCTTCCTTTTTGTAGGGCAGAATGTAGGCAAATCTGATCTGAAGGAAACGCTATTGAGATCTGATTTAGCTGGGGAATATTCTCTCACATATTAGGAATGGTAAGCAACCATATTTAAGTACAATAAGCTGACAAACACAGAAGCTGAAATGGTTAAGAATGTACATTCTCATCTATGTTCTGATATGGTGACTATTCACATGTTGCGAAACGGAGCATCACTTGGAGCATCTCTGAATGTCTATCAGTAAAAGAGACATTAGATCAAGAAACTGAATTAGGAATGGATGAATTTATGATGCTGAGAATCTTACAGAGGGGATCAAAAAAAGTAGCACCCCCACGTATTCATTATTGCCAGAAATTTTGCTTCTGTAATTAATGTAGAAAAGTTTTATTACATGGTTTTTAGAAATTAGAGGGGGGGGATAAAGGCTAGGTAGCCACATATACTACCTTATGATCCTACTTCTAGTCACCAGGTCAGGTGCGTTGGTCAGTGTCTCTCCTCACACTGCCACCTTTAGGCTCTCACCCACAACCCTCTTTAGTGTATTATGATGCTTCTGGGGAGGATCTTCCGGGCGGCGGCGGTGGCTGCAGTGGCTGGTCTTCCGACCGGCTGCCGCCGCCACCATTTGTCTTGTAAAAAACAAACAAACAAACAAAAATGACGTGATAGGCTACATAAAGATTTATGTAGCCTATCATGTCTGGGTTAAAAAACAAAACAAAACTGCGTACGCATTTGCGTTCCTTATTTTTGGCTGTCTTAGCCTACGTAAATATTTATGTAGATTATAATGGCAAAAATAAAGGGGAACGCAAATAGCGTAGCAGGCAAATTTTGATTTGCCGTTTTAGCCTACGTAAATGTGGCACTGGCAGCATTTGCATACGCGGGTTTTTGTTTTTTGTTTTTTAAACCCAGCCATGATGGGCTACGTAAATCTTTACGCAGCCTATCACAGCAGGAAAAACAAAACAAAACAGTGTACGCAAATGGCGGCGCCTATGGCCGCCGCCATTTGCGTTCTTTATTTTTGGCCATCTTAGCCTACGTAAATATTTACATAGAGTATAATGGCGAAAATAAAGGGGAGCGCAAATAGTGTAGTGGGCGCTATCTGCGTCCCTTTTTGATTTGCCATTTTAGCCTATGTAAATGTGGCACTGGCAGCATTTGCGCATGTGGGTTTTTGTTTTGTTTTTTTTAAACCCAGCCATGATAGGCTACGTAAATCTTTACGTAGCCTATCATGTTGTGTTTTTTTTTTAAACCCAGCCATGATAGGCTATGTAAATCTTTATGTAGGCTATCACGTCGTGTTTTTTTTTTTTTACACAAGACTGAAAATGGCGGTGGCGGCAGCCGATTGGAAGACCAGCCGCTGCAGCTGCCACCGGAGCCGCCACCGCCTGGAAGATCCGCCCCAGGTAAGTCTCGTCCCGGGGGGGATCTGCGGGGTGGCAGGGGGGTGGCAGGCCTTTCCGCCACGGAGTTCGGGGGGCCGAATGCACTGGCATTTGGCCTCACTGAGATCCGTGGCGGAATTCTCTGACATCCCTAGATAGGGATGACTTCACCCCCATGCCCAGGTCTTGCATCCTCATGTAAGTGAGTTAGGCATGTCTCACATGGAGGTCCTGTTGCTTCGCCTTCAAGCCTCTTGGCTTTGAAAGAGTAGGTCTGTGGAAGCCTCCGTTCTCCTTCAAAGAAACAGTGATGTTTCTGTTGGGAAACAGAACATCACTTGGAGCATCCCTAAGTGTCTACCAGTAAAAGATACATTCTATCAATAATTTAAATTAGGAATGGAAGAATTTGTATTGCTGGATATCTTACAAAGAGGTCACACACACACACCACATCTATGTATTCATTATTTCTAGAAATTTTGCTTCTCTAGTTTCTGTAGAGTTTTATTACATGGTTTTTAGAAATTATTGGTGGTGGTGGTGGGGAAAAAGGCTGGGTAGCAACATAGGCCCATAGGCCACAGAGGCTGGGTCTCTCTCTCTCTCTCTCTCTCTCTCTGTCTCTATGTGTGTGTGTGTGTGTGTGTGCGTCCATCCCATTTTTATTGGAACCAGCACAAAGGGAAGGGAAGTTTAATACTCCTCTCCCCAGCTGCAAGTTCATCCCCCTTGTACTTGGGGAATATGGGAATAAAGCACCGCATTGGCACAATTTCCTTTTGCTGAGTTCCATAGCTGTTGTGTGGGTATGGGGGGGGGGGTACAGAGAGAGATAATTGATAAACTCGTGATCTGGGAGGGAAGTATTAACCATACCATTCCTGCATAGGGAGTCCCAATAAATATCAGCCCCCAACTCCAAAGATAAGAAAAGGAAAATTCATAAGTGCTAGCTACGCAAAAAATGTAACACAGTTTAGCATGTAGAGGTCATTAGGATACTGACTACTGCATTTTACTCAACTGTCGAGTAACTTGAATGTGACATTTGACTACTGTTAGTGAGGGGAGGTTACCTGCCAGGGTTCTACACTCTGAGCAGACAGTCTCACTCTGCTCTCCATTGTTCTGTGGTTGACTCTAGCCAAGTAGATGGTGTGCAAGGCATGGGCCACAGTGTAGACAGGATTGTAGATACTGTAGCTGTGGCCGGTCATCCTCATTTCAAAAGCAACCCCAGGAAGGCTTTCCAGCATCTCCTCTCCAGTACATGTTCGAGCTATGAGACTGATAATTGTGCTTCTAAGTGAACAAGCAAATGCTTGTTCCCAGAAATCATGAACAAAACCATCTTCATTTGCCCAGGAAGGATTGACAAGCCCAACAAATTCTGGGAAATCTTGAAGCTCCCTTGATGGAATTGTAAAGGAGATAGCACCATGGAGCACTTGTATATCAAATCCAGCAGCTATTGAAAGGGGATTTAAAGTGAACTTGATTTGGGATCCATACTTTTGCTGCAGAGAACCTCCCCTTATACTGCGGAAATATTAGGGGAATTATCGTGCTTCCCAACAGAAAATATTCCAACCATACAATGGCTGGAGATTCTCCATGTATTACAACTGCATTGGCTTTGCTCTCCATGATAGTTTGCAAAACCCTCCATTTGTCAGAGGCGATTTCATGTCTATCAAATATATACAGATTTTTTTCAAGCCTTTCAGTGAATGCTGAACAGATTCTGTTCTGGAAAAGCAGAGGCTCCATGGCGTGCAAAAAATGATCTCCACCCTCATCCTCCATAGCCAAGAGTCCAACCCAGTTCCATCTGAAATGTCGAAGTAACTGGACAAGTCCTTGGTACTGAAAGGCTTCCTTGCGGGCCATGAAGTAAAAGGAAGGGAAATTGGTTTGAGAATTCACTAAAGGCTCAAATGAGCCATATGAAATCTTAAAAATCAAAGAAGGGAAGGGAAAGGAAAGGAAAGTAAAGGAAAGGGAAAAACACACACAGACATTTCAGAATGGGAACAGGGGCATCTGATGGCATCTTTACTCATTAACGGTGACTCACAAAACAAAATGTCCAGCCATTATACTCCTATAAATAAATTCTAGTTCTCATAAAAATGGCACCTGTTAAGGTAATGAACCTGTTCAGATGCACATTGGGGAAAGGTGGTTAGGCTAAGTATGGCCGTGTTTGCATGACAATGGAAGGAGACGCTAACGGAGGAGTACTGGTTTGTTTAAAAGGAATCGGCTTTGCTGCTTTGCTCCACAGCAGATTCTCCTGACCAGTCAAAATCGCTTCTCAGGAAATACTTCCTGGTGGAGCTTGGAGTGAATGTTATCTGAGTGGCAGGGGCTGCTCAGCTACTAAGAGAGGCTTCCCCCCTCTCCCTGCCTTTCTACTTTCCCCTGACAGTCCAGATGCACCTGCATTTCAGGACCAAACCTCATTGAGCACAATGGGATTTACTTCTGAGCAGACACACATATTCTTGTGCTGGGAAGGAGGGTGGAGAACAGAAAGATGGAAACCAGCCCCCATTTTAACCCACAGGACTTCATTGACCACAATGGGAGTTACTTCTGAGGAGACACTAATGGGTTTGTTGTGGGAAAGAGATGGAAACCAGCCCCTATTTTAGAGCACAGGATGTCTGTCAGGAAGCTGTGAAATATAGTCAGGGCCAGAAATATTGGAACAAGGATAACTGTTTTGGCAGTTGCCTCTGTGCACCACCACATTGAAGTTGAAAGGAAACACACCCAGATGGGAGCGAAGTCAGGACTTTCAGGTGTAATTCAAGGGGTTTGACAAAAGTGGGGCACTAACCATTCAGAAAGTACAGCCAGTGGCATACCCCCCCCCCCATTGTTGGTGGCTCATAAGTAATGGAACAAACCAACATCATTTCAAACTTAAGGATCGCCTTTAATACCTGGATGAATTTCTTACAGGGGCATGTTAATCTTCTCCAGAGAAGGATGTCTGATGAATAAAACTTTGGGGGCTATTTGCATTCCCCTTATTTTCGCTGTCTTAGTCTACGTAAATATTTACGTAGACTAAGACGGGCCAAAATAAAGAAATAAATATGTGCATTTTTTTTTTTAAAGTCAGATGTGATAGGCTATGTAAAGATTTACGTAGCCTATCACGGCTGACTACAGGGATGCAAACGGCGGTGGCTACGGCTGCCGCCATTTGCGTCCCTGCTAGCCAGCGACCGGATGTCCGGCTGCTGGCGGAGCCGGCTGGCGGCTCTGCAGAATTCCTGCGGAGCACAGCCGGCCGGCCAGGATTCTGGTGGGGAGGTGTGGAGCACTCCAATTCCCAGCCCGGGCAACCTATCCAGAAGAATACCACAGTCAATGGTACCAGTGCATTCATTTATCTGCCTTACTGCAGATACAGGACAGATACCAGAAGATACAGGACAGATACCAGTGCCTGAACTGATGTCTTCAGAAGGGAGTTGGAGGAACTGAGGCAAATAGTGGTGACAAAAGATGAAGTTCTCAACCTGGTTGACAAATGGAATGTTAATAAATCACTGGGCCCAGATGGTATCATTCCTAGACTTCTGAATGAACTCAAATAGGATATTACTGATCTTGTAACAAAATATGTAATATGTTCCTAAATTATGCCTCTATGCCAGAGGACTGGAGAATGGCCGAAGTTGGGTGGTTAAAAGAAAAGGGATTGCCAGGAGCTCCAAAAGTATCTCTCCAAACTGGAGAAATGTGTCAGGGCTGTTTCTGAGCACAGGGAGTGGCATAGCAGTTCAGATTCCAAATGAGAACTGCCTGACATGGGGGAGGTGTTTTCCCAGGCTAGTCCAGACAGGACTGTGCCAGCTTCTCATGTTACAGATGCCCAGCTGGCTGAGGATGAGGGTTCCTCTTCACACACTCCTGTGGGAGACAGTGAACAAAAGCAGGGGGAGGTTGGAGAGTCTGATTTAAAAGACACGAGGCGCAGATGCAGAGCAAAGAGAGAGAAGGCAGGGGCAGAACTTAGACGGTCTACCTGATTGGCCTTGCGTGAGAAGCTGTGCTCAGAAGCCTCATGGGAGAGAGGTTCCTGCCCCCCTTAAGTTAGGCTAGTGAGACCGACTTTCCCTTCAGACGGTGGACAACTCTCTTAACTGCCTTTTGAATTGCGCTGAAGGCATTCCTTTGTAGACTGAGAGTCACTGAGAATTTGCATCTGTATGATACTGTGAAGTAATTGGATTAAAAGCTGTTGACTGACCCCTCTCAAAAATATTACAATGAAAGCAATAAGTCAGAGCAGTGCAAAGATGGAGTATAAGGCAGGGAAAGCCTGAGTGAACAAATGCACTTTCAAGAAGCATTTCAAGGTTGCCATCGGTTCCTGCCTCTTGAATGTGGTAGAAACTGCCAGTGTGTGTGTGCTCTAACTGAGAAGGCCTGCTTATGTGCTCTTGCCTGGTGACACTGCGTTGGTCGTGAAATGACCAATAAGGCCTCTTTGGAATGCCTGAGAGGTTGATCAGGTGTATATTGAGGAAGCTGTCATATGTATATCCTTGTGAAGCCTTTCCTAACTCATGTGTTGTGTTTTTCTGCTGTATTGTTTTCTTATGATCTTTTCTGAGCATTTATTACATTTTCTTAATACTAACATCACTATGTTTTCCAAGGGAATAATATTATTTTCTATATGAAGCAAATATTATTTTAAGCCTAGTGCGTCAATGAACTAATTGATTTGTTTCTATGAAAATCTTGACTAGTCATGCTTTGCCATGTGACAAACTAGGTGGAAAAGGTGCAAATGTGAATTCAGATTAGACCACCAAACTAACAAATGTGAGTTTCTGGGCCCCTCCACAAGGCTGACAGCAACCCCTCTTTGGACAAGAAGACAGCCTATACTGTTTGGGTCCCCAAACCTGCCAAAGCAGTTGAGATGTTTCTTCAGTTCAGTTGTCTCTGAGCAGGTATGGGAAAACTCATTAACCAACTGCAGAGTTTATTCTCTTTTATCAAAATACTAGCTTGATGGAATGATCCATTAGCCTTAATGTATCAGTGAGAAGAACCATAGGTCTGACAAATTCAAAGAAAGCTAAGATTCCAAGTGGGGCAATCCTGATGTTTTCAGCTGGGAGGGGAGGGCACTTAATTTCCCCACTTTTGGAAGTTTATTGTTGTAAACTACTGCCACAAATGCTTTATTGGGATGTGCTATGGAAAATTCAAACCTGGCTGAGCTGGAGTCAGTTCAACATGGGTGTTCAACAAGCACTCTAAATGTAGCTAGAAGCATCCTGAGGACCATAATAAGAACTGAAAGTGGGGTTTTCTCCATTTTGGGCCTGGTAATGAAGGCAGTGGCTCACCTCTGGATTAGATCAGTTTTCCAGATAACCTCACCATTTCTTCAGTCTGCTTTTGAAGAAATGAATTACGTGACTGGATCATGGTCAGGAAGAATGAGAGAGTATGTGACCCAGATTGGTTTCTCATATGAATTTCTTTTATCAAAGGGTGCTGACGTGGCCAAATCGGTCATAAAGCAGAGAATAGCAGATATATCGTGGCAAGTGGACACAGCCAAGGTGGCTAATTGTAGGTCAAATGAATTATATGCTGGATTGCCAGCTACATTTAATCAGGCGGCACAGTATCTGGCAGACCCAAGTCCCTATCCATTATGGGTACTTATGACTAAATGTTGACTGAACTGTATTCCCTTGAGGAAAGTAGAGGGAATATTTCAAACTGTGCCTAGGCCATGCTGGTTATGTCTGTTCAGTTGCAAGACAGTAGAAGATCGAATTCATTTTCTGCTAGGGTGTGCTAAATATGATGATTTGAGACTCAAATATATTTTTCGACACCTACAGAAAAAGAGGTTGGAAATATCAAGGGATAAGGTGCTTATGTTATTAAATGGATTGGATTATTATGCTGCTTTTAGAAAGGCATAATATATTAATTCTGCTCTGTAAGTGACACAAGGGACTTTGAATTCGAACACGGAAATTGTGTTTAGTTCAATGTAAAACAAAACAAGATGCTTTGGCCTTAGGCTTTAATTGTCAAATGTTAAGGGTTGTTGTTTTTCTGGATGTAACCAGTGACTGTATTTTAGTAAAATATGCTTTAGCTTCATGGACTGGTTCACTGTTTTGCAAATGACTGGTTGTCAATGTAATAAATTGAACAGAACAAAATTTCCATTATTTTTATATTTTTCTATAAGATACCAAGGACATCAATGAAACCACAAAATCTTTTTTTATTTATATCCTTCTATGAATTAGTTTCTCTCTGTTGTACAGTTCAGGTCTCAGCACAATAATGTAGCATTTGGGGGAAAATATGCAGCACAGTAACCCAGTGCTAAAGGCCAAGATGGAGAAAATCTCCACTGCAACCATGTACTTTCCTCTTGTACTGAGGTAGGTTGGAAGAAAGGACAGCCACACACTGCAAAAGACCAACATGCTGAAGGTGATGAACTTGGCTTCATTAAAACTGTCAGGCAACTTCCTGGCCAGGAAGGCCACGTGAAGCTGACAGCGGCCAAGAGGCCCATGAAGCCCAAGACACAATAGAACATGAGGACTGACCCTTCATTACACAACAGGACAATTTCTTCAGTCAGAGAGTGCATGTCTAAATCTGGGAATGGGGGAGATGTTGCCAGCCACAGAGCACAGATCCCTGCTTGAATACTGGAGCAGGAGAGGACAGTGGAATATGCCATCCTTTCCCCCACCCATTTCCTCATCTGGGATCCTGGTCTGGTAGCCATGAATGCCAGAACCTAGGGATGGGCGAAAGTCCCTTACCTGTCCTTGAAGCTTGCTTCGTGGTGGGGGTGAGGCACTTCGGTTCTCCCCCTGAAGTTCATGCGAGGGGGGGGAGGTGCCCCGACTCGCCCGGCCGAAATTCAGGCCGGGGGGGAGGTGCCCCATCCCTCGCTGGCAAAATTCAGGCTGGGTAGAAGTGCCCCGTCTACCCAGCCGTGAAAAAAAAAGTAAAAACAAACAAACAAAAAACGCCCCCGTGATAGGCTACGTGACGATTTACGTAGCCTATCACAGCTAGATTTCCAAAGTCAGCCGTGATAGGCTACGTAAATCGTCACGTAGCCTATCACGGGTGACTTTGGAAAAAAAAAAAAGTGCGTACGCAAATGGCGGCCCCCATGGGGCGCTGCCATTTGCGTTCATTATTTGGTCCCTGTAGTCTACGTAAAGATTTACGTAGACTACGGCGAAAATAAGGGCAACGCTATTTACTGACTTTGGAAATCTAGCCATGATAGGCTATGTAAATCTTTACGTAGCCTATCATGGGGTTTTGTTTGTTTTTTGCTTCACTTATAATGGCGGCGGCAGCAGCCGGTTGAAAGACCGGCTGCCGCCCCCACACCTGACGAAAACCCGCCGAACCGCCGCCGGGAGGGACATTCGTCAAAGGTAAGTCCTATCCCGGGGGGGTGGCGGAGAATTTCACTGCCAATTTCGGGGGGCCGAATGTCTTGGCACTCAGCCCCCCGAAGTTTCGGGGAGAAATTCTCCCCCATCCCTACCAGAACCACAGATACAGTTTTGGCCAAGATGATTGAGAGTGATACAGAGAAAAAGATGCCAAAAGCCATTTGTTGAAGAAGGCAGGTCACCTGATGAGGCTTTCAGATGAACAGGAAGGAAGAGAGGAAACACAAGAAGAGGGAGATGAGGAGAATGTAGGTGAGGCTTCGGTTGTTTGCTTTAACCTTGTTTGTTTAATTGTTTGTTTAACCTTGCCGTGATAGGCTACGTAAATCTTTACGTATCCTATCACATCTTTTTTTTTTTACACAGGAAATAGCGGCGGGAGCAGCCGGTCAGAAGACCGGCTGCCGCAGCCGCTGCTGCCCCACCGCCGCTGGAGCCACCACCGGAGCCGCCACCTGGAAGATCCGCCCCAGGTAAGTCTCGTCCCGGGGATATCCGCGGGGGGGCAGGGGCGTGGCAGGCCGTTCCACCACAGATTTTGGGAGGCTGAATGCGCTGGCATTCAGCCTCCCCGATATCTGTGGCGGAGTTCTCTGCCATCCCTAACCGGAACAAGTAGAAAAGGTGAATAAGGGCTGTTAAAGTTTGATGGAAAGTTTAGGAGGACATGCATCTATAAATGAGGAGTTCTAACCAGCATCTAAAAGCAACAAAATGGATGTGAATTTGTCTTTGCTATGGACGCGTAGGGACGGTGGAGAATTCCGCCACGGATTTCAGTGAGGCCGAATGCACTGGCATTTGGATCCCTGAAATCCGTGGTGGAACGGCCTGCCCCCCCGCCCCCTCCGTGGATTCCCCCCGGGACGAAGCTTACCTGGGGCAGATGTTCTGGACGGCGGCGCCCAGTGTCTGGCTGTGGGTGGCTCCGGCTGGCGGCTCCGCAGAATCTCCGTGGAGCGGAGCCAGCCAGAGAGAATTTCTGGAGGAGGGACGGAGCGCCTCCCGCCCACCGCGAATGTCACCCTTTGAAAAGGTAAGTGACTTTCGTACATCCCTAATCAGAGCTAAATCCCCCAATGACATTTTTTCTGAAAGCCACATTTATAGTTGGGGAGAAACTGATGGGAGTTAAAGAGAAAGTCCAAAGTGTTGCGATAGGTCATCCTTGAATCTAGGGATGTCAGAGAATTCCTCCACGAATCTTGGTGAGTCTGAATGCTAGTGCATTCGGCCCCCCGAAAACTGTGGCGGAACGGCCTGCCACCCCCCTGCCCCCCGTGGATTCCCCAGGGACGAGACTTACCTGGGGCGGCTCCGGCAGCAGCAGCGGCGGCGGCGGCGGCTGCTGCTCTTCCGACCGGCTGCTGCCGCCGCCATTTGTCTTGTAAAAAACAAAAGAAAAAGAACAACATGATAGGCTACATAAAGATTTACGTAGCTTATCATGGCTGGGTTAAAAAACAAAAAACAAAACAGCGTACGCAATTGGCGGTGGCTACGTCCGCCGCCATTTGCGTTCCTTATTTTTGGCCATCTTAATCTACCTAAATATTTACTTAGACTATGACGGCAAAAATAAAGGGGAACGCAAATAGCGTAGTGGGTGCTATTTGCGTCCCTTTTTGATTTGCCATTTTAGCCTATGTAAAGATTTACGTAGGCTAAAATGGTGAATCAAAAAGGGATGCAAATAGCACCCGCTACACTATTTGCGTTCCCCTTTATTTTCGCCGTCATAGTCTACTTAAATATTTACCTAGATTCAGACGGCCAAAATTAAAGAATGCAAATGGTGGCGGCTGTAGCCCCCGCCATTTGCATATGCATTTTTTTTTCTCCCAGAGCCCTCCATGGCCAGAAATCCGGCTGCGGACGGCTCTGGGCTGGGCTGGGCCTGGCCGGCTGCTCCATGGAGCTGCCGCAGAGCACAGCCGGCCATCAAGGATTCCGGGGAGGAGGAACGGATCGCCTCCCCCCTTCATCGAGGATTCCGGGGGGAGGGACGGAACGTCTCCCCCACCACCATCAACATAATCTGCGAAAGGTAAGTCACTTTCATACATCCCTACTTGAATCAGTGTAGCTATCATAGATGTAGAACCTGAGAGTGATGTTTGGCAAGTTGTTCGGATTGTCATTGATCTCATCAATGGCAAACACAAAAGCCTGGATGTGCTGGTAGAAATTTGTCAATAACCTGCAAAAAAAGTGACATCCTGTTTCATGGGAGAGTATACAAACTCATTTTATCTCACTACAGGTCCACTCAAGATTTGAAAGGTTCAGCTGTTTGTTTATAAGGAGAGAGCATAAATAGAAGATACAGTAATAAACTAAGTCCCTTTGGAAAGAAGGACACCATGGTGACATTTTGCTGGATTGTGCTTTTGAGCTGGTAAATCTTAATATTAGGCATGTCCCGGTCAATGTTCAGGTCAGATCATCTTTTTCCATCTCAGATCTCATTTTTAATGGAGGTATCTATGTAGAATACATCAAACATTTCTTGAATTTCACTGTTTTCATGTTCAACATTTTTTTGATATTGCTCTCTGTTATATATATTCAGCTACTAACATCCACGGTGCCACAGCATTATGCTCCAGGGTTTTTTTTTCTTACCATTGCCACTTTCTGAGTGATTCTGAAACAGCATCTGCTTAACCCACTGTGAGATCTCTTTGTACCTTCAGGATCTCGCTTTTCATAGCTTGAAACAAATGTATCTAAGAAGGAATACAGGAAGTCAGCCTACACAGATGTTGCAAAGATGTTTGCTTTATCCCCCAAACTTAGTCATAAACTAAGTGCCTTTGAAAAGATGGGCCAGATGGTTACATGTTGCTGGATTGTGCTTTGGGGCTTGTATATCCTAATACTTGGAATGTCGCTGTCAATGTTCAGCTCAGATCATATTTTAACATGTAAGATATCATTTTTTATGCAAACATCTGGGTAGAATCGATCAAACATTTTCTTATATTTCACTGTTTTCACTTCCAATATTTCCATCTATGTTGTTCTCTATTATATATTTTCCACTACTAACATCCATGGTGTCACAGCATTATGCTCCAGTGTTTTGACCATTGCCACTTTCTAGGTGCATCCGAAACTGCATCTGCTTCACAGAATTTGAGATCTCCTTGTACCTTCAGCATCTAGCTTTTCGTAGCTTTAAATGAATGAATCTAAGAAGGAATACAGGACGTTGGCCTATACAGATCTTGCAACGATGTCTGTGCTATCCCCTATGAACTTGTTGTGAATGGTAACTGTTAAGGTAATCATGACTGTCCTGTTTTGCATGTCACTTCTGTCTGACAACACAGGTCACGTCTCCCCTCAGTCCCCCAAGCATATACAGGTCTGCCAGATTGAGGTTAACCCTTCATGGACATGATAAACTGGACAGTGTACATGAAAGCTTAGCCACAATAAATGTTTTTAAGTTTAAGGTGCTACAAGAATCTAATGTTTCTGTTTTTGCTGCAGCAGACTATCCTGGCGACCTGTCCGGAAACCACAGAAATGTTATTTATGTTCTTCACAAGTGAAATAATACAGCTGGACATCTATAGAGCTCCCCCATAAGATCGTTAAGTCCAGCATGTACAACTTCCTAGCTCCACCACTGTGAACATCAAACTTCATAAAGTCCTGCGGACCTATCTTCACATTCCTTTGTTTCATTTAGGAATGGATGAAGGAGATTCCAACTAGTCACATCACCCTATGGAAGAGGCAGCCTATCCAACACCACACCAACCTTGTATTTCTTTAAAAAGATCTACTCTCCTTCTTGACCAAGTTCATAAGTACTTTGCAGTCAGTCATGCAAATATGAAGAATCACTAAAATAACAGTAAATATCATTTTGTGGTGGGTGTGCTGGGAAGATTCCTTACATGGGTATGTTAATCGTATCCTGAGAAGGATGTCTGATGAATAAAACCTTGGGGGGAAAGTGATGGAGATGAGATGCCATCCCACCAATGAGGAGGTCCCCTGGCTGGTACCACTCATGTGAAATGTATGGAGGCTCATTTCCACTGCACTTAATAGCATGCACTTTCCACACTGCATTTGGCAGTAGCAGTAGCAGCAGCAGCAGCACCATCCTCAGGGCAAATTCTCCTGTACATGTCAGGTCTCCTGTCTCTCTCCAAATCAATGTAATTATTCACATCAGTCTGACTTGAACAAGGTGTGCGGCAGCTGACTCTGAAATGCAACTTAGTGAGGAGACATGTGTCCTCTGTATCCTTAAGCTCAACTGTGTAACAAAAGCAAGCCTTCAATGCCCATTGAGAGTCACCATCTGAAGGCTGAGGTGCACGATGGAAGAGGGAAAGGGATCAACATGTCAGAGCCCTGGTTCTCTGTTCTCATGATCCCTAGCAGTCAACAGCCCTTTGTTAGACTTATAAATATTTCAGACATGCTTGATGATTTTCTTTTTCCTAGAAAGCTCTTTGAGCAGGTAAATCAATTATAGCAATGCTGATAATTACAGGGGAGATAAACACATCTGCAATGTTTTTGGACTCCATGATGCAACATCCATATCAGAAGTGCTGAAACAAACATGTTTGTCTGATCTCCTTGCTCCATTCTGCTGCCCCCTATGGCAAGGAAGGACTAGTAGGTAGAACAATGGGTATGGACAGGGCCACAAAGGTCCTCTAGTCCAACCCATGCCAATGCAAGAAATCTCCTGTACATTGCTGCTGGTGGTGGGGAGTTTACATAAGTAGGTACATTCATGATGACCCACACTGACTCCTAGAATGGAGTCAATGAAGAGGTGAGCATGTTTGGAATAGAAATGCCACTCCTAGAGCTGATGTTTTTCTCCCTTTGCAAATGTGAAACAAGACAAATACAAAAAGGAAAGAAGAAAGTTAAAGCCCTATGCTGGGAAAGATTGAAGGCAAAGGGGAAGGGGACGGCAGAGGATGAGATGGCTAGATAGCATCACCGATGCTATCTATATATACTTGAGCACACTCCGGGAGAGAGCGGAGGACAGGAAGACCTGGTGTGCTATGGTCCATGGGTTCACGAAAAGTCGGGCACGACTTAACGACTGAACAACAACAATCCTGTACTAGAATATAAATCAATTAAAAAACAGAACAGCAAGTGATGCATTTATAGGAGACATGCTGGATGGTCAAATATATATATTCGAACTTTTAACTGATAGAGTTCCCAACACCTTGTGTCCCATCTAACATGGACCCTTTTGGTATCCCATGTTCTTCACTACTCACTGGAATTTTGTACTATGATGAACAGGATCCTAAAAACCAAGGGAAGTCATGTTGGCCATATGCAAAATTCCACCATCCATATTCATGTAATGCCATATTAGGCCTACAAGAGATGATAAAAATGTGCCTGTTTATGAGATCCTGAGATGTCAACATCTCTTCATATGGCAAGATGCTAGGAAAATCAAGTGATGAAGTCATGGTGTCCCATGATCTCCAGCTTGAGATGGAATAGAGGAAAAATGGAGGTGGAAGGGTGTGCTTTCTATCACTCATTCTCTCCACCCCACCAGCTTTTTGCAACGTCTTGCCAGAAGAAGAGATACAGGGATGTCAGAGAATTCCGCGACGGATCTCGCTTAGGCTGAATGCCAGTGCATTCAGCCTAGGGATGGGGGAGAATTTCTCCCCGAAACTTGGGGGGCCGAGTGCCAATGCATTCGGTCCTCCAAAGGTTGTTTGGGAAGAAATTCTCCACCCCCCCACCCCCGCCCCCCCCGGGATGGGACTTACCTTTCACGAATGTCTCTCCCGGCAGTGGGTCCCGGCGGCGGTTCGGCAGGTCTTCGTCAGGGGCGGGGGCGGCAGCCGGTCTTTCGTCCGGCTGCCGCCGCCGCCATTACAAGAAAAGTAAAAAAACAACAACGCCCCTGTGATAGGCTTTGTTGTTGTTGTCGTTCAGTCGTTCAGTCGTGTCCGACCCTTCGTGACCCCATGGACCATAGCACGCCAGGCCTTCCTGTCCTGCGCTCTCTCCCGGAGCATGCTCAAGTTCATATTCATTGCATCGGTGATGCTATCTAGTCATCTCATCCTCTGCCATCCCCTTCTCCTTTTGCCTTCAGTCTTTCCCAGCATCAGGGTCTTTTCCAGAGAGTTTTCTCTTGGCATTAGGTGGCCAAAATATTTGAGCTTCAGCTTCAGGATCTGTCCTTCCAATGAGTACTCAGGGTTGATTTCCTTTAGGATGGACTGATTTGACGTCCTTGCAGTCCAGGGGACTCGTAAGAGTCTTCTCCAGCACCACAGTTCGAAAGCATCAATTCTTCGGCGCTCAGCCTTCCTTATAGTCCAGCTCTCACAGCCATACATTACTACTGGGAAAACCATAGCTTTGATTAGACGGACCTTTGTCGGCAAGGTGATGTCTCTGCTTCTTACTATGCTGTCTAGGTTGGCCATAGCTTTCCTCCCAAGGAGCAAGCGTCTTTTAATTTCATGGCTACAGTCACCGTCTGCGGTGATCTTGGAGCCCAAGAAAGTAAAATCTGTCACTGCTTCCATTTCTTCCCCTTCTATATGCCAGGAAGTGATGGGGCCAGATGCCATGATCTTAGTTTTTTTAATGTTGAGTTTCAAACCAGCTTTGGCACTTTCCTCTTTCACCCTCAACAAGAGGCTCTTGAGATCCTCTTCACTTTCTGCCATTAGGGTGGTATCGTCCGCATATCGGAGGTTGTTGATAATTCTCCCAGCAATCTTAATTCCGACCTCTGATTCATCCAACCCGGCATTTCTCATGATGTACTCTGCATATAAGTTGAATAAGCAGGGTGACAATATGCAGCCTTGTCGTACTCCTTTCCCAATTTTGAACCAATCGGTTGTTCCATGTCTGGTTCTTACTGTTGCTTCTTGACCCTCGTACAGGTTTCTCAGGAGACAGGTAAGGTGGTCTGGTACTCCCATCACTTTAAGAATTTGCCAGAGTTTGTTGTGATCCACACAATCAAAGGCTTTAGCGTAGTCAATGAAGCAGAAATAGACGTTTTTCTGGAATTCTTTTGCTTTCTCCATGATGCAGCGAATGTTGGCGATTTGATCTCTAGTTCCTCTGCCTCTTCGAAACCCAGCTTGTACTTCTGGTAGTTCTTGGTTCGCATACTGCTGAAGCCTAGCTTGTAGGATTTTGAGCATCACCTTGCTGGCATGTGAAATGAGCGCAATTGTGTGGTAGTCTGAACACTCTTTGGCGTTGCCCTTCTTTGGAATTGGAATGTAAACTGACCTTTTCCAGTCTTGCGGCCATTGTTGAGTGTTCCAAATTTGTTGGCATATTGAATGCAGCACTTTAACAGCATCATCTTTTAGGATTTTAAATAGCTCAGCTGGAATACTGTCATCTCCACTAGCTTTGTTGTTACTAATGCTTCCTAAGGCCCACTTGACTTCACTTTCTAGGATGTCCGGCTCAAGTTCAGTGACCGCACTATCATGGCTATCAGGGACATTCAGATCTTTCCTGTATAGTTCTTCTGTGTATTCTTGCCACCTCTTCTTAATCTCATCTGCTTCTGTTAGGTCCCTGCCTTCTTTGTCCTTTAACATGCCAGTCTTTGCACAAAACGTTCCCTTGAGATCTCCGATTTTCTTGAAGAGATCTCTAGTCTTTCCCATTCTATTGTTTTCCTCGATTTCTTTGCATTGTTCATTTAAGAAGGCCTTCTTGTCTCTCCTTGCCATTCTCTGGAACTCTGCATTCAGTTGGATATATCTTCCCCTTTCTCCCTTGCTTTTCGCTTCCCTTCTTTCCTCAGCTACTTGTAAAGCCTCATCAGACAGCCACTTTGCTTTCTTGCATTTCTTTTTCTTCGGGATGGATTGAGTTGCTGCCTCCTGAACAATGTTATGGACCTCCTTCCATAGTTCCTCAGGCACTCTGTCTATCACGTCTAATCCCTGAAATCTATTCCTCACCTCCACTGTGTATTCGTAAGGGATATGATTTAGGTCATACCTGAATGGTTTAGTGGTTTTCCCTACGTTCTTCAATTTAAGCCGAAATTTTGCAATAAGAAGCTCATGATCTGAGCCACAGTCAGCTCCAGGTCTTGTTTTGACTGACTGTATAGAGCTTCTCCATCTTTGGCTGCAAAGGACATAATCAATCTGATTTCGATATTGACCATCTGGTGATGTCCATGTGTAGAGTCGTCTCTTGTGCTGTTGGAAAAGAGTGTTTGCTATGATCAGCGTGTTCTCTTGACAAAACTCTATTAGCCTTTGTCCTGCTTCATTTTGTACACCAAGGCCATTCTTGCCTGTTATCCCGGTGATTTCTTGACTTCCTACTTTAGCATTCCAATCCCCTATGATGAAGAGGACATCTTTTTTTGGTGTGAGTTCTAGAAGGTGTTGTAGGTCTTCATAGAACCGATCAACCTCAGCTTCTTCAGCATCAGTGGTTGGGGCATAGACTTAAATTACTGTGATGTTGAATGGTTTGCCTTGGATTCGTACTGAGATCATTCTATCGTTTTTAAGATTGTACCCCAGTACTGCTTTTCCCACCCTTTTGTTGACGATGAGTGCTACTCCATTTCTTCTAAGGGATTCTTGCCCACAATAGTAGATATGATGGTCACCTGAATTAAATTCGCCCATGCCTGTCCATTTTAGTTTGCTGATTCCCAAGATGTTGATGTTCAATCTTGCCATCTCATGTTTGACCACCTCCAGCTTACCTTGATTCATTGATCTGACATTCCAGGTTCCTAAACAATATTGTTCTTTACAGCATCAGATTTTCTTTTCACCACCAGACACATCCACAGCTGAGTGTCCTTTCGGCTTTGGCCCAGCCGCTTCACTCTTTCTGGCACTACTTGGAAATACCCTCTGCTCTTCCCCAGTAGTATATTGGACACCTTCCGACCTGAGGGTCTCATCTTCCAGTGTCATCTCTTTTAGCCTTGTGTTACGTTCCATGGTGTTTTCTTGGCAAGAATACTGGAGTGGGTTGCCATTTCCTTCTCCAGTGGACCACATTTTGTCAGAACTCTCTGCCATGACCTGTCCGTCTTGGGTGGCCCTGCACGGCATAGTTTATGGCTTCACTGAGTTACACAAGCCCCTTCGCCACAACAAGGCAGTGATCCATGAATGGGTGTGATAGGCTACGTAACGATTAATGTAGCCTATCACGGCTAGATTTGCAAAGTCGGCCTATCATGGGTGACTTAAAAAAAAAAAAAAAGCGCATACAGCTAATGGCGGCCCCCATAGGGAGCTGCCATTCGCATTCCTTGTTTGGTCCCTGTAGTCTACGTAAAGATTTACGTAGACTACAGCGACCAAATAAGGAACGCGTATGGCGGCTCCCTATGGGGGCCGCTATTTGCGTACGCACTTTTTTTTTTTTTCAAAGTCACCCATGATAGGCTACATGACGATTAACGTAGCCTATCACGGCTGAAATTGCAGATCTAGCCATGATAGGCTACGTTAATCATTACGTAGCCTATCACAGGGGCGTTTTTTTTTTCTTTTGAAGTTCGCGTCCGGGGAGAGGGGGCACTTCTCCCTGGCCTGAATTTAGGCCGGGCGAGGCAGGAAGCCTCCCCCCTGGCCTGAATTTCGGCTGGACAAGGTGAGAAGCCTCCCCCCCCGGCCTGAACTTTGGGGGGAGCAGCAAAGCGCCTCCCCCCCACCGCCAAGCAAGCTGCGAGACCAGGTAAGTGACTTTCGTACACTCCTAATTCAGCCCCCCAGAAACCATTGTGGAACGAAGCCCCTGCCCCCCCACCCCATGAAAGGCATGCTGGACGAAGTGCCTGCCGCCCCCACCCCACGAAAGGCATGCGAAAAGGACCACTTACCTGCTCCCGTCCGCACTGCTGTGAGAATGGCAGCCGTCCTGCGGCCGCCTTTTGCTTGCTCCTCTTCAGCCATGATAGGCTACGTAAATAATTATGTAGCCTATCACGGCTAACGCAGGGACGCCATTTGTGTCCCTGTGGAGGCCGTGATAGGCTACGTAAGTATTTACATAGCCTATTACGGCACGGGGGGGGGGAACCCAGCGTATGCAAATGGCAGCGGCTACCTCCATTTGCGTACACTAGGGTTTTCCCCCTGCTGTGATAGGTTACGTAAATTTTTACGTAGTCTATCATGGCGAAGGAAAGGGACGCAAATGACAGCAGCTACGACAGCCGCCATTTGCGTCCCTGCAGGGTTGCACAGTGGCTGGATGTCTGGCTGTGGCCGGCCGGATCCGGCCGGCGGCTCTGCGGCTTGGCTGCAGAGCAGAGCCGGCCGGCCAGGATTCCGCCGCCGTTTGTGTCCCTGCAGTCAGCCATGATAGGCTACATAAAAGTTTACATAGACGTAGTTTAAAAGTTTACGTAGTCTACGTTTACGTAGACGCTACGCTATTTGCATTCCCCTTATTTTGCTGTAGTCTACGTATATATTTACGTAGACTAGACGTGCCAAAATAAGGAATGCAAATGGCGGTGCCCATGGGCGCCACCATTTGCATACGTGTGTTTTTTTTGTTTTTCTTTAACTCGGCCCTGATAGGCTACGTAAACATTTACATAGCCTATCATGGTATTTTTTAAAAATCTAGCTGTGATAGGCTACGTTAATCTTTACGTAGCCTATCACTTTTTTTTTTTTTTACTGGAAATGGCGGCGGCGGCAGCTGGTCGGAAGACCAGCCGCTGCAGCCACCGCTGCCGCAGCGCTGCCGGAGCCGCCGGTGCCAGGGAGATTTGCCCAAGGTAAGTCCTGTCCTGGGGGGGGCGGGGGGGCAGACTGTTTCGCCACCGATTTCGGGGGGCCGAATGCACTGGCATTCGGCCTCTCCGAGATTCGTGGCGAAATTCTCTGACATCCCTACTTTTGAGTGACTGAACTGAGGCTTTCCAGAGATATGGAAAGAGGATGCTATTAATGTCGATTGGGATGCAGTGGGCCATGAAGCCTGGCCTACTTAGACACAGCACATATGCATTAATATTACTTTTATTGTTTACATGTATTACATTTCTATACTGCCTAATAGCCAAAGCACTCTGGGTACTTTACAAAAGTTTAAAACCATTATAAAGGAGAGCAGCTCCATCATGTATTGCAGTCCTGAGCCTTGTCAGGTTTGATCGGTCATCACCAGTATGTTCAATTAGGCTTGGAGACATAGAAGAAGCCAGTGCTAGCAGGCCAGAATTGGTGTTATCTGTTCAGAACTTCTGGTCCCTGCTGTCAACCTGGCTGCCATATTTTCACAAGCTGCAGCTTCCAAACTACCTTCAAGACCTGCCCCATATACAGTGCATTGCAGTCATCTAACTTGGAGGTTACCAGAGCATAGACCTATGAGGGCAAGTTTTCCCTCTCCAGATCAGGGCTCAGCTGGGTCACCAACAAAGCTGATGGAAGGTCCTCTCTGCCACTGAGGCCACCAGAGTCTCCAGCAACAACGACAACTCCTGCAAAACCCCCAAACTATGAACCTGCTACTTCAGGGGGACCACAACCCCTTCCAGAACAGGGTGATCACCCTCCATCTGGTCAGAAGAACCACCCACAAACAGCATCTGAGTCTTGTTGAGATTAAGCCTTAGTTTATTCGTCATCCTCCATTCCATTGTTGCTGTCAGGTACCAATGTAGCAGACTTACATTGTCAACTGGGGATGATGAAAAGGAGGTACTGCGTACATACAATGTCTACTTCTCTGCTACTACTTCTCCCTTCTTCTCTGAGATACTTTTGGATATTTTCCATTTGCTCTTCACCTGGTATGGCTTGCCTGGAGACACCTGGGACCTTTGCCATACTGCACTGGCTAGCTCTGATGGAGACATGGTCCACCGGACCGGATTGGTAGATATGAATTTTGTCTGTTGCAGTGGATTAGTCTAATAATAGTTTATGGATTGGAGAGAGATGCAGGACTAGGATCAGGTCTACAACTAGCAATCCAACAAATCAAATTTCATTCATTGATTTGGTACTGCCATTTCAATGCTATTCTTAGTTATTTTATTCATTTCCTACTCCCATACTGCTTGACATCCCAGGAATTAGAACTGATTTATATAAAAACAAGTGTGACACGATATGAAGCCAATATACACATAGCGGAAAACCATGAAAATATATTAAAAATATTACAACTAAAGCAATAAGTCAGAGCAGTGCGTAGATGGTGTATAAGGCAGGGAAAGCCTGAGTAAACAAATGCAGTTTCAAGAAGCATTTCAAGGTTGCCACCGGTTCCTTCCTCTTGAAATGTGGTAGAAACTGCCAGCGTGTGTGTGCTCTAACTGAGAAGGCCTGCTTATGTGCTCTTGCCTGGTGACACTGCGTTGGTCGTGAAATGACCAATAAGGCCTCTTTGGAATGCCTGAGAGGTTGATCAGGTGTATATTGAAGAAGCTATCATATGTATATCCTTGTGAGGCCTTTCCTAACCCATGTGTTGTGTTTTTCTGCTGTATTGTTTTCTTATGACCGTTTCTGTAGGGGTGTACGAAACACTGACCTGGTTCCACTGGGGCCGTTTGCAGTGGGGGGAGGAGGCGCTCCATTCCCCCTCCCCCCGGAATCCTCCCCGGCCAGCTCCGCTCCGTGACGTCTCCATGGAGCCACCGGTCGGGGCTGGCCGCAGCTGGAATTCGGGCTGCAGCCAGGCTGCTGAAGCCGCAAATGGTGGCTGCTACACTGGCCACCATTTGCGTGGCTGCCAGCCATGATAGGCTACGTAAGTATTTATGTAGCCTATCACGAAAAAGGCAGCCACGCAAATGGTGGCCGCTAAGCCATTTGTGTGGCTGCCTTTTTTGTGATAGGCTACATAAATACTTATGTAGCCTATCACGCCAAACAGCAGCGGTGCAAATGGTGTAGTGGCCGCCATTTGCGCCCCTGCTCTTTGCTGTGATAGGCTACATAAATACTATCACGAAAAAGGCATCCACCCAATGCCGCTAGGATGGCCGCCATTTGCGGCTGCAGCAGCCTGGCAGTGGCCGGGAGACCAGTCGGAGGAGCCGCCACTGCATCCACTGCTGCATCCTCTGCTGCTGCCGCTGCCGCCAAAGCCACCGGAGCCGCCACATCCACCGTCAGGTAAGCTCCGTCCCGGGAGAGTTCCATGGGTTGGCAGGGGGGGAGTCTGTTCCGCCACAGATTCTGAGGGTGCGGATTCTACAGAATCTGGCCTCACTGGAGTCCGTGGCGGAATTCTCTGACATCCCTACTTTTCTGAGCATTACATTGTCTTAATACTAATGTTACTATTTTATTTATTTATTTCATTTCTATACCGCCCAATAGCTGAAGCTCTCTACATAGGCTACATAAATACTATCATGAAAAAGGCATCCACCAAATGGCGGCTGCTAGGATGGCCTCCATTTGCGGCCGCAGCAGCCTGGCAGTGGCCGGGAGACCAGTTGGAGGAGCCGCCGCTGCATCTACTACCGCATCTTCCGCTGCTGCCGCTGCCGCTGCCACCAAAGCCATCAGAGCTGCTGCATCCACCACCAGGTAAGCTCTGTCCCAGGGGAATTCCATGGGGTGGCAGGGGGGAGTCCATTCTGCCACAGATTCCGAGGGGCTGGATTCTACAGAATCTGGCCTCACTGGAGTCCGTGGAGGAATTCTCTGACATCCCTACTTTTCTGAGCATTTATTACATTGTCTTAATACTAATGTTACTATGTTTTGCAAGGTAATAACATTATTTTCTATTTGCAGAGAATATTATTTTAGGCCTAGTATGTCAATGAACTAATTGTTTTGATTCTATGAAAATCTTGACTAGTCATGCTTTGCCATGTGACACACTGGGTGGAAAAGGTGCAAATGTGAACTCAGATTAGACCACCAAATTAACAAATGCGAGTTTCTGGGCCACTCCATGATGCTGGCAGCAACTCGTCTTTTGACCAGAATACAGCCTATCCTGTGTGGGTCCCCAAACCTGCCAAAGAGCTTGAGATGTTTCTTCAGTTCAATTGTCTCTGAGCATGTATGGGCAAACTAATTAACCAACTGCAGAGTTTATTCTCTTTTATCAGAAATACTGGCTTGATGGAATGATCCCTTAGCCTTAATGTATCAGTGAGAAGAAATTCTACACCATAGGTCTGACAAATTCAAAGAAAGCTAAGATTCCAAGCGGGGCAATAGGTCTTCCACACAGGTCTTCCCCTATGTGGAATGATAGGTTCCACATGGGTTTTTAACAAGAGCTCTGACTGTAGCTAGAAGCACCCCAAACGTCCCAAGGACTAAAACTGGGGTTTTATCGATTTTAGGCCTGGTAGTGAAGGCAGCGGCTCACCTATGGATTAGATGGATTTTCCAGCTAACCTCACCATTGCTTCAGTCTGCTTTTGAAGAGATGAATTATGTGGCCAGGTCATGTTCAGGTAGAATGGGAGAAAATGTGACCCAGACTGATTTCTTATATGAATTTCTTTTATCAAAGGGTGATGACGTGGCCAAATCGGTCATAAAGCAAAGGATAGCAGATACATTGTGGCAAGTGGATGCAGCCAACATGGCTAATTGGAGATCAAATGAAATACATGCTGGATTGCCAACTACATTTAATCAGGTGACACAATATCTGGCCGACCCAAGTCCCTATACATTACGGGCTCTTATGACTAAATGTCGACTGAACTGTATTCCCTTCAGGGAAGGAGATGGAAATTTCAAAAGCTGCCCAGGCCATATTGGCTATGTCTGTTCAATTGTAAGACAGTAGAAGATAGAATTCACTTTCTGCTAGAATGTGCGAAATATGATTTGAGACTCAAATATATTCTTCGACTTGTAAAGAAAAAGAGGTTGGAAACATGAAGGGATAAGGTACAGATGTTATTAATTAGACTGGATTATTATGCTGCTTTTAGAATGGCAAAATATATTAATTCTGCTCTGAAAGTGAGAAAAGGGGCTTTGAATTCAAACCCGGAAATTTTGTTTGCTTCAATGTATGACAAGCCAAGATGGTTTGGGCTTAAGTTTTAAATAGTAAATTTTGAGGGTTGTTGTATTTCTGAATATAAGCAGTGACTGTATGTTAGTCAAATATGTCTTAGTCTCTTGGACTGATTCACTCTTTTGCAAATGACAGGTTGTCCACGCATTGAAATTGAACGTAAAAGAATTTGCATTACTTTTATCTTTTTCTACAGGAAACCAAGAACATCCATGAAACCACAAACTCTTCCTTTATTTATATCCTTCTACAAATTAGCTTTTCTCTGTTGTTCAGCTCAAGCCTCACCACAATAATGTAGCATTTAGGGGTAAATATGCAGCACAGTAACCCCGTGCTAGAGGCCAAGATGGAGAAAACTTCCACAGCCACCATGTACTTTCCTCTTGTGCTCTGATAGGTTGGAAGAAAGGACAGCCACACGCTGCAAAAGACCAACATGCTGAAGGTGATGAACTTGGCTTCATTAAAACTGTCAGGCAACTTCCTGGCCAGGAAGGCCACAGTGAAGCTGACAGCGGCCAAGAGGCCCATGTAGCCCAAGACACAATAGAACATGAGGACTGACCCTTCATTACACAACAGGACTATTTCTTCAGTCATAGAGTGCATGTCCAAATCTGGGAATGGGGGAGATGTTGCCAGCCACAGAGCACAGATCTCTGCTTGAATACTGGAGCATGAGATGACAGTAGAATATGCAAGCCTTTTCCCCACCCATTTCCTCATCTGGGATCCTGGTTTGGTAGCCATGAATGCCAGAACCACAGATACAGTTTTGGCCAAGATGGTTGAGAGCAATACAGAGAAAATGATTCCAAAAGCCGTTTGTCGAAGAAGACAGGTCACCTGATGAGGCTTTCCGATGAACAGGAAGGAAGAGAGGAAACACAAGACGAGGGAGATGAGGAGAATGTAGGTGAGGCTTTGGTTGTTTGCTTTGACTATGTCAGTGTCCCGGTGCCTAATGAAGATGCCAAGCACCAGAGCTGTGATCAGGGACAATAGAAGTGCAGAATAAATTGAAGCAATGGCCAATGTCTCTTTAAAAGCGAGGAAATTTGGAATCTTAGGAATGCAATCATCGTGGAATTTGTTTGGATAATAACTGTCTGGACAACTGACACAAGTTTCCATATCTGAGGAACAAACATATATTAATGTATAAAAAACAAAAAGAAATATATTCTCACGATTAAGGCAGCTGTACCAGACATTCTGCTAACACCCATTATTTTATTTATTTATTTATTTATTTATTTATTTATTTATTTCTATACCGCCCAATAGCCGAAGCTCTTATAGCCGAAGTTTCCTATTATTTTAGTGTTTACAATGGGAGGATGCATAAACCTCCATACAATGTGCTTCATAATGAATGGATAATTTTGACCTTTGTTCCATGAATGACACTTGTCTTTGTTGCCATCTTGGATTCTTTCCTTTTTCTGTGAATCACAGCTACCATGGGGTGAAATGAAAGAACATTCTGGCTCTAGTCCAAATGTATGGGGCCAAGAATGGTTATTTTTCTGATTCATTCTGGCTCAGTTTATTAGTGGTGTTATCGCATTCTCTTTTTTTGTGATTGTAGCATGTATTCCACTCCAAAACATTGCACATTTTTAAAAGATCCGTTTCTAGTTTTATAAAAGCTATCATTATAGAAACTGGATTTGCTATCATTGGAATTTGTTTTGTTTTGGAGTGATCTGCCATGCACATCACATTGCATATGCATCGATTTACTCGAATGGTTAGTTTGATGCCCTTTCAACCTCTCCTCAAGCAACTTCATTCCTACAGGGATGATCACTTCTTTCCCATCCTGGCCTTGCCATTTGCTTTTCGTTGAAGCTCTTTCATCTCATGCAATCTGGATTCGGGTGTATCTCATTGTGCATGGACCCCTAGTTCCACACTAATACTATTAATATGTCAGAGAAATCCTTCCTTTAATGCTCTCAAAATGTTGCCACAGTCTCCTTCATCGAAACTGCTAAAGCAAACTATTGAAAGTAAGTGGAGTACATGCTGAAAAAGGTATATCACTGCTTTGGTGGATGGTGGGGTACCCTTGTCCTGGGAGGTCATGTGGGGGATGGGAGGCAGGCCTGGCTTAGGGTCAGTGAAGGGTGATGAATGAAGTGGCTTACAATCATGTCTCTACTTTCTTGTTCATTTCCTTCAGAAGCTCAGCACCATCTGACTTTCCTATGGTTGTTGATTGTTACTGAGCATCATAGAGCACTGTTAAAATGCCAGTGGCCAAGACTGGCTTGGTAGATGGAGCCTTCACTGATCTGGAGCTGAGGTGGTCATACTTTGGTAACAGTTGGCAGTTTCAGTGCAGGTTCAAGGGGAAGATAACTGGATATCAAAATTTGATGACTATCTTGAGGCCCCTTTAAAGGAGAAGGGAGGCTTCCTCAGACCTGCTTCCTCAAAGACAAGAGGCTCGAGGCGATAGCGAAAGGACCTCCATGTGAGGCATGGTCAACTCACTGACACAAAGATGCAAGACCTGGGCATGGGGATGAGGTCGGCAGAATTTCTTCTGAAGATCCATGTGAGGGCCATGAGGGAACAATGCTATGTGTTAGACTAGACGTAGGCCTGGAGCTGGGGAGCTTGGTCAGAAAGGGCTGAATGAGAAGGACAAAACTTCAGTACTATAGAATGATAGAGCACTCCCATTGGAGGGAGGGAGTTTCTTATTATGTTTACTTTCATACTGTGGCAATCTCCAGCAAAACTGTTGCTCATTTGAAACTCCCCAAACACTTCATTTGGGGTGCAGGTGCAAACACCTTCTTTAATCTCTTCTCCACAAAGGCCAGGAATGTTAATACCATTAATGGAAAGTCATTTTATATCTTCCTACTCACACAGGAGCAGCTATGACTACTTCAGAATTCCCTGGTAACTTGACTTTTATTAATGCTAAAATGTGTTAGCTATGTTTCTAAAACTGTTTCCCTCAAGAGAGAGAAGAGGAAATTTCATTAAAATCAGATCTATAAATTTGATCTATAAATAAAGAGCACAATATATAGTAGGGATGTATGAAACACTTAACTTATTCCGTGCCGGGGCATCCGCAGTGGGAGGGATGCACTCCGTCCCTCCCCCCGGAATCTTCACTGGCCAGGCTGCTGTGGCTGCAAATGGCGGCCGTCATAGAGGCTGCCATTTGTGTCCATGCAGGTAGCCATGATAGGCTACGTAAGTATTTATGTAGCCTATCACGGTAAAGGCAGCCACGCAAATGGTGGCTGCTATGCCATTGCATGGCTACCTTTACCGTGATAGGCTACATAAATACTTATGCCATTATTTGTGGCCGCAGCATCCCGGCAGCAGCCAGCCAGGAGACCAGCCAGAGCCACCGGAGCCACCACCAGAGCCACCGCCGCATCTGCCCCAGGAAAGCTCCGTTCCGAGGGGATTCCGCGGGGTGGTGGGGGGCAGGAGGCCATTCCGCCACTGATTCCTGGAGTCCATGGCGGAATTCTCTGACATCCCTAATATATAGCATGTTCAAATCTCTCAGAAATGTAATTGACAACAAAAGATGGGGAAGGGTTGCTTGCAAATAAAATGCATCTTGTTATCATATGTCCTACCATTCTGGTTTGAGAACATCCCATCTGGACATGGAGCACAATCATAGCAGCAAAATTTCTCCCCCTCTTTCTTTTTCTTGCTGTAACCAGGAGGGCAGTTGTCAGTACATTGAGAAAGAGGTGGCACCTATTCGAAGAGCTTAGTATTAAGAAAGGTTTGAGGAATCCATTTCACATCAGAGACTGCACCAGTAAACAGGAAGGCCCATGATTCTTCATAGATTTCACATGAGGTGCCAACTTCTCCTATGAACTCCAGAAGATTACAATTTCCATTCCTAGTCTGATCAATGATACAACTAGCTTGGATTCCATTTAGCACCATTAACTAGATCCATATCTCAGAATTCAAATGAAAGTAATGATGGGCAACATGATCTTTTCTTCCTCCCACACCTTTTTCTTACAGTAACCAAGATTGCAGGAGACATTAGACAGAGAAAGGGCTGGCACCTATCCAAAATGATTGCAATAGCACAGTATGAAAGGAACATTTGGAGAATCCATCACACCTTCAGATCTTCTACCAGTAAACACAAAGGCCGATGACATGGAATGTTAGTTGTCTAAGTGCATAGGTGGTAAATTGTACAAGTTGTACAAAGCATCTAGAAGATTTGCATTCCCATTCTTAGGCTGGCTCAGATTTCTCATGAAAGTAATGATGGGCAACAGTGTGATGTAGTGGCTAGAGTGTTGGACTGGGAGTCGGGAAATTGGGGTTCTAGTCCTCACTCAGCTATGGAAGCTCACTGGGTGACTTTGGGCCCGTCACAGACTCTCAGCCCAACCCACCTCACAGGGTTGTTGTTGTGAGGATAAAATGGAGGAGGAGGATTATGTACATTGCCTGGGTTCCTTAAAGAGGAAAAAAGGTGGGATATAAATTAATAAATCAATAAACAAATCTCTCCTGTGTTAGCCACTAGACCATCTTGGTCAGTACTCCCATCTAGATATTGCAATTTTGTTATCTTGTCGATTTTTATGTGGAATACCCACCATCCCTATTTCAATGTACTCCTTCAAAAAGCAATGTTCCCTCTTTCCCAAAACCATATTGCAGTGAATTTTAAATTAATGATGCATTTTCTAAAGAATGGCAGTCATTTCCCTACCTGGGTCAGGTCTCTGTGCCATTTGATTGTGTCCTCATGAATGGTGACCCCTTTTCCTGGAGGAGCGTGAGGATCCAGCATTCCCATTTTGACCCTGACATAGGACTGATTTGGGAAGGTGACGATGTTTGTAATATCGAATCCCCCCTCAAATATTCCATGTTCATTAAATGTAATCTCATCTCCAGCACTGTTGTTGAATGAGGTGGTCTGAATCAGTGAGTGGAGCTAGTTGGAGAGAAAAAGAGAATCAAATGGTCTATCAAGTTGTGTAATATTCTCATTCAGATTGTTCAAATAGCCTACCATGAACGGGGAATATCATCCTTTTGGTAGCAGATATGGGGAAAGACTGAAAAATAATCAGTCACTGTAAACTCAACAAGTGAAGGTGTTGCAAGGAGAACTTTGGAAAATATATGTCTCAGGAAAAATGGGAAAGTATGCAATACTTACATTTGTAGTTTTCTTTACAAATTTAAGGTCACCCTGTTGCTTTAGGATAGCCATTCCCAAGTTGTAGACCATCAGGTGTTTTGGACCTCAGCTCCCATCAGCCCCACGTATCAAGACCAATGGTCAGGAATGCTGGCAATTGCAGATCAACATTTCTGAAGGCACCAGGTTGGGGAAGGCTGCTTAATGAACATAAAATATAGTACATATAAATTGGTTTGCCCATCAAATTATCATCACAATTGAACACGTTTAGAAGTAAATTCAGTAGATTTGTAATTCTTGCCTCGATAAAGGATATTTTAATATTCATTATACCAAACATGATAAGTTCATGAGCAAAGGAAGTTATACATAATATCATTTAGGTTCCTATTTTATGTCTGACCAAAGGGAACTTCAACAAATAGCTCCTGAAACATCTGAATCATGGAAGAGACCAGAAGAAGCAGGAGGATCGGAGGCACGGGAAGACTAGTTGACAGCATCTGTTCATGTTTTCAAGCAAGTTTAGGGAAATTCCTAAACGTTTTCGTGTTTGTAGGGCAGAGCTTGGGGAAATCTGATCTGGAGGAAAAGCTACTGAGATCCAGGGATGTACGAAAATCACTTACCTTTCGGGGATTAAGCTGATGGTGGTGGGGGGGAGGCGTTCTGTCCCTCCCCCCAGAATCCTCACCTGGGGGGGAGGCACTCCATTCCTCCCCCCCCCCCGGAATCCTGGCCGGCCGGCTGTGCTCCACAGCGATTCTGCGGAGCCACCGGCCGGCTCCGCCAGCAGCCGGACATCCAGCCGCTGGCTAGCAGAGATGCAAATGGCGGTGGCCGTAGTTGCCTCCGTTTGTGTCCCTGCAGTCAGCTGTGATAGGCTACATAAATGTTTATGTAGTCTATCACGGCTGATTTTAAAAACAAAACAAAACGCGCGTACGCAAATGGCGGTGGCCATGGCTGCCACCATTTGCGTTCCCTATTTTGGCACGTCTTATTCTACGTAAACATTTACGTAGACTAAGATGACGAAAATAAGGGGAACGCAAATAGCGTAGCGTCTACGCTGTTTGTGTTCCCTTATTTTTGCGGTCTTAGTCTATGTAAATATTTACGTAGACTAAGACTTGCCAAAATAAGGAACGCAAATGACGTTGGCCATGGCCGCTGCCATTTGCGTACAAGCGTTTTTTTCCTTTTTTTTTTAAAGTCAGCCATGATAGGCTACGTAAACATATACATAGCCTATCACAGTGTTTTTTAAAAATCTAGCCGTGATAGGCTACGTAAATCTTTACGTAGCCTATCACGTTTTGTTGTTGTTGTTGTTTTTTAACCTGGAAATGGCGGCGGCGGCCACTGCCGCCACCAGGAAGATCTGCCCAAGGTAAGTCCCATCCTGGGGGGGCAGAGGGGCAGGCCGTTCCACCACCAATTTTGGGGGGCTGAATGCGCTGGCATTTGGCCTCCCCAAGATCCGTCGTGGAAATTTTGTACATCCCTACTGAGATCTGTTTTAAGTAGGGAATATTCTTTCACCTATTGGGAATGTTAAGCAACCATATTGCAATATTTAACCATATTTAACAACAATATGCTGACAAGCACAGAAACTGAAACTGTGAAGGATGTACATACATTCTCATCTATGTTCTGATATGGTGACTTTATTAAAATGTTGGGAAACTGAGAATTGCTTGGAGCATCCCTCAATGTCTATCAGTAAACACTACATTAGATGAAGAAATTTAATAAGGAATGGAAGAATTTATGATGCTGAGAATCTTACAGAGAGGTTTTTTAAAAAATCACCCCCCCCCCATGAATTCATTACTTTCAGAAATATTGCTTCTCTAGCTTGGGGAAATCTGATCAGGAGGAAAAGCTACTGAGATCTGATTTACCTGGGGAATATTCTCTCACCTATTAGGAATGTTAAGCAACCATATTGCCACATTTTACTATAATGACTACAATAAGCCGACAAACACAGAAATGCAGCTGCGAGGGATGTACATTTTCATCCATGTTCTGATATGGTGACTTTATTGAAAAGGTGGGAATCTTGTCATCACTTGGAGCATCCCTAAATGTCTATCATTCAAAGATACATTAGATCAATAAGTTTAATTAGGAAAGGAAGAATGTATGATGCTGGGAATCTTGCAGAGAGGTTTTTAAAACATCAACCCTCTCATGTATTCATTACTTTCAGAAATGTTGCTTCTCTAGCTTCCACAGCAAAGTTTTATTGCACGGTTTTTAGAAATTATTTGTGGGGGGATGAAGGCTGGGTTGCAACATATGAACTCTGAGTCTTCAATATGGTATTTGTCCATTCAACCAGATTTTTTGTTACTATCTTAACCTGTTCAATTTTTCCAGTTTTACAGAAAGAACAAAACAGAAACAGCCCTTGAGGAAAAACAAAAACAAAACAGTAACTAACTCGTTCTCCCTTGAATGTTTTCTGGTTGGTTTCCGGGACTTAACATGTCTAGTCTGGATACAACCCTCTGCCTGTCTGCTGTTCACATTTGGCAAGGAAGGGAAGAAAGCTGAGAAGATGAGCAAGACATCCTGGGTGCTTTGTAGGGATTGCCAGCTAAACCATGTGCTATGTTTCAATGGATGGTGTCTGTATCTGTGTCTGGTTTTTATTGGAACCACCACAAGAGGAAAGGAAGTTTAATACTTCTCTCCCCAGCTGCAAGTTCATCCCCTTTGTACTTATGGAATATGGACAAAAGCACCCCATTGGCACAATTTCCTTTTTGCTGAGTCCTATAGCTGTGGTGTGGGTGTGGGAGTTCAGAGAGAGATAATCGGTAAACTCATGGTCTGGGAAGGAAGTATTAACCATACCATTCCTGCATAGGGAGTTCCAATAAATGTAAGTCCCCAACCGCAGTGATAAGAAAAGGAAATGAGATAGGTGTTAGCTATACCATTAATGGAACAGAGTTTAGCATTTAGAGGCAATTAGGATACTGACTACTGCATGTCACGCCATTGTCCAGTATCTAGACCATGACGTTTGACTTCCATCAGTAAGGACAGGTTACCTGCCAGGGTTCTACACTCTGAGGAGACAGTCTGACTCTGCTCTCCATTGTTCTGTGGTTGACTCTAGCCAAGTAGAAGGTGTGCAAGGCATGTGCTACAGTGTAGACAGCATTGTAGATACTGTAGCTGTGGCCAGTCATCCTCATTTCAAAAGCAACCCCAGGAAGGCTTTCCAGCATCTCCTCTCCAGTACATTTTCGACCTGTGAGACTCATAATAGAGTTTGAAAGTGAACAACCAAATGCTTGTTCCCAGAGATCATGAACAAAACCATCTTCATTTGCCCAGGAAGGATTGACAAGCTCAACAAATTCTGGGAAGTCTTGAAGCTCCCTTGATGGAATTGTAAAGGAGATAGCACCATGGAGCATTTGTACATCCAATCCAGCAGCTAGCATAATGGGATTTATATGGAATTTGATTTGGGCTGTTGTTATCCATATGTTTGCTGCAGAGAGCCTCCCCTTATACTGAGAAAATATTAGTGGAATTATCCTGCTTCCATATATAAAAAAATCCAGCCATATAATGGATGGAAATTCTCCATATATTACAACTGCATTGGCTTTGCTTTCCATGAGATTTGTCAAAACCTTCAATTTGTCAGACAGGATTTGATGTATATCAAATATAAACAGATTTTTTTCAAGTGTTTCTGTGAATGTAGAACAGATTTTGTTCTGGAAAAGCAGGGGCTCCATGGTTTGCAAAAAATGGTCTCCACCCTCATCCTCCGTAGCCAAGAGTCCAACCCAGTTCCATCTGAAATGCCAAAATAACTGGACAAGTCCTTGGTATTGAAGTTCTTCCTTGGGGGCCATGGAGTAAAAAGAAGGGAAATTGGCTTGATCATTCACTGCTGGCTCAAAGGAGCTATATGAAACCTAAAAATGAAAAAAGAAAAAGAAAAAGAAGGAAAAGAAGGGAAGCAAAAGGAAGACAGCAACAGACATTTCAGAATGGGAGCAGGGGTATCTGATGGTCCCTTCACTCATTAAAGGGGAATCCCAAAATGAACTGTTCAGCAATTATATGCCTCTAAATTCTATTGCTCACGAAAATGACACCTGTTAAGTTAACAACCTTGTTCATGTGCAGATTTGGGGAGGGTGGTTAGGCTAGCCATGGTACGTGGTGGTTACCGCTAACCACCGCGAGTGCTATTGCCACACATGCAGCTAACCAAATTCTGCAACACGGTTAGACTAACCATTCTCTAATCACCCTCCCCCCTGCAGGACTCTGCAGTCCTCCAGGAAGTCATCCCAGCAGCCTTTGTTCTTGCCATGGCCATTTCAGCATTTGGTGCTGGCAGCGATCTCCCCTCAAAATCAGAAGGGATGGTGCTTGTGGGAGAAGGAACATGCCCGTCGTGGCGGCAGCCCAGGGCACAGGCAGGCACGAGCCACCGCCCTAAGGGCACTTTTCTGTTGGCGCAGATGTGGATTGGAATCTATGCCATGTGTTGCTAGGCATATCTTGACCATAGAGACCTGCCACTCCAGCTAGATGGGCTTCTCCTCCTTTGGCTGTTCTTGCCATAGAGCACTATGGTAACTGCAAATATATCAGATGTCACACTAAGCCATGGTAGATCCTACTAACCATCTTCTCACAAGTATTTAGTGAGTGTGGTTAGTCCCTGGTTAATAAACCCCTATGGCTGGGTCTGACCTTTGTTCAGATGTCACCCTAAGCCACCATGGTTAGATGAAAACTCCTAACCATTAGGGCTGAGCATGAAATCTGAACCAGGTCAATAACTTGAAAATTTGTATCCGTGAACTTGCCAATGAGGCTACTATTGTGAATAGTGATCTGATAACCGTGTCATCGGTAGCAAGTTTAAAAGTGCTGAGAATTAACACATTTGTTGTGTTCACTCCAGTAGATACAGCTTGGCACATGATATATTTCTTTCAAAGTTTTCTGAAAGCTACTGGTGCCTGGTATTCAAGCTTGTTGAAGAGCTGTGTCGTTCATTGGTATGGTGAAGTTCTAAGCAGTGGGTCAAACTGACTGATGTTTTTTGCCCCATGAAAGCCTACAGCAGTAACTACTGGCAAAGTTGTGTTGGAGCTGATCAGTTTCACACTGAAATTAGAATATTGCAAGCACTCAAACTTTTGAGAGAAATTCTCTTAGACAGGGCTTCTCCTACAAGTCCTATTTCCTTTCATTATGGAATGTCACGTAGGGGTGTACGAAACCCTGCTTATCCTCCTCCTCCTCCCATTTTGTAGTCCCAATATGGATTGCCAAAAAGGTATCTGGCTGTATTGTAAATAGCAGGCGAAGTGTTAAAGCCCCCTAAGCCCACCCCAGCGACCTGATCCATATTAAGTTCCAGTGCTTACTTTTGAGGGAACAAAGCAAAAAGCTACATCTTTAAATTAATATGTAATTTGATCCTGGGGCAGCTTGGGGATGGAATTCACACGGACATCAAGAACAGGGCCTCACACCACCTTTCTGAAAGCTGAAATTATGCACAAAGTCCCTAATCCCAGTTTTTCTTTTCCATGTGGGGTGGGGGGAAAGATAGGGATTGGGGCTCATGGCTGACTGTTTTTCCCTGAAGGCTGAAAGTGTGAGGCCCAAATCCTTCTGTATGTTAACATGTGTTCATCAATTCACACAAATGCAAGTTTCATTCCACCCAGGTTGAGGTAAAGACACCATATGTAGCATTGATTTAGTTGGATTCTCATACCTGTGCAAACAGACGCCCACCAAACTAGAGGGGGAACGTCTGAGGGTGCCACATACCCCAGAGGTTTGCCTCAGAAGCCTTTGTAACATTTGTTTGTTTATTAAATTTCTATCATGCCCAGTAGCCAAAGGTGTCTGGGAGGTGCAGAACAATTAAAAGCACAAAATACATCTTAAAATACAACATGAAATGTACATTTTGAAACTACAATATAAAAGTACCACCCCCCTCCCCCAGAAAAAGCTAGCAGGAATGCAGATTAAAAGTACAATAACAGATTGAACACAACTAGGGATGGACGAAAGTCCCTTACCTCATCCCGCAGCTTGCTTCGCGGTGGGGGGGAGGCGCTCTGTCCCTCCCCCCAAAATTCTGGGCAGGGGGGAGGCGCCCCATCTCTCCCCGCTGAAATTCTGGCTGGGGGGGAGGCGCCCCGTCCCTCTGGCCGCAAATCCTCCTTGCTGGCTGGGACGCAAATTGCGGTGGCCGTAGCCGCCGCCGTTTGCGTCCCTGCAGTCAGCCGTGATAGGCTATGTAAATCCTTACATAGCCTATCACGGCTGACTTTGAAAAAAAAAAAAAAGCGCGTACGCAAATGGCGGCGCCCATTAGGGATGGCGGAGAATTTCTCCCCGAAACTTCGGGGGGCCGAGCGCCAACGTGTTCGGCCCCCCGAACAAGTTTCGGGGAGAAATCCTCCGCCCCCCCCGCCCCCCGCCCCCCCCGGGACGGGACTTACCTTCCCTGAATGTCCCTCCCGGCGGCGGGTCCGGCTGGCGGTTCGTCCGGTGTTCGAGCGGGGCGGGAGCGGAAGCCGGTCTTTCGACCGGCTGCCGCCCCCACCATTGCAATGAAAGAAAAAAAAAAAAGTCCCCTGATAGGCTACGTGACGATTCACGTAGCCTATCACGGCAAGATTTGCAAAGTCAGCCGTGATAGGCTACGTGAATCGTCACGTAGCCTATCACGGGTGACTTTAAAAAAAAAAAAAAAAGTGTGTACGGATAATGGCGGCCCCCATAGGGAGCCGCCATTCCCCTTCCTTATTTGGTCGCTGTAGTCTACGTCAATGTTTACATAGACTACGGCGAAAATAAGGGCAACGCAAATAGCGTTGCCCTTATTTTCGCCGTAGTCTACATAAAGATTTATGTAGACTACAGTGACCAAATAAGGAAAGCGAATGGCGGCTCCCTATGGGGGCCGCCATTTGTGTATGCGCTTTTTTTTTTTAGTCCCCCGTGATAGGCTACGTGACAATTCACGTAGCCTATCACGGCTGACTTTCCAGATCTAGCCGTGATAGGCTACGTGAATCGTCACGTAGCCTATCAGGGGACTTTTTTTTTTTTTTTACTTTCGTGTTCGCGGCCGGGCGAGGCGGGAAGCCTCCTCCCCGGCCTGAATTTCGGCCGGGCGAGGCGGGAAGCCTCCCCCCCCGGCCTGAACTTCGCGGGGGGAGCAGCGAAGCGCTCCCCCCCACCGCGAAAAAGCTGCGAGAAAAGGTAAGTGACTTTCGTTCACCCCTAGCGCCCATGGGCTTTTGCGTTGCCCTTATTTTCGCCGTAGTCTACGTAAATCTTTATGTAGACTACAGGGACCAAATAAGGAACGCAAATGGAGGGCGGCGCCCTATGGGGGCCGCCATTTGCGTATGCGCTTTTGTTTTTTTCAAAGTCACCCGTGATAGGCTACGCGACGATTTACGTAGCCTATCACGGCTGACTTTGGAAATCTAGCCATGATAGGCTATGTAAATCGTTACGTAGCCTATCACGGGGGTGTTTTTTTTTAATGTTTTTTTTCACGACCGGGTAGACGGGGCGCTTCTACCTGGCCGGAATTTTGCCAGCGAGGGATGGGGCGCCTCCCCCCCGGCCTGAATTTCGGCCGGGCAAGGCGGGGCGCCTCCCCCCCTCGCATGAACTTCGGGGGGAGAACCGAAGCGCCTCCCACCCACCGCGAAGCAAGCTTCGAGGACAGGTAAGGGACTTTCGTCCATCCCTAGGATTGGACAAATTCCTGAGGAGAAAGCTATCCATGGCTACCAGTCCTGATGGCTACGTGCTACTGCCAGGATCAGAGGTCAGGAGGCCTAGGTACAACATTTGCTTTGGAACATGGGCAGGAGAGCTCTGATGCACTTGTGTCCTGCTTGTGGGTACCCAGTCGACAGCTGGTTGGCCACTGTGTGAACAGAATGCTGGACTAGATGGCCCTTTCTTCTGATACAGCTGGGCTCTTCTTATGTTCTGATGTTCTTATGTCTTATGACTCCTTTCGGCGCCAGGTGAAGACCTTTTCATTTTCCCAGGCTTTTTAGCTTTCTAAATTTTTATCTTTGCTGTTTTAAATCTGTATTTTAAATTCCTGTACTGCTGCTAGGTTTTATTGTGGTTGTATTGTTATATTGTGGTTTTAATGTTCTATATATTTTAAATTGTTTTATTGTGTGTTGTTTGGTTTTAATTTTTGTGAACCGCCCAGAGAGCTTCGGCTATTGGGTGGTATAGAAATGAAATGAATAAATGAATAAATAAATAAATAAATAAATAAATAATGTTCTTAACCCTGATTTCTATTTTTTTAAACGCTATGAAATCTCTCTGTGTGAGATTACTCTGGACTTACTCTTGAACTTATGTTTTGATTCTTGGATTTGATAGGTGATGTAGTGTGGAGGTTCCAACAAAGATTTCAAGCTTGGATTAGAGCTCTGCATGTGTGGATTTGTTGAGGTGTTTTTTTTTCTAGAACCCTTGTCTTGGATTGACTGGAGTGGATTATGCCTGGAATCATTCAAGCCCCTTGCTCTGTATTGGACTCTTGTTTTGGATTGCCTGGGATAGATTTTGCCAGCAGTCTTTTGAGCCCCTTGCTTTGTATTCTGCCTTAGAGATTGCAATGGGGAAACCATGTCGTATGGACCTGTCACATGGTTATAGTTATTACCTTTTGACTGTTGTGGAATTACATACAGCCTATAGCTCACTGATGGGGTCGTACTGTGTAGGAATGCCACACTGTGTACTTGAAAGGTCAGGCCCATGACAGTAACATTTAGGTCCTTGTAAAATGGAAAGTCTGTTTTTTTTTCTGAAATTTTGCAACAAAAATGGAGACCCTCCTTGAACATACCCCCAAACAAGGGGAGATAGAAGGAAACTTTGGACACAAGCTATTCCAATTCAGATAAAGAAAGGGAGTTAATGGTGGGGCAAATAGGAACAAGTAGAAAAGGTGTATAAAGAGTGTCAAACTTGCACTGAAAGTTTAGGAGGACATGTATCTATAAATGGGGAGTTCTAGCCAGTAGCCAAAAGTATGGATGTGAATTTCTCTCTGTCATGGTCCTCTTCCAGCTAAGTCTGGGGAAGGCTGGGAGACAATCTTCCAGATTGGCATTTTCCTACCCTTGTCCTCCTGTGGTAGTGTTCATGTTCAAAATAGTATGGTGTGTCTTTTGTCTCTAATGCCTTATCCCCAACTTCCTTCTTTGTAGAACCACGTTCCCCAGATTTTACACATACAAATATACACAGAGATGCACATTTGGTCAATGATTTCTCTAGATAGTCAGTCCTGTCACCAAAGAACAATCTTTCTCTACACATATGAAACACGCATTGTTAGCTTGAGATTTAGTTGAAGCAGACTGACTGAAATCAATGGGTCTATTTCAGGTATGACTAAACCTGGATCAAACCCACTTCTCATACAAAGATTTGGAAACCCATGGGGAATTCCAAATGCAACCCCACATATCTCAGCTCCCTTTCCTCCCCGCTCCTTCTGTCCCAGTCCATCCTGACAAATCATCAAATTGCTACTGGAAAGAGAGGAGAAGAGTTCATTACAGGAGAGTTGGGGGAATCACCATGTGCTGATCCTACCTGTGGAACCTTGTAAACAGATAAGATGTCTGCCATGCGTGAGGAGGTATCAGAGCTAAGTCCACCGATGACTCCTATGACATTTTTCTGAAAGCCACATTTATAGTTGGGGAGAAACTGATGGGAGTTAAAGAGAAAGTCCAAAGTGGTGCGATAGGTCATCCTTGAATCAGTGTAGCTGTCATAGATGTGGAACCCGAGAGTGACATTGGGCAAGATGTTGGGATTATCATTGATCTCATCAATGGCAAACACGAAAGCCAGGATGTGCTGGTAGAAATTTGGCACCACACTGCAAAAAAGAAGAAGTGACATCCTGTTTCTTGGGAGTGTTAAATGGTGCACAAACTCATTTTATCTCAGTACAGGACTACTGGAGATCTGAAAAATTCAGCTGCTTATTCATAAGGAGGGAGTATAACCCACAAATTTAGTCATAAACTAATTGCCTTTGAAAAGAAGGACAACATGGTTACATGTTGCTGGATTGTGCTTTTGGGCTTATATATCCTAATATTAGGCATGTTGCTGTCAATGGTCAGCTCAGATCATATTTTAATGTGTCAGATATCATTTTTTATGCAGACATCTAGGTAGAATAGATAAAACATTTTCTTGGATTTCACTGTTTTCACTTTCAATATTTCCATCTATGTTGTTCTCTATTATATATTTTCAGCTACTAACATCCACGGTGCCACAGCATTATGCTCCAGTGTTTTGACCATTGCCACTTCTAGGTGCTCCCGAAACTGCATCTGCTTCACACAATTTGAGATCACCTTGTACCTTCAGCATCTGGCTTTTTGGAGCTTTCAATGAATGAATCTAAGAAGGAATACAGGATGTTGGCTTATACAGAACTTAATTTAAAATAACTACTGCCATTATATTCCAAGATCATAACTACTGTGCTGTCAGTCATATAAAGACTCACTCAAGTAACCCTAAATGTCATTTTGGGATGGGTGAGGGGGGAGACTTCCTTACATGGGTATGTTAATCTTCTCCTGAGAAGGATGTCTGATGAATAACACTTTGGGGGGAAGGTAATGGAGATGAGATGCCATCCCACCAATGAGGACGTCACCTGGCTGGTACCACTCGTGTGGAATATACGGAGGCTCGTTTCCGCTGCACTTAGTAGCATGCATGTTCCAGACCACATTTGGCAGTAGCAGTAGGAGCAGCAGCAGCAGCAGCAGCGGCATCCTTGTGTCAAACTCCCCTCCACACATCAGAGTCTCCTGTCTCTCTCTCTACATCACACCATTACTACCATCAGTCTGACTTGAACAAGGTGCATGGCAGCTGATGCTGAAAACACAACTTAGTGAAGGTACAGGTGTCCTCTGTATCCTTAAGCTCAAGAGGGTAACAAAAGCAAGGCTTGAGTGCCAATTGAGAGTTACCATCCGAAGGTTGAGGTGCACGATGGAAGAGGGAAAGCGATCAGCACGAGGGAGCCCTGGTTCTCTGTTCTCATGATCCTTAGCAGTCAATGGCCCTTCATTAGCCTTATAAATATTTCAGACTTGGCTGATGATTTTCTTTTTCCTAGAAAGCTCTTTGAGCACATAAATCAATTACAGCAATTTTATTAATTACAGGGAAGATAAACACATCTGCAATGTTTTTGGACTCCATGATGCAACATCCGTAGCAGAAGTGCCGAAACAAACATGTTTTTCTGATCTCCCTGCTCCATTCTGCTGCCCACTGATGGTGAGGAAGGAATAGCAGGTAGAATCATGGAGTTTGAAGGGAGCTCAAAGGTCCTCTAGTCTAACCCATGCCAATGGAGGAAATCTCCTGAACAGTGCTGCTGGCGGTAGGGAGTTCACATAAGTAGGTACATTTTTGATGACCCACAGTGACTCCAAGAATGGAGTCCATGAAGAGGTCAGCATGTTTGGAATAGAACTTCCCCTCCTACAACTGATATTTTTCTATCTTTGCAAATATATAACAAGACAAATCAGAAAAGTAAAAAAGTAAAGCCATTTTTTTAACCCTGCAGTAGAATATAAATTCATTAAAGAAAAGAGAGCAAATGATGCATTTATAGGAGACATGCTGGATGTTCATACACACACACACACACACACACACACATATATATATATATATATATATAGAGAGAGAGAGAGTTACTGTCTAACTTGCCTCTGCAAGAGTTCACAACAGCTTCTGTTCCATTTAACATTGACGCTTCTTTGTATCCCATATTGTGCACTACACACTGGAGTTTGGGACCTATGATAAACAGGATCCTAAAAAGCAAGGGAAGTCGTATTGGCCACACAGAGAATTCCACAATCCATGTTAATGTAATGCCACATTAGTCCAACAAAAGATGATAAAAATGTGCCTGTTTTTGAGATCTCAAGATCTCAACGTCTCTTCATGCGGGAAGTTGTTAGGAAAAGCAGGTGAGGGTTGAGGGGAAAGCTAGGCGAAAAAGCCAATTTATTGATGAAGTCATGGTGTCCCATGATCCCAAGCTCGTGATGGAATGGAGGAAGAATGGGGGTGGGAGGGTCTGCTTTTATTCTCTCCCTTTTCTCCCACCCCACCTGCTTTTTGCAACATCTTGCCAGATGAAGAGATCTGGAGATACTGAAACCTTGTATTTCTGTTGTTAACTTTTGGGTGACCGAACTGAGGCATTCCACATACATGGAAAGAGGATGCTATCTATGTCATTTGGGATACAATGAGCCTAGGAAATACAGCTCTCATAAAGCCCAGCCAATTTAAACACAACACATATGTATTAATATTATTAATATTTACATGTATTACATTTCTATACTGCCCAATAGCCAAAGCAGTCTAGGTAGTTTCGAAAATATTAAAACCATTAAAAAGGAGAGGAGCTCCATCACGTAGTGCAGTGCTGAGCCTTGTCAGGCTTGATTGGTCAAAACAAGCAGATTGAATTAGGTTTGGAGACATACAGGCAGCCAGTGCAAACAGGCTAAAATGAGTGTTATGTGTTCAGACCTCTGGTCCTTGCTATCAACCTGGCTGCCATATTTTCACAAGCTGCAACATCCAAACCATCTTCAAGGGCTGCCCTATATACAGAGTGGCCCCAAAGTAGGTATACAGTTGTTTAGAATGTTGATGGGATAGGGAGAGAATGTGTGAGTAGAAGACGTGTGGGTGGAGTCAGAATGACAGTTGGGAAGAGTGAGTGACAGGGAGTGACAGTTAAATCAGTTAAGTGTAGAGAGTGAGGGGAGTGAGGCCCTTAAGTAGGTATGCAGTTGTTCAGTTTTCTAGTCATTTTTTTAACTGATACTGTGAATGATGGCAGCAAACTTGAGTCAAAAACAAAGAAAGTGGATTCTAGAATCTTCCCAACTGTCGTTCTGACTCCACCCACACATCTTCTACTCACACATTCTCTCCACCTCCCATCAACATTCTGAACAACTGTATACCTACTTTTGGGCCACTCTGTATAGTGCATTGCTGTCATCTAACATGGAGGTTACCAGAGCATAGATTACTGAGGCCAAGTTGTCCCTGTGCAGATAAGGACTTAGCTGGGCTATCAACAAAAGCTAATGGAAGGTACTCCCTGCCACTGAGGCCACCAGAGCTTCCAGTGACTATGACAATTCCTGGAAACCCCTAAGCTATGAACCCGCTACTTCAGGGGGACTACAAGCCCTTCCAGAAAAGGTTGAACACCCTCCATCTGGTCAGAAGAACCACCCACAAACAGCAGCTCAGTCTTGTGGTGATTCAGCTTCAGTTTATTAGCCATCCTCCAGTCCATTGTCACTGGGTACCGATGTAGCACACCTACAGTGTCACCTGAGGATGCTGAAAAGGAGGTACACACAATGACTACATCCTGTGCTACTATTTCTCCCTTTTTTTCTGAGATATTTTTGGATATTTCGCATTTGCTCTCTACCTGGTATGGCTTGCCTGGAGACAACTGGAAGCTTTGCCCCACTGCACTGGCCCGCTTTGACGGAGACAGAGTCCACTGCACCGGACTGGTAGACATGAATTTTGTCTCTTGCTGGGGCTTATTCTAATAATAGTTAATGGATTAGAGGGAGATGCAGGCCTAGGATCAGGTCTACAACTAGCAATCAAAGAAATCAAATTTCATTCATTGCTTTGATACAGATGTTTCAATCCTATTCATATTTATTTTATGTATTTTGTTCTAAGCTACCTCCATACTGCTTGACATCCCTGGAATTAGAACTGGTTTACATAAAATCATGTGTAGGAAAACTAATATACACATAGCGTAAAACAATAAATATATTAAAAATATTAGGTTGATTAAGTGTATATTGTGGAAGCTATCATAAGTATATCCTTCTTATACCTTTCCTAACCCATGTATTGTGTTTTTCTGCTGTGTTGTTTTCTGATGACCTCTTCTGAGAATGTATACTATTTTCTTAATACTTGTCAGGAGCGCCCTAGCTGCCTCTTCCAGTCCCCTCCAATAGCCAACTCAAGACACAGACGAAAAGCATTCTTTCCAAGGCTTTATTCCATTTACAACTTAATGACTCTTTCAGATGCTAATCACCAGCGACTAAGCAAGGAACTGCACTGGGGTAGTTAGCAGAGTCACCTAAGCTCCAGGTAAGGCAGTTGGTCCCTGTTTGAAGGAGAAGAGCAGGAAGACTCTGAAATTATGGGCTATGGAGAGGTCCTCCCTCATACCCTTGGGTCCTCGGGACGTGACCATTGTTTTAGCACCAAGTGGGCAGAGCGCCTCCTCTCGGCACCCTCCATCTGGCGCTGCTCCCTGTGTCTGTGCCGAGTGTCCAGCAAAACCCCCTCCCCCGCTCTCTCACTTCCAGGGTCACTATCTCTCTCAGGAATGCAGGCAGGAGGAATCTCTCCCTGCCGCTGTGCCTATGAGAGAGGAGCAAGCTCCTCTCCCACAGGTTGTTGCTCTTCCTCAGAATCAGAACTGCTCTGCGGCTCTATGGGCTCAGTTTCCACCCTGACATCACTAACATTACCATGTTTTCCAAGGTAATCATATTTTCTATACGAAGTGAATATTATATTAAGCCTAGTATGTCAATAAACTAATTGATTTGTTTCTATCAAAACCTTGACTAGGCATTCTTTACCATCTGACACACTGGGTGGAAAAGGTGCAAATGTGAACACTGATAAGACCACCACAGTAACAAATGCTAGTTCCTGGGCCACTCCACAAGGCTGGCAGCAACCTGTCTTTTGACAAGAATGCAGCCTATTCTGTTTGGCTCCCAAACTTGCAAAACAGGTTGAGATGTTTCTTCAGTTCAATTGCCTCTGAGCACGCATGGGAAAACTAATCAACCAACTGCATAGTGTATTCTCTTTTAACAGAAATCCTGGCTCGATGGAATGATCACTTAGCCTTAATGTATCTATGAGGAGAATGATAGGTCTGACAAATACCACAGAGTCATATTCAGATGGGCTGCTTTGGTCACATTCATTTACATTACTTTTATCTTTTTCTATAGGATACCAAGAACATCAATGAAACCACAAACTCTTCTTTTATTTATATCTTTCTTTGCATTAGCTTCTCTCTGTTGTTCAACTCAGGTCTCAGCACAATAATGTAGCATTTGGGGAAAAATATGCAGCACAGTAACCCCGTGCTAGAGGCCAAGATGGAGAAAATCTCCACAGCCACCATGTACTTTCCTCTTGTGCTCAGGTAGGTTGGAAGAAAGGACAGCCACACACTGCAAAAGACCAACATGCTGAAGGTGATGAACTTGGCTTCATTAAAACTGTCAGGCAACTTCCTGGCCAGGAAGGCCACAGTGAAGCTGACAGCGGCCAAGAGGCCCATGTAGCCCAAGACACAATAGAACATGAAGATTGACCCTTCATTACACAGCAGGACAATTTCTTCAGTCATAGAGTGCATGTCCAAATCTGGGAATGGGGGAGATGTTGCCAGCCACAGAGCACAGATCTCTGCTTGAATACTGGAGCAGGCGATGACAATAGAATATGCAAGCCTTTTCCCCACCCATTTCCTCATCCGGGATCCTGGCTTGGTAGCCATGAATGCCAGAACTACAGATACAGTTTTGGCTAAGATGGTTGAGAGTGATACAGAGAAAATGATGCCAAAAGCCATTTGTCGAAGAAGGCAGGTCACCTGATGAGGCTTTCCAATGAACAGGAAGGAAGAGAGGAAACACAAGAGGAGGGAGATGAGGAGAATGTAGGTCAGGCTTCGGTTGTTTGCTTTGACTATGGCAGTGTTCTGGTGCCTAATGAAGATGCCAAGCACCAGAGCTGTGATCAGAGACAATAGAAGTACTGAAGAAACTGAAATGATGGCCAATGTTTCTTCAAAAGCTAGGAAGTTTGGAATCTTAGGAATGCATTCGTTGTGGAATTTGTTTGGATAGTCACTTTCTGGACAACTGACACAAGTTTCCACATCTGAGGAACAAACATATATTAATGTATAAAACCCAAAAGAAATAAAAACCAAAGAAATATATTCCCACAATTAAGGCAACTGTACCAGAAGTTCAGCTAACACCCAGTTTTTTATTTTTTACAATGGGAGGATGCATACATGTCCATACAACATGCTTCATAATGAATGAATAATTCTGGTATTTCTCCAAAGAATTACATGTTTCTTTGTTGTCATCTTGAATCCCTTCCTTTTTCTGTGAATCAGTTAGTACGGAGTGAAACAAGAGAACATTCTGGTAGTAGACCAAAAGTTTGGGGCCAAGAATGCTTATTATTCTCATTCATTCTGGCTCACTTTATTAGTGGTAGTGTAGCATGCTCTTTTTGGGGACTGAAGGCAGCATTTCACACCAAAACATTTGCCATTAGAACATACACATATCTGTTTCTAGTTTTATATAAATGTATAATTACTTAACATGGACGTGCTATCATTGGGATTTTATTTTGCTTTGGAATGCTGTGCCATGTGCATCACATGGCATAAGCATCAGTTTATTCCCATGGTTTATTTGATACCCTTTCAACCTCGCCAGGTTGGTCCAAAATAAAATCTCCCTCATCCATGATTTGATTGTGGATGAGGGGGCTGACCTGGTATGTATTACTGAGACCTGGGTGGGGGAACTGGGAGGGGTCACTCTCTCCCAGCTGTGCCCCCCTGGGTACTCAGTGCAGCACCAAAACTGACTTGAGGGTCAGGGAGGGGGGGTTGCCATGGTCTATAGGAATTCAATCTCCCTCTCCAGGCTTCCTGCTCATTCGAGTGCAGATCCTGAGTGTTTGTACCTTGTGTTGGTTACCTGGGACAGATTAGGGATTCTGTTGGTGTGCCGCCCACCCCACTGCCCATCAGACTCCCTGCCTGAGCTGACGGAGGTGGTCTTGGACTTGGTGTTGAGGACCCCTAGGATGATGGTCCTGGGGAATCTCAACTTCCATGCTGAGGCCGCTGTATCCGGGGCGGCTCAGGACTTCATGGCCGCCATGACAACCATGGGGCTGTCCCAACATGTCATCGGCCCAACACATACAAAAGGACACACGCTTGATCTGGTTTTCTCGACTGGGCAGGAGGATGGTGACCTGAAAGTGGAGGAATTATCATCTGTCCCTTTGTCTTGGTCAGATCACTTCCTGCTGAGGTTTAGACTCCTGGCGGCCCTTCCCCTCTGCAAGGGTGGGGGACCTATTAAAATGGCCCACCCCTGGAGATTAATGGATTCCGATGGATTCCAGAGGGCTCTGGGGGATTTTCCTGCTGGTATGGCTGGTGCTCCTGTCAAAGCCCAGGTCGCTCTGTGGAATGCAGAGATGACTCAGGCGGTTGACACGATCTTGCCCAAGTGCCCTCTCCCTCTAAGCAGAGCCCGGCCAGCTCCTTGGTATACACCTGAGCTGAGGGCAATGAAGCAAGAGGGGAGATGGCTAGAACGCAGGTGGAGGAAAACTCATGCTGAGTCTGACCTAACAGAGGTAAGAGCCCACTATCGAGCCTACTCTGTGGCGGTGAGGGTGGCAAAGAGACAGTTCTTTTCCACCAGCATTGCATCTTCTCAGTGTCGTCCAGCAGAGCTTTTCTGAGTGGTTCGCAGCCTGTTACATTCTGGGCCAGGGAGAGAAATGGTGGAACCCTCGGTAGCACGCTGTGACAAGTTTGCACGGCACTTTGAGGATAAAGTTGCTCAGATTCGTCACGAATTGGACACCACCATTTTTGCAGTTCCATTGGTAGAGGCGTTCAGAGCACCGTCTGGTCCAGTTTTTATGGATGAGTTTCAGTTACTGAGGCCTGAGGATGTGGACAAGGTGCTTGGCCAAGTCCGATCAACCACTTGTGTGTTTGACCCTTGCCCTTCATGGCTTATTAAATCAAACAAGGAGGGGTTGTCCGGCTGGGTCCAGGAGGTTGTAAATTCCTCCTTGAGAGAGGGAGTGGTGCCTGCCGCTTTAAAAGAGGCAGTAATTAGACCACTCCTGAAAAAGCCTAACCTGGACCCAGAGGATATTAACAATTATAGGCCAGTGGCCAATATCCCCTTCCTGGGCAAGGTGCTTGAGCGGGTGGTTGTAGGACAGCTCCAGCCACTCTTAAATGAAATGGATTATCTAGATCCATTTCAATTGGGCTTCAGGCCTGGTTTTGGAATGGAAACTGCCTCGGTCACCCTGTGGGATGACCTCTGCCGGGAGAGGGACAGGGGGAGTGCGACCCTGTTGATTCTCCTGGACCTCTCAGCGGCTTTCGATACCATCGACCATGGTATCCTTCTGGATAGGTTGTCTGGGTTGGGAGTAGGAGGCACTGCACTACAGTGGTTCTGCTCCTACTTGGATGGCCAATTCCAGAAGGTGGTGCTGGGGGATTACTGCTCTGTGCCATGGCAATTGTGCCATGGGGTTCCACAGGGCTCTATTTTATCCCCCATGCTGTTTAACATCTACATGAAACCGCTGGGGGAGGTTATCCGGAGGTGTGGGCTGAGGTGCCATCAATATGCAGATGACACTCAGCTCTACCTCTCTTTTACATCAAAACCAGGTGAGGCAGTGACTGTTCTGAATCAGTGCCTGGGCATGGTAATGGACTGGATGAAGGCTAATAAACTGAAACTCAATCCAGACAAGACGGAGGTACTGTTAGTGGGTGGTTCATCTGCCCGGCTAGGTGATATTCACCCTGTTCTGGAGGGGGTTGCACTCCCCCTAAAGGATCAGGTTCATAGTTTGGGGGTGCTCTTGGATCCAGAACTGTCACTTGAGGCACAGGTGAACTCAGTGGCACGGAGCACTTTTTATCAGCTTAGGCTGGTATACCAACTACGCCCTTAGGTGGACAGAGATAGCCTTGCTACAGTTATCCATGCTCTGATAACTTCTCGTCTGGATTACTGCAATGCGTTATACGTGGGGCTGCCTTTGAAAACGGTCCGGAAACTTCAGCTGGTCCAAAATAGGGCAGCAAGATTGTTAACAGGGACTGGCCTGCGAGCTCATATTTACGCCAGTACTTTTCCAGCTGCACTGGCTGCCAGTCCATTTCCGGGCCCGATTCAAAGTGTTGGTGTTAACATTCAAAGCCCTTAACGGCTTGGGGCCAGGTTACCTGAAGGATCGCCTCCTCCCATATGTGCCTGCCCGGACCTTAAGATCATCATCAGCGGCCCTTCTCCGTGAGCCCCTGCCAAAGGAAGTGAGGCGGGTGGCTACTAGGAGGAGGGCTTTTTCTGCTGTGGCACCCCGGCTCTGGAATGAGCTCCCTAGTGAGGTTCGCCTGGCGCCTACATTGTATTCCTTTTGGCGCCAGGTGAAGACCTTTTTATTTTCCCAGGCATTTTAGCTTTCTAAATTTTTATCTTTGCTGTTTTAAATCTGTATTTTAAACTCCTGTACTGCTGCTAGGTTTTATTGTGGTTGTATTGTTATATTGTGGTTTTAATGTTCTGTATATTTTAAATTGTTTTATTGTGTGTTGCTTGGATTTAATTATTATGAACCGCCCAGAGAGCTTCGGCTATTGGGTGGTATAGAAATAAATAAATAAATAAATAAATAAATAAATAAATACTTAGGTAACAGTAACATTTACAAGGTAACATTTTCAGTGCAGGTTGAAGGGGAAGAATACCAAAAATCAAAGTTGGATGAGCATCCTGAGGCCTCTTTGAAGGAGAAGGGAAGCTTCCTCAGACCTCAAAGACAAGAGGCTTGAGGGAATAGCGACAGGACCGTGAGGCATACCCAACTCACTTATACAAGGATTCAAGACCTGGGCATGGGCGTGAAGACAGCAGAATTTCCTCAGCAGGTCCATGAGAGGGCCATGACGGGATGATGCTGTGAATTAGACTAGGCATAGGTTTCAAGTTTGGAAGCTTACTCAGAAAAGACAGACTTAGAAGGTCAAAGCTTCATTCTGATGAAGCACTCCCATTGGAGGGAGCGAATTACTTATTATGTTTACTTTCATACTGTTGCCAGTCTCCAGAAAAACTATTGCTCATTTGAAACTCCAAGAACTCTGACATCTCTTCTTTTCAGTTGCGGTTCATATGCCAATACCTTCCTTAATCTCCTCTTCACAAAAGTCAGGAATGTTAATACCATTAATGGAAGATTATTCTTGCTCACACAAGACCAGCGATTACGACTTCAGAATACTCTGGGGACTTGATTTTTATTAATGCTAAAATGTGTTAGCTATGTTTCTAAAACAGTTTCTAAAACTGTTTCCTTCAAGAGGGATAAGAGGAAATGTCAATAAAATCACATCTGTAAAGTTGATCTATATAGAAAGAGAGCAATACGTAATACATAAGTTGTTAAAAACTGTCAAAAGCATAATTGACAGCAAAACATGGAGGAAGGTTGCTTGCAAATAAAATGCATCATTGATATCATATGTCCTACCATTCTGGTTTGAGAACATCCCATCTGGACATGGAGCACAATCATAGCAGCAAAATTTCTCCCCCTCTTTCTTTTTCTTGCTGTAACCAGGAGGGCAGTTGTCAGTACACTGAGAAAGAGGTGGCACCTATTCAAAGAGCTTAGTATTAAGAAAGGTTTGAGGAATCCATTTCACATCAGAGAATGCACCAGTAAACAGGAAGACCAATGATCCTGAATAGATGGCCCTTGAAGTAGGAGGAATATCTCCACCACTTCTCCTATGAACTCCAGAATATTGGAATTTCCATTCCTAGTCTGATCAATGATACAATGAGCTTAGCGTTCCATTTTACACCATTACCTAGATACATGTCTCAGAATTCAAATGAAAGTAATGATGGGCAACATGATCTTTTCTTTCTTCCATTCCTTCTGTTTCTTACTGTAACCAGGATTGCAGTAGACTTTTGACAGAGAAAGAGGGGGCACCTGTCCAAAATTATTGCAAGAGCACAGTATGAAGGAAATGTTTGGTGAACTCTTCACACATTCAGATCTTCTACCAGGAAACACAAAGGCTGATGACATGGAATATTAGAGGTCAAAGTGCACACATAGTACGTTCAGTTGAAGGAGTATCCATTGTACAAAGCATCTAGAAGATTTGAATTTGCATTCTTAGGATGTTTCAGATTTCACATGAAAGGAATGATGGGCAACATGATCTCTCCTGTGTTAGCTACTAGTCCATCTTAGTCCAAACATGTCCTATCTAGATATTGCATTTTTGTTACCCTGCCCAGTTTCATCTGGAATACCCACCATCCATATATCAATGTACTCCTTTTAAAAAGCCATTTATCCTCTTACCCAATACCGTATTGCAGTGAATTTCTAATTAATGTTGCATTTTGTAAAGAATGGCCATTGTTTCCCCACCTGGGTCAGGTCTCTGTGCCATTTGATTCTGTCCTTATGAATGGTGACCCTTTTGCCTGGAGGAGAGTGAGGATCCAGCCTTCCCACTTTGACCCTGACGTAGGACTTATTTGGGAAGGTGACAAAGTTTGTAATATCAAATCCCCCCTCAAATTGTCCATGTTCATTAAATGTAATTTCATCTCCAGCACTGTTGTTGAATGAGATTGTCTGAATTAGTGAGTGGAGCTAGGTGGAAAGAGAAAGACAATCAAATGCTCCATAAAGTCTTGTAATAATAATATCATATGTATCATTGAAAAACAGAAAAGTATGCAATGCTTACATTTTTAGTGTTCTTTACAGATTTAAGGTCACCCTGTTGCTTTAGGATAGCCATACCTAAGCTGGTGCCCTTCAGATGTTTTGGAATTCAGCTCCCATCAGCCCATGGTAACAAGGCCAGGAATGCTGGGAATTGTAGACCAAAATCTTTGGAGGACACCACAGTGGGGGAAGGCTGTGCAATGATCATAAAATATATTACATATAAATTGGTTTGCTCATGAAATTATCATTACAATTAAACACATTTAGAAGTAAATTCAGTAAATTTGTAATTCTCGCCTCAATAAGGTATATTTTGACATTCATTATATACATACCAAACATGATATGTTTATGAGCAAAGCAAGTTCTACACAATATAGTTGAGGTTCCTATTTTATGTCTGACCAAAGGGAACTTCCAGAAATCACTCCTGAAACCTCTGAATTATCCAAGAAACTGTAAGAAGCAGGAGGATCGGAGGCACAGCAAGACTAGTTGACAGCATCTCTTCATGTTTTCAAGCAAGTTTAGGGGAATTCCTAAACTTTTTCCTGTTTGTGGGGCAGAGTTTAGGGAAATCTGATCTGAAGCAAAATCCATGGAAATCTGATTTAGCTGTGGAATAGTCTCTCACCTATTAGGAATGTTAAGCAACCATATTGCAGTATTTAACCCGATTGAACTAGAAAAAGTCGACAAAGAAACACAGAAAATGAAACTGAAGAATGTACATCTTCTTCCATGTTCTGATATGGTGACTTTATGGAAATGTTGGGGAACTGGGCATCACTTGGAGCATCCCTAAAGTCTATCATTAAAAGATGCATGACATTAAGAAGTTTAATTAGGAATGGAAGAATTAATGATGCTGGGAGTCTTACTGAGGATAAAACTAGCACCCCCACTCTGCCCGTGCATTCATTATTTCCAGAAATTTCACTTCTCTAGGCTCCCTAGAAAAAAAATTATTGGATAGTTTTTCAAAATTGTTGGGTAGGGGGGGGGGGATAAAGCCTGAGCAGAAACATATAAACACTGTTTTTTTCCCCTGGTTTGTTTCCTGGATTTCATATCCCTAGTCTGGATCCAACACTCTGTCTTTCTTCCATTCACATCTGGCAAGGAAGGGAAGAAAATTGAGAAGATGAGCAAGACCAGATGTGGGTGCTTTGTAGAGACTGAGAGCAAAACACTGTGCTACGTTTAAGGATGTGTGTGTGGCTGTGTCCAGATTTATTGGAACCACCAGAAGAGGAGGAGAAGTTCAATTATTTTCTCCCCAGCTGCAGGTTCATCCCCTTTGTACTTATAGAATATGGGGAAAAAGCACCCCATTGGCACAATTTCCTTTTTGCTGAGTTCCATAGCTGTTGTGTGGGCATGGGGGGTACAGAGAGAGATAACAGGTAAACCCATGGTCTGGGAAGGAAGTATTAACCATAACGTTCCTGCATAGGGAGTCCCAATAAATATCAGTCCCCAACTCCAACGATAAGAAAAGGAAAAGTCGTAAGTGCTAGCTACGCAAGTAATGTAACACAGTTTAGCATCTAGAGGTCATTAGGATACTGACTACTGCATATTCCTCAACTGTCGAGTAACTTGAATGTGACATTTGACTTCCATGAGTGAGAGCAGGTTACCTGCCGGGGTAGGCATTAAACATACTGCTCCTGCTAGCTACACCATTAAAGTAACATAGTGTAGCATTTAGAAGTCATTAGGATACTGACTACTGCATGTCACTCCATTGTCCAGTATCTAGACCATGACTTTTGACTTCCTTCAGTAAGGACAGGTTACCTGCCAGGGTTCTACCCTCAGAGGTGACAGTCTGACTCTGCTCTCTATTGTTCTTTGGTTGACTTGAGCCGAGTAGAAGGTGTGTAAGGCATGGGCCACACTGTAGACAGCGTTGTAGATACTGTAGCTGTGGCCGGTCATGCTCATTTCAAAAACACCTCCAGGAAGGCTCTCCAGCATCTCCTCTCCAGTACATTTTCCAGCTATGAGGTTCATAATTGAGCTTGAAAGTGAACACGTAAATGCTTGCTCCCAGAAATCATGAACAAAACCGTCTTCATTTTCCCACGAAGGATTGACAAGCTCAACAAATTCTTGGAAGTCTTGAAGCTCCCTTGATGGAATTGTAAAGGAGATAGCACCATGGAGCATTTGTATATCGAATCCACCAACTATTGCGAGGGTATTTAATGTGAAATCGATTTGGGCTGTTGTTATCCATACTTTTGTTGCAGAGAACCTCCCCTTATACTGCGGAAATATTAGGGGAATTATCTTGCTTCCATATATTAAATATTCCAACCATATAGTGGCTGGAGATTCTCCATGTATTACAACTGCATTGGCTTTGCTCTCCATGACAGTTTGTAAAACCCTCAATTTGTCAGAGGCAATTTGATATATATCGAATAGATAGAAATTGTTTTCAAATCTTTCTGTGAACGCTGAACAGATTCTGTTCTGGAAAAGCAGAGGCTCCATGGCGTGTAAAAAATGATCTCCACCCTCATCCTCCGTAGCCAGGAGTCCAACCCAGTTCCATCTGAAATGCCAAAATAACTGGACAAGTCCTTGGTATTGAAGTTCTTCCTTGGGGGCCATGAAGTAAAAGGAAGGGAAATTGGTTGGATAATTCCCTGCAGCCTGAAATGAGCCATATGAAATCTACAGAAAGGAAGGAAAGTAAAGGGCAAGAAAACCAACAACAGACATTTTAGAATGGGAACAGGGGTATCTAATGAGCTGTTCATTCATTAAAGGGGAATCACAAAACATCAGGTTCAGCGATTATAAGCCTCTAAATTCTGTGGCTTATAAAACGGACACCTGTTAAGTTAATAACTTGAAAATTTGTATCCACGATCTTGCCAATGAGGTCTTAAATTTTGCAATTGCAATCTGATAAAAATGTCGTAGGTAGCAAGGTGAACAGTGCTGAAAATTAACACATTTGTCCTGTTTACTTGAATATATGCAGCTTCATGTATTATATATTCCTTTGGACGTTTGGTGAAAACTATTGGTGTATGGTGTTCAAGCTTGTCCTGGACGTGTGTCTTTCATTACTTTGGTGATGTTCTGAGCAGTGGCTCCAACTGATTGAGATATTTTTTGCCCCATGAAAGTCTACAGCAGTAACTCCTGGCAAAGCTATGTTGGAGATGATCAGTTTGACTCTGAAGTTAGAATGCAGCAAGTTCACCAGGCTTTGGAGAGAAATTCTACGAGGCAGGCTTTCTCTGTACAAGGCCTATTGCCTTTAATTATGGAATGTGACCTCACCCGTTTAGACTACATGTAACTACATGGACTGGAAATCTAGCATGGAGGGTGGGGCAGGGAGACTTTAATCCCCCTGCCCTTCTGTGGTTCCAATCTGGATTAGGCCCGTTTACCCTCCAATTCACATTACCAAAAATGTTCCCAGCTCTAACCTAAATCAGCAAAGGGTTAAATCCCCCCAGCCCTACCCTTGAGTCCTGATCCATATTAAGTTTCAGTGATTATTTTTGAGGAAACAAAGGGAAAGCAGCTGCATCTTTAAAGTAACATGTAATTTGACCCTCAGGCAGTTTGGGGATGGAGTTCAGTTCACAGACATAAAGAACAGGGCCTCACACTGCCTTTCTGAAAGCTGAAATGCTGCACAAGGTCCCCAATCCATGCTTTTCCTTTCTTTGTGGTGGGTGAAAAATCCATAGGTATTGGGGCTGATGGGCTCATTTTTTCTTCTCAGGGCATAAATACTGTGTGAGGCCCAGATCCTTCTGTATGTTAACATGTGCTCATCAATTCTCACAGATGTACTTCATTCAACCTAGGTTGAGCTGTACACATCATCTGTAGCACTGATTAAGAAGGACTGTCATACCTATGAAGACAGATATGGTCCAGAGGGTTTCCTGAGGAGCATTTGTAGTATGTATGTATGTATGTATGTATGTATGTATTAAATTTCAATACCATCCAATAGCCAAAGCTCTCTGGGCTGTTCACAACATTTCAAACCACAAAATACATAATAAAATATAATATAAAATGTAAAACCTTAAAACTACAGTATAAATGTGCACGCCTACCCCCCGGAAAAAGCCCTAGCTGGAATGCAAGGACTGAAAAAATTAAAAGTTCTTCACCTAGTGCTGGAAAGAGGACAACATAGGTACCAGGTGAGCCTCTCTGGGAAGCTCATTCCACAACCAGGGTGCTACAGCACAGAAGGCCATCTTCTTGAAAGCCAACCACCTCACTCGCTTTAGCATTGGCTCCCACAGAAGCACTGCTGAAGAAGACCTTAGGGTCTGGGCAGGTACATATGGGAGGAGATGGTCCTTCAGAGAACCTGGCCCCAAGCCATTTAGGGCTTTGAATGTTAAGACCAGTATTTTGAATCAGGCCCGGAAATAGACTGGCAGCCAGTGCAGATGGAAGAGTACTGGCATAATAGGATCACATTGGCCAGACCCCGTTAACAGTCCCGCTCCCCAATTTTGGACCAGCTGAGGTTTCCAGACCATTTCCGAAAGCAGCCACATGTATAATGCATTGCAGTAAACCAGACAAGAGGTTATCCCAGCATGGATAACTGCAGCTAGACTATCTCTGTCCAGATAAGGATGTAGATAGTATATCAGCCTCAGCTGATAAAAGGTGTGCCATGCCATTGAGGAAACCTGTGCCTCAAGTGATTGTTCTGGGTCCAAAAGTACACCCAACGACACACACACCTCATCCTTTAGGAGGAGTGCAACCCTCTCCAGAACAGATTGAGCCTCACTTCGGCAGACAGACAAACCACCCACTGGCAGTACCTCCATATTGTCTGGATTGAGGCTGAGTTTACTGGCCCTCATCCAGTCCATTACCATGCCCAGGCACTGGTTCAGAACAGCCACTGCCTCACCTGGGTTTGATGAAAAGGAGGGATAGAGCTGGGTGTCCTCTGGATATTGGTGACACCTCAGCCTACATCTCTGGATATGTTTCCCCAGTGGTTTCATGTAGATGTTGGACAGCATGGAGAATAGAATAGAGCCCTGTGAAACACCATAAGCATAGCTGGGAAGGCACAGAGCAATAATCCCCCAGCACCACCTTCTGCAAGCAGCCATCTAAGTACAATTGCACTTGTAATTGCAATTACACTTGCAACCAGTTGCAGAGCAACTCCCAGCCCAGACAACCTATCCACTGTCGATGGTATCAAAAGCCACAGAGATGGTCCAGGAGAATCAACAGGGTCACACTCCCCCTGTCCCTCTCCCAAAAGGTGATCATCCCACAGGGGTCCCAAAGCAATTTTCATTCCAAATCCAGGCCTGAAGCCCGATTGAAATGGATCTACTTAATCAATTTCATTCAAGAATGCCTGGAGTATTGTGTTGCTTTATTGTCATTTTTATTGCTATTTTTATTCCATTGTATCTTATATTCATGGCTTTGATACTTTAGTGAAAAGTGGTTTATGATTTGAATAATAAAGAAATGCAGTGCTTCAGCAAGAAAATGTTAAACTCTGGATACAATGGTCTTATGTCCCCCCCCCCCCGTCCTTTGGGGCTATGTGTATTGCTTAATGATGGCCACCAATTCTGATGAGGATTGGACAAATTCCTGGAGAAGGCTATCAATGGCTATTAGTCCTGATGGTGATGTGCTACCTCTAGTATCACAGGCAGTAGGTCTAGGTACACCATTTGCTTTGGAACATGGGCAGGAGAGTGCTGATGCACTTGTGTCCTGCTTGTGTATTTCCAGTCAACAGCTGGTTGGTCACTGTGTGAACAGAATCCTGGACTAGATGGACCTTGGCCTGATCCAGCAGGGCTCTTCATATGTACTTAACATCTCTCTCTCTCTCTCTCTCTCTCTCTCTGTGTGTGTGTGTATACACACACACACACACACAGAAATCTCTCTGTGTGAGACTACTCTGGACTTACTCTTGAACCTATGTTTTGATTCTTTGATTTGATAGGCCATGTAGCATGGAGATTCCAACAAAGATTTCATGTTCAACTAGAACTCTGCATGTGTGGATTTGTTGAGGACTTTTTCTAGAACCCTTGTCTTTGATTGCCTGGGATGGATTATGCCTGGAATCATTCAAGCCCCTTGCCTGTATTTTGTAAACCCTTGTCATGAAATGCCTGGGATGGATTACAGCAGGAATCTTTCCCTTGCCCTGTATTCTGAGCCTTAGAAATTGCAATGGGGAAACCACGTCATAAGGATCTGTGACCCGGTTATAGTTATTAGCTTTTGACTGTTCTGGAATTACATAGAGCCTATAGCTCACAGATTTCGCTGTCCTGTGCCAGAATGCCAGACTGTGCACTTGAAGGATTGGGCCAATGACAGTAACCTTGAGATGTTTGAAAAATGGAAAGTCTGCTTTTTCCTAAATTGTCATGTAAGCAACAATAATTGAGACCATCCTTGAACGTGAAACTCTGAACATTAGAATGGATGTGGATTTCTCTCTGCCATGGGCATCTTCCAGCTAAGGCTGGGGAAGACTGGAAGACCATCTTCTGGATTGGCATTTTCCAACCCTTGTTCTCCTGTGGCAGTCTGCATGTTTGAAATATTATGGTGGTATTTTGTCTCTTATGCCTCATCCCCAACTTACTTCTTTGTAGAACCACATCCCCCAGATTTCACACATACAAACATACACAGCAATGCACATTTGATCAATGAGTCCTGTAGATATTGAGACCTATGAGCACTTGAACAATCCTTCTGAACACATATTAAACACACTGTGTTAGCTTGAGAGATAGTTGAAGGAGACCCACTGAAATCAATGGGCCTACTTCAGGTATGACTAAATCTGGATCAACCTCAGAAGGTTTGGAACATTCCACTTCTCATACAAAGATCTGGAAACCCATATGGTATTTCAATTGCAACTCCATGTATTTCAGCTTCCTTTCCTTCCCTCTCCCTCTGTACCACTCCATCCTGACAAATCATCAAACTGCTACCAGTAAGAGAGGAGAAGTGTGCATTACAGGGGAGTTTGGGGAATCACCATGTGCTGATCCTACCTGTGGAACCTTGTAAACAGGTAAGATGTCTGCCATGCATGAGGAGATATCAGAGCTAAGTCCCCCAATGACTCCTATGACATTTTTCTGAAAGCCACATTTATAGTTGGGGAGAAACTGAAGGGAGTTACAGAGAAAGTCCAAAGTGTTGCGATAGGTCATCCTTGAATCAGTGTAGCTGTCATAGATGTGGAACCCGAGAGTGACATTGGGCAAGATGTTGGGATTATCATTGATCTCGTCAATGGCAAACACGAAAGCCAGGATGTGCTGGTAGAACTTTGTCACCACCCTGCAAAACAAATGATATCATATTTCATGGGAGAGTTAAAGGATGCACAAAATCATTTTATGTCAGTACAGATCCACTTGAGATCTGAAGTAGTCAGCTGCTTATTTATTAGGAGAGGACATAACCAGCAAATTTCGTCAAGAAATAAGTTGTTTTGGAAAGAAGGACAATGTGGCTACATTTTGCTGGATTGTCGTTTTAGGCTTGTATAGCCTCATATTAGGCACGTCCAGGTCAATGTTCAGCTCAGATCATATTTTTAATGTCTCAGATCACATATGTTATGGAGACATCTAGGTAGAATAGATCAAACATTTTCTTGGATTTCACTGTTTTCACTTTCAGTATTTATTTCCATGTTGTTCTCTATTAAACATTATATATTTTCAGCTACAAACAACCACTGTGCCACTGCATTATGTGCCAGTTTTTTTTAAACCATTGCCACATTCTGAGTGCTCCCAAAACTGCATCTGCTTCATACACTTTGAGAACTCTTTGTACCTTCCGCATCCAGCTTTTCCTAGTTTTTAATGAATGAACCTAAGAAGGGATATCAGAAGTTGGCCTATACAGATGTTGCAAAGATATCTGTGTCATCATCCAAGAACATTTTGTGAATGGTAACTGCTAGGGCAATTGTGATTGTCCTTTTCTGCTTGTCAATTCTGTTTGACAACACAGTATTCTGCTCCCCCACCCCACCCCCCACATGTGTGTATAGATTTGCCAATTTGAGGTTTACACTTTATCCACATGATAAGGTATACCGTGTCTGTGAAAGCTTATGGCAACATAAATATGTTCAGTTTGAAGGTGCTACAAAACCCTTTTGTTTTTGTTTTTCCTATAGCAGACTAAGTCAGCTACCCATCTGGAAAGCAGAGAAATGTTATTTATGTGCTTCACCAGTGAAGTAATACAGATGGACATCTACAGGGCTCCCCATAAGATCATTAAGTCTAGCATGTAAAACATCCTAGCTCCACCGCTGTGAACTTTGAACTTAATAAGGTCTTGCAGATCTACTGTATATTCACATTCCTTCTTTTCATTTAAGAATGGACGATGAAGGTTCCAACTTGTCACATCACCCTATGGAAGAGGCAGCCCGTCCAACATCACCCCATTTTTCTATTTCTTTAAAAAGATCTACTTTATTTACCAAGACCATAACTACTTTGTTGTCAGTCATAAAAATATGAAGAGCCACTAAAATAAAAATAAATATTTCAGTGCATGTGTGTGTGTGTGTGTGTGTAGAATTCCTCACATGGGTAAGTTAATCTTCTCCTGAGAAGGATGTCTGATGAATATAACTTTGGGGGGAAAGTATTGGAGATGAGACGTCATCCCACCGATGAGGAAGTCACCCAGCTGATACCACTGATGTGGAATAGATGGAGGCTCATCTCCTCTGCACTCAAAAGCATGCACTTTCCACACTGCATTTGACAGTAACAGCAGCAGCACCATCCTCATGGCAAATTCTCCAGTACACATCGGATCTCCTGTGTCTCTCTCTACATCAACATCATTAACGTCACCAGTCTAACTTGAACAAGGTGTATGGCCGCTGATGCTGAAAACGCAACTTAGAGAAGAGACTGGTGTCCTCTGTATCCATAAGCTCAACAGGATAACAAAAGCAAGCCTTCAGTGCCAACTGGGAGTCACCATCTGATGCTTGAGGTGTACAGTGGTGGAGGGAACACAATAAAAGTGACAGAGCCTTTGTTGCCTTTTCTCATGATTCTTAGCAATCAGGGAGCAATCTGGAGACTTATAAATATGTCAGACTTGCCCAATTATTTTCTTTTTCCTAGAAAGCTCTTTGAGCAAGTTAATCAATCATTGCCATTTTGATAATTACAGAGGAGAGCAACACTTCTGCAATGTTTTTGGATTCCATGATGCAACGTCAGTAGGAGATGTGGTGAAACAAACATGTTTGTCTGATCTCCCTACTCCATTCTGCTGTTCTGTAATGGCAAGGAAGGAATAGCAAGTAAAATCATGGAGCTGGAAGGGACATCAAAGCTCATGTAGTCCGACCCATGCCAATGCAGGAAATCTGCTGTACTTTCCTGTGTGTGTGTGTGTGTGTGTTTGTGTAGAGTTCACCTAAGTTATGATGAGCCACAGTGACTCCTAGAATGGAGTCAATGTGGAGATGTGCATGCTTGGAATAGAAATGCCACTCATTCAACTGACCTCTTCCTCTCTTTGGAAATATAAAACAAGTAGCAACTATAAAACAAGACAAAAGAACAAGAGAAATATAATAGAACTTTATCCTAATCCTGCATGTGAACTGACATTAAATAAACAACAACCCATTAATTTCTTCGATGCTTGCTTGTAGGTTTATGCCAGGAGAGGCACTCTTTCACAAAGTGCAGTCCTGCACCATGTAAGGCTTTATAGGTCAAAACCAGCACATTTTATGAGGCTTGGGGCTATTCAGGCCAGCCATTGAAGTGGGCCAGAATTGGTGTTATACATTCAGAACTTCTGGTCCCTGCTATCTATCTGGCTGGAGCATAGCTGGGCCATTGGCCAAAGTTGATAGAAGCTACTCCATGTCAGTGAAGCCACCAGAGCCTTAAGTGACAAGAATGACTCCAGGAGATCCCCCAGGTTATGAACCTGCTCCTTAAGGACGAGTGCAATCCTATCCAGAACAGGTTGAACTCCCACCATCTTGTCAGAAGAACCACCTACTAACAGTAACTCAGTCTTGTCTGGATTGAGCTCCAGTTTATTAGCCCTCATCCAGTCCATCCAGACAAATGGAAGTGACTGGCTCACCTGCCCACTCCCCCAGCCCCATCACACACTTTTTTGGAGCAAACACTGCTGGGGTCACTGTACTTCAGTGAATTTATTCAAATCTCCCCTACAGGTCTTTTAAATAAAAGCCTTATAAGGTGGCTGTGTCTTGGAGTTTAGGAAATAGCTGATCTTGCTTTATTGGACTTGCTGGGAAGACATTTTAAAAAAATGTGAATCCAACTCTCTTAAAACAATATAAGACGTCTTATTATGAAATGAAATACCAAATGTTAATGAAAAATAATTAAGAATTTGAAAATGTAAATAAGTAAAAGTATTTTATTAAATTCTATTAAAGAGAAGCCAACACAGAGACACAAGTAAGTTCACAAGGAATTCTGGGTAACTGGCATAAAAATAATAGTCAAGAGGACCTGGGTGGTATCCAAAGAGAAAAGGTTGATTTAAAACCCTAGCACTTGGGTCAAAAAGTTATTTGAGTAATGAACAGGTGTAAGACTGCAGTATGCCAGGTCAAAAGTGTACTTAATGTTTTTGCTTATTCATCAATGAGCAAAAAATATTTTGTAGTGTATATACATGAGAAAGCTTGATATACAGATGTCTAGAAAAAATATAGAGTTAAATTTAAATGGCAAAAGTATAATTCAAAACTGATCTTATGTAGCTTGAAAGCTGCACGTTGTAAGCCTTTTATTTATGTTCTAATTTTTAAGAACGTTTAAAAACAATGAGATAATTAAGACTGTGAGCCCTCAGTTATGGGACAGTAGATAATATTAGTTATGAGGAAATTTCTGCACAAAAAGGTACGAATATGTGCTGATTTTAGAATTTATGAGCTTTTTATTAGAAGCTCGCCAGGCCTGTGTTCCTGTCAGCTGAATAGTCTATTCAGAATTGAACAGGGAACTTGGTACTTAGAGTGAGAGCTCCCTTTTCAAGGTATTAAGACTAAAAGTCTAAGAAAAAGAAATGTTGAGGAAATTGTATTTCTTTTTGGCTGTTAAGATCTAGGGATCTTTACCAAAGCTCTGTTTAACAACAAAAACTGTTTTTATATGCACAATATATTTTGATGTGATGTTACAAGCATACCGTATTTTTTAAAAATAAAAAATGAGAAATAGATCAAAAAGATTTTCCTTTCCTAATTCATGTTAGTACAAAACCCAGACTGGAACACACCAAGCAATCTTAGGCGTACACTTTGTTGAGAAGTATTTTTATCTGCTATAGGGAGTAAACAGGCAGCGAAAGGCTCCCAAGGTACTGAACTATAGACAGATAGCTCAGACAATGTTAAACCATAACAGCTGAACAGGACAAGTGAGTGTAATTACTTCTGGCATGGGCACCCCACTGTCAGCTTCATCAGGACGTGGGGAGGAGTCAAAAGGGGTGAAGACACTGACAAGTGTCAGGTCAAGGCACAATAGCGAGAGGACGGCATTGCCAAGTGGGAGGGATTGCCCCCATCTTTGGCTCAACTTTTTGAACTTGGTGCACTTTTTTTTTTTTTTTTTTACTTTTTCAGCTCTTCTGAATTGCATAATGGGCTCATACTTTCACTATTTGTGTCCCTTGGTCCCTTGCAAGTACTGTAGCTAAGTCTATGTGCAGTCTTGCCTCATCAATTACCTACTGACCAAGAAAGAGATCTTGGGATTGTGGTAGAGAGCTTGATGAAAATGCTGACCCAGTGTGCAGCTGCTGTGAAAAAGGCAAATTTCATGTTAGGCATAATTAGGAAATAATTGAAAATAAGTTTCAATTTAAGTTTATTACCTACTACACTTCAAGGCTTCCCTCTACAGTTGTATCATACAAGAAAATAGACAAGGTGAGATGACACGTAGAGAACAGGCGAATCTGCGCACTTGTGAAGACTGGAAAAAAATACTAACAAAAAAATTCTGGACCCATTTGTGTACTTCTGAAACACCCCCTCCCCCCGGGTGGCCCCTTAATGGTTGGGACTAGGTTTTCTGAAGGATCGCCTCCTCCCATATGTGTCTGTCCAGACCTTAAGATCATCATCAGCGATCCTTCTCCTTGAGCCCCTGTCAAAGGAAGTGAGGCAGGTGGCTAGTAGGAAGAGGGCCTTTTCTGCAGTGGCACTCCAGCTGTGGAATGAGCTCCGTAGGGAGGTTCGCCTGGCACCTACGTTGTATTCCATCCAGTGCCAGGTGAAGAACTTTTTATTCTCCCAGGGATTTTAATATTTCAGCTTTCTAGTCCTTTAGCTTTGGTGCTTTACATCTGTGGTTTAAATCTCTGCATTGTTGCTAGGTTTTATTCTGGTTTTATTCTGGTTGTATTGATACACTGTGGTTTTAATGCTTTTATATTTTATATTGTTTTATCCTGCTTTTTTTTTGGTGTTAGTTTTTGTGAATCACCCAGAAAGCTTCAGCTATTGGGCGGTATAGAAAACAAACAAACAAACAAACAAACCAACCCTGAGTTCTGGTCCTTCTACAGTGCCATTTCAGTGTAAGTGGAAGAGCAGACATCACTGTCGAGGGAAGAGGAAGGCTGGAGGTGGCACTGGTGAAACTGTGAGGCACAGCATGGACTTTTTGGTGCTCTTTCCAGGCAACTCTATAGCTGCTTGGGACTAGCCACAGTGCCAGGTTTGGATGTCATAACAAGCCACTGTGAGAGCAAGCCACCCTCAACAACCCAGCAACAAGCCGTGGGTTCTCAGGTGTCTCGTGTGTGGTTAACCAACCACAGCGAATAAGACATGTTGAGTTCACACATCAGTGTAAAACACACTGACTAACAAGGCTAGAGATGTGAGAACTCCCCACTGCTCACCTCTCCTCCTGTTCAGCGAAGCACTCAAAGGAACGACCATCACTGATGACCACCCCCAAGAAAGGATAGCATCTCCGACAATTTTTTTTGACTCAGTGATTAATATGTGCAAAAAGGGGGATGTTCACACACAAAGCCTCGAATTTGCGCACTTTTAAATCTCTGAAATGCGCACTCTCAGCTACATCTGTGCAACATTTGTATACAGTATTGCTCAATCATCCGTTCGCCATTGCAGTGACTTTGAGGGGAGGGAACACGAGGAGTGTTGAGTTGTTGCTGCGATGTGCTAATTTTGTTTCCCGATCAGACAGATGATGTGAGTTAGGTCCCCGTGTTTCCCAATTAAACAATGATCTTTCCATGTAGTGAATGAATCTGACCATTTTTCATTCTGTAAGCCATTAGCATGATGAGTCATCTCTATGACTCACTCACTGATTCTGCCATGTCTCCTCCCCTTTGTTTTGCTAATGCATTGACATTTGACAAGGAGCCTCTGGGACACTGGGCACTTCAGTCTTTTGTTGCCTGAGAATATGCACAATTATGTGCTGGAGGGAGGGCTCAGGGGTCAGTTCAGTTTAGTGCTGTCGCAGATTAGCAGACATGGGAATTTTTAGAATGAAGCTCACTGGGTGACTTAGGGCCAGTCACAGACTCTCAGCCAACCGACCTCACAGGGTTGTTGTTGTGAGGATGAAATGGAGAGGGGGAGGTTCATTAGGTAGAACATGGGAAGACCCACTCGCTCAGAAATCAGCAATACTGCTCATCTGCTAACTGAGGGCAACAAGCAAAACCACCTCTCCCTCATTTTAAGAATACATTTCCTTGATAAAGGACGGGCCGGGGCAGGTGACTGAGTACCTCATTCATTTAGCTGACTGCCTGGGGATATAACTGAATGTCTATCGACTACGGTCAGTCAGAGATTCAGTCACATGCCTTGCTGTGGACAGGGCAGGGGGCAGGGGGACTGATTTAGGTGCATGCTGGTGCTGCTGTGTCTGAAAATGGAATACTTCTGGTCCAGAAGATGTGTGGGTTGCAATGCACACTAGCTCCTGTCTGCACAAGAGGGCTTCAGCCAAGAAAATATATTGCTTTCATTTGTTGGGAGGAGGATCTTACAAATTGTTGCTTCCTCTCCACCTACCCCTACTTTTCCTTCTCTGTGTGTGCGTGCGTAGGCTTCAGGCTACAGAACTTGGCTGCTTATCCCTATTAAATGTCATTCTGTTGTTTTCTGTCTTCCAAAGTATTAGCTATCCCACCCAATGTTGTGTCATCGGCAAATTTGATCGGCATTCCCCCGTCCTCCAGGATTTCTCAAAGACAGTAGACAGTGGTTCTGAGAGCTCTTCTGCCTGTCCCTTTATTATGCTAGGCGCAGATGCAGAGCAAAGAGAGAGAAGGCAGGGGCAGAACTTAGATGGTCTATCTGATTGGCCTTGTGTGAGAAGCTGCTCTCAGAAGCCTCATGGGAGAGAGGTTCCTCCCCCCCTTAAATTAGGCTAGTGAGACTGACTTTCCCTTCAAACAGCGGACAACTCTGAACTACCTTTTGAATTGCGCTGAAGGCATTCCTTTGTAGACTGAGAGTCACTGAGAATTTACATCTATATGACACTGTGAAGTAATTGGATTAAAAGCTGTAGACCGAAGCCTTTCATCTGTGTTTGACTTCGGTATTGAAATAAAGTGGGGGCTAAAGGAATCCTGACAAAATGGGAATCAAAATGGCAAATGCAGTTCAATTAAAGCAAGTGGGAAATCATGCACATTGGGGCAAACAAATCCCAACTTCAAGGATGAGCCGATAGGATTTGAGTTAGCAGTTACTGACCAAGAAAGAGATCTTGGGATTGTGGTAGAGAGCTCGATGAAAATGCTGACCCAGTGTGCAGCTGCTGTGAAAAAGGCAAATTTCATGTTAGGCATAATTAGGAAATAATTGAAAATAACACTACTAAGATCATACCACCCTTATACAAACCTATGAAGTGACACCACTTTGAATAGTGTGTACAGTTCTGGTCACCACACCTAACAAAGGGAATTGCAGAGTTTGAAAAAGTGCAGAAAATGGCACTTAAAATGATTAAGTGGATAGAGCCACTCCCCTATGAGGGAAGTTTACAACAGCTGGGATTGTTTAGCTTAGAAAACAAGCTGAGTCATGGGAGACATGATAGATGTGTAGAAAAGTATGCATGATGTTGAGAAAGTGGAGAAGAAGACATTTTTCTCCCTCTCTCTTATAATACTAGAACTCAGGGTCATCCCATGAAGTGGATTGGTGGGAGATTCTTGATGGATAGAAGGCAGTACTTCATACAGCACATAGTTAAACTATGCAATTCGTTACCTCAAGATGTTGAGATGGCCACAAATTGGGATGGGGGTTGGAGAAATTCCTGGCGGAGAAGGCTACTAGTCCTGCTGGCCATATGCTGCCTTCACTATCTGAGGCAGTATGTCTCTGTATACCAGTTGCTGGGGAACATAAGGGGGGCGCTATTTCACTCATCTCCTCCTTGTGGGATTCTCACGGGCAGCTGTTTGGCCACTGTGTGAATAGAATCCTGGACTAGACAGACTTTGGCCTCATCCAGCATAGCTCCTCTGATGTTCTTATCTTCTCAACACTGATCTTTATATATATTTTTTAAAATCCTATGAAATCTCACTGTGTGTGAGATTACTCTGGACGTTCTCTTGAACCTATATTTTGACTTTGGATTTGATAGGCATCCTATCCATGCTACCCATCCATGCTACCCATGGATGACTTTGACTTATTTTGACTTTTGACTTTTAATTATTATATTTTGACTTTGGATTTGATAGGCATCCTATCCATGCTACCCATCCATGCTACCCATGCATCCATGCTACCCATGTAGCAAGGGTTTCCAACAAAGATGTCAAGGTTGGACTAAATCCCTGCATGTGTGGATTTGTTTAGAACTTTTTTAGCATCCTGGACTTTAATTGCCTGGGATGGACTATGCCAGGAATCATTCAAGCCCCCTGCCCTAAATATTGTAAATCCCTGTCTTTCATTGCCTGGGATGGATTTTGCCAGGGATCTTCTGAGCCCCTCGCCTTGTATTCTGAGCCTTGGGGATTGCAATGGGGAAACTGCATCATATGGATCTGTGACACTGTTATAGTTATTAGCTATAACTATAATGTTTTTCATAATTTTTGTGAACCGCCCAGAGAGCTTTGGCTGTTGGGCAGTATAGAAATTGAAGTAAATAAATAAATAAGCTCTTGACTGTCCTGGAGTTACATAGAGCCTATAGCTCACTGACTAGGGTTGTACTGTGTCAGAATGCCACACTGTGTGCTTGAAGAATTGGGCCTATGAAAGTAACCTTCAAGTGCTTGTAAAATGGAAAATTTGTTTCTTTTGTATATGCCCCCAAAATGGAGACCCTCCTTCAACATATCTCAAAAGAACTGGAGATAGAAGGAAACTTTGGACACAAGATATTCCAATTCAGACAAGGAAAGGGAAGTAATGCTGGGGCAAACAGGAACAAGTAATAAAGATGAATAAAGAGTGTCAAATTTAGATGGAAAATTTAAGAGGACATGCATCTATAAATGAGGAGTTCTAGCCAGTAGGTGAAAGAAACAGAATGGATGTGAATTCCTCTCTGCTATGGTTCTCTTCCAGCTAAGTCTAGGTCAGGCGGGAAGACAATCTTCTGGATTGGCATTTTCCTACCCTTGTCCTCTTGTGGTAGTGTTCATGTTCAAAATGTTATGTTGTGTATTCTGTCTCTTATCCCTCATCCCCACCTTACTTCTTTGTAGAACCACATCCCCCAGATTTTACACACACGAACATACACAGAGATGCACCCTTGGTCAATGATTCCTCTAAATATTCATTCCGATCACCACTGGAACCATCCTTCTCTACACATGTGAAACACACAGTGTTAGCCTGAGTTTTCAAAGCACACACACTGAAATCAATGGGTCTACTCTAGGCATGGCTAAATCTGGATCAAATCCACAAGGTTTGGAACCTCCAACTTCTCAAACAAAGATTTTTAAAACCCATGGGGTATTCCAAATGCAACTCCTTATATTTCAGCTCCCATTCCATCCCACTTCCTCTGTACCACTCCATCCTGCGAAATCATCAGATTGCTACTGGAATGAGTGGAGGAGTGTGCATTATGGGAGAGTTGGGGGAATCACCATGTGGAACCATGTAAACAGGTAAGATGTCTGCCATGTGTGTGGAGGTATCAGAGCTCAGTCCCCTGATGACTCCTATGACATTTTTCTGAAGGCCACATTTATAGGTAGGGAGAAACTGATGGGAATTAAAGAGGAAGTCCAAAGAAGTGTGATAGGTCATCCTTGAAACAGGGTAGCTGTCATAGATGTGGAATCTGAGAGTAACGTTGGGCAAGAAGTTGGGATTCTCACTGATCTTATCAATGGCAAACACCAAAGCCAGGATGTGCTGGTAGAACCTTGTAGCCACCCTGCAAAAGAAGTGACATGCTGTTTAATGGGAGAGTTAAATGGTGCACAAAATCATTTCATCACCGTACTGGTCCAAACTAGATCGAAAAGATTCCGCTTCTTGTATATTAGGAGAGAGCATTATCAGCAAATTCAGTCATCAACTAAGGCCTTTTGGAAAGGACAATGTAGGGATGTCAGAGAAATCCGCTCAAAAGTCAAATGGGACTGAATTCAGACACATTCAGCCCGCTGAACCCTCCCCCAGGACAGGGTGCCCCGGTCTACTCGAACTGGAGTTCACTCGGTACTTTTTTTGTTTTCTCTGCCGAAACTTTTAGGAAGGTATTTATGAAAGAAACTTCGCAAATCAGGACGAAAGAAGGCGAAAGGGATTTTACGAAACTATTTAATAAATATGCAGTTTCCTGCTATGACGCGGCTTTCTTTTGCTGGGAGGGACGGGGTCACGAAGTGCACGTAGCCTGCCTGAGGCTGAGTCATGAACTGCACGTAGCCTCATCTTTTTTTTATTGTCTGTGTGTGAAGGTGAGGTCAGGTTCAGGTCAGGTGAGGTCAGGTGAGCAAGATGCCTCCAGGCCACCCCCCCACCCCACCAGGAAGATAACGTCATGGACAGCACGGGAGGGAATTCATCGACATTTATCCCGCCTTCACATAGGACGGCGGTGTGTCCAGCAGCCTCAGTTGCTCCAGTCCAGACTCCACAGTCCAGACTAGAGAGACCAGAGGTGCTGCTGCTGCAGACAGAGTGTCCGTCTCCAGCAGCTGCAAGGAGTGTGTTTCTGCATTCCCCCGTTCTACAGCACTGCAGTTCAACGTTTATTACAGTGAAGGTATGTTTACTTTACCTGAATGTGCCCCTATGCTTAGTGATTTTGGGATGGGTTGGAGGAGCAGGGGGAACTGGGAAGGCATCCTCCAGCAGCCTTTATTAGGCCTGCCAGGAAGGACTCCATCCTCCATCCTCCTGGGCTTTCCAGGATTAATCCATGTGCTTTTCACCTCCATGTGTGTGTGCCCCTATGTATTTCTGAGTGGGTTGGGGTGGGGGGAACTGGGAAGGCATCCTCCAGCAACCTTTGTTTAGGCCTGCCGGGAAGGACTCCATCCTCCATCCTCCTGGGCTTTCCAGGATTAATCCATGTGCTTTTCAACTCCATGTGCATGTGCCCCTAGTGTTTCTGAGTGGGTTGGGGCAGGGGGAACTGTTAGGCCTACCGGGAAGGATTCTATCCTCCATCCTCCTGGGCTTTCCAGGATTAATCCATGTGCTTTTCAACTTCATGTGCATGTGCCCCTATGTATTTCTGAGTGGGGTGGGGTGGGGAGAACTGGGAAGGTATTCTCCAGCAGCCTTTGTTAGGCCTGCTGGGAAGGACTCCATCCTCTATCCTCCTGGGCTTTCCAGGATTAATCCTTGTGCTTATGTATTTCTGAGTGGGTGGGGTGGGGGGTACTGGGAAGGCATCCTCCAGCAGCCTTTGTTAGGCCTGCAGGGAAGGACTCCATCCTCCAGCATCCTGTGTGTACTGTAGGCTTGTGTTTTTCAGGCCACATGGATGGACTACATCCTCCATCCTGGGCTTTTCAGCCTAATCTGCTGTACAATATGCCCCTATTTATTTAGCATTGGATGGCTGGATTGGTGGGTATCTACTTCTACACTGCACTGTATCTGCGATTGTAGGCTGTTCACATGATTTCAGCTTTGCCACATGCATTTATGTCTCCTTCTGCCCAGAGACATGAACATGGAGAAAAGAGGAACCCGTAGTCAATCCAGCACTCAAAATAGGCGTGTATGCCCGGTGAGAACATACACCGCTGAGGTTGCATTTCAGCGGTATTTTAAGAATGAGATGGAAGAGGAGGAAGCCCAAGGTGTGACCAGCAGTGACAGCAGACCCAGCCCCAGTCCACCCTGCACCCGTAAGCAGTGCACACCACCAATTTCTGCTACAGAAAGTGGCACAGGCACAGCCAGCCACAACTCCAGAGGAAGAGGAAGAAAGTTCATGGATGATGAGCGGAAGGGCAGTGTCTCCAAAGCGGATGAAAATGTTCCCAAGGAGACTCTACAGCGGCGGAATGAAAGTCAAGATATCTATATCATTCCAAAGGATGAATCTGGTCAGACTCTGTCATCACAGGTGCTTGTAAATATCTGGATACAAATAAATATCTTCGAATATTTGAATAGTCCCTAAATTAGCCTTCTGCAACCTGCATCCTTCCAGATGTTTTGGGCTACAACTCCCAGCATTATTGACCATTGGTCATGCCGGCTGGGCCTGATGGGAGTTGAAGTCCAAAACCTTTGGAGGGGACCATTTGGGGAAGGGATCTTCTTCTTCAACATGACAAAACATACACGACTGTTTTACATTCATTCATATTCATTGCTGTGAACATATTTCATATTATTTAAATGTTACATGGTACTCCAGTACTAAAGAAAACCCCAACCCTTTAAAAGAACTGCAATACTTTCTCAAACGATACACCTTTTCGGTGGGAAAACACTTCAGTGTTTTGTGCTTGCTTTGTTTCCAAAGCCATTCATCATAGTTTGCTGTCCTGTTTAGCCTTGATCTCTTTTAACTAGAGCTGCAATGTGAATTGATTAAGCAATTACATTTCTGAGGATGGTTTTTAAAAGAGGGCCTGACTAATCAGGCACTGCTCCTGGGGGACCACCAATTCACCCCGGAAGAAGGCGGAGGGATTTGCCAAGTATGTGCTCAGGACCAGCCCTATCATTAGGTAGCAGCGAGGTGTTGGGGCACAGAACTGTGGGTGCTCCTCTGACTGCCTTGTACCTCCTCAGCCAGCTTGTTGTCCTCTGGTGTGGTGGAAGAGGCTCTCCCATTGTCACTGTTCAAGTAAGATTCAGCTATCGCTCTATGTAGGATGGAGGGGTGCCATTTTATCCTTTGCCTCAGGAAGCAAAATGCTTTGGGCCAGCCCTGTAGGTGCTGAGTCCCACGCAGTGGTATAATAGAGCTGATGCAAAGGAGTGGACCTTGCAAGGGAGCCAGATATCTCCTCCCCCATGCTTTTCAGACATTCACCAGTGAGGACACGTTTAGATAACTCTCGTTGAGTTTCGAAGTCTGTACAGTACATTTTTTTTGCACCTTGTGTCATGTGTTTTCGCAGTGCTAGCTAGTGCAGTAGTAGCTTACATCTGCACCTTGTGTCATGTTGATTGATCGCAATTCCAAGCTATGTTTCATAGATTTCTACAACTACACCGTTTTATTCTCTTGCTATTACTCATGTGTAAAAGTTGCATTTCTCATGAAACTCTGCTTCTATCTATTTTGAATCTTTACAGAGACGCCCACAACCATCCTCCCTGCATCAGATAGCGGAAGTGGAACAGGTGAACCATGTCCACAGCTGCCTGCTGATAATCACCTCGTGGGTGGCGGCTCATGTGTTTTTGAAAAAAAGGCCAGAGGACTTAGTGTCATCAGTGATCCGGACAGCGAAGATGATGAGGAGCCCTTCTAGATCAACGATGTCCCTGCTGAGACTGGGTCTGACTCTGTTTTCCACTTCCAGCCATCTGGGTTCTTTGGGAGCAATCCCAAAACTCAGGAAGAAACATCCCCTGCTAAGCATTGGTCAGTGCCATCAACAACAACAACAACAACAACACCATCCACAGATGAGCAGAAACATGCAGCTCCTGATGCCACCTCATCTGGAACCGAAGGCCCCATTCCCCAAAGAAGAAATGGTGGTGGCAGGGTGAGCTCCTATGTGTGGTGCTTCTTCAAATATGCAGAGAATGACCACTATGTCGTCCTTTGCGATATTTGTAGAAGCCGTGTGCGGCTAGGAAAAGAAGGGGGCTGTGCATGAGTGGGCACGTCTACCATGAGGCGACACACAGGAGGTGCATCATCTGCTTCTTGTGCCCAAAGATAGCAACGGGAAGCCACAACCATCCAAAAAGAACAGTACCGCCTTCTTTGCCTCATTTTCCAAAGACCTCACGCAAAGTGGTCCGGGTGAGAAGTAGGGATGGCGGAGAATTTCTCCATGAATCTTTGGGAGGCCGAGCACCGAGGCATTCAGCCCCCCCCCTCGAAAGTGTTGGGGAAATTCTCCGCCAGCCCCCTGCCCCCCCCGGGATGGGACTTACTGTGGCCAAATGTCCCTCTCGGTGGCGGGTCCCATCGGTGGTTCGGCGGCATTTCGTCTGGGGTGGGGGCGGCGGCCGGTCTCCCGACTGGCTGCCACCGCCACCATTACGAAATAAAGAAGTAAAAAACAAAACAAAACAAAACCACACACCTGTGATAGGCTACGTGACGATTTACGTAGCGTATCACGGCTAGATTTCCAAAGTCAGCCGTGATAGGCTACGTTAATCGTCACGTAGCCTATCACGGGTGACTTTGGAAAAAAAAAAATGTGTACGTAAATGGCGGCGGCCCATGGGCGCCGCCGCCATTTCCGTTCCTAATTTTGGCACGTCTAGTCTACGTAAAGATTTACGTAGACTACGGCGAAAATAAGGGCAATGCAGCATTCCCTTATTTTTGCCGTAGTCTACATAAATCTTTACATAGACTAGACATGCCAAAATAAGGAACGGAAATGGTGGCGCCCATGGGCCACTGCCATTTGCATACGTGCTTTTTTTTTCTTTTCCCAAAGTCACCTGTGATAGGCTACGTGACGATTAATGTAGCCTATCACGGCTGACTTTGGAAATCTAGCCATGATAGGCTATGTTAATCGTTACGTAGCCTATGGCGGGTTTTTTTTTCACTTTCTCTTTCGTGGCCAGGGAGACGGGGCGCTTCTCCCCAGCCTGAATTTCGGCTGGGTGAGATGGGGTGCCTCCCCCCCCTCACTGAACTTCAGGGGGAGAAGCGAGGCACCTCCCCCCACCGCGAAGCAAGCTGTGGGACAAGGTAAGTGCCTTTCGTACATCCCTAGTGAGAAGGGCACAGAAGACAGCTTCGCTAAGAGGCAGGCGTCACTGGAGAAATGCCTCACACTGACACAGAAATTCCCCCCTGACAGTGTCCAGGCATGAAGGTTGAATCAGGACCTGACAGTGGTCATTGCAAAACGTATGCTTCCCTTCTCCCTGGTGGAAGATGAAGACTTTGTGCGCTTCATGAAGAGATTGTGCCCTCGGTGGGATGTCCCCTCTTGTCACTACATTAGTGGCATAGCCATTCCAGCCCTGGCTTCTGAAATCAGAAGGGTACTCCAACAGGATTTGAAATGTAGGGATGTACGAAAGGGACTTACCTTGTCCCGCAGCTTTTTTGCGGTGGGGGGGAGGCGCTTCGCTTCTCCCCCCGAAGTTCATGCAAGGGGGGGGTGTCTTCCCGCCTCGCCCGGCCAAAATTCAGGCCGGGGGGGAGGCTTTCCTCCTCGCCTGGCCGAAATTCAGGGCAGAGAGAAGCGCCCCGTCTCCCCGGCCACGAACTTCAAAAGAAAAGTAAAAAAAAAAAAAGCCCCGTGATAGGCTACGTAACGATTTATGTAGCCTATCATGGCTAGATCTGCAAAATCAGCCGTGATAGGCTACGTTAATCATGACATAGCCTATCACGGGTGACTTTGAAAAAAAAAAAAGTGCGTATGCAAATGGCGGCCCCCATAGAGAGCCGCCATTCGCGTTCCTTATTTGGTCCCTGTAATCTACGTAAAGATTTACGTAGACTATGGCGAAAATAAGGGCAACGCTATTATTTCTCCCCGAACCTTCAGAGGACTGAATGCGTTGGCACTCGGCCCCCCGAAGTTTCGGGGAGAAATTCTCCCCCATCCCTATGAATGTGCAGTTGGAGGAAATGTACATTTAACGAGTGACACATGAACAAGTAACCAAACAAAGTCTTATCTGTGTGTCACCGCGCAATGGGTATCCATCAGTGTGAGCAGCTGACTGACTAGCAGAACAGTGACATTGTCCCTCACAATGCTCTCAGGGACACACACAGCAGAAAACATCAGCAGTAGCATCAGTGGTGTTGTTCAGTCCTGGTTGGCCCCCTTAAATCTAACAGTGGGCTGTGTAGCAACAGACAATGCCTCCAACTACCTAAAAGCCGCCCGCATCGCACGGCTAAACCACGTTCAGTGCGTTGCACACTATTTGAACCTTGTGGTGCGTTCCGGATTGAGCAACGCATCTCCTAAAATAGGCAAGCTACTTAAGGTGGCCTGATCCATTTGCACCCACTTCAGGCAGTCCTGCTCAGCAATGGAGGCAATCGGCACCATCCAACATAGCCATGGCCTTCCAGAACACAAATTCATTTTGGATGTGTGCACACACTGGAACAGCACATTGCATATGCTTCAGAGACTCTGTGAGCAGAGATCAGCTATAAACGACTACATTACTGAGAAACAACACTACTCCAATTTTTTTGTCACACCACATCAGTGGCTCTGGATGCAAGACCTGGTGGACATTTTAAACATATTCAATGAATGCACAACACTACTGAGTGCAGACTATGCCACACTGGGCCAAGTTCTACCTGTGCTGAAGGTTATAGAGGGGGTGCTGACAAAATGCCATGCTGAGCTTTGTGAGCGCACCAGTGCTGTAGGCAGTCAAGTCCCCAATCCTGCAGTTAGGCTTGCTGAATTCCTTCTGCAGGAGCTGGGCACCAACAAACACATCACTTGGATGAGGGGGGACATGAAATATGTTGCTGCTGCATTCCTTGAACCACGGTTCCGGGATAGCACAACAAGGGCGGTGCTGCCAAACCAGAACCCTGACTTCCAAAGTGTAAAAACATATTTGACTGAGAAAGTCATGGAGTGCTGCCGCAGCCAGAGAGATGGGCTGGATGAGAAGGAGCTGGGGAAGAGTGAGGCTAGTAGGACTACTACCTCCCCTGAAGATAATATCTGCAGCAGTAGCACCATCACCAGCAGGAGGGGCGATGATGATGCCACAGCAGCTGCACCACCAACACAACATACAGACACAGGGGCATCTTGTCGAAAGTTCAGCTTGTACTCCTCAATGGCAGTGGAGCTCGGTGTAAGTGGGAGCAGGCAGGGGGAATGTGCCAAAGCAGCCAGGAAAGGATCAGCTTATGATGTGGCTATCCAGGAACTGGAAGCTTATGCCAGAGAGAGTTTCTTGGGAATGCAGAGCAGCCGAGAGAGAGTGATCGTCTCCTATACTGGGAGACAAAACGTGGCATTTGGCCAAATCTGACCAAAGTCGCCTTTTGGCATATATCTTGCCCTCCCTCGAGTGTGTCCTCTGAAAGGCTTTTCTCCACCACTGGCAACATTGTCACCACCCACCGAAGCAGACTCACACCAGAACATGTCTCCACCCTTGCCTTCATATGCATCCAACAGGGGATGGATTCCCGAGGAGCACCTCCCTCCACCACCACCAGCTGTCAGCAGAGTAGAGCAGTCATCAAGTGATGAGGAGGTAGGGATGTACAAAAGTCACTTAACTGGTCTCGCAGCTTGCTTTGTGGTGGGGGGGGAGGTGCTTCGCTCCCCCCCCAAGTTCAGGCAAGGGGGGGGAGCCGTCCCGCCTCGCCCGGCTGAAATTCAGGCTGGAGGGGAAGGCTTCCTGCCTCGCCCGGCCAAAATTCAGGCCAGGGAGAAGCGTCCCGTCTCCCCGGCCGCGAACTATGAGAGTAAAAAAAAAAAAAGACCCCGTGATAGGCTACGTAATAATTTACGTAGATTTGCAAAGTCAGCCGTGATAGGCTACGTTAATCGTTATGTAGCCTATCATGGGTGACTTTGAAAAAAAAAAGCGTGTACGCAAATGGCGGCCCCCATGGGGTGCCGCCATTTGCGTTCCTTATTTGGTCCCCGTAGTCTATGTAAAGATTTATGTGGACTACGGCAAAAATAAGGGCAACGCCATTGGGGCCGCCATTTGCGTACGTGCCTTTTTTTTTTTCAAAGTCACCCCTGATAGCCTACGTAACGATTAACGTAGCCTATCACGGCTGACTTTGGAGATCTAGCCATGATAGGCTACGTTAATCGTTACGTAGCCTATCACGGGGTTATTATTTTTTTTTACTTCAGTTGTAATGGCGGCGGCGGCAGCCATTCGAAAGACCGGCTGCCGCCCCCGCCCCCGCCGAAAGCCCGCCGAACCGCCGCTGGGACCCGCTGCTGGGAGGGACATTCGGCTACGGTAAGTCCCATCCCGGGGGGTGGCGGAGAATTTCACCGCCGATTTCGGGGGGCCAAATGCCTTGGCAGTCGGCCCCCTAAAGATTCGGGGAGAAATTCTCCGCCATCCCTACGAGGATCCCTGGGATGATGATACTGCTGCTAATGTGAGCCAGAGTTCTGAGGGACAATGAGGCAGAATGATATAATTTGTGAGTGTGGTCACACTGAGGTGTCCCTCATAACTTTGTCCAAACAAGCAGTCCCTGTCTGGCCTGGGCAGAGCCCAAAGCACTGGCGATATGTGGCGGAGCTTTATAATAACTCACATGCAGAGTCCAGTTGCGCTGCCCGACTGTGTGTGGCGGACTATGCAACAGCGTATATCCCTACTACACACACACACACAGAGTTTTCTATGCATCCCAGTGTACTTCGCTATCGACTGTATATGTGTATCTTTACCCCTCTGAATGTTAGTATGATTCTGATTCCCCAAATGTATGTATAGTTCTAATTCTCTTGATGTGTGCTTTTAATTCATTTAAAATTCTTTCATAAATCAAGGAATTGCTTTCAAAGACCTTGTTGTGGTCTCTCTCTGGACTCCCTCAGCTTTTGGGTTTTCCTAAGCACCGAGAGTTCTATGTGAAAAGATCCCTCCGGTATGCGTCCAGTTTACATGTATGTGATATGCACCTCCATGTAAAACAAAGCATACTTCATAGAATCATAGAGTCATAGAATCATAGGGTTGGAAGGGTCCTACAAGGCCATCGAGTCCAACCCCCTGCTCAATGCAGGTATCCAAGTCAGAGCATCCCTGACAGATGGCTGTCCAGCCTCGTCTTGAATGCATTCATTCATAACATCAGGTATGCTGACTGACCATCTCCCTATGAGGGAAGCTTACAGCAGCTGGCCTTGTTTGGCTGGGAAGGCATTCTTGTTGTGGTTAACAGTAAGCAAACACAGAGATCATTGTGTACAATGATCTAGATTTAAAAAATTATATCTGTGGGTTTGAACCAACGAATTGTTACTTTTTTCTTTTTTTTTAGAAAGAACTTTATATACAAACAGAACAGATCAAAACAAAACACAGAAACAACTGTAATGTTGGGCTGGGCACTGGCTGGCTGCAGGCCTCAGTTCGTAGGAGGATGCAGTTCCCGCTCCATGCATGGCCTCCACCCTTCTTTGAAGGTCATCACCTGTGTGTAGAAAGAGAAGAATAAAGCACAATGGTAATATGCATCTTGCAGGCAGAGTTGTTAGCTCAGGTCAGGTGCCATTCTGTAGTACTACTTACAGGTCCTCCTGAGCTTCTGGATGTCTCTCATCAGACGCATCAGGAGCACAAGAGGAGGGGCTTCATCTGTGGAAGAAGGGTGGCCTTCCTCCACAGATGCTGCTCCTCTTGCTGCTGGCTCTTAGATCTCCTCCTCCTCCTCCTCCTCCTCTCTCCTCTCCCTCTCCACGGCCCTCAGTGCCTCCTCTGCCAGCAAGGCACGATGCGCAGCTGTGGGATGTCACAGTAACAGAATGAATGTATTTATATATGTGGTGAGTGAACAAAACCACAGTCATTGATTGATCTGTCTATCACCATCCCCACCACCATAAGAACCACTGATTCTGTCCTCCCACCACAAGGTCTAATGATGAGGGGATAATTAGGGAGGCAGATTATACAGTACTGACAGTTTTGGTGTGATGGGGACTGTTGGACTACTGTAAACATGCACAGGATTGCACTTCTAGTCACCCCATTTCTACATTTGCAATGCCATGGTATTTATTTATTCTATTGATGCATTGCATAAATGCCACCTTTTTTCCTAGCGCAAGGAACCCTAGGCAGCTCACATTAGCCTCTTCCTCTCCATTTAACGCTCACAACAACAACACTGAGGTAGGCTGGGGCTTTCTGACAGGGCCAAAGTCACCCAGTGAGCTTCCATGGCTGAGTGTATACTATACTATACCCAGATCTCCAAGCTCTCAGATGAACACTTGCTCATGAGTTGACTTGAGTGCCAATGTCTTGGTAGAAAGGTGGGGTGGGTGGGGTGCAAAAATTCAGCAATCACTACATGAAGAAGGATGACGTGCACACACTGAGAGGCTGGTCCTGTTGCTGCTGGGCTGGTGCCAGTAGGGGTGCACGAAAGTCACTTACCTGGTCTCACATCTTTTTGCGGTGGGGGGGAGGCGCTTCGCTGCTCCACCCGCGAAGTTCAGGCCGGGGGGGAGGCTTCCCGCCTCCCCCGGCCGAAATTGAGGCCGGGGGGGAGGCTTCCCGCCTCGCTCAGCCAAAATTCAGGCCGGGGAGGAGGTGCCTCACCTCGCCCGGCCGCAAAATTAAAAGTTAAAAAAAAAATGCCCCCGTGATAGGCTACGTAACGATTAACGTAGCCTATCACGGCTAGATCTGCAAAGTCAGCCATGATAGGCTACGTAAATCGTCACGTAGCCTATCACGGGTGACTTAAAAAAAAAAAGCGCGTACGCAAATGGTGGCCCCCATAGGGAGCCGCCATTCGCATTCCTTATTTGGTCGCTGTAGTCTACGTAAAGATTTACGTAGACTACGGCAAAAATAAGGGCAACGCAAATAGCGTTTTTTTTTCTTTTACTGGAATGGCGGTGGCAGCAGCCGGTCAAAAGACCGGCTGCCGCCCCCGCCCTGGACGAAGACCCGATGAACCACCGGCCGGACACGCCGCCGGGAGGGACATTCGCCAAAGGTAAGTCCCGTCCCAGGGGGGGGGGGATGCGGGGGATGGGGGGGTGCAGAGAATTTCTCCCCGAAACTTGTTCGGGGGCTGAACACGTTGGCGCTTGGCCCCCCGAAGTTTTGGGGAGAAATTCTCCGCCATCCCTAGGTGCCAGTCCCCCTGTGTGCACTGTGCAGAGACTGGCAGCAGCAGCATTTCCCTGGAAATGGACAGCGTGTCAGTGTGTAATATGACTTGTAGCCAGGCCCGCATAATCCTATGCATGTGGTTGTACAGGAAAAAGCAATGCAGTTCCCAGCATCCCTTCAACCTGCCAAAGTGGCTGGAAGATGATGGGACCTTTTTCTGTCCAAGTTCAACAAGCATAGGATTGCAGGCTAAATGTCAGGATTTGTTTGTTTCCACATGAGACCACAAAGAGATAGCTTCATTTTTGGTACACATCCTTGTCTTCATATTTAGTTAAGCTTGATGATGGGATGGGATAACTATAACTTACCAGGCATATACCTCTGCAAAAATGGGGGCTGGCCTGCTTGGACCCACACTCTGTGGATGCGCCAGTAGTAGGTGGGGGGGGGTTGGACAGCGGTGCCCTCCTCTCGGCAGCAGCAATCCCCTCTCTAATGAAGGACTGCTTTAGTGCCTTCCATCTGGACCTCAATTGTCCAATTGTGTGATGGTGGCCCGCTCGCTCCATCCTCCTCTTTATCCGGGCCCAATAAAGTTCATTGCGGCAGGAGCAGCTGCCAAACAGCACTGCCACCGCCTCGCTGCTCTTAATGTTGATGAGGAGGGCCTTGGTCTCCTTATAGTCCCACCTCCTGCCACGCACTGGTGCAGCCATTTTAGAGCAGCCACACTACTACTACACACACACACACACCAGACAGCCACGCACAACCACCACTTAACTACACACACACAGACCAAACCAGACAAAACCACCACAATGCACAAACAACACTGATACAAGGAAATCCACTAAGCACCACCACTAACACACCACCACCACCACACAACAGACCTCCACCCACAAATCTCCACGCAGACGCAAACGCATATGCAGATGACATTCAGGAAGTTAGCAGGAAGTTGACGACAGATTTTGTGGAAGCGGAACTGCAGCCCCATTTTTTTAAATTTGTGAGGCGGTTAGGTTAACAAGACAAGTAAACGTGAGGGTCATCAAGCACAAATACACAGAAATTAATAAAATCACAGTCCCTGTCCCTGTCCGAGAAAACAAGACAGCGGGGGAGCGCACAGAGGGCAGGAAACATTTCGGGCAGCAACAAAAGAAAATATGTAAATAATTACAGAAATAGTGCAAGGCAATCCCAACAATGGCGAGAGTGTGGCGGAAGCTACAGGGGGATTCCCCCCTAGGGAGGAAATACGTAAGCAATCCCAACAATGGCAAGAGTGTGGCAGAAGCTACGGGAGGATTCCCCCCTGGGGAGGAAATACGTAAGCAATCACAACAAGGGAGAATGCGGCGGAAGTTACATAGGGTCAATTCCGGCCGACGGAAACTACGTAAACGTTTGCGACGAATAGTCTTTCGCAGAATGGCGGAATGGGACGTGCGGCTGTTGGGCACGGATAATTTTTTGATGTTTGCTGCAATTTTATTTACGTAACTTTCGAGGCGGGAAAAACCCCCACTGTATTTCGGGGGGTTGCGGACAGCGGGACGGGACAGAGGACGCCAACTGCGAAATTCAAGCGGGACGGTATGAGCACAGTTCGTACATCCCTAGGACAATGTGGCTACATTTTACTGGATTGTGGTTTTATGCTTGTATATCCTAATATTAGGCTTGTCAGGGTCAATGTACAGCTTAGATCATATTTTTAATGTCTCAAGATTTCATACTTTACAGAGACATGTATGTAAAATAGATCAAATATGTCCTTGGATGTCACTTATTCCACTTCCAATATTTCTATCCATGTTGTTCTCTATTACCTGAGCTACAAAGAAATCGCATCAGACTTTCAAGGTTTTGGATGGAAATTCAGGAACTTTGGGGTCCAGATAGTTTTCTCATCCAGCCTTCCAGTAGGTAGAAGAGGGATAGAAAGGGGAAGAAAAATACTCTGGGTAAATGATTGGCTATGAAGGTGGTGCTGATGCGAGAGATTTGGATTCTGGGATCATGGGCTATACTTCCTGGAAGATGGACTGTTGGCAAATGATGAGTTGCACCTGACAAGGGCTGGGAAGAATGTGTCCTGACCTAAAATGGACAGGACCTTACAGAATTAATGTGGGAGATTAGTTTGTAACAATGCTGGTCACCACTCTAAACTGGATGTTTTCAGACTCTGATGTTGTGGGCAATTCCACCTCCACTGGATAGACAAGGTAGAATGCTATAGATTGCCTCTGTGAGCATGGCTATATAGCCATGGATTTTCCTTTGCTATACTATTGCTTGTTATGATGTTTCCTTAGTATTTCAATCAGACCTGAAAACCCATTGGATTAATTTAGTATGTGAGTTTCCCATTTGTTCTGAGACTGTTTTAGACACTAGATTGATTTTAAGAGTGTATTATTGTTGAAGAATGTATTGCTGGCAATTGACTGACTTAGTGTATTGGGAAAAGGAGTGGGACCACTAGAAAGGCCAAAGGAAGAAACCCTTGTGAGTTAAGATGTCAGGTTAGGGAGATTTGAGGGCTCCATGTTGTTAGATGCAATGCCTGATTTTGGATTGGAATGGTGGTGAAGAATACCCCGTTTCTCTTTTGAGATTGGACATAGGACCCCTGAAGGAAATAAAGGGCCTGTTCTCCTAACTGAAATGAAATGTGTGTACTTCAGAGCAATGGCTCATTGTCTGTTTTGCCTATGGGTCACTCCATGTGGCATTTCCCAGCAGTAGAGGTGATTGTCAGTCAGATTTTCACAACAGCATTTTTTTGTTATAGCAACAAGACAATTAAAAGAATGAAGAAGTCAACAACTTGAATATGGGGCAAGTAGGGGTAATAAGGAAATGTATAAAATGAATATGCAGATCGTCTGATTAGCAAATGGCTAGGGGAACATGGCAAGCTTAGTCTATCTGATGCACAGGTGCATTTCTATGAAACAGTACAGTTCAGTCCTAGAAAAATAATTGAAACCCTATAGAGAAATTGTCCCCTTCATGGATCACTGCCTTGTTGTGGCGAAGGGGCTTCCATAACTCAATGAAGCCATAAATGATGCTGTGCAGGGCCACCCAAGATGGCCAAGTCATGGTGGAGAGTTCTGACAAAATGTGGTCCACTGGAGAAGGAAATGGCAACCCACTCCAGTATTCTGGACAAGAAAACCCCATGGAATTAGGTATGTATGAAAGGGACTTACCTTGTCCTGCAGCTTTTTTCGCGGTGGGGGGGAGGCGCTTCGCTTCTCCCCCCGAAGTTCATGTGTGGGGGGGTGTCTTCCCGCCTCGCACGGCCGAAATTCAAGCCGGGCGGGAGGCGCCCCATCCCTCACCGGCGAAAGTCAGGCCAGGTAGAAGCACCCCGTCTACCCGGCCGTGAAAAAAACAAACAAACCACCCCCGTGATAGGCTACATAATGATTAACGTAGCCTATCATGGCTAGATTTGCAAAGTCAGCCGTGATAGGCTATGTTAATCATTACGTAGCCTATCACGGGGGTGGTTTTTTTTTTTAACTTTCCTTCTAATGGCGGCGGCGGCAGCTGGTTGAAAGACCGGCTGCCGCCCCCGCCCCTGATGAAGACCTGACGAACCGCTGCCGGGACCCACCGCCAGGAGGGACATTCATGAAAGGTAAGTCCCATCCCGGGGTGGCGGGGGGGTGGCGGGGTGGCGGCGGAGAATTTCACCGCCGATTTTGGGGGGCCGAACGCGTTGGCACTCAGCCCCCCGAAGTTTCGGGGAGAAATTCTCCCCCATCCCTACGAATGTATCACAAGGCTAAAAGATATGATGCCACAAGATGAGCCCCTCAGGTCGGAAGGTGTCCAATGTACTACTGGGGAAGAGCAGAGGGAATTTCCAAGTAGCGCCAGAAAGAGTGAAGCGGCTGGGCCAAAGCCAAAAAGACACTCAGCTGTGGATGTGTCTGGTGGTGAAAAGAAAGTCTGATGCTGTAAAGAACAATATTGTTTAGGAACCTGGAATGTCAGATCAATGAATCAAGGTAAGCTGGAGGTGGTCAAACATGAGATGGCAAGATTGAACATCGACATCTTGGGAATCAGCGAACTAAAATGGACAGGCATGGGCGAATTAAATTCAAGTGACCATTATATCTACTACTGTGGACAAGAATCCCTTAGAAGAAATGGAGTAGCACTCATAGTCAACAAAAGGGTGGGAAAAGCAGTACTGGGGTACAATCTCAAAAATGACAGAAAGATCTCAGTACGAATCCAAGGCAAACCATTCAACATCACAGTAATTCAAGTCTATGCCCCAACCACTGAGGCTGAAGAAGCTGAGGTTGATCGGTTCTATGAAGACCTACAACACCTTCTAGAACTAACACCAAAAAAAGATGTCCTCTTCATCATAGGGGATTGGAATGCTAAAGTAGGAAGTCAAGAAATCACCGGGATAACAGGCAAGCATGGCCTTGGTCTACAAAATGAAGCAGAACAAAGGCTAATAGAGATTTGCCAAGAGAACACGCTGATCCTAGCAAACACTCTTTTCCAACAGCACAAGAGGCGACTCTACACATGGACATCACCAGATGGTCAATATCGAAATCAGATTGGTTATGTACTTTGCAGTCAAAGATGGAGAAGCTCCATACAGTCAGTAAAAACAAGACTTGGAGCTGACTGTGGCTCAGATCATGAGCTTCTTGTTGCAAAATTTCAGCTTAAATTGAAGAACGTGGGGAAAACCACTAAACCATTCAGGTATGACCTCAATCATATGCCTTATGAATATACAGTGGAGGTGAGGAATAGATTTCAGGGATTAGACCTGATAGAACACCTGAGGAACTGTGGACGGAGGTCCGTAACATTGTTCAGGAGGCAGCAACTCAATCCATCTGAAAGAAAAAGAAATGCAAGAAAGCCAAGTGGCTGTCTGATGAGGCTTTACAAGTAGCTGAGGAAACAAGGGAAGCAAAAAGCAAGGGAGAAAGGGGAAGATATATCCAACTGAATGCAGAGTTCCAGAGAATGGCAAGGAGAGACAAGAAGGCCTTCTTAAATGAACAATGCAAAGAAATCGAGGAAAACAATAGAATGGGAAAGACTAGAGATCTCTTCAAGAAAATCGGAGATCTCAAGGGAATGTTTTGTGCGAAAACGGGCATGATAAAGAACAAAGAAGGCAGGGACCTAACAGAAGCAGATGAGATTAAGAAGAGGTGGAAAGAATGCAGAGAAGAACTATACAGGAAAGATCTGAATGTCCCTGATAGCCATGATAGTGCAGTCACTGAACTTGAGCCGGACATCCTTGAGAGTGAAGTCAAGCGGGCCTTAGGAAGCATTATTAACAACAAAGCTAGCGGAGATGACAGTCTTCCAGCTGAGCTATTTAAGATCCTAAAAGATGATGCTGTTAAAGTGCTGCACTCAATATGCCAACACATTTGGAACACTCAACAGTGGCCACAAGATTGGAAAAGGTCAGTTTACATTCCAATTCCAAAGAAGGGCAATGCCAAAAAGTGTTCAAACTACCGCACAATTGCACTCATTTCACATGCCAGCAAGGTGATGCTCAAAATCCTACAAGCTAGGCTTCAGCAGTATGCAAACCAAAAACTACCGGAAGTACAAGCTGGGTTTCGAAGAGGCAGAGAAACTAGAGATCAAATCGCCAACATTTGCTGGATCATGGAGAAAGCAAGAGAATTCCAGAAAAACATCTATTTCTGCTTCATTGGCTACGCTAAAGCCTTTCATTGTGTGGATCACAACAAACTGTGGCAAATTCTTAAAGAGATGGGAGTACCAGACCACCTTACCTGTCTCCTGAGAAACCTGTACGAGGGTCAAGAAGCAATACTAAGAACCGGACATGGAACAACCAATTGGTTCAAAATTGGGAGAGGAGTACAACAAGGCTGTATATTGTCACCCTGCTTATTTAATTTATGTGCAGAGTACATCATGAGAAATGCCGGGTTGGATGAATCACAGGTCGGAATTAAGATTGCCAGATTGTTACTGGAATACCGGGTCTCGGAGGGAGTCCTGCCTTGTCATACCAATGGTTCACCAATGACAAAATTTCAGTTTGGGCAGTCACCACATCAGCTCTAGCAAGCTAGGCCAGGTAATTTCAATTCGGAACCCTCTTTGGCATTGAGCGGTCCCCAAGGCAGCCGCTTCAGGTTTGTCTCACAGGCACGTTATGGCGATGGGATGATGGTGCTTCAAAGCATTCCAGCCTGGCCTTTGCAATTTGACCGCTTTCTTCCTGTTGCAATTTTCCCTGCGCTTTCCCTAATGTTTTTTTCCTCAGACTGTCGGACACGACATATGACAGTACGGGTGCTCTTATGTGGGCACAGTATGGTGTTTTGGGCTGCACAAAGGGCTTCTACGCTGGCCTTTGGATCTCAGTTTCTGCTACCCCAGCACACTATGATCCAGTGACTTGGCAGACAGAACATGCAGTGGGAGTCCCCCGCTCCTCACCCTGTTCCACCAGGGTTCTGTCAGTCTTCCTCCGCAGGTCCAGGTGCTGCATGATGGAAGGAACGACTTGGGCTGTAAACCAGGCAAGAACCTGATCGAACAGGCCTTGATTAATGTGCAGGTGGTCCGGCATACCTGGCTGGAAGTAGCCCTTGTGGTTCTCACTGCACCCATGGATCAATTGGAAGGCTCGGAATGACGTTGCCGTTGGCAGGGCACGTCAGAAAGTGAACGCAGAAATGGCTTATGGCCTATGTGAATGGGGTGATGGATGCTCCACCCACAGTAAATTCTTTGGACAAGGAGGGAGCATTACAGGCAGGATGGTGTCTGCCTGTCTAATGTAGGGAATAGCATATTTCTGTCTGATCTGCAAAGGGGCCTGCGGGAAGTTCTGTGCAGGTGGGGGGAGTTTCACAAGCTCTAGGCTTGTGACTCCTGTGGCGACTAGGATGGGCAAAAGAGGAAAGAGATTAGGCATGGTGTGCATGCAGAGGCACCTTATGGTGACAGGTGATGCCTGAGGCCCCCGAACGGATTGTGCTGCTCGCCGGGGGGATAAGGGTTGCCTGGGAGACCAACCCTCCTCACTCACCCAGGTGTTGTGCGGCACTGGGTTGGGGGTGACACCGGAAGGTCTACCTCCCCCAGAAGGGGCAGTCTGGAGGGGCGGCGAGATCAACGACGCCCCTCAGGCTGGGTGTGCTTTTGCCCGAGAAGTGCCGGGTAGTCGCTGGCACAGTCAGCTGCCCGTCCTAGGTTCCCCTTTGCAGATATTTTCAATAAATGTGGCCCAATTTTCAACCCAAGCCTTGTTGTCTGACTCTTCTTTGACCTATCTCCACCCGTAAATGCCCTAACCCTGACGCCAGCTTGTCTGGAAAAGGGTGGGAGTTGCGAGTGGGTGGGGTGAGAAGAGGTGGCTGCTGCCCATTGGGTGCCCACCCCATGGCACCACCAGGCAGGGGAGGGGTCAGCAGAGCCCTCTTAAGCTCTGTGCCCCTTCCCAAACCAGCTCTCTCGCTCTCGCGGCTCCCTTCCGCCCTCCCTTAAGCAGTGTGGGTTTATGCCGGTTGCCCTTTGGGAGCCAGGAATTTTTGGCTCACAGTTAAAATTGGCCTTTTACTGTGTGTCTTTTTGCCTACTTCACACTGTAATTGGGACTAGGGTGTGTCCAGTAGGCGAATACAGTCCAGTCTCTCATAGTTCACATTTCAGTTGGCGGCTAGGATGGGCAAAAGAGGAAAGATTAGGGATGCTGTGCATGCAGAGGCACCTTATGGTGACAGGTGATGCCTGAGGCCCAATCGATAGAGATCGATGACGCCCCTCAGGCTGGGTGTGCTTTGGCCCGAGAAGTGCCAGCTAATCACTGGCACAGTCAGCTGCCCATCCTAGGTTCCCCTTTGCAGATATTTTCAATAAATGTGGCCCTATTTTCAACCCAAGCCTTGTTGTCTGACTCTTCTTTGACCCATCTCTGCCCGCAAATGTTTGAACACCCTCCATCTGGTCAGAAGAACCACCCACAAACAGCAGCTCAGTCTTGTGGTGATTCAGCTTCAGTTTATTAGTCATCCTCCAGTCCATTGTCACCATCAGGTACCGATGTAGCGCACCTACAGTGTCACCTGAGGATGCTGAAAAGGAGGTACTGGGTACATACAATGTCTTATTCCTCTGCTACTACTTCTCCCTTCTCTTCTGAGATACGTTTGGATATTTTCCATTTCCTCTGTACTTGGTATGGCTTGCCTGGAGAGAACTGGAACCTTTGCCTCACTGCACTGGCCATCTCTGATGGAGGCAGAATTCCCTGCACCACACTGATAGATATGCATTTTGTCTATTGCCTTGGCTCATTCTAAGAATAGTTTATGGATTGGAGGGAGATGCAGGCTTAGGATCAGGTCTACAACTAGCAGTCAAAGAAATCAAATCTCATTCATTGGTTTGGTACTGATATTTCAACACCATTCATAATTATACTATTTATTTTATTTGAAGCTACTTCCATCCTGCTTGACACCCAATAATTAGAACTGGTTTACATAAAATCATGCGTAATACAATATGAAAACTAATATACACATAGCATAAAACAATGAATATATTAAAAATCTTACAACTAAAGCAATAAGTCAGGGAAAGCCTGAGTGAACAAATGCACTTTCAAAAAGCAGTTCAAGGTTGCCACAGTGTGTGTCTCTCAAACCGCATGAGGGAGAATCCACCAGTGTGTGTGTGCTATAACCGAGAAGGCCTGCTTATGTGCTGTTGTCTGGCGACACATTTTTGGCCATGAAATGACCAATAATGCTTCCTTTGGATGTCTGAGAGGTCATTTGGTGTATATTGGGGAAGCTATGACATCCCAGGAATTAGAACTGTTTTACATAAAATCATGTGTATGTATAAAACCCAATATACACATAGTGTAAAACAATACATATATTAAAAATATTAGGTTGATTTGGTGCATATTGGGGAAGCTATCTTAAGTATATCCTTGTGAGGCCTTTCCTAACCCATGTGTTGTGTTTTTCTGCTGTGTTGTTTTCTTTTGACCTTTTCTGAGCATTTATAATATTTTCTGAATAGCAATGTTACTATGTTTTCCAAAGTAATAACATTTTCTATATGAAGAGAATATTATTTAAAGCCTAGAATGTCAATAAACTAATGGATGTGTTTCTGTCAAAATCTTGACTAGTCATGCTTAACCATCTGACACACTGGGTGGAAAAGGTACAAATGTGAACTCAGATTAGACCACCAAATCAATAAATGCTAGCTTCTGGGCCACTCCACGAGGCTGGCAGCAACCTTTCTTTTGACAAGAATACAGCCTATTCTGTTTGGGTCCCCAAACCTGCCAAAGAGCTTGAGACGTTTCTTCCAGTCAATTGTCTCTGAGCAGGTGTGGGAAAACTAATTAACCAACTGTGTAGTTTATTCTCTTTTAACAGAAATACTGGCTTGATGGAATGATCACTTTGCCTTAATGTAACTGTGAGGAGAATGATAGGTCTCCTCCCACATGGAATGATAGGTTCCACATGGGTTTTTAACAAGAGCTCCAACTGTAGCTAGAAGCACCCCAAAGAAGTAAAACTGGGGTTTTACCGATTTGAGGCCTGGCAATGAAGGCAGCGGCTCACCTATGGATTGCATCAATTTTCCAGCTCACCTCACCATTGCTTCATTCTGCGTTTGAAAAGATGAATTACGTGGCCAGGTCATGGTCAGGTAGAATGGGACAGAATGTGACCCAGATTGGTTTCACATATGAATGTCTTTTATCAAAGGGTGATGACGTGGCCAAATAGGTCATAAAGCAGAGGATAGCAGGTAGATCGTGGCAAGTGAACACAGCCAAGGTGGCTAATCGGAGAGCAAATGAAATATATGCTGGATTGCCAGCTACATTTTATCAGGTGGCACATTATCTGGCAGACTCAAGTCCCTATACATTACAGGCTCTTATGACTAAATGTCGACTGAACTGTATTCCCTTGAGGGAAGAAGACGGAAAATTTCAAAATGGGCCCAGTCCATGTTGGCTATGTCTGTTCGGTTGCAAGACAGTGGAAGATAGAATTCACTTTCTGCTAGAGTGTGCTAAGTATGATGATTTGAGACTCAAATATATTCTTTGACTCCTAAAGAAAAAGAGGTTGGAAACATGAAGGGATAAGGTACAGATGTCATTAAATAGATTGGATTATTATGCTGCTTTTAGAATGGCAAAATATATCAAATCTGCTCAGAAAGTGAGAAAAGGGGCTTTGAATTCAAACCCAGAAAGTTTGTTTAGTTCAGTGTATGACAAGCCAAGATGGTTTGGCCTTAGGTTTTAAATATTAAATTTTGAGGGTTGTTGTATTTCTTGATGTAACCAGTGACTGTATGTTAGTCAAATATGTTTTAGTCACATGGACTGGTTCACTCTTTTACAAATGACATGTTGTCCACTCATTGAAATTGAACAGAATAAAATTTCCATTACTTTTATCTTTTTCTACAGGATACCAAGAACATCCATGAAACCACAAACTCTTCCTTTATTTATATCCTTCTACAAATTAGCTTTTCTCTGTTGTTCAGCTCAGGTCTCAGCACAATGATGTAGCATTTGGGGAAAAATATGCAGCACAGTAACCCAGTGCTAGAGGCCAAGATGGAGAAAATCTCCACAGCCACCATGTACTTTCCTCTTGTGCTGAGATAGGTTGGAACAAAGGACACCCACACACTGCAAAAGACCAACATGCTGAAGGTGATGAACTTGGCTTCATTAAAACTGTCAGGCAACTTCCTGGCCAGGAAGGCCACGGTGAAGCTGACGGCGGCCAAGAGGCCCATGTAGCTCAAGACACAATAGAACATGAAGATTGACCCTTCGTTACACAACAGGACAATTTCTTCAGTCAGAGAGTACGTGTCCAAATCTGGGAATGGGGGAGATGTTGCCAGCCACAGAGCACAGATCTCTGCTTGAATACTGGAGCATGAGATGACAATAGAATATGCCAGCCTTTTCCCTACCCATTTCCTCATCCGGGATCCTGGTTTGGTAGCCACGAATGCCAGAACCACAGATACAGTTTTGGCCAAGATGGTAGAGAGTGATACAGAGAAAATGATGCCAAAAGCCGTTTGTCGAAGAAGGCAGGTCACCTGATGAGGCTTTCCGATGAACAGGAAGGAAGAGAGGAAACACAAGAGGAGGGAGATGAGGAGAATGTAGGTGAGGCTTCGGTTGTTTGCTTTGACTATGGCAGTGTCCCGGTGCCTAATGAAGATGCCAAGCACCAGAGCTGTGATCAGACACAATAGAAGCGCAGAAGAAATTGAAACAATGGCCAATGTCTCTTTAAAAGCGAGGAAGTTTGGAATCTTAGGAATGCATTTGTCGTGGAATTTGTTTGGATAGTAACTTTCTGGACAACTGACACAACTTTCTACATCTGAGGAACAAACATATATGAATGTATAAAAAACAAAAAGAAATATATTCTCACAATTAAGGCAGCTCTACCAGACATTCAGCTAACACCCAGTATTTTATTGTTTACAGTGGGAGGATGCATAAACCTCCATACAATGTGCTTTATAATGAATGGATAATTTTGACCTTTGTTCCATGAATGACAGGTGTCTCTGTTGTCATCTTGGATTCTTTCCTTTTTCTGTGAATCACTTAGGGATGACAGAGAATTCTGCCATGGATCTCGGTGAGGCTGAATGCCGGTGCATTCGGACCCCCGAAATTGATGGCGGAAAGAAGCCCCTGCCCCCCAGCCCATGAAAGGCACATGAAACAGAGCACTTACCTGCTGCCGTCCGTGCTGACTTGTGAACGGCAGCCGCGCTGCATCCGCCATTCTCTTCCTCATCATAGCTGTGATAGGGTACGTAAATACTTATATTACGTAAATACTACGTAAATACCTTTTGCGTCCCTGCGAAGGCCGTGATAGGCTACGTAAGCATTTACGTAGCCTATTACGGCAAGCCAAAAAACCAACAACAGTGGAAGCAAATGGTGGCAGCTATGGTGGCTGCCATTTGCGTCCCCCCCCCCTTTTTTTTTTTGCTGTTTTAGGCTATGTAAATATTTATGTAGGCTATTACGTTAAAAAAAAGGGGAACGCAAATAGCGTAGTGGGCACTATTTGCATTCATTTCCCCCCCTCTGTAATAGCTTATGTAAATATTTATGTAGGCTAAAACGGGGGGGGGGGAGGAATGCAAATGGCACTCACTACGCTATTTGCGTTCCTCTTTTTTTCCCGCCGTAATAGCCTACATAAATATTTATGTAGGATGAAACGGCTAAAAATAGGGAATGCAAATGGCGGCTGCCATAGCCGCCACCATTTGTGTCCGCTTTTTTTTTTGTGCTTGCTGTGATAGGCTACGTAAATATTTATGTAGCCTATCATGGCAAAATGCAGGGACACAAATGGCGGCGGCTACTGTAGCCACCATTTGCGTCCCTGCAGGTGGCCCAGTGACCAGATGTCCGGCTGAGGGCGGCCCCAGCCGGCAGCCTGGTGGAATCTCTGTGGAGCACAGCCGGCCAGACAGAATTTCAAGAGGAGGGACACCTCCCCCCCTGCGATGTCACTTTTCGAAAAGGTAATTTACTTTCGTACATCCCTAGTCACAGCTACCGCTATGTGAAATGAGAGAACATTCTGGCATTAGTCTAAAAGTTTGGAGCCAACATTGGTTATTTTTCTGATTCACTCTGGCTCAGTTTATGAGTGGTATTGTCGCATTCTCTTTTTTGGTGATTGTAGCATGTGTTCCACACCAAACCTTTGCACATTTGTAAAAGATCCGTTTCTAGTTTTATAAAAACCTATAATTACAGAAACTGCATTTGCTATCATTGGAATTCGTTTTGTTTTGGAGTGATCTGCCATGCACATCACATTGCATATGCATCGATTTACTCGAATGGTTATTTTGATGCCCTTTTAACCTCTCTTCAAGCAACTTCATCCCTACAGGGATGATCACTTCTTTCCCATCCTGGCCTTGCCATTTGCTTTTTGTTGAAGCTCTTTCATCTCATGCAATCTGGATTCGGGTGTATCTAATTGTGCATGGACCCCTAGTTCCACACTAATACCACTAATATGTCAGATAAATCCTTCCTTTAATGCTCTCAAAATGTTGCCACAGTATCCTTCATCGAAACTGCTTATGCAAACTTTTGGAAGTAAGTGGAGTACATGCTGAAAAAGGTATATCACTGCTTTGGTGGATGGTGGGGTACCCTTGTCCTGGGAGCTCATGTGGGGGATGAGAGGCAGGCCTGGCTAAGGGTCAGGGGAGGGTGATGAATTAAGTGGCTTACAAAAGTCTCTATTTTCTTGTTCATTTCCTTCAGAAGCTCAGCACCATCTGACTTTCCTATGGTCGTTGATTGTTACTGAGCATCATAGAGCACTGTTAAAATGCCGGTGACCAAGACTGGATTGGTAGATGTAGCCTTCACTGATCTGGAGCTGAGGTTGTCATGCTTTGGTAACAGTTGGCAGTTTCAGTGCAGGTTCAAGGGGAAGATAACCAGATATCAAAATGTGATGACTATCTTGAGGCTAGGAGTGTACGAAAGTCACTTACCTGGTCTCGCAGCTTGCTTCGCGGTGGGGGGGAGGCGCTTCGCTGCTCCCCCCAAAGTTCAGGCCGGGCGGGGGAGGCTTCCCGCCTTGCCCGGCTGAAATTCAGGCTGGGGAGGAGGCGCCTCGCCTCACCTGGCCGCGAAATAAAAAGTAAAAAAAAACAAAAAACGCCCCTGTGATAGGCTATATGACGATTTACGTAGCCTATCATGGCTAGATCTGCAAAGTCAGCCGTGATAGGCTACATTAATTGTCATGTAGCCTATCACGGGGGCGTTTTTTTTTTTTTTTACTTTTCTTGGAATGGCGGCGGCAGCAGCCGGTTGAAAGACCGGCTGCCGCCCCCGCCCCTGTCGAAGCCCTGCCGAACCGCCGCCGGGACCCGTCGCCGGGAGGGACATTCGTGAAAGGTAAGTCCCATCCCGGGGGGGGGGGTGCGGGGGACAGGGGGGGTGGAGAATTTCTCCCCGAAACTACTTTGGGGGGCCGAATACGTTGGCATTCGGCCCCCCGAAGTTTCAGCGAGAAATTCTCTGACACCCCTAGTTGAGGCCCCTTTAAAGGAGAAGGGAGGCTTCCTCAGACCTGCTCCTTCAAAGACAAGAGGCTTGAGGGAATAGTGAAAGGACCTCCATGTGAGGCATGGCCAACACACTGACACAAGGATGCAAGACCTGGTCATGGGGACGAGGTCGGCAGAATTTCTTCCGCAGATCCATGTGAGGTTGGTGAGGGAACAATGCTATGTGTACGGCTAGGTGTAGGCCTGGAGCTGGGGAGCTTGTTCCAAAAGGGCTGAACTAGAAGGACAAAGCTTCAGTACTATAGAACGATAGAGCACTCCCATTGGAGGGAGGGAGTTTCTTATTATGTTTACTTTCATACTGTGGCAATCTCCAGCAAAACTGTTGCTCATTTGAAAGTCCAAAGACTCCGGAATCTTCTCTCTTCCTTTGGGTTGCAGGTGCAAACACCTTCTTTAATCTCTTCTCCACAAAGGCCAGGAATGTTAATACCATTAATGGAAAGTAATTCTATATCTTCCTGCTCACACAGGAGCAGCTATGACTACTTTAGAATTCTCTGGTAACTTGAGTTTTATTAATGCTAAAATGCATTAGCTCTGTTTCTAAAACTGTTTCCCTGAAGAGGGACAAGAGAAAATTTCAATAAAATCACATGTATCAATTTGATCTTTAAATAAAGAGTTCAATGCACAATATATGGCATGTTCAAATCTCTCAAAAATGTAATTGACAACAAAAGATGGGGAAGGGTTGCTTGCAAATAAAATGCATCTTGTTATCATATGTCCTACCATTCTGGTTTGAGAACATCCCATCTGGACATGGAGCACAATCATAGCAGCAAAATTTCTCCCCCTCTTTCTTTTTCTTGCTGTAACCAGGAGGGCAGTTGTCAGTACACTGAGAAAGAGGTGGCACCTATTCAAAGAGCTTAGTATTAAGAAAGGTTTGAGGAATCCATTTCACATCAGAGAATGCACCAGTAAACAGGAAGGCCAGTGGTCCTGCATAGATGGCACATGAAGTGCCAACGTCTCCTGTGAACTCCAGAAGATTAGAATTTCCATTCCTCGTCTGATCAATGATACAACTAGCTTGGATTCCATTTAGCACCATTAACTAGATACATGTCTCAGAATTCACATGAAAGTAATGATGGGCAACATGATCCTTTCTTCCTTCCACACCTTCTTTTTCTTACTGCAACCAGGATTGCAGTAGACATTAGACAGAGAAAGAGGTGGCACCAGTCCAAAATTATTGCAAGAGCACAGTATGAAAGAAATGTTTGTTGAACCCATCACACCTTCAGATCTTCTACCAGTAAACACAAAGGCCAATGACATGGAATGTTCGATGTCAAAATGCCCAGGTAATACATTCAGTTGGAGGATTATCCATTGTTGAAAGCAAATGGAAGATTTGAATGTGCATTCTTAGGATGTCTGAGATTTCACATGAAACTAATGATGGGGAACATGATCTCTCCTGTGTTAGCTATTAGTCTATCTTAAGCAAACATGTCCCATCTAGATATTGCAGTCTATTGCAGAGAATCCATCACACCTTCAGATCTTCTACTAGTGAACACAAAGACCGATGGCATGGGATGTTAGTTGTCTAAATGCACAGGTGGTGCATTCCATTGGGGGAATAGCCATTGTCCAAAGCATCTAGAAGATTTGCATTCCCATTCTTAGGCTGGCTCAGGTTTCTCATGGAAGTAATGATTGGCAGTAGTGTGGTGTAGTGACTAGAGTGTTGGACTGGGAGTCAGGAGATCTGGGTTCTAGTCTTCAGTCAGCTATGGAAGCTCACTGGGTGACTTTGGGCCCATCACAGACTCTCAGCCCAACCCACCTCATAGGGTTGTTATTGTGAGGATAAAATGGAGGAGGAGGATGATGTACACTGCTTGGGTTCCTTAAAGAGGAAAAAAGGTTAGATATAAATGTAACAAACAAACAAACAAACAAATAAATAAACCAACAAATCTCTCCTGTGTTAGCCACTAGACCATCTTGGTCGGTACATGTCCCATCTCAATATTGCATTTTTCTTACCTTGCCTATTTTTATGTGGAATACCCACCATCCCTATTTCAATGTACTCCTTCAAAAAGTGATGTTCCCTCTGTCTCAAAACTGTATTGCAGCGACTTTCAAATTAATGATGCATTTTCTAAAGAATGGCAGTCATTTCCCTACCTGAGTCAGGTCTCTGTGCCATTTGATTCTGTCCTCATGAATGGTGACCCCTTTGCTTGGAGGAGCGCGAGGATCCAGCTTTCCCACTTTGACCCTGACATAGGACTGATTTGGGAAGGTGACGATGTTTGTAATATCGAATCCCCCCTCAAATTCTCCATGTTCATTAAATGTAATTTCATCTCCAGCATTGTTGTTGAATGAGGTGGTCTGAATCAGTGAGTGGAGCTAGGTGGAGAGAAAAAGAGAATCAAATGGTCTATAAAGTTGTGTAATGTTCTCATTCAGATTGTTCAAATAGCCTGTGGAGAGAAGAGTATATCCACCTTTCACTAGTAGAAATAGGGAAAGACTGACAAATAATCAATCACCGTAAACTCAACAGGTGAAGGTGTTGCAAGGAGAACTTCGGAAAATATATGTCTTGGGAAAAATGGGAAAGTATGCAATACTTACATTTGTAGTGTGCTTTATAAATTTAAGGTCACCCTGTTGCTTTAGGAAAGTCATTCCCAAGTTGTTGACCTTCAGGCATTTTGGACCTCAGCTCCCATCAGCCCCACGTAACAAGGCCAATGGTCAGGAATGCTGGCAATTGCAGAACAACATTTCTGAAGGCACTAGGTTGGGGAAGGCTGCTTATTTTAATTAGGAACGTAGAATATATTACATATAAATTGGTTTGCCCATCAAATTATCATTACAATTGAAGACATGTAGAAGTAAATTCAGTAAAATTGTAATTCTTGCCTCAATAAAGTATATTTTAATATTCATTATACCAAACATGATAACTTCATGAGCAAAGCAAGTTATACATAATATCATGTAGGTGTAGGGGAGTACGAAACCCTGCTTACCTGGCTCCGTCGGGTTCTGCAGGTGGGGGGAGGCAATCTATTCCTCCCCTCGGAATCCTCGATGGGGGGGAGGCGATCCGTTCCTCCCCCACGGAGCCCTGCCCGGCTGGCTCTGCTCTGTGGCCAGGCCGTGGAGCCGCCGGCTGGGCCAACCCACAGCAGGGCGTCCAGTCGCTGTCAGGCTGGTGCGGATGCAAATGGTGTCATGCATAGGGGACACCGTTTGCGTCCCTACACAAGCCCATGATAGGCTATGTAAATATTTACGTAGCCTATCATGGCTAAAGCGGGAATGTAAATGGCGTAGGGGATGCCATTTGCGTCCCTGCTTTAGCCGTGATAGACTATGTAAAGATATACGTAGTCTATCATGGGCCAGCATAGGGACTCAAATGGCGGCGGCTACGACGGCCGCCGTTTGTGGCCGCAGTGGCCTGGCAGCAGCCGGAGCCACTGCCGCCACCACCCGAGCCGGAATCAGAGCTGCAGCCAGGTAGGCTCTGTTTCGCGGGGCTTTTGCGGGGTGGTGGGGTGGGGGGCTCCATTCTGCTACGGATTCTGGGGGGCCAAATTCACTGGAATTCAGCCCCCATGGGATCCGTGGCGGAATTCTCTAACATCCCTATTTAGGTTCCTATTTTTATGTCTGACCAAAGGGAACTTCAACAAATAGCTTCTGAAACATCTGAATCATCAAAGAGACTAGAAGAAGCAGGAGGATTGGAGGCACAGGAAGACTAGTTTACAGCATCTGTTCCTGTTTTCAAGCAAGTTTACAGAAATTCCTAAACCTTTTCATGCTTGCAGGGTACAGCTTAGGGAAATCTAATCTGGAGGAAAAGCTACTGTGATCAGATTTAACTGTAGGGATGTACGAAAGCCACTTACATTTTCGAAGGGTGACATTCGCAGTGGGGGGGAGGTGCTCCATCTCTCCCCCCGAAATTCTCTCCAGCTGGCTCTGCTCTGCAGAGCCGCCGGCAGGGGCCACCCACAGCCGGACATCCGGCTGCTGGGCAGCCTGCAGGGATACAAATCCCTGCCAGAGCTGCCGCCATTTACGTCCCTGTATTTTGGCGTGATAAATATTTACGTAGCCTATCACGGCAAAAAAAACCCAAAACAGCAAACGCAAGTGGCTGCGGTTACAGTGGCTGCCATTTGTGTTCCCTTTTTTTTTGCCGTGATAGGTTACGTAAATATTTATGTAGCCTATTACGGCCAAAAACTAGGGAACACAAAAGGCGGCCACTACGCCATTTGCGCCCCTCTCTTTTGCCGTAATAGCCTACGTAAATATTTATGTAGGCTATCACGGCCAAAAAAATAAGGGAACGCAAATGGCGGCCACCGTAGTTGCTGCCATTTGCGTTCCCTTTCTTTTGCCATGATAGGCTACGTAAGTATTTATGTAGCCTATCATGGCTATAGTGATGAAGCGAATGGCGGCCGCGGCCACCATTCGTAAGTCAGTGCGAACGGCAGCAGGTAGGTGTCCCGTTTCGCACGCCTTTTGTGGGGTGGGGGGGTGGGGGGAGGCTTCGTTCCTCCACAGATTTTGGGGGGCTGAATCCACTGGCATTTGGCCTCACTGAGATCCGTGGTGGAATTCTCTGACATCCCTATTTAACTGGGGAATATTCTCTCACTCAACTGCAACTGTGAAGAATGTACATTTTTATCCATGTTCTGATATGGTGACTTTATTGAAATGTTGGGAATCTTGGCATCACTTGGAGCATCCCTAAATGTCTATCATTCAAAGATACATTAGATCAATATGTTTAATTAGGAAAGGAAGAATTTATGATGCTGGGAATCTTGCAGAGAGGTATTTTAAAAATCAACCCTCTCATGTATTCATTACTTTCAGAAATATTGCTTCTCTAGCTTGCACAGCAAAGTTTTATTGCATGGTTTTTAGAAATTATTTGTGTGGGGGATGAAGGCTGAGTTGCAACATATAAACTCTAAGTCTTAGATATTGCATTCATCCATCCATCCAGATTTTTTGTTACTATCTAAACTTGATTAATTTTTCCACTTTTACAGAAAAAACAGAACAGAAACAGCCTTTGTGGAAAAACAAAACAAAACAGTAAATAAGTCGTTCTCCCCTGAATGTTTTCTGGTTGGTTTCCAGGACTTAACATCTCTAGTCTGGATACAACCCCCTGCCTGTCTGCTGTTCACATTTGGCAAGGAAGGGAAGAAAACTGAGAAGATGAGCAAGACATCCTGGGTGCTTTGTAGGGATTGCCAGCTAAACCATGTGCTACGTTTCAATGGATGGTGTCTGTATCTGTGTCCAGTTTTTATTGGAACCACCACAAGGGGAGAGGAAGTTTAATACTTCTCTCTCCAGAGGCAGGTTCATCCCCTTTGTACTTATGGAATATGGACATAAGCACCCCATTGGCACAATTTCCTTTTTGCTGAGTCCTATAGCTGTGGTGTGGGTGTGGGAGTTCAGAGAGAGATGACAGGTAAACTCATGGCCTGGGAGGGAAGGATTAACCATACCATTCCTGCATAATAATTCCAATAAATGTAAGACCCAACCCCAACAATAAGAAAAGGAAAAGAGATAGGTGTTATCTATACCATTAATGGAACAGAGTTTAGCATTTAGAGGTAAGTAGGACACTGACTACTGCATGTCACGCCATTGTCCAGTATCTAGACCATGACGTTTGACTTCCATTGATAAGGACAGGTTACCTGCCAGGGTTCTACACTCTGAGGAGAAAGTCTGACTCTGATCTCCATTGTTCTGTGGCTGACTCTAGCTGAGTAGATGGTGTGCAAGGCATGGGCCACAGCGTAGACAGCATTGTAGATACTGTAGCTGTGGCCGGTCATCCTCATTTCAAAAGTAACCCCAGGAAGGCTTTCCAGCATCTCCTCTCCAGTACATGTTTGAGCTTTGAGACTCATAATTGAGTTTGAAAGTGAACAACCAAATGCTTGTTCCCAGAAAAGACGAACAAAACCATCTTCATTTGCCCAGGAAGGATTGACAAGCTCAACAAATTCTGGGAAGTCTTGAAGCTCCCTTGATGGAATTGTAAAGGAGATAGCACCATGGAGCATTTGTACATCCAATCCAGCAGCTAGCATAATGGGATTTATATTGTATTCGATCTGGGCTGTTGTTATCCATACTTTTGCTGCAGAGAACCTCCCCTTATGCTGAGAAGGCTTTAGGGGCATTATCTTGCTTCCATATATAAAAAATTCCAGCCACATAACAGCTGGAGATTCTCCATATATTACAACTGCATTGGCTTCGCTCTCCATGATAGTCTTCAAAACCTTCACTTTGTCAGAGAAGATTTTAAGTATATCAAATATAAACACATTTTTTTCAAGCATTTCTATGAATGCAGAACAGATTTTGTTCTGGGAAAGCAGAGATTCCATGGTGTGCAAAAAATGGTCTCCACCCTCATCGTCCGTAGCCATAAGTCCAACCCAGTTCCATCTGAAATGCCAAAATAACTGGACAAGTCCTTGGTATTGAAGTTCTTCCTTGGGGGCCATGGAGTAAAAGGAAGGGAAACTGGCTTGATCATTCACTGCTGGCTCAAAGGAGCCATATGAAACCTAAAAAAGAAAAAAATAGGGATGTCAGAGAATTCTGCCACAGATCTCAGTGAGACTGAATGCCAGCGCATTTGGCCCCACATAATCCATGGCAGAATGAAGACCCCCACCCCACCACCCCACGAAAGGCGCACGAAACGGAGCACTGACCTGGTGCTGTTCGCGCTGCTTTGTGAGTGGCGGCTGCATCTGTAGCTGCCATTTGCTTACCCATTTTTGCCGTGATAGGCCACGTAAATACTTACGTAGCCTATCACGGCTATTGCAGGGACGCCATTTGCATCCCTGCGGAGGCCGTGATAGGCCACGTAAATATTTACGTGGCCTATCACGGCAAAAAAACAGGAACGCAAATGGTGGCAGCCGTAGCCGCCGCCATTTGCATCTGCAGGTGCCGCATGCCTGTGAATGCACCGGGCCGGCGGCTCCGCGGAGTTGCTGTGGAGCGGAGCTGGCTGGGTTAGGATTTCAGGGGGAGGTGCGGAGCTCCTCCCCCCCACCGCGAATCACCCCCTTCGAAAAGGTAAGTGACTTTCGCATATCTCTGGAAAAAAAGAAAGCAAAAGAAAGACAGCAGCAGACATTTCAGAATGGGAGCAGGGGTATCTGATGGTCTCGTCACTCATTAAAGGGGAATCACAAAACAAACTTTTCAGCAGTTAGGGATGGCGGAGAATTCCACCACAGATCTCAATGAGGCTGAATGCCAGTGCATTCGGCCCCCCGAAATCCATGGCGGAATGACCCCCCCGCCCCACCACCCTGCGAAAGGCGTGTGATTTTCCCCATAGCCTAAATACTTATGTAGCCTATCACGGCTAATGCAGGGACACCATTTGCGACCCTGTGGAGGCCGTGATAGGCTATGTAAATATTTACGTAGCCCATCCTGGCAAAAAAAAGGGACAAAATGGCGGTGGCTACAGTGGCTGCCATTTGCATCCCTGCGCAGCCCAGCAGCAGCTGAATTTCGTTGTGGGAGGCTCCGCCCGGTGGCTCCATGGAATCACCATGTAGCGAAGCCAGTCAGCGAGGATTTTGGGGGGAGGGACGGAGCACCTCCCCCCCACCACAGATGTCATGAAACGAAACGGGTAAGTCATTTTGTACATCCCTATCAGCAATTACATGCCTCTAAATTCTATTGCTTATGAAAATGACACCTGTTAAGCTAACAACCTTGTTTATGTGCAGATTGGGGAAGGGTGGTTAGGCTAGCCATGGTGCATGGTGGTTACCGCTAACCACCATGACTGTCATTGCCACACGTGCAGCTAACCAAATTCCGCAACATGGTTAGACTAACCATTCTCTAACCACCCTCTCCCCTGCAGCACCCTGAAGCCCTCCAGGCCGGCATCCCAGCAGCCTTTGTTCTTGCAGTGGCCATTTCAGCATTTGGTGCTGGCAGCGGATCTCCCCTCAAAATCGGAAGGGGTGGTGCTTGTGGGAGAAGGACCATGCCCATTGTGGCGGCAGCACAGGGCACAGGCAGGCACGAGCCACCACTCTAAGGGCACTTTTCTGCTGGTGCAGATGTGGATTGGCAACTGTGCCATGTGTTGCTAGGCATATCTTGACCATAGAGACCTGCCACTCAGGCTAGATGGGCTACTCCTTCTTTGGCCACTCTTGCCGTGGAGCACTATGGTGGCTGCAAATATATCACAGAGGGTGTTCACATGTCACACTAAGCCATGGTAGATCCCACTAACCATCTTGCTACAAGTACTTAGTGAGCGTGGTTAGTCCCTGGTTAATAAACTCCTGTGGTTGGGTCTGACCTTAGTTCAGATGTCACCCTAAGCCACCATGGTTAGATGACAACCTTAACCATCAGGGCTTAGCGTGAAATCTGAACTGGGTCAATAACTTGAAAATTTGTATCCGTGAACTTGCCAATGAGGCTACTATTGTGAATAGTGATCTGATAACCATGTCATCAGTAGCAAATTTAAAAGTGCTGAGAATTTACACATTTGTTGTGTTCACTCCAGTAGATACAGCTTGGCATATGATATATTTCTTTCAAAGTTTTCTGAAAGCTACTGCTGCATGGTATTCAAGCTTGCTGAAGAGCTGTGCCTTTCATTGGTATGGTGAAGTTCTAAGCAGTGGGTCAAACTGATTGATGTTTTTTGCACCATGAGAGCCTACAGCAGTAACTACTGGCAAAGTTGTGTTGGAAATGATCAGTTTCACGCTGAAATTAGAATACTGCAAGCACACAAACTTTTGAGAGAAATTCTCTTAGACAGGGTTTCTCCTACAAGGCCTATTCCCTTCCATTATGGAATGTGACATCACAAGGTTAGACTACATGTTACTACAAGGACTGGAAACCTAGTGTGTGTGTGAGGTTAGGGAGACTTTAATCCTCCTCCTCCTCCTCCCATACTGTGGTCCCAATATGGATTACCAAAAAGGTATCCGGCTGCATTGTAAATAGCAGGCAAAGTGTTAAAGCCCCTTAACCCCACCCCAGTGTCCTGATCCATATTAAGTTCCAGTGCTTACTTTTGAGGAAACCAAGGAAAAGAACAAACACTTTTAAATTAACATGACCCTGCGGCAGTTTGGGGATGGAATTTCTTTTCCATGTGGGGCGGGGGGAAAGATAGGGATTGGGGCTCATGGCTGACTGTTTTTCCCTGAAGGCTGAAAGTGTGAGGCCCAAATCCTTCTGTATGTTAACATGTGTTCATCAATTCACAGAAATGCAAGTTTCATTCAACCCAGATTGAGGTATAGACATCATTTGTAGCATTGATTTAGTTGGATTCTTGTACCTATGCAAACAGACGCCCAAAAAACTAGAGGGGGAACGTCTGAGGGTGCCACATGCTCCAGAGGTTTGCCTCAGGAGCATTTGTAACATTTGTTTGTTTATTAAATTTCTGTCCTGCCCAATAGCCAAAGGTATCTGGGAGGTGCAGAACAATTAAAAGCACAAAATACATCTTAGAAAACCATATGAAATGTAAACATTGAAACTACAGTATAAAAGTAGAACCCCCCTCACCCAGAAAAAGCTAGCAGGAATGCAGAGATTAAAAGTACGATAAGAGATTGAACATGAGGGAATAAAAGACTTGGAAAATTAACACTGGGACATTAAGAAAGTATAAGTAACACTTGGAAAATTAACTGATTAGAAGACTGGGAAAATTTCCTGGTGCTGGAAAGAGGACAACATAGGTACCTTTCTGGGAAACTCATTCCACAACTGGGGTGCCATAGCACAAATGCAGTCTTCTTGATAGCCACCCGCCTCACTCGCTTTAGCAGTGGCTCCCAGAGAAGGTCTGCTGGAGAAGACCTTAGGGTCTGGGCAGGTACATAAGGGAGGAGATGATCCTTCAGAGTACCTGGCTCCAAGCCATTTAGGGCTTTGAATGTTAAGACCAGTACTTTGAATCAGGCCCAAAAATAGACTGGCAGCCAGTGCAGATGGAAGAGTCCTTGCACAATAGGATCATGTTGGCCAGAACCCATTAACAGTCTCGCTCCCCAGTTTTGGACCAGCTGAAGTTTCTGGACCATTTTCAAAAACATCCACACGTATAATGTCTTGCAGTAAACCAGACAAGAGGTTGCTTAAGCCTGGATAACTGTAGCTAGGCTACCTCTGTCCAGATGAGGATGTAAATGGTATATCAGCCTCAGCTGATAAAGGGTGCCCCATGCCACTGAGTCAGCCCGTGCCTCAACTGACTGTTCTGGGTCCATGAGTACACCCAACAACACTGCTGGTGCTTTAGGAGGAGTGCAAGCTCTCCAGAACAGGTTGAACCTCACTTGGGCAGATGGACAAACCACCCATTAGCAGTACCTCTATCATGTCCAGATTGAGTCTGCATTTCTTAGCCCTCATCCAGTCGGTTACCATGCCCAGGCACTGATTTAGAACAGCCACTGCCTCACTGGGATTTGATGAAAAGGAGGGATAGAGCTGGGTGTCATCTGCATATTGATGACGCTTCAGCCTACATCTCTGGATAACCTCCCCCAGCAGTTTGGGTAGATGCTTAAAAGCATGGAGAATAGAACAGAGCCCCGTGAAACACCATAACCATTGCTGTGAAAGCACAGAGCAATAATCCCCCAGCACCACCTTCTGCAAGGAGCTGCAAGCATAACCGTAACCACTACTGTGCAGTGCCTCCAACTCCCAGCCCAGACAACCTATCTAGAAGGATACCACTGTTGATGATATTGCAAGCCACAGAAATGGTGCAGGAGAATCAACAGGGTCATGATCCCTGTCCCTCTCCCAGGAAAGGTCATCCGCTAGGGTGACTAAAGCAATGTTCATTCCAAAACCAGGCCCGAAGCCTGATTGAAATGGATCTACATGACCAATTCCATCCAAGAGTGCCCGGAGAACTGTGTTGCGTTATTGTTTTATTTATTGTTGTTTGTATTCCATCAGATCTTAGGTTCACTGCTTTGATACTTTTGTTGAAAGTGCTTTATAATTTGAACAATAAATAAACAAACACTGTGGTGCAGTAAGAAAATGTTCAGCCCTGGACATAACGGTCTCGTGCCCTGCTTTAGATGGCCATGGCACAGCTTTCAAGGAAACTTTGGATACAAGGTATTCCAATTCAGATAAAGAAAGGGAGTTAATGGTGGGGCAAATAGGAACAAGTAGAAAAGGTGTATAGAGAGTGTCAAACATGCACTGAAAGTTTAGGAGGACATGCATGTCTAAATCAGGAGTTCTAGCCAGTAGGCAAAAGAAACAGAATGGATGTGAATTCCTCTTTGCCATGGTCCTCTTCCGGCTAAGTCTGGGGAAGGCTGGAAGACAATCTTCCAGATTGGCATTTTGCTACCCTTGTCCTCCTGTGGTAGTGTTCATGTTCAAAATAGCATGGTGTATACTTTGTCTCTTATGCCTCATCCCCAACTCCCTTCTTTGTTGAACCACATCCCCCAGATTTCACATATACACAGAGATGAATATTTGGTCAATGAGTCCTCTAGATATTCAGTCCTGTCACCAAAGGACAATCCTTCTGTACACATATGAAACATACAGTGTTAGCTTGAGATTTAGTTGAAGCAGACCGACTGAAATCAATGGGTCTATTTCAGGTATGATTAAATCTGGATCAAGCCCACTCCTCATACAAAGATTTGGAAACCCATGGGGAATTCCAAATGCAACCCCACATATCTCAGCTCCTTTTCCTCCCCCCTCCTTCTGTACCAGTTCATACTGACAAATCATCAAATTGCTACTGGAAAGAGAGAAGAGTTCATTATAGGAGAGTTGTGCTGATCCTACCTGTGGAACCTTGTAAATGGGTAAGATGTCTGCCATACGTGAGGAAGTTTCAGAGCTAAGTCCGCCGATGACTCCTATGACATTTTTCTGAAAGCCACATTCATAGTTGGGGAGAAACTGGTGGGAGTTAAAGAGGAAGCCCAAAGTGGTGCAATAGGTCATCTTTGAATCAGTGTAGCTGTCAAAGATGTGGAACCCGAGAGTGACGTTGGGCAAGATGTTGGGATTGTCATTGATCTCATCAATGGCAAACACGAAAGCCAGGATGTGCTGGTAGAAATTTGTCACCACCCTGCAAAAAAAGTGACATCCTGTTTCATAGGAGAGTGCACAAACCTCGTTCATGGGAGAGTTAAACGGTGCACAAAATAATTTTAACTCAGTACAGGTCTACTCAAGATCTGAAAAGTTCAGCTGCTTGTTTATAAAGAGGGAGCATAACCCGCAAATTTAGTCATAAATTAAGGGCCTTTGAAAAGATGGACCAGATGGTTACATGTTGCTGGATTGTGCTTTGGGGCTCCTAAGACTAGGCATGTCGCTGTCAATATTCAGCTCAGATCATATTTTAATGTGTCACATATCATTTTTTATGCAGACATCTGGGTAGAACAGATCAAACATTTTCTTGGATTTCACTGTTTTCACTTCCAATATTTCCATCTATGTTGTTCTCTATTATATATTTTCCACTACTAATATCCACGGTGTCACAGCATTATGCTCCAGTGTTTTGACCATTGCCACTTTCTAGGTGCTTCCGAAACTGCATCTGCTTCACAGAGTTTGAGACCTCCTTGTACCTTCAGCATCTAGCTTTTCGTAGCTTTAAATGAACGAATCTAAGAAGGAATACAGGACGTTGGCCTATATAGGTCTTGCAATGATGTCTGTGCTATCCCCTATGAACTTGTTGTGAATGGAAACTGTTAAGGTAATCATGCCTGTTGTGTTTTGCATGTCAGTTTTGTCTTACATCACAGTTTACATCTCTCCCCAGCCCTGCAAGCATATACAGGTCTGTCAGTTTGACGTTAACACCTCATGGACATGACAAATTGGACAGTGTCCATGAAAGCTTATGCCAGGATATGTGTATTCAGTTTTAAAGTGCTACAAGAATCTTATGTTTCTGTTTTGCTGCAGTACACTATTCTGGCCACCCATCTGGAAAGCAGAGAAATGTTATTTTTGTGCTTCACAAGTGAAGTAATACAGATGGACATGTATAGGTCTCCCCTATAAGGTCATTAGGTCCAGGGTGGAAAAATTCCTAGCTCCATCACTGTGAACATCAAACTTCAGAAAGTCTTGGGAACCTATTTCCACATTCTCCTTTTCACTTAGGAATGGACAAAGGAGATTCCGACTACTCACATCACCCTCTGGAACAGTCTGCCTATGCAACACCACACCATCCTGGTATTACTTTAAAAGATCTACCGCTATGATTTTCCAAGATCATAAGTACTGTGCTGTCGGTCATATAAAGACTCACTCAAATAACCCTAAATATCATCTTGGGATGGGTGTGGGGGGAGAATTCCTTACAGGGGCATGTTAATCTTCTCCAGAGAAGGATGTCTGATGAATAAAACTTTGGGGACCATGTAGTGGATATAAGATGCCATTCCACCAATGAGGAAGTCACCTGGCTGGTACCACTCGTGTGAAATATACAGAGGCTTGTTTCCACTGCACTTAATAGCATGCATTTTCCAGACCACATTTGGCAGTAGCAGTAGAGGCAGCAGCAGCAGCAACAGCATCCTTCCACACATCAGGGTCTCCCGTGTCTCTCTCTACATCCACATAATTACTACCATCAGTCTGACTTGAACAAGGTGTGTGGCAGCTGACTCTGAAATGCAACTCAGTGAAGATACAGGTGTCCTCTTTATCCTTAAGCTCAACAGGGTAACAAAAGCAACCCTTCAATGCCCATTGAGAGTCACCATCTGAAGGTTGAGGTGCACGATGGAAGAGGGAACGGGATCAACATGACAGAGCCCTGGTTCTCTGTTCTCATGATCCTTAGCAGTCAATGGCCCTTTGTCAGACTTATAAATATTTCAGACTTGCCTGATGATTTTTTTTTCCCCCTAGAAAGCTCTTTGAGCAGGTAAATCAATTATAGCAATTTTATTAATTACAGGGGAGGTAAACACAAGTGCAATGTTTTTGGACTCCATGATGCAACATCCGTAGTAGAAGTGCTGAAACAAACATATTTGTCTGATCTCCCTGCTCCATTCTGCTCCTCCCTAATGGTGAGGAAGGAATAGCAGGTAGAATCATGTACTTGGAAGGGATATCATAGGTCCTTTGGTCCAACCCATGCCAACAGAGGAAATTTCCTGTACGTTGCTGGTGGTGGTGGGGAGTTCACAGGAGTAGGAACATTTTCGATGACCCACAGTGACGCCAAGAATGGAGTCAATGAAGAGGTCAGCATGCTTGGAATAGAACTTCCACTTCTACAATTGATATTTTTCTGTCTTTGCAAGTATAAAACAAGACAAATCAGAAAAGTAAAAAAAGTAAAAACAGTGAAGCCCTATCTTAACCCTGCAGTAGAATGTAAATTTATTAAAAAAGGAAATGATGCATTTATAGGAGTCATGCTGGATGTTCTCTCTCTCTCTCTCTCTCTATATATATATATATATAGTTCCTAGTCTACTTTGCAACTGCAAGAGTTCACAACATCCTCTGTTCCATCTAACATTGACCCTTCTTGGTATCCCCCATTGTGTACTAGTCACTGGAGTTTGGGACCTATGTTGAACAGGATCCTAAAAGCAAGGGAAGTTGTGTTGGCCATAGGGATGGACAAAAGTCACTTACCTGTCCTCGAAGCTTGTTCGCGGTGGTGGGGAGGTGCTTCGCTGCTCCCCCCGTGAAGTTCAGGCCGGGGGGGGAGGCTTCCCACCTCGCCCAGCCGAAATTCAGGCCGGGGGGGAGGCACCTCGCCTCGCCCGGCCGCGAACTAAAAAGTTTTAAAATAACAAAACGCCCCCGTGATAGGCTACGTGACGATTAACGTAGCCTATCACGGCTAGATCTGCAAAGTCAGCCATGATAGGCTACGTTAATCGTCACGTAGCCTATCACGGGTAAGTATATATAAAAAAAGAAGCACGTACGCTAATGGCGGCCCCCATAGGGAGCCGCCATTCACGTTCCTTATTTGGTCGCTGTAGTCTACGTAAAGATTTACGTAGACTACGGCGAAAATAAGGGCAACGCAAATAGCGTTGCCCTTATTTTCACTGTAGTCTACGCAAATCTTTACGTAGACTACAGCGACCAAATAAGGAACGTGAATGGCGGCTCCCTATGGGGGCCGCCATTATCCATATGCGCTTTTTTTTTTAAAGTCACCCGTGATAGGCTACATGACAATTTACGTAGCCTATCACGGCTGACTTTGCAAATCTAGCCGTGATAGGCTACGTTCATCATCACGTAGCCTATCACGGGGGCGTTTTTTTTTTCTTTTATTGCAATGGCGGCGGCGGCAGCCAGTCAAAAGACCGGCTGCCGCTCCCACCCTGGGCGAACACCCGCCGAACTGCTGGCCAGACCCGCTGCCGGGAGGGACATTCGCCAAAGGTAAGTCCCGTCCTGGGGGGGGGGGGTGCGGGGGGCGGGGGGGTGCGGAGAATTTCTCCCCGAAACTTGTTCGGAGGGCCAAACACGTTGGCGCTCGCCCCCCCCGAAGTTTCGGGGAGAAATTCTCCGCCAACCCTAGTTGGCCATATGGAAAATTCCACATTCCATATTAATGTAATGCCATATTAGTCCTAGCAAAGATGATAAAAATGTGCCTGTTTTTTGAGATCTCAAGATCTCAAGATCTCAAGATCTTGACATGTCTTCAGGCAGGAAGATGATAGGAAAAGCAAGTTAGGGTTTAGGGGAAAGCTAGGTGAAAAAGATAACTTACTGATGAACTCATGGTGTCCCATGATCTCAAGCTTGTGATGGAATGGAGGAAGAACGGGGGTGACAGGGTCCGCTTTTTTTTCCACTCCCTTTCCCCTCATCCCACCAGCTTTTCGCAACATCTTGCCAGATGAAGAGATCTGGAGATCTTGAAAGCTTGTATTTTTGTTGTGATCTTTTGGGTGACCAAACTGAGGCATTCCACAAACATGGAAAAAGGATGCTATCGATGTCAGTTGGGATGCAGTGAGCCTAGGAAATACAGCTCCCATGAAGCCCGGCCAATTTAGACACAACACATATGTATTAATATTATTAATATTTACATGTATTACATTTCTATACTGCTCAATAGCCAAAGCAGTCTGGGTAGCTTCAAAAAAGTTGAAACCATTAAAAAGGAGAGGAGCTCCATCATGTACTGCAGTCCTGAGCTTTGTCAGGCTTGATTGGTCAAAACATGTAGACTGAATTAGGCTCGGAGACATACAGGCAGCCAGTGCAAGCAGGCCAGAATGAGTGTTATGTGTTCAGACCTCTGGTCCTTGCTATCAACCTGGCTGTAGGGATGGCGGAGAATTTCTCCACGAATCTCCAGGAGGCCGAACGCCAATGCATTCGGCCCCCCGAAATTGGTGGTGAAATTCTCCGACGGCCCCCCACCCCCCCCGGGATGGGACTTACCGTGGTCGAATGTCCCTCCTGGCAGCGGGTCCCGGCAGCATTTCGATGGCTTTTCAGTGGGGGTGGGGGCGGCGGCCGGTCTTCCTTAGCAGTAGTTAAAGTAAAAAACAACAACACCACACACGTGATAAGCTACGTAACTATTTACGTAGCCTATCATGGCTAGATTTCCAAAGTCAGCTGTGATAGGCTACGTAAATCATTACGTAGCCTATCATGGGTGACTTTGGGGGGGGGAAAAAAAGCACGTACGCAAATGGCGGCGCCCATGGGCACCGCCATTTGCGTTCCATATTTGGACAGGGGTAGTCTACATAAAGGATTATGTAGACTACGGCGAAAATAAGGGAACGCTATTTGCGTTGCCCTTATTTTCGCTGTAGTCTACGTAAATCTTTACGTAGACTACCCCTGCCCAAACAAGGAACACAAATGGTGGTGCCCATGGGCGCCGCCATTTGCGTACGTGCTTTTTACCCCCCACCAAAGTCACCCATGATAGGCTACGTAATGATTTACGTAGCCTATCACGGCTGACTTTGGAAATCTAGCTGTGATAGGCTATGTAAATCGTTACGTAGCCTATCACGTGTGTGTGTGTGTTTTTTCAATTTACTTTTTTCTTTCAAGGCCAGGGAGACGGGGCGCTCCCCCCCAGCCTGAACTTTGGGGGGAGAACCGAAGCACCTCCCCCCTACTGCGAAGCAAGCTGCGGGACCAGGTAAGGGACTTTTGTCCATCCTTACCTGGCTGCCACATTTTCACAAGCAGCAACTTCCAAACAATCTTCAAGGGCTGCCCCATATACTATACATTGCAGTCATCTAACTTGGAGGTAGGGATGTACGAATCCCTTACCTTATTCCAGTCCAGGGCGTCTGTGGTGGTGGGGAGGCGCTCCGTCCCTCCCTCTGGAATCCTCCCTGGCCAGCTCCACTCTGCGGTGACTCCGTGGAGCCACTGGCCGGGGCCGCCCGCAGTCGGACCTCCGTCCACTGCTGGGCTGCGGCTGCAAATGGCGGCCACTATAGCAATTTGTGTCCCTGCTTTTGTCGTGAAAGCCTATATGAATATATATGTAACCTATCACGGCTACCGCAGGGACGCAAACGGTGGCTGCTACACCATTTGCGTCCCTGCGTTAGCCATTATAGGCTACGTATATATCTATGTAGCCTATCATGGCTACCATAGGGATGCAAATGGCATCTCTGAGTTAGCAGTAATAGGCTACGTAAATACTTACGTAGCCTATCATGGCTAATGGAGGGAGGTGAATGGCAGCTGCAGACCGTGGCAGCCATTCGCCCAGGACCGGATGGCCGACTAAGGTAGACTCTGTTCTGGGCACATTTTGCGGAGTGATGGGCAGGATTGCTCCATTCCACCATGGATTCCGGGGGGCTGAATTCACTGGAATTCAGCCTCACTGGAGTCCATGGCAGAATTGTCCACCATCCCTACTTGGATGTTACCAGACTATAGACCTATGAGGCCAGGTTGTCCCTGTCCAGATAAGGGCTTAGCTGGGTCATCAACAAAAGCTGATGGAAGGTACTCCCTGCCACTGTGGCGACCACAGACTCCTGTGACAATGACAATTCCAGGAAATCCCCAAGATATGAACCTGCTACTTCAGGGGGACTACAACTCCTTCCAGAAAAGGTTGAACACCCTCCATCTGGTCAGAAGAACCACCCACAAACAGCAGCTCAGTCTTGTGGTGATTCAGCTTCAGTTTATTAGCCATCCTCCAGTCCATTGTCATGGTTAGGTACCAATGTAGCACACCTACAGTCTCACCTGAGGTACGTCTTGTCCCGGGGGGGATCCGCAGGGGGGTGGGGGGGTGGCAGGCCATTCCGCCACAGATTTCGGATCTCACCGAGATCCGTGGCAGAATTCTCTGCCATCCCTACTAGAAACCCATATGGTATTTCAATTGCAACTCCACATATTTCAGCTCCCTTTCCTTCCCCCTCCCTCTGTACCTCTCCATCCTGACAAATCATCAAATTGCTACCGGAAAGGGAGGAGAAGTGTGCATTACCTGTGGAACCTTGTAAACAGGTAAGATGTCTGCCATGCATGAGGAGATATCAGAACTAAGTGCCCCGATGACTCCTATGACACTTTTCTGAAAGCCACATTTATAGTTGAGGAGAAACTGAAGGGAGTTAAAGAAAAAGTCCAAAGTGGTGCAATAGGTCATCCTTGCATCAGTGTAGCTGTCATAGATGTGGAATCCGAGAGTGACATTGGGCAAGGTTTTGGGATTTTTATTGATCTCGTCAATGGCAAACACGAAAGCCAGGATGTGGAGTAGAACTTTGTCGACACACTGCAAAACAACTGACATCATGTTTCATGGGAGAGTTAAAGGATGCACAAAATAATTTTAACTCAGTACAGGTCCACTTGAGATCTGAAAGATTCAGCCGCTTATTGATTAGGAGGTAGCATAACCAGCAAATTTTGTCATGAAGTAAGTTGTTTTGGAAAGAAGGACAATGTGGCTACATTTTGCTGGATTGTGGTTTTAGGCTTGTATAGCCTCATACTAGGCATATTCAGGTGAATGTTTTTTTTTTTTTTAACTTTTTCAGCACTTCAGAATTACATAATGTGTTCATACTTCCTCTGAGAATTTGTGTCCCTTGGTCCTTTGCAAGTAGTGTAGCTGAGTCTATGTGCAGTCTTGCCATGTCAGTTCCCTAGTTTATTCCTTACTACACTTCAGGGCATCCCTCTACATTTGTGACACACAAGGAAATAGACAAGGTGAGATGACGCATAGTGGACCGGCGAATCTGCGCACTTGCGAAGGACTGGAAAAAAAGAATAACAAAAAAAATTCTGGGCCCATTTGCATACTTCTGAACCCCCCCCCCAAAAAAGTGGCCCCTGAATGGCTTGGGGCCAGGTTTTCTGAAGGATCGCCTCCTCCCATATGTGCGAGCAGACATCACTGTCGAGTAGGGATGGACGAAAGTCCCTTACCTGTCCTCGAGCTTGCTTCGCGGTGGGGGGGAGGCGCTTCGGTTCTCCCCCCAAAGTTCATGCGAGGGGGGGGGAGGCGCCCCGCCTCGCCCAGCCGAAATTCAGGCCGGGGGGGAGGTGCCCCATCCCTCGCCGGTGAAATTCAGGCCGGGTAGAAGCACCCCGTCTACCTGGCCGTGAAAAAAAAAGTAAAAAAAAAAAAAAAGGGCCTATCACGGCTAGATTTCCAAAGTAATTTCCATAGCATTGCCCTTGTTTTCGCCATAGTCTACGTAAATCTTTACGTAGACTACAGGGACCAAATAAGGAACGCGAATGGCGGCTCCCTATGGGGGCTGCCGTTTGCGTACGCATTTTTTTTTTCAAAGTCACCCGTGATAGGCTACGTGACGATTAACGTAGCCTATTACAGCTGACTTTGGAGATCTAGCTGTGATAGGCCACGTTAATCATTACGTAGCCTATCACGGGTTGTTTTTTTTTTTTACTTTCCTTGTAATGGCAGCGGCGGCAGCCGGTCAAAAGACCGGCTGCCGCCCCTGCCCCTGACAAAGACCCGACGAACCGCTGCTGGGACCTGCTGCCGGGAGGACATTCGTGAAAGGTAAGTCCCATCCCGGGGGGGGGGGGCGGGGGGGCGGAGAATTTCACCGCCGATTTCGGGGGGCTGAATGCATTGGCGCTCAGCCCCCCGAAGTTTCAGGGAGAAATTCTCCCCCATCCCTACTGTCGAGGGAGGAGGAAGGCTGGAGGTGGCACTGGTGAAACTGTGAGGCACAGCATGGACATTTTTGATGCTCTTGCCAGGCAACCCTATAGCTGCTTGGGACTAGCCACAGTGGCAGGTTTGGATGTCACAACAAGCCACTGTGAGAGCAAGCCACCCTCAGCAACCCAGCACCATGCCATGGGTTCTCAGGGTGTCTCGTGTGTGGTTGGCCAACCAGAGCGAATAAGGTGTGTTCGGTTCACACATCAGGGTAAAACACACTGACACTAACAAGGCTAGGGATGTGAGAACTCCCCGCTGCTCGCCTTTCCTCCTGTTCAGCGAAGCACTCAAGCAATTGACGATCACCGCGGCCGCCATTTGTGTGGCTTTCTTTTGCCGTGATAGGCTATGTAAGTATTTATTTAAATACTTATGTAGCCTATCACAGCATTTATGGGGAGGTGAATGGTGGTCGCCGACACGGCCGCCATTCGAGGAGCACCCACTGGGAAATGGCACCAGGGAGGCTCCGTTTTGTGCACATTTCGCAGAGTGGGGGGGCTTTGCTCCGCCACAGATTCCGGGGGGCCGAATGCGCTGGCACTCCGCCATCCCTAGGCCAGTCACAGACTCTCAGCCCAACCAACCTCACAGGGCTGTTGTGAAGATAAAATGGAGAGTGGGAGGTTCATTAGGTAGAACGCGGGAAGACCCACTCGCTCAGAAATAAGTAGGGGTGCACGAAAGTCCCTTACCTGTCCTCGAAGCTTTTCGCGGAGGGGGGGAGGCGCTTCACTGCTCCCCCCGCGAAGTTCAGGCCAGGGGGGGAGGCTTCCTGCCTTGCCCAGCCGAAATTCAGGCTGGGGGGGGAGGCTTCCCGCCTCGCCTGGCCAAAATTCAGGCCGGGGAGGAGGCGCTTCACCTCGCCTGGCCACGAACTAAAAAGTTAAAAAAAAACAAAATGCCCCCGTGATAGGCTACGTGACGATTAACGTAGCCTATCACGGCTAGATCTGCAAAGTCAGCCGTGATAGGCTACGTAAATCGTCACGTAGCCTATCACGGGTGACTTTAAAAAAAAAAAGCGTGTACGCAAATGGCGGCCCCCATAGGGAGCCGCCATTCGCGTTCCTTATTTGGTCGCCGTAGTCTACGTAATCTTTACGTAGACTACAGCGACCAAATAAGGAACGTGAATGGGGGCCTCTATGGGGGCCGCCATTATCCGTACACGCTTTTTTTTTTTTTTAAGTCACCCGTGATAGGCTATGTGACGATTTACGTAGCCTATCACAGCTGACTTTGCAAATCTAGCCATGATAGGCTATGTTAATCGTCACGTAGCCTATCACGGGGGCGTTTTTTTTTCCTTTATTGGAATGGCGGTGGCGGCAGCCGGTCGAAAGACCAGCTGCCGCCCTGCCCCGGATTAAGACCCGCCAAACCACCGGCCGGACCCACCGCCGGGAGGGACATTCGGCAAAGGTAAGTCCCGTCCTGGGGGGCGTGCGGAGAATTTCTCCCCGAAACTTGTTCGGGGGGCCAAACACGTTGGCGCTCGGCCCCCCGAAGTTTCGGGGAGAAATTCTCCACCTACCCTAGAAATCAGCAATACTGTTCATCTGCTAACTGAGGGCAACAAGCTAAATCACCTCTCTCCCTTGTTTTAAGAATGCATTTCCATGATAAAGGACAGGCCAGGGCAGGTGACTGAGTACCTCATTCATTCTCAGGTGACTGAGTACCTCATTCGTTCTCTTTTGCTGATTGCCTGGGCATAACTGAATCTCTATGACTACCGTCAGCCACAGTCACATCCAGATATTCATTCATGCCTGGCTGTGGGGGCAGGGGACTGATTCTTCCTACTCAGGAAGGTCTTCCAGCTGTTTCCTATGAGACATCGGGACCCTTGTTTTGGGGCGTGGGGTTCTGATGGCTTTCACACTATGACAGACACACAGAAATGCAAGAAGCAGAAATATGGAAAATGAGGTTTGTGTGCATTTCTAGTCTGCATGACTGGGAAGGAGGCACTGGAGGAAAGAATTGCATAGGTATGTCAGTCTGCTCCTGGCATATTTCTTGGGCTATCCTTTTGGTTCCCTCACAGCCCAGTGGTCATCCCTGCCAAGCCAAAACACAAACACACAAAATGCCACCACAACCAAGAGACCAAGACTACACTTTCCTATTTATTTATTTATTTATTTATTTTTTACTTACTTACTTACTTACTTACTTACTTATTTATTTCTATTCTGCCCAATAGTCGAAGCTCTCTGGGCTGCCGTTCACAAAAACTAAAACCTCAGCTCGTTCTCAGCTTTAGCCTTCCTGACACCATCCCTGCAATTCTGTGCTACCTGCCTGTATTCTTCCTTTGTTGCTTGGCCTTCCTTCCACTTCCTATAGGTGTCCTTTTTTGTTTTCAGGTCATCTCTAAGCTTTTTGTGAAGCCACCTTGGCTTCTGCTCTGAGGAGGCTTGCTGAAATTATAAGCTGATCTCTGGTAGAAATGATGTCGATGATGCAGACAGAGAGATGACCCTGCTAAAGGGAGGAGGTCTCCTGGCCTGTAATCACCCCTGGCCTGTCATATGGGCTCATTTTGTTCCTTTTCAAACTCAGGGTGCAGTTGACCTTGATCATCTCTCAGTTTGCCTAGGGCAGCAGCAGCACCAAGAGCTGATCCATTTGGGTTCACCTGGCACAGCCTCCTCCACCATGTCCATGCTCCTCTCAATCACTTGGAGAGGTGGTGTGATTTAATGGCTAGAGTGTTGGACTAGGAGTCAGGACACCCAGGATCTAGAACTTCTAGTCCCTACTTGGCCATGGAAGCTCACTGGGTGACTTTGGTTTGGGCCAGTCATAGACTCTCAGTCCAAACAACCTCACAGGGTTGAATGTAGGAAGACCCACTTGCTCAGAAATCAGCAATACTGTTCACTGGCTTGAGAGCCAGTGTGGTGTAGTGGCAAGAGTGTTGGGCTGGGAGCTGGGAGATCCAGGTTCTAGTCTCCTCTCGGCCATGGAAGCTCACTGGGTGACTTTGGGCCAGTCACACACTCTCAGCCCAACCCACCTCACAGGGTTGTTGTTGTGAGGATAAAATAGAGAGGAGGAGGATAATGTAAGCCACCTTGGGTTCCTTGCAAGAGGAAAAAAGGCAGGATATAAATGCAATAATCAATCAATCAATCAATCAATCAATCTGGTAACTGAGGGCAGCAAGCAAAATCACCTCTCCCTTGTTTTAAGAATGCATTTCCATGAAAAAGGACAGGCCGGGGCAGGTGACTGAGTACCTCATTCATTTAGCTGACTGCCTGGGGATATAACTGAATGTCTATCGACTACGGTCAGTCAGAGATTCATTCACATGCCTGGCTGTGGAAAGGGCAGGGGGCAGGGGGACTGATTTAGCTGCATGCTGCTGTGTCTGAATGGAAGAGGTGCCTTTCCTTTTCTGTATCTAGCAAGCAATACCTCTGCTTGAGAATGTTAAACTGTACACCTTCTGACACAGGTTTCATGGGACTGATGTATGGTGTAAGTCACTGCAGTCATCCCAGTGCAATAAGAGCCAGGTTGGAAAAGTATTAGTATAACTGTGCTCCTTGGTTTGTCCTGGGTTCTCTTCCCATGCCTGCAATCTTTCCTTTTTACACTGGGATGTCATCACATAGCCAGCCATACAAGGGAAACTGGTGTTTAAGTAGCATGCCCCCCCCACATGCACACTCTCCATTGTGTAGTGTGTTCTTCATGCAAATGTGGAGGGATTGCCCCTTGTAAAAATAGAGCTAGCTGGAAGCGCTGCCTCTCAGAGTATGTTGAGAGAGAAAATGCCATAGGTCCCTGTACTCTTCCTTCTTCCAGGAATGCATTGCATGTTTGTGAGATGCCATGGTACCCAAATACCCATTCCAGCAGCAATCTGACTATTTGTTATTGGTGAGGAGAATACTTTTCAGAACATATAGGTAGGAGGGTTGGAGTAATTCTTGCTGTGCAGAAAAGGCACATGTCTGTCTCTTATCAATATTGGGATGTGCTGTTGGTTAAATTCCTCACACAACAGTACTCCGATTTGCACAGTTCCAGTTAAATCATAATGAGAAATGAGAAAAAAGGAGAGCTTTTAAAAAATGCACTGCACATTCAGTGGGCCACAAGAAACTCTAGCCATGCCCAGCAATTCTTCCTAGTCATGAAGGTCTTCCAGCTGTTTCCTATGAGACATTGGGACCCTTGTGTTTTTTTTTTGGGGGGGGGGTTCTGATGGCTTCCTTCCACACTGTGACAGACACACAGAAATGCAAGAAGCAGAAATATGGAAAAGGAGGTTTGTGCGCATTTCACCATGACT